>NC_072391.2:69306500-69919500 GCF_028885625.2 Pongo pygmaeus | reverse complement strand
TTTAAATATTGGCACTCATTTCATTTCTGTTGATCAATTACTTGATATTAAAACAAAAGGTTTGCCACAATAGGAACTTTTTACGTTTCCAACTAAAAACTCAATTTTTAGCTATATAAACAACTCTAATGACCAAAAATTAAGTTAAATAGTATGCAAAGTGAACTGCATTCCATCTTTTTTGCAGGCAATTTTAGCTACAACTCTGCTGCAACTCAGTTATTTTTTCTCACTGTATTTAGACTGTGTCCCTTCCCTACTCCCCAAGCCTAAAAGGGGATTAAGATTGAAATGAAAAGCCAAGCTATATCCAAGGCATGCACTCAAAGCATTCAAAACATTAAAGCCACTTCTAAACACAAGAAAACACAGTATGTATGAATTTAAATAAGTTGAGCCATAACAGTTTGGAATTAAGTAACTTATAAGTCACCTAAACAAAAGTCTACTTTGGACAACTCCAAATAAGACAAATCTAAGCCATGGAGATGTGTAAATTCATTAAATCTGTCAACTATGGGCAAAGTTATATTAGAGATAATAATATACCTTTTAAAACCACTTTAAATCAATATTTTTGTAATAAAACGAAGACCAAGTAGTTACCAACCTTATCTTGCATACTTCCCAATGGTCTGGTTTTTTTTTGTACTACATATAACCCTAGTTATTTTTCATCTGGTTTATTTCTTGGAAAAGTCATTTTTCCTTGGGCTATAAATTCAGAAATTGTTTTATCCGCTGCCAAAAAGGTCAGCACATCACATAAGATTACCCTGGGACACAGAGCACAAATGTCTAAATGTTCAGCATACAATTCTTGGAACCCAGTTTCATTTTTCAGACAAAAATGCAAGTTATTAAAACTGATGACAAGACAAACAAAATAAGATGACATAGGGAAAGGCTGCAGCCATGAAAATCAGTTGGTGCCCACTACTCTACCTCAAAATCCTTTTAATATTCCAAAACTTCTATGTAAGATTAAGTACAGGTAGGAGAGAAATAAAAGCTCTAAGTCTGAACTGAAAGCTCAGCAGTACATACGGAGCTTTTTAAAGTATGAGGTTACCCACATGCGGTTCTAAAATATCTACTTCAAACAGCAGCAGCATTTTGTGTCAAAGCTCCAGACTAATCTGGAATTGCCATCACCAAAGCCACTGGGAAACTGCTCAAAGTTTCTCAAGTAAAGATAAAGAAAAGGCAGAGAAGAAGGCTTACAACTCAGGAAAGGCTGCAACTGAAATCCAAGGCTGACTTTGGAGTCAGGAGTTTAAGTGACAAAACAAAAACTAGACTAGGATGTTAGCCAAAAATGCTAGAACAATAACTCACAGTATTAAGCACAGCTTCAGCATTAGTATATTTTAAAAGCCACATTTGTGGATGGATACACAAAAGCTACTAAGGACCTAATGCCAGCATGCACCATCTAAAAGAGGGTTAATTCTTACCTTTTCATTCTAACATACAGCAGGATTCCAAACAGACAACAGGAACAAAACATACAAAGCAAGCATTAGGGACAGATACGGGCCTCATACTATATTACAATAATTTAATCAAGACATGAACATCTGAGGGAAAAAAAGCCAAAAAAGAACTCCTGTTAGAGCCTTACTAGATCTAAAGTACAAAGTGAGTTCTACTTACGGAATGACCAGCATCCTATAAAAGAAGTTCAATGCATGTAACTACCCAAAGAACAGTCTTCTTCTGAGTCCTCCTTACTACTGTCTTCTAAAATTAAGTGGATAAACAGAAATGTCCACTTTAAAACACTAGTTGGAAAAAAAAAAAAAAAAAAGCCGGGCGCGGTGGCTCACGCCTGTAATCTCAGAACCTGGGGAGGCTGAGGCGGGTGGATCACCTGAGGTCAAGAGTTCGAACCAGCCTGGCTAACATGGTGAAACCCCATCTCTACTAAAAATACAAAACAAAATTAGCCGGGCATGGTGGCAGGCGCCTGTAGTCCCAGCTACTCAGGAGGCCGAGGGAGGAGAATCACTTGAAC
Source organism: Pongo pygmaeus (assembly GCF_028885625.2). Lineage (NCBI taxonomy): Eukaryota > Metazoa > Chordata > Mammalia > Primates > Hominidae > Pongo > Pongo pygmaeus. The sequence goes on along the minus strand of NC_072391.2, from coordinate 69,917,483 downwards.
CCAGGAGGTGGAGGTTGCAGTGAACCGAGATTGCACCACTGCACCCCAGCCTGGGCGACAGAGCGAGACTCCGCCATAAAAAAAAAAAAAGAGAGAGAAGGGAGTACTTAAGAGAGCTAAGACTTCCATCACAGGAGTCAATGGCCTAAAATGAACAGTAGGGTTCATTTAATTTATACTAAATTTATACTAAAGTAATAAAAAAATTTTTAGTTTTAACCTTAAAAAAATAGAAAAGAGCTGGGCGCGGTGGCTCACGCCTGTAATCCCAGCACTTTGGGAGGCTGAGGCAGGTGGATCACAAGGTCAGGAGATCGAGACCACCATGGCTAACACAGTGAAACCCTGACTCTACTAAAAATACAAAAAATTAGCCGGGCGTGGTGCCAGGTGCCTGTAGTCCCAGCTACTCGGGAGGCTGAGGCAGCAGGAGAGTGGCATGAACCCGGGAGGCGGAGCTTGCAGTGAGCCGAGATCGCGCCACTGCACTCCAGCATGGGCGACAGAGCAAAACTCCCTCTCAAAAAAAAAAAAAAAGAAAAGAAAAGAAACTCCTGCCTTAAAAAAAAAAATACAAAAAAAAAAAAAAAAAAAACAGGCCAGGAGCAGTGGCTCACACCTGTAATCCCAGCACTTTGGGAGGCTGAGGCGGGCTGATCACCTGAGGTCAGGAGTTCAAGACCAGCTTGGCCAACATGGTGAAACCCCGACTCTCCTAAAAATACAAAAATTAGATGGGCATGGTGGCGCACACCTGTAATCCCAGCTACAAGGAAGGCTGAGGCAGAAGAATCGCTTGAACCCAGGAGGCGGAGGTTGCAGTGAGCCGAGATCGCGCCATTGCACACCAGCCTGGGCAAAAAGAGCAAAACTACATCTCAAAAAAAAAACAAAAAACACACACACAAAACTCCTATTTCTAATTTGACCTCAGATTATGTTTCTTGACTCAAATGTGAAAACAGCAGATAAAACACGAGATTGGTGTGTCTGCCAACAATGAGAGAAGACTTCTATTACGAAAGGGAAAACACAATACTAGTGCCAGTTCTTACTTATATGCCTAAATCTGGCTTCCAGCCCAACTGCATAGCAGGGCTAGTTAAATCCCTTATTCAGATCCACAGCTTGCTTTCAAAAAAATATATAATAAGAAAATCATGTACTTTTCAGGAAAATCATTTTTCAATCAAGAAAGGCTTAGGCATATAGAATGGCACCTACCTTTCTGAAATGCGCAAGCATGTCTGGGCTTCGCTCACACATTTCTGTGAGGAGGACTACAGATGTGTGGAGGACACCTGAAAGAAAAGTTCAAAGGAAAACTAAAAATGAGGCCTATTATTCAATTTTATAGAACAGGACTTTGAGTTCCTGAAGGTCAATTCCAAAAGGATAGTTGCTACTTTTGCTTTTTAATCCCCCAAAGAATCTAAGCATTGAAGTGAATACAAAGGAGGAACTTAATAGATGCCTGATTTAAAAGTGGCCAAGTTGGTAAAATCGGAATGTTTTCAACAATTATGTGATCAAAATAATTATTAAAAAGTGACGACCAATACATATGTCTCTCCATCTGAGAATATCCATAAAAACACACAATGCAAGCTAGGTATGATCTGTTCTATACTTAATCAGTAAGCTATTATCTGAGTTGTAACAGATAATTCAAGAGGCAAAAATCTTAGTAAGATTTTACATTTCCACATAAAACGCATCAAAACTCTGAGAAAACTTTGGATGACAAAGTAAATTTAATTGCTCCAGAGTCAGTAAAAACAATCTCACAATGCTTTTCACTAAGTAATAAATACGTGCTCCAAATAATTCAGTTGTTCAACAAGTACATTTTGAGCATTCTGGGCACAGCACCGAATTTGTCAAATTAAATATACCATACAATTTTTCCTCTTAGCATTTAAGCCACATGAATTTTCTTTATTCCGAACTTATTTCACTGACTTCAAATAAGAATAAAATGTTTGGGGAAAAAACAGCCACATTTCATTTAATTCCTCTGTTTTATATAAAGATTCTGAGTACCTAATACAAGCTTCTTTCAGAAATAACCCAAAAGAATTTTCACAATTTTTGAGTCTGGCAGGGTCTGGCTCTGTAGCCCAGGCTAGAGTGCAGTGGTACAATCTTGGCTCACTGCAACTTCTGCCTCCCAGGCACAAGCCATCCTCCCACTTCAGCCTCCTGAGTGGGTGGGACCACAGGCATGTGCCACCACACCCAGCTAATTTTCGTATTTTTTGCAGAGATGGGTTCTGACTTTGTTGCCCAGGCTGGTCCTGAGCTCAAATGATCTGCCCACCTTGGCCTCCCAAAGTGCTGGGATTACAGGCATGAGCTACCACGCCCAGCCGCACAAATCTTATACTCCTACCACATGATAATGAAATTTTTTCTTTTATTGTAAAACAGGCAAGAAATCAAAGGATTTTACACATGAAAATCATGGGTAGGCTCATTTGTATATTACACTAAATATTAATAACTTAATATTTTTAATAAAGTAAAAGAGGACCAGAGATGAAAGATAAGTTTACTATGAAGGAATCAATCTCTAATATAAAACTAGGATATGTGAGTGGAAAGACTTGTCAGACCAGACCTTCCTGGAAAAGTGTCTAAGGCACAGCAGAAAGGCAACTCCACTGTTCTGAGAGACACAGGACTAACATAGCCTTAAGCCTTTTCTCTTTCCCTTTCTCCCTCAATACTTCATGAATACATCCAAATTACATTACCATGGTTCTTCTCATTCAATAAATTTTTTGTTGCTGGTAAAAACATCTCCATAAGTTCAGGAACTTTCCTGATGACATGAACAGCACACAGTGCTGCCTACAAAAAAAAAATAAAAGAACAAAAGGTTTATTTCAATTATGCCAGGGCAACAAATCTTATTAAAAAACCACCAACACAAAAATCTCACCAACTAGTTCATCTACTAGAAAAATAAAGAAGGAAGAGGTTAGATGTTAGATTTATGGCTGAACACGGTGATGGCCCACTCCTATAATCCCAGCACTTTGGGAGTCCCAAGGCAGGAGAATCACTTGAGCCCAGGAGTTTGAGAACAGCCTGGGCAACACAGCAAGAACCTGCCTCTATTTAAAAAAAAATTAAGAGGAGAGAAGATTATTTATTAACTGGTTGGGGATTTCCAGTTTATACTATTATATTAAAGAGATCTTCTAGTTCACCTCTCCCTTTGTTCATATATTGCTAGACAAATAGGCAAAAACTTTCTACATTAGACTATGTATGGTTAATATGAATTTATCAAAAAGTTAAACATAACTTATGTGGAGTTTTGAGGAAGTAAAAATAGATAACGATCTCAATCTGTGATAATCATACCTCTGAGTAAGATGACTAACAGGCTATAAAAACATCACACAACTGAAAGATATATACTGTAAATGCTATAAATCTACTGTTATGTTTAATAATATCTATGTGGCCCTCAAATGACTCTACTGACATCAAGAAAATCATCTGAAAAATACTTAGTCTCTACTAAAGAAAAGATGGTTTTACTAGCTTGTTCACTGGAAAATAAAAGTACATTTAAACACTGATTTTGTATATCCCCCAAAGTAACTATAACTACGATATGTTTGAGTCAAATACCATAAAAGTTTAGCTATATCAACAAAAAAAATTTCTGCTAATTCCATCCATGTTATATTTGGGAGGAAAAAATATCTTTTTTTCTTTTTTTTTTTGAGACAGAGTCTCACTCAGTCGCCCAGGCTAGAGTGCAATGGCGCAATCTCGGCTCACTGCAAGCTCTGCCTCCTGGGTTCACGTCATTCTCCTGCCTCAGCCTCCAGGTGAGGGACTACAGGTGCCCGCCACCGCGCCCGGCTAATTTTTTTTGTATTTTTAGTAGAGACGGGTTTCACCGTGTTAGTCAGGATGGTCTCAATCTCCTGACCTTGTGATCTGCCTATCTCGGCCTCCCAAAGTGCTGGGATTACAGGCATGAGCCACCGCGCCCGGCCTATCTTTTTTTTCTAACCTGCAGGAACGTTTCATTTTAATATGATAATGAGCTTTCTGAACAAGAGTAGCTCACATATTCTTTAAGAAAAAGGACCAGCTTACAAATTAAGAAAATAATTTGTTTGCAGCCATCATTAACTGCATATCATCCTGGGAAATGGCTTGGCCCTTTCAATGCCTCTTTCCCAAACCATTAATAGAGAGGCACAGTAAATGCCAAACAGATCACAGTTTATGTTCATTTCTTGGACTTCTAAATTCCATACACTTCATTTTCAAAGGTTGTAGGGTTCAAGCAATTTTTAAAAACTCAATAAAATGCTTAGATCAACAAATAAAATCAGATAGAATAATTCTCTTCTATTACTAATCCATTCAGAAAGTGGGTTCTACATCATTCCCTAATAATTATCTAGATCCCAATAGAACTGCCCTTCCAGAGACACAAAGGCACTAATACAAAGATATGGGTATTAATTATTAGGACAAAAGTAAATTCATAAAAATCTGTTCATAATCACCTTGCTGTAATACTGTTTAGAATCAGATAACTTAGGAATTTGGTATGCCACCTAGGATATATCCAGTAACATTTGTTTGTTTATAAATCATTTCCTTAAGAAAAGAGGAATTAAGGTTAATATATAATCATGTAAAACAGATTTACTGCACAGAAAAAGTGACTTTACATTATCATCAGATCTTTCAAAAATGAGTAACCTGCCTTCTCATCTCCATAATACTCCCTAATCCAGACAGACATTTGGTTCATTAAAAGTTACCTTTTTTCTTAAGTAAGAGTTGGAGGTTTTCAGGAGCTTCTCTACCTCTCCTGCAAGATCTCTGCACATCTCTGAGGAGCCCATGCAGCCGAGGGTACAAAGTGCTAACCCCTGTACGAATTGCGTGCTATGATTAAGATCACTGCAAAAGAAAAGAGGAAGGTAGGAACAAGCCTGGTGCTCCCCAAGAAGCAGCTTCACAATTTCAAACTAGTTCAGGATGACTCAAGATTTCTCCAATAACAAAAACAATAGGATTATTTGTTGCAGAAAATGTTTATCCCAACTTTATTACAAATTATCAATACAGTAAACAGACTGACAGTCCCTCCTATAGGCTTACAAGCCGATGTTTCCAGGTACCAAAGCAGTGGAAGTTGAAAAACATGTTATCTACTGGATGTCAGACACACACTTTAGAAAACTCAGCAAACTTGGCGGCGGGGTGGGGGTGGTTCACACCTGTAATCCTAGCACTTTCGGAGGCCGAGGCAAGTGGATCACCTGAGGTCAAGAGTTCGAGACCAGCCTGGCCAACATGGTGAAACCTCATCTCCACTAAAACTGTAAAAATTGGCCAAGCGTGGTGGCGGGCGCCTATAATCCCAGCTACTCGGGAGGCTGAGTAGCTACCCAGGTTCAAGTGATTCTTCTGCCTCAGCCTCTCAAGTAGCTGGGACTACAGGCGCATGCCACCACGTCCGGTTAATTTTTGTATTTTGTATTTTTAGTAGAAACGGGGTTTCACCACATTGGCCAGGCTGGTCTTGAACTCCTGACCTCGTGATCTGAGATCACCCCACTGCACTCCAGCCTGGGCAACAGAGCGAGACTCCGTCTCAAAAAGAAAAAAAAAAAAAGAACAAAGTAGGCCAGGCGCAGTGGCTCAAGCCTGTAACCCTAGTACTTTGGGAAGCCGAGGTGGGTGGATAATCTGAGGTCAGGAGTTCGAGACCAGCCTGGCCAACATGGTGAAACCCCGTCTCTACTAAAAATACAAAAATTAGCCAGGCGTGGTGGCAGGTGCCTATAATCCCAGCCACGCAGGAGGCTGAGGCAGGAGAATCACTTCAACTGGGCTGGCAGTGGGGGGAGGACGGTGGCAGCGGAGGAGGATGCAGTGAGCCAAGATCACACCACTTCACTCCAGCCTGGGCAAAAGAACAAGACTCCATCTCAAAGAAAATACAAAAAAGAACAAAGTATTTAACAGTTGTTAGAAGAAAGAAAAGTAAGACTTACTTCTTGATACAGTTGGTCATGAGAAGATGGACATCTTGTCTTTCATCTAACAGCAGCATTGCCCCTAAATAGCCAATGCGTTTGTCTGTAAATTTTTGAGAGGCAATAAGCTTGAGGCACTCCAACTGCAAAAAAAAGAAAAAAAAAAAAAGAAGGAAATTAAAAACTTGCTACCACAATCTAGAAAAGCAATGGTTTTAACCCAGAGTCCCCAGCTGGCTAAAGTAAAGTACAAATGTGTTTCAAACTACCTAAATCTTTTCTTTTCTTTGAGATGGAGTTTCGCTCTGGTTGCCCAGGCTGGAGTGCAATAGCATGATCTCGGCTCACTGCAACCTCTGCCTCCCAGGTTCAAGCCATTCTCCTGCCTCAGCCTCCCGAGTAGCTGGGATTACAGGAATTAGCCACCATGCCTGGTTAATTTTTAAATTTTTAGTAGAGACAGGGTTTCACCATGTTGGTCAGGCTGGTCTCGAACTCCTGACCTCTGCCGATCCACCTGCCTCGGCCTCCCAAAGTGCTGGGATCACAGGCATGAGCCACCGCACCTGGATCTCTTTCTTTCTTTCTTTCTTTTTTGAGACGGGGTTTTTGCTCTTGTCGCCCAGGGGCTAGAGTGCAATGGCGCGATCCCGGCTCACTGCAACCTCCACCTCCTGGGTTCAAGCAATTCTCCTGCCTCAGCCTCCCGAGTAACTGGGACTACAGGCCCCCACCACCGAACCCAGGTAATTTTTTTTTTTTATATTTTTAGAACAGACAAGGTTTCAACATGTTGGCCAGGCTGGTCACGAACTCCTGCCCACAGATGATTCGCCCGCCTCGGCCTCCCAAAGTGCTGGTATTACAGGCCTAAGCCACCGCGCCCAGCCAAACTACCTAAATCTTTTTAGAAGGCAAAGATTTAAGACCTTTGGATATCTTAATAGAAATCAAGTTCTAGAACAGATCATTTTATCAAGGCCCCATGATATTTGCCATTCAAATAATCTCTCAGTTTTACATTAGTTTTGCAGATTCACACAAACACAAACTAGAAGTATTATAAGAGATTAACAAACCAAATTCCTACTTTAATTCCCAAGTTACATTAAATGAGCACCTAACGTGTATTTTAGGTATAGTTCCATTTTGGGAATTTAAAAAAACTCAATAACTAGAAATACACCAACCCATACTAACCATGAGGAACGTATAATTAATTTAAAAAGTGAGAGGCAATAACTAAGTTTAATATAATGTGGAAAGTATGTGAACCAAGTACATTCAGAGCTTGATCCAAGTACTATGGGAGAGGGTGAGGGTTTAGGAATCCAATACAGAAAAAAACAAAAAACAGAGGAAAACTCAGTAGTGGAATTAAGCTAAAATGATTTACATGATTTCTTCTTTACATCATTGTTAGAAATAGCTTCTTAGGGCTTAAGAGTTCTTGTAAATTAGTTTGTCCCTCCACTTGGCCTTTCTTGAACCACCTTCAAAATCACTTTGACATACTTTATCACTCCATCTTGACAAACATGGAAAAGGCCAAAACATTACCTCTACAGCAGTATTCAAAGTGCGTACACAAGACAGACTAACCAAGAAGAGTTTTAAAAACCATGATCCCCTTTAGAATCATACCTCCCAAGGAAAGGGGCTCAAATGGATACCTGTGTATACAGGAAGCTAAAATCACGTAAGACTACTTTCCATTATGAATTTATCTACTAAATTCGAAAGTGAAATTGAGGAAAGTAAAACAGTTCCACAGAGTTGTTTCAAGCTATTTAAAAATTGTTCTCTCAATGTACCTGCATTAAAAATATCTAAAGTTAGCTGAATGACTATACTATCACGAGCATTTCAAAGAAGTCTCCAAGGAAAATAACCAGGATCAAAAAGGAAAACATAAATGCCTTGTGAAATTGAAAACATTATGTAAGTAACAAATCTTCTCTTTCTTCTTCACATTCAATTTAAATTTAAACAGCAATTTCTGAAACAAGTTGATGAAAGTCATCTTTACAATGTCAACAGAAAATTTACTAAGGTGAATGAGAAAATCAGAAGCTAAAATATTATCAAACAAATCTTACTCTTTTTCAAACTGGTTTTTCAAACTGGTTTTTCAATCTTCTCATTTCATAATTCTATAAGTATTTTAGTAGTGAAAGCAAATGTTCCAAGAATCAGATATCAGAGTTTTCATCATTCTCATTCAATCTTACTTCTGACAAACTCCAAGCATTACACAAATTATCCAAAAATATTTTATTAGGAATAGGACATACTCTTAGGCATTAATACTACTTTGTGGTTTTAGGGTCAAGTGTGGTTTTTTTGTTTTTGTTTTTTTTGCACGACCATTTCTTATTAAACTATACAAAAAAAGGCAGGCCAGGAGCAGTGACTCACGCCTGTAATCCCAGCACTTTGGGAGGCCAAGGTGGATGGATCACCAGAGATCAGGAGTTCGAGACCAGCCTGGCCAACATGGTGAAACCCTGTTTCTACTAAAAATACAAAAATTAGCCAGGTGCGGTGGTGGGCACCTGTAATCCCCGCTACTCGGGAGGCTGAGACAGGAGAATTGTTTGAAATTTGAAGGCGGAGGTTGCAGTGAGCTGAGATCGCGCCACTGCACTCCAGCCTAGGAAAAGAGCCAAACTGTTTACAAAAAAAAAAAAAAACCTATACCAAAAAGGGAGGGGAGGGGAGCAGCTGTGGGGTTTGGCCCCAACCCCAGCCCACCCCCAGTCTGGCGCTGTCTGAGAGGAGGGGATCTGAGGGAGATCCCAGGCAGGATACGGATGAGGCAGGACATGAGGCTAGGGGATGCAGAGGTTAGGCAGGAGAGGCTACCAGAGGGTGGGGGAAGCGGGAGGGAGGCAAGAAGAAAACAGAGAGGAGCAACTGGGGGCCAGCTGGGGAGCTCAGATGGAGCAGGTCAGCAGGTGGAACAATGGCAGAGTGAGGGTGGAGGGGTCAGTGTCTGGAGAGGCGGAAATGAGAAAGCTGGGGAGAAAGAAGAGGGTGGCGGCTCTGGTGCAGGGCCCATAGCAAGGAGCCAGGTGAAGAGTGGCCAGACTTGTCTGCTCCCACCACAACCTCCAGGCCGAGAGAGGCCTCCCATCCCCAGCCTGTTGGCAGGAGGTCATGCCGATGCCCCATTCTGTCTTCTACTGCTAGGGATCCGGTTCATCCTCCTCTTCGGCAGCTCTCTTCAGCTCGAGCCCTTCATCATCTCCTTCTTCCTCTTTGGGCCCGTTCTCCTCCTCCTCCACCACTTCTTTCTTTCACTCTTTCTGGCTTGCCTTCTCCTCCACCTTCTCCTTCAGGTCCTTGGTGCCCAACTCAGCCACTGCCTCCACGCTTTTCTCCAACATGGTGCTAGGACTGGGGCTGGCAGGGAGCTAGGGTCCCAGGGCCAAGACAGAGGGGCCCTGGACAGTGGAGGGTGGCTGAGACCAGAACCTGGCATTGTGACAGTGGCGGCGGCAGCAGTGGCTGCTCAGTCGGGTCAAGTTTTAAGATAGTCACACTAAGTCACCAGTGACTGATGAATACAAGCTGTTTTTTGTAACATTTGTTTAAGACATACCTAAAATTTGCCCTCTCCCTCTGTGTGCAGCAGGCACAGAGAAGAGGTGGAAAAACAAAACAAACAACAACAACAAAAAAAAACCTTACCTAAAAACTAAACAGCAAAAAGAAAAACTGAAATTTAAAGGGGCAAGCATTATTTCAATATTCCATTTATACAAAAACAAGCATTTGCTTTTTGAAGGTGACAAATCTAAGGGAAAATATAAGGTTATATGACTGGAAATAGCATCTGATATATACTCTCCAGTGATGGATTAACTCTGATCACACTTTATACTTAAGTGGCCAGCAATAGTGCTGAGAACATACCATGTTTAATCTTTAAGAATGTTATCAAGGCAGGGCGCAGTGGCCCACACCTGTAATCCTAGCACTTTGGGAGGCCGAGGTGGGTGGATTGCCTGCTCAGGAGTTCTAGACCAGCCTGCGCAACACGGTGAAACCCTGTCTCTACTGAAATACAAAAAATTAGCCAGGCGTGGCGGCGTGCGCCTGTAATCCCAGCTACCCGGGAGGCTGAGGAAGGAGAATCACTTGAAAGCGGGAGGAGGAGGTTGCAGTGAGCTGAGATCGCGCCACTGCCCTCCAGCCAGGGCAACAAATCAAGATTCTGTCTTTAAAAAAAGAAAAAAAAAAGGGAAAAAAAAAGAATGTTATCAAAGTTATCAAATGTTGAAAAAGAAAGATAAAGGTTTGGGGGAAAAAAGTACAATGGGGGAGATGCACACAAAAGGAGGGCATCCATTTTTCCGCAGCAATCTCCAAATCTCCAAAAGCAAAACTCCACACTGTTGCATGAGTTAAAGAACAGAAGGAAAAAAGTAATCAATTACATGCATCTGCCCCTTAGGTAACAATCTCAAATATTTCAGTGGAGTACTACTACTCCACTTAAAGTGACTTGAAAAACCTACCTGAAACATTTCTAACCACAACTCTAGCAGACGCCTTAAGACCAGAGTAAGCAGTCCAGCTTTTATATCCGAACTCCACACAATTAACGGAAAACTTTTACTTCAAACTCTTCTCAGCAGAAGCATTCTAGTCAGCCATTAGCAACAAGCCTAAGAGATCGACGTTTTCAGCCCCCTATGTAACAAATACAGTGCCTGAAGAAGTGGTTCCCAAACTTAACTGGTCAGAACAGGTAGGAGAGTTTTGAAAACTGTGGGTCACCCACCACCCCCACCCCACCCCTGCCGATATTCTGATGGAGTAAATTTGACGTAGACACTGACAATTTAATTTTCACAGTTTTTCTAGATGACTCTCTTTTTTGGGGAGTGGTGGGGAGAGTCTCACTCTGTCACCCAGGCTGGAGTGCAGTGGTGCTATCTTGGCTCAATTCAACCTCCTCTGACTCTCACGTTCAAGCAGTTCTCGTGCCTCAACCTCCCAAGTAGCTGGGACTACAGATGCATGCCACCAACCCCAGCTAATTTTTGTGTTTTTAGTAGAGATGGAGTTTTGCCATGTTAACCAGGCTGGTCTCAAACTCCTGGCTTCAAGTGATCTGCCCACCTCGGCCTCCCAAAGTGCTGGGATTACAGGTGTGAGCAATCACACCCCGCCAAATGGCTCTTAATGTTACAATTTTCTTTGAATTTCAAAGCTATTTTACGAAGAGAACTTTCCATGTTTCTGGCCGTTTTACATTTTCCTGTAGCAAGTACAAATGTTGCCACTTATCAATGTTTAATCCGGTTACCCCTGGATAAAAGCTGCACCTATTTTGTTAGCTTTTAGAACAGTTTCGCACACGGTCAGATGCACATCTAAATTGCTCACACCTGTAATCCCAGCACTTTGGGTAGGCCGAGGTGGGAGGACTCCTTGAGCCCAGGAGCTCGAGACAAGTCCAGGCAACCCAGCAAGACCCCATCTCTACAAAATTTAAAAACAAAAAATTTTGTTTAAATTTCTTTTTTTTTTTTTTGAGACGAAGTCTGGCTCTGTCACCCAGGCTGGGGTGCAGTGGTGCGATCTCGGCTCACTGCAACCTCTGCCTCCTGGGTTCAAGCGATTCTCCTGCCTCAGCCTCCCAAGTAGCTGAGACTACAGGCATGCAGCACTGTGTCCGGCTAATTTTTGTATTTTTAGTAGAGACGGGGTTCCGCCATGTTGGCCAGGCTGGTCTTGAACTCCTGACCTCAAGCAATCCACCCGTTTTGGCCTCGTGCTGGGATTACAGGCATGAGCCACCGCGCCGGCCAAAAGTTTCTTAAACAAAGTTTTGTCTTAAAATTTGGTTTAAAAATTTTTTTAAATCAGCCAGGCGTGGTGGCATGCGCCTGTAGTCTCAACTACTCAAGAGGCTCAGGCCGCAGGATCGCTTGAACCTCCTGCTGAAGGCTGCAGTGAACTATGATTGCACCACTGCACTCCAGCCTGAGTGACAGTAAGATCCTGTCTCTTAATTAAAAAAAAAAAAAAATTGCACCTTTATGATATGAACAATCACCTTAATGAAAAGATGCAATTAAAATTCTGTAAATATTAACAGGCCTGCAACTGATTGGGTAGACCTTTTTAAAAGTTACCTTTATTTATTTTATTTTTTTGTTTAGAGACAGGTCTTGCTATACCGCCCAAGCTGGAGTACAATGGCATGATCACAGTTCACTGTTAGTTCACAGTTAGTAACCTCTAACTCTTGGGCTCAGGCCATCCTCCTGCCTCAGCCTCCCAAGTAGCTACAACTATAGGCATGTGCCACGACATGAGGCTAATTTTTTACTTTTTTTTTTTTTTTTTGAGCTGGAGTCTCGCTCTGTCGCCCAGGCTGGAGTGCAGTGGCGTGATCCCGGCTCACTGCAACCTCCGCCTCCCAGGTTCAAATGATTCTCCTGCCTCAGCCTCTCGAGTAGCTGGGACTACAGGTGCACGGTGCCATGCCCAACTAATTTTTTGTATTTTAGTAAAGACAGGGTTTCACCATATTGCCCAGGCTAGTGTCAAACTCCTGAGCTCAGGCCATCCGCCTGCCTCAGCCTCCTAAAGTGCTGGAATTACAAGCATGAGCCACTGTACCCAGCCCTAACTTTTTACTTTTGTAGAGATGAGGTCTCACTATGTTACCTGGGCTGGTCTTGAATTCCTGTCCTCAAATGATCCTTCTGCCTTGGCCTCCCAAAGTGCGGGATTATAGGCATGGGCCACCATATCCAACCTATTTCTTTTTAATATTCAGAAATAACTGCCTGGTTTATACACACACACCTAAAATCATCATTTTTGAAAAGCAAGCTTGTTACAACTGCACTACCACCATGTAGGCCTGACAACATAAAATCTATATAGACTAGAGTCTGTTTTTTCATTCTTCTGGCAGAAAAACAAAAAACAAAAACCTGACATTCCTAGTGAATCCAATTTTTTCTTTTGAGAAAATTATGAAATATTCCACTCAAAATACATAAAAATCACGTAACTGTCACTGACCCACCAAGCAGCTTTATCAAATCTTAACATTTCACCCTATTTAAGTTTTTAACACTACAAATTCAACTGAAGCCCTCTGTGTACTGGGCCTCAATCTCATTTCTCCATCCCAGAAGTAATCAAAACCCTAAACTGCTGCTCATGACTGCCATGCCATATATTCTTACTACACATGGAGAGACAGGTGGTTTTAAATGTTTTAAACTTTAAACAAATATCAAACTGTATTCCTACTCTTTTCACTCAACAGCTTTGAGTATTACTCACATCAAGACAAGAAGTTCTAATTCAGTCATAACTCACTGCTACATAGTATCCCACTTTTGAATATAAACTTACCTATTATTTGAGGACAAACAGATTGTTTGCAATGCTTTACCTATTAGAAACACTGCTGAAATGAATACTCTTATACATACATGTCTTTGTATACTGGAAAATTTATCTAGGTTATATACCTAAGGAGGCTTGATCAAATTCAGATTTTTCAGGTTTTGCTTTGTTCTGTTGTGATCTCATTTTGCAAATATGCACCACTTAGAGCCAGTGGTATGAACTTTCATCAGGAGGCGTATAATTATTTCTGGTAGTCGTCTCTCTTTTGTGACATTAGCAGCACTGATGATCATCATGGGTTGCAAAATGATTATATTCTAACTCATTCCTTTATTTATCAGTTGGACTACAGCTCTAAGAAGAAACTTCTCTACATAAAAGGAAGGCCATACTATTGCTAAGGAAAGGCAATATAAATGTTTATTTCAATCAATTACAATTATTATCCTTTTTTTTATAGACACAGTCTCACTCCGCCAACCAGGATGGAGTGCAGTGGCACGATCTTGCCTCACTGCAGCCTTCGCCTCCCAGGTTCAAGCGATTCTCAAGCCTCAGCCTCCGGAATACCTGGGATTACAGGTATCTGCCACCATGCCCGGCTAATTTTTGTATTTTTAGTAGAGATGGGGTTTCACTATGTTGGTCAGGCTGGTCTCGAACTCCTGAGCTCAAGCAATCTGCCCGCCTCAGGCTCACAAAAGACTGAGATTACAGGTTTAGTCACCGCACCCAGCCTACAATTATTATTATTATTATTATTATTATTTTTTTTTTGAGATGGAGTCTCGCTCTGTTGCCCAGGGTGGAGTGCAGTGGCGCAGTTTTGGCTCACTGCAACCTTCACCTCCCGGGTTCAAGCGATTCTCCTGCCTCAGCCTCCTGAGTAGCTGGGATTAATAGGTGCCTGCCAACACACCTGGTTAATTTTTGTATTTTTAGTAGAGATGGAGTTTCACCATGTTGGCCAGGATGGTATTGAACTCCTGACCTTGTGATCTGCCCGCCTCGGCCTCCCAAAGTGCTGGGATTACAGGCATGAGCCACCATGCCCGGCCAATTATTATTCTTATTAATACTCAAATTATCTCTTTTGGGGGTATGACTGCCTCTTCTGGTGACTACTGAAACCTTTTGACATGATCTTTGCAGTCTTTCTTGCTTTCTGGCATAGTAACATCGTTCAAGCTTATTTTGTACATTTCCTTACCCTGGATTTGGGATCAGCCATCTTTCCAACGGGCTGAAAATAGTATTTGGAGACCACAATCTAGGCTTAAGGATAGCTCATTGCTTCTGGTCTGGTCATTAATTCTGAGGCTTTTCAAGGAATAGTACTAGCTTAAGTACTTTTTTTTAAGAAAAAATTCCTTAATGTGAGAAAGCGTGTCTACTAAACCCTATGACAGTCACCCACATATTACTGTAGAGCATTTGTTTACGGCTTTAACAAGAGTGGCTATTATCATCACTTATTTGCAATAATGTACTACCTGTACAGTGTAATAAGAAAATAAGAAAATGTATAAGGATATCAAAGGAAAAAAAAGAACTGCCATTGTTTGCAGACAATAGTAGTATTGACTACATGGAAACAATGACGTCCACAGAGACTCTTAGAACCAAGTTCAATAATGTGGCAAAGTAGATAAATATTTTTAAAAATCAATTATATCACTATAGATCTACAACATAATTATTTAAAATTTTAAAGGATACTATTTGCAACAGAAACAAGAGCTCTAAAGAATCTACAAATATATTTCTCCAAAGATGTGTTAAGACTTAAAAATCCTGTGTTTTAAGGGACATTTTTTAAAAAGATGCATAAGACTCTACGGAGAACACTGTAAAATTTAGAGAAGCTAAAGAAGTGCAGTCCTATGCTACACAGATGGAAGGGAAGAATATCCTACACAGGTAATTGGGTATGGCAAGCAAGGCTAGAACTGAGGAAAAACAGAATCAGGCCCAGCCTAAAAGCAGCATACTACTGACATATGGAAATGTAGATTTCCATTCCACAAATCTTATTATGTTTCTAAGAGAAACTAGAAACCCAGATTTCTATGGAAATTCTTTTTTTTTTTTTTTTTTTTTAATGTACTGGCAGAAACAATTTTAAATACCATACAGGACAAAAAAGAACACATCTCTGGAAGAATTTGGCCCCGAGCCACCAGTTTTCTACTCCTGCAATCTACCTACTTATCTTTAGAAAATTCACTAATATTTCTGGGTTGTGCTTAACCTACACACGCAAAAGGTTACACACACTACAGGAAATCTATCACCACTTTTGTTATAAAAATGCTGAGGATACTGTCTCTTACATTATTAAGAGACTCCTAGACAAAAGGTCCATATAAAAAAATCTCTTGGAATTCAGTGCTTCAAAAAACATTGCTGTCCTTTAGGAAATGGTAAAATGCATAACATTTGAGGCTTTTTATATACAAAATGTGTCGAACACTTATAACTTAATCTTCATAATAACACTATGAAGTAGGCATTAAGATTGTCCCCATTTTACAGATGAGGAAACTGAGACACAGAAAGGTTAAAGATCTTGCTCAAAGCCAGAAGTCACATCCAGGCAGTCTGGTTCTCTGCAGTTTTGCTCTTCCATCTTGGCAATAACAATTACCTAAGAGCTGACTGTCTCTTTTCTTGCCTTAGCTGTCACGCCAACAGCAACTACACTGGCCTTACGCTCTAAAAGCTTCCTTTTTCCAACTCTTAATTTTTACTATTCTTTTTCTCTTTAATGTAGATGCTGGTAGTTTATGCCATCTCAAATCCTTTGTACAGCAAGGCAGGGCTAAGATTTTTTTTTGTTGTTGTTTGAGACAGAGTCTCGCTTTGTCGCCCAGGCTGGAGGGCAATGGTATGATCTCGGCTCACTGCAACCTCCACCTTCCAGGTTCAAGTGATTCTCCTGCCTCAGCCTCCCGAGTAGCTGGGATTACAGGTGCCCACCATCACGCCTGGCTAATTTTTGTATTTTTAGCAGAGACAGAGTTTCACCATGTTGGCCAGGATGGTCTCAAACTCCTGACTTCAGGTGATCTACCCACCTCAGCCTCCCAAAGTGCCAGGATTACAGGCATAAGTCACCGTGTCCATCCTACCCCTTAAGTTTTATTGCAAAACTTAAGACTTTTAAAATATAGCTACTAGAAATTTTTAAATTTCTAGTAGCTTGTATTTTATTTCTATCAGGACCATACTAGATACTGCAGTAAAAAGTTTTAAAAAGGTGAAATTAGTTTTAATAATATTCTTTAATCAATATATCTAAAATATCATTTCAACATATGATCAACACAAAAATTATAATTAGGTATTTTACACTTGCTTTTGCACTAAAGCTTCTATATACAGTATGTACTTTACACTTACAGCACATCTCAATTTGTACATTTTCATCAGAAATAGCTAAACTAAAAAGAAAAAAAAAGAAATAGCTGAACTGTATTTAGATTTCATAAAATTTACTATTTATAAAGTAGACTCACATACCCAAGTTGTTTAAAACATATTTAAAAGTCTTCCAATAACTAGGCTGGGTGTGGTGGCTCACACCTGTAATCCCAGCACTTTGGGAGGCCAAGACGGTGGATCATTTGAGGTCAGGAGTTCAAGACTAGTCTGGCCAACATGGTGAAACCCTGTCTCTACCAAAAATACAAAAATTAGCCGGGTGTGGTGGCGGGTGCCTATAGCCCAGCTACTCAGGAGGCTGAGGCAGGAGAATCGCTTGAACCTGGGTAGTGAAGGCTGCAATGAGCCGAGATCGTGCCACTGCACTTCAGCCTGGGCAAGAGCAAGACACCATCTCAAAAAAAAAAAAAGTTTTCCATTAGCTAAATCAAGTACCAAAAAAAACCTTATTTTCCTTTAGGATTCACCTCAGTTGAAGTAGCCACATTCCAAGAGGTCAACAGCTACATGCACTACTGGTTACCATAATGAATACGGCATCTAACAAATAAAATGCAATTAAAGAGTGGCTGCAGGCTGGGCGCGGTGTCTCACGCCTGTAATCCCAGCACTTTGGGAGGCCAAGGCAGGTGGATCACCTGAAGTCAGGAGTTTGAGACCAGCCTGGCCAACATGGTAAAACCCTGTCTCTACTAAAAATACAAATATTAGCCGGGCATGGTGGCAGGCGCCTGTAATCCCAGCTACTCAGGAGGCTGAGACAGGAGAATCGCTTGAACCTGGGAGGCACAGGATGCAGTGAGCCAAGATTGTGCCATTGTACTCCAGCCTGAGTGACAAGAGCGAAACCCTGTCTCAAAAAAAAAAAAAAAGTGGGCCGGGAATGGTGGCTCACGCCTGTAATCCCAGCACTTTGGGAGGCCGAGGCGGGCAGATCACGAGGTCAGATCGAGACCACCCTGGCTAACACAGTGAAACCCCATCTCTACTAAAAATACAAAAAAATTAGCCGGGCATGGTGGCAGGCACCTGTAGTCCCAGCTACTAGGGAGGCTGAGGAAGGAGAATGGCGTGAACCCAGGAGGCGGAGCTTGCAGTGAGCCGAGATCACACCACTGCACTCCAGCCTGGGCAACAGGGCAAGACTCCATTTCAAAAAAAAAAAAAAAAGTGGCTATTATTATACACTAAATGAAAATGGCACTGTGATCACATGTGCAGGTGACAAAATCTAGATATGAACCTTTTACAGGCATATTATAAAGGTAATTCCAACGGATGAGGTACCAAATTACTGATATGAACAAGATGGTGACTCATTCAAACAGAGGAAACAGAATACGAACTTAAAATTATGATTCCCAGTCCCATTCAGAAAAATATTTTATGATAAAATTTTAGCAGTTTTCTCGAGCATTTACACTTTCTAAGAATTAAATATTTTATCAAATAATTAAGTCCCAAAATACCCCCAAATGCCACCTAACCTTAAAAGCACATTCTATTTAAACATATTAAAGAAATGAATCTTAGAAAATATAGAGAGATGTTTTTACAAAATGAAATATCCCCCAAAGTCTTAAATCTACTCTGATTCCAAATTCAAGAATTTGCCCTTAGTCCAGGGACTGTGGCTTACACCTATAATCACAGCACTTTGGGAGGTTGAGGCCCAAAGATCACTTGAGCCCAGGAGTTCAACACCAGCCAGGAATGTGGCAGAAATCCAACTCAACAATTTTTTTTTTTTTTTTTTTTTTTTTTTTGAGAAAGAGTCTCACTCTGTTGCCAGGCTGGAGTACAGTGGCACGATCTCAGCTCACTGCAACCTCTACCTCCTGAATTCAAGCGATTCTCCTGCTTCAGCCTCCTGAGTAGCTGGGACTACAGGCACGCACCACCATGCCCAGCTAATTTTTGTATCTTTAGTAGAGAGGGGGTTCCACCATGTTGGCCAGGATAGCCTCTATCTCTTGACCTCATGATCCACCCACCTCGGCCTCCCAAAGTGCTGGGTGTACAGACATGAGCCACTGCGCCCAGCCCAATTTTTTTTTTTTTTTAATTAGCTGACCGGGCACAGTAGTGCACGCCTGTAATCTCAGTTCTTTGAGAGGCCAAGACACATGGATTGCTTGAGCTCAAGAGTTCAAAATGAGCCTGAGCAACACAGCAAAGCCCTGTCTCTATAAACAATACAAAAATTAGCAGGTGTGGTTCCCAGAAGGTCAAGGCTGCAGTGAGCCCAGTAGAAAGTAAGCCTGAGGTGTCCACTGCACACTCCAGCCTGGGCAACAGAGTGAGATCCCGTCTCAAAAATTTAGCTGGGGCCGGGTGCAGTGGCTCACTCCTGTAATCCCAGCACTTTAGGAGGCCGAGACAGACAGATAACGAGGTCAGGAATTCAAGACCAGCCTGGCCAATACGGTAACACTCCATCTCTACTAAAAATACAAAAATTAGCCAGGTGTGGTGGCACACACCTGTAGTCCCAGCTACTCGGGAGGCTGAGGCAGAAGAATCTTTTGAACCCAGTAGGTGGAGGTTGAAGTGAGCCGAGATCACGCCACTGGACTCCAGCCTGGGCAACACAGCGAGACTCTGTCTCAAAAAAAAAAAAAAAAAATTAGCTGGGTGTGGTGCCATGCACCTGCAGTCCCAGTGACTCGAGAGGCTGAGGTAGGAGGAGAACTTGAGCCCAGCAGGTTGAGGCGACAGTGAGCCATCACAGAGCCACAGCATGGGCCATAGAGCAAGACCCTGACTCTAAAAACAACAAAAAAAGAATATGCTCTTAAAGAACTTCCTTGGGAATACGTAAATGTACTGCTTCCAAAATGTTAATAATGGTTATCACTGAGGAATTAAGAGTCTTCTCCCTCACTAGACTTTTTTATAGCCCAATTTCTAATATATCAGATTTCTGTAAATCTAACCTAATACTTAAAATCAATCAACCAATCAACAAGAACACGTGGGCATCTATTTGCTTTATACTATGACACACACTATATGGATAACCACCTGGATCAATTTTTGATGTGGTAAAGCTTATAACTGAAACATCAGAGCCTGAGGGTTTCATTCCACTCCTAACACTCTACAAATGAAATATGAAATATATTTCAAAGAACATATTATATTTTTAGAAACTATTCATGTGAAAGAGAAGAATGCTATTATGACACTAATTCTGTCCCAAACCAAATATATGACTATATTGATGAGCCAGCAGTTGTTTCTGCCTGGCCCCTTTTCTTTTGATCCAGTCCCCTTTCCTCTGATACTAACACATCAATTTTTCTTTGGGAAACTAATGGATTCCCACTCTTGATCATGTATTTCTAAAGATGTTGACCCTACTCCAAACCCCAAGATGAGCATAAAACCCAAGTCAGTCTGGTAAGATTAAATCCCAGTACTTTTTTGTTTTAACTTGGGGGCAGGAGATCTCCTTCCACTGAAATTACTGACCTAAACAGAAAATAAGCTGATGACTATCTTTCCTGATAGTGTTGCACATTCTTTCTTTCAATTGGGCAGTCTGTTCCTTAGAGAGACTATTTAGCATACAATACAATTCTTAAATTATTAAAATAAAATTTAATAGCATTAATATGAAATAAAAAATAACCCACTATTTCCTTTTCCGTGACTAAATCCCACTTATGACAATATAAACATGGAAAGAAGAAAGTACTTATCATTGAGACTATCATTCTCAAAGCCCAGACTGGACATACTATATAGTAACCATTTGTGCATGGGAGAGAATCAGCAGCCAGATCTGCTCTAGTTACAGCAATCAAGGCACAAAGTAATTAGAACAAAATAGATGCCACCAATTGGCAACCACCTAATTTCCTTAACTTAAAAACATATTGTGAACTTCTCCACACAACGCTGTGCCCAGATAAAGTAATTAAGAAGACATTTAGCAAGCTTTTTTTTTAAAAAAAAAAAAAAAAAGAAATAGGATCTTACTCTATTGCCCAGGCTGGAGTACAGTGGTGCAATCATAGCTCAATGAGGCCTCAAAACTCCTGGGGCACAAGCAATCCTCTTGACTTAGCTTCCTGAGTAGCTGGGACTAAAGGCATGCTCTATCACACCACGCTTTTTTTTTTTTTTTTTAAGAGCAGGGTCTCACTACGTTGCCCAGGCTGATCTCAAACTCCTGGCCTCAGGTGATTCTCCCACTTCAGTGTCCCAAGTAGCTGGGATTACAGGCACAAGCCACCATGCCCAGCAAGAAACATTTTCTTAAATATTCATTATAGTCCAGGCGCTCTGGCAGAACAACCACATAATCCTGGTCAATCTTTAAGCAAGCTAGCTGCCACCATCAAAACATTCTCTCATCCGTATAATGAGACTCCCAATGGAAAGGATAATTATAGCAATATCATGCCTTTCCAGGTCTTTGGCTTGCTCTCTCAATCTTACCCTCAGTTCCACAATGATCAGACTACAAGGCTATCAAAAGTATCTCCCCACCAGAAAAAGATGGACAATCCCTGAGCAACAGTGTCAAAGAATACCCTTGCTATATGTAGTCTCAGCCCAGCCTACCTGTCCAAAGTGAGCAGGGTAGCCCAGCATGTGCA
Organism: Pongo pygmaeus; assembly: GCF_028885625.2. Taxonomy (NCBI): domain Eukaryota; kingdom Metazoa; phylum Chordata; class Mammalia; order Primates; family Hominidae; genus Pongo; species Pongo pygmaeus. The sequence continues at coordinate 69,896,020 of NC_072391.2, read as the reverse complement.
TATACAGTAATTTTGCCACATTCCGACATCGGTATGTATTGTCTTCTTCTCTAAAAGATGACCGGATTGCAGCACATTCTTTCTGGATCATTTCTCGTTCTTCAGCTTGGGTTCGGGCTGTCCGGATGGTCCGGATCAGCTCCCGCAATCTGATGGGGGCTGGCATCCTCTGGATATGGAAAGACATTAAATAGAGATGTTCACATTTTTTACTACCAAAGCTATTCACACAACTTCCCATTTAAATTTTTGACTAGTTTTTAAGAATTCAAGACTTGCCAAATCCAGCTTAGCTAAGCTAAACAAAGCGTGCTAAGCTTCTGCAAAGCTATTACATACAGACCTCTCAACTCTGTACATTTCTGGAAAGGCTACAAACATAAATGGTTAAGTATTAAATTAAGCAAAATAAGACAAAGAATACACTAAATATGTAAAGTCTATCACTAATATCAAAATATCTCAGAAACTAATACAACTCAAATCTTTACTCAATCCTCAAAGTAATAAGAAAAGGCCTATGCCTAACCTTAGAAAAGACAGATATTATCTGTTCAACTGCTGTTAAACATAACATAGCTCAACAAAAATAAATATGGTCACAATCATAGCTCAACTCAAACAATTATGAGAGATTAAGAGAGAAGACCAATTGTCAGATTAAAACACATTCAACAAACTGTAATCATCCCAGTACACTGCGTGTATACTTTGAAAATGTGATGAGGAAAAAATAAACTAACCTCAGAAAATAAGGCTATTAGTGTCATGAATATCTTTTAAAAGTAAAAAAAAAAAAAAGTTAATAAAGGACATATAACAGCCTAAATAATTGTTAACAAACAAAAGAAAACAGAATGTGCACTATCTAATTTCAAGAATTACTACAAAGCTATAGTAATCAGGGAAATGTGGAACTAACTGAATGTAAGAATAGACTGAAGCAGGCCAGGCACGGTGGCTCACGCCTGTAATCCCAGCACTTTGGGAGGCCGAGGTGGGCGGATCACCTGAGGTCGGGAGTTCGAGACCAGCCTGACCAACATGGAGAAACCCCATCTCTACTAAAAATACAAAATTAGCCGGCCATGGTGGCACATGCCTGTAATCCCAGCTACTCAGGAGAATTGCTTGAACCCAGGAGGTGGAGGTTTCAGTGAGCCAAGATCGCACCATTGTCCTCTAGCCTGAGCAACAAGAGTGAAACTCCATCTCAAAAAAAAAAAAAAAAAAAATAGCCAGAAACAAAACTGAAAGTTTAGGAATAAACCCACACAAATATACACAAGTGATTTTTAACAAAGAGGCCAAAGTTATTCAATAGGAGTAAGATAGTCTTTCAATGAATGGTGATGGCAACTCTCTCTCTCCATGGGGGAAAAAAATTAACCTCAATCCTAACCACACACAATACACAAAAATTAACTAAAAATGGATCACAAACCTAAAAGTCAAAGCTAAAACTAAAAATCTTCCAGAAGAAAACACAGAGGAAAATCTTTGCAAACAGGTTAAACAGAGAGACTTCACACACAACCACAAAGTATAAAAGAAAAACTTAATAACAGTACCCTATCAAAGTTTAAAATTTTTGCTCTTCAAAAGACATCATTATGAAAACAGGACACACCAGCTGGGCACAGTGGCTCACGCCTTTAATGCCAGCACTTTGGGAGGCTGAGGCAGGCAGATCACCTGAGGTCAGAAGTTCGAAACCAGCCTGGCCAACATTGCAAAACCCTGTCTCTACAAAAAATACAAAAATTAGCTGGGCATGGTGGCACACACCTGTAGTCTCAGCTACTTCTGATACTGAGGCAGGAGGATTGCTTGAACCTGGGAGGCAAGACTGCAGTGAGCCAAGATCACACCACTGCAATCCAGCCTGGGCAACGAGCAATACTGTCCCAAAAAAAGAAAAAAACAAAAAATCCTCACAGAACTGTAAAACAATAAACCAGAAGAGTCAATTTTACCATATGTTAACTTTAAAGAGTTTATTTTAAAGTAAACAAAAAAGCCCTTGAACTAAACAATTAAGACCTATTTGATCAGTTATAGAATATATACCTGAGAAAATTACTAGTTGTTCTAACCTGCTTAAAGGCATATTTAACCACTCAAGTAACAAAACATTATCGTAAAATCTTGTGAAGAATGTTGTATGTAGATAGGGAAACCCTGTCTCTACAAATAATAATAAAAAAAAAAAAGGTTAGCCGAACATAGTGGCACACGACTACTGTCCCAGCTACTCGGGAGATTGAGGCAGGAGGATAGCCTGAGCCCTGGAGGCTGAGGCTGCAGTAAGCTGTGACACTGCATCCTGGGTGACAGAGTGAGACCCTGTCTCAAAAAAAAAAAAAAAGTTGTATGTAATGGGTATATTAAGTAAGATATGGTCATACGGCTGGGCCTATAAAAGCTAACACTAAACTCTGTCTTTTTTTTTTTTTTTTTTGGTGGAGTTTCGCTCGTTGCCCAGGCTGGAGTGAATTGTGTAATCTCGGCTCACTGCAACCTTCACCTCCTGGGTTCAAGCACTTCTCCTGCCTCAGCCTCCCAAGTAGCTGGTATTACAGGCATGCACCACCATGCTTGGCTAATTTTTGTATTTTTAGTAGAGACGGGGTTTCACCATGTTGGTCAGGTTGGTCTCGAACTCCTGACCTCAGGTGATCCACCTGCCTTGGCCTCCCAAAGTGCTGAGATTACAGGTGTGAGCTACCACGCCAGGCCAACACTAAACTCTTATACAGGGGATGGCTGAAGGTAGTCTCACCTCAAAAATGAAGTCATTTTCGGAGTCAATAAACTAGAGACAGGGACTATGGGGGGATGGAAGGCTAAAATAAGGTTCTATTAATCTGAACCATAAAGGTGTCAAGATGTCTAGACAGGAGTTTCTGTATGGCAGATTGAAAGACCGTGCCCTCCAAACACAGGCAGGTCAAAAAAGCCACCAGCTAAGCTATGTCCCTTTTGGCATTCTAAAGTGGTAAAATCAGACTGAAAGGGAAGATAATGCTTAACATATGTGGAGAAGGGCAATGACAAATCTTCAGGAACTTTTACTTATTTCTACCCTAGATATATAAGAAAGTCTATTCCGAAAATCCCAGCCCTTTCCAACCCTGAAAAACAAAGAAATGTGAGTCCGTATTTTGGCCAAAGCACTGAAAGGAAGGAGGCACACCACAGGAACCAAGCATTGGAAGTAACAGGAAATTAAAGAATTACAAGTGAGGAGGCCGGGTGCAGCGGCTCACACCTGTAATCCTAGCACTTTGGGAGCATTGAGGTAGGTGGATCACCTGAGGTCAGGAGTTCGAGACCAGCCTGGCCAACATGGCAAAACCCCATCTCTACTAAAGATACAAAAAATAGCCAGGTGTGGTGTCGCACGCCTGTGATCCCAGCTACTACGGAGGCTGAGGCAGGAGAATCGCTTGAATCCGGGAAGTGGAGATTGCAGTGAGCCAAGATCGCATTACTGCACTCCAGCCAGGGCGACAGAGCGAGAGTCTGTCAAAAAGAAAGAAACAAAAAAAAGAATTACAAGTGAGGCTGGGCACGGTGGCTCACACCTGCAATCACCACACTTTGGGACACAGACCCGAGCAGATCGGTTGAGCCCAAGAGTTCAAGAATAGCCTGGGCGACATGCTGAAACCCTGTCTCTACAAAACATAAACAAAATGAGCCAGGCATGGTGGTATGCACCTGTGGTCCCAGCTACTTGGGAGGCTGAGGTGGGAGGATGACCTGAGCCTAGGAGTGAGGCTGCAGTGAGCTGAGATCAGGCCACTGCACTCCAGCCTGGGCAATGGCACAAGACCCTGTCTCAAAAAACACAAAAAGCAAACAAACAAAAGAAATAACAATAATAAACTCCAATTTTTTTTTTAAGTCCTGAACACAGTAATGAAACTATACAGAACATAGCTGAGAATCCAAAAACACATTTTTATTATCTCAAGCAGCCAATATAGTGACACATCAACACACTAAAACATCTACTTTACTCCAAATAGAGGTCCTCATTCAGCCTGTTCTGGAACAGAAGCTACCAATCAGAAAACTGTAAGGGAAAGAGGGGAGGAGGGTGGACCCAGGAGATAGAAACTGCTTTAGAAAAGGGGATATCTATGATAATTAAAAATGTCACCCAACACCAAGGGAAGAAACAAAAGCAGCAACAAAAACAAACAAATAAATAAAAACCTATATACAGCAGAAACAAGCATTTTTAAAACAGTCTGGAGCTACTTAGTGTGTAACCAAAAAGCAACCAACTCCCACTAAGGTCCTAAGAGCACCAGTAAATTATAAACAGTACCACAATATAGTTTTTGTTGTCGTTTTTCGCTTTCTTTTTGAGACAGGGTCTCACTGCCACCCAGGCTGGAGTGCAGTGGCGCGATCTCGGCTCACTGCAATCTGCCTCCTTGGCTCAAGCGATCCTCCCACCTCAGCTCCCCAAGTAGCTGGGACTACAGGCGCAAGTCACCACACCAGGCTAATTTTTGTATTTTTTGTAGAGATGAGGTTTCATCATGTTGCCCAGGCTGGTCTCAAACTCCTGAGCTCAAGTGATCCACCCACCTTGGCCTCCCAAAGTCCTGGGATTACAGGCGTGAGCAACCGTACCTGGACTACAATGTGGTTTTATAAAAAGACCTTGATTCTCCAAGAAGTGGTTAAAATAAGAAAAACATGAATACAAAATTATATCTGTATTATAACCAACTTCTAAAAATTTTATAGTTCAGATACCATCTGCCCTTACTAATTTAACTACCTGACTCATCAAAGACTGAGAAAGGTATGTTAAAGTCTACCACTATGATTGTGTTTCTGTCAATTTCTCCATTTATATATAACCACTTGCATTTAGTATTTCAATGGTTTCACTCTACGCTTAAGTGTTCCATATTTTATATTCATTATGGCTTGTACACTCTAACAAAATAAAATGTCCCTCTTTGTCCTGTTTTTTTAAAGCAAATAATAAAAACATCTCTTAAAACAAGGATGGAAAGGGAACACAAAAATATTAAAAGTCTGACTTAAGGGACACGGATTATAGATTAATGTGTTTCAGTTTTTATTAACAGTTATATGATAAATAATGATAAAAACAGAGGAAAAAAGGAAACATAAAATTCATTTTAGAAAAATTTCTATCCAAAATGGTTAAGCAATATTGGGTTTTGGAGCTTAAACTAAATAAGATTACTTTATATGCCCAAAGAATCAAAATTATAAACAAACTAAAGGAAAAAAAATTTTAAATAGAAGAAGAAAAAAATAATGTGTGCATGTTTCAATTCTCCTAAAATTTATGGCCAAAATGGGGAAGATGGCTATTTTCCAACATCTCCACAAATCCCTTTAAGGATAAAGATTTTTCTCACACAGCAATACCATTCTCAGGCCATGAGAAGTGCTTTTTTTTTTTTTTTTGAAATGCCTATTTTTCCCACTAAATACAAGCTCCCTAAGGCTAGATCTTCATTTGCCTTGTTCACTCTTGTATCCTCCTATAAGAATACAAACTTGATAAATACTATATTTATTAAATCCTAAATGCTAAAACATCTTTAAAAAAAAATTGAATTGTCCTTTCCAAAGCACACAAAATAAAGGTGTACCAGCTGCTCACCAACAGCTATGGAAAAAGGGTGTCAGAACTCAACCCAGTTCTCTCTTCTACCCTGCCCAGATAACGTTCTCCCTGCTTCAGAACTCACACTGCCCCGCTGTGCACTTTCAGCTACTGACAGCCAACTGTCAAGGACACAACCAAAAAGCTGGAGCTTCTGCAACTATGGGGTCAGTCTTCCCCTAATAGACCTAAAGTTATTTGAGCTCTAAATCTAAAAACAAAATTCTAAAACTTAACTTTTCAACATTAAAATCACCTATTTTTCTATCCAACAAAGACTGTACTTGAAGAAGTCTTTCTGGCTAAACAATGAGAAAAGACCCAAGCAAATAAACGAGACTTCAATTAACTTCACCACTGACTACTGTGTCAGTCACAGAATGTCTGGCTGAGAATGTTCAAGGGATGTAAGTTAACAACAGGCAAAACCCTCCAAAGAAGTTACCATGCTTTCCCTCTTGCATTCGCCAGATGACCTTTATTATGGGCCATACAGAACCCCTATTTCAGATTTTTATTTCATATGTATATCTGAGTTGCTTTAACGCATTTACAACCTGCAAAATACTATGACTAGAATGTGACACTAGGAAAGCTTAAATCAAATCAACTGATTGTATTATGCTTCAATCAGACTTTTACTTTACAATACATCTTAGATATTCTGGCTATCATTACACTGATCTAGCCTAGCTGGTTTTCTTACTGCCTGTGTTTTTGTGGTTTTCTTTCTTTTGAGGGGAGTAGAGGGGTGCATACCTATTTCCCCTATATGAAGAAATGTGTTCACAGAAGGGAAATGGTCTACAGAGTGAATAAACGGAAAAGACCAGAGTTAGAACTTCACTGTTTGAATAGGAGAGATTAAATCTGGGGATAGGCCAGGCGTGGTGGCTCACGCCTGTAATCCCAGCACTTTGGGAGGCCGAGGCAGGTAGACTGCTCAAGTCCAGGAGTTCAAGACCAGCCCGAGCAACATGGCGACACCCAGTCTCTACTAAAAATACAAAAATTAGTTGGGAGTGGTGGCGCATGCGTCTGTAGTCCCAGCTATTCGGGAGGCTGATGTGGGAGGATCACTTGAGCCAAGGGGACATGGGTTGCAGTGAGCTGAGATCGAATCACTGCACTCCAGCCTGGGTTATGGAGTAAGACCGTCTCAAAAATAATAATAACAATAAAATGAAATAAATCTGGGGATAAGTATTCTGGTCATTAGAGAGGCAAACAGCATTGTAAGACAAGCATAATTCTTTGATCAGGTTTCACCACGGCCTAAAATGATGAAACACTCAAGACCAACTTTATATGGTCTGATTTCAGGCTCACAGTGTAACTTTCTGATTATTAAATACTTCCTTAAGCGCCTCAACTCCCAAGTACCTCCATACAAGGAACAGTGTCCTGTGGAATGCAGACACAAGTAATTCAGGAGAAAAGCATATGCCCCCCTGTGAATTACAATACTACAGTATTATTATAACTTATAAATCAGTGTGTTTGATTGGTCTCAATCACCCCTAGGAGATGAACTACTAAAATGGAATTTCTGGATCTTCAAGGCTAAAGAATAGGCTGTGGAATGTAGGATCACATTGAGACACCACCCCACCCTGTCTAGGCAGCCAGCTGGCATCCCTCTAAGAGGACTTAAGTTCAATTCTCCCTAAATTGTCACAGTAATTACAGGAATCTTATTTTATGCTTAATTATCCCTAACCAAAATTCACCAGAACTGAGATCTAAAAAGCAGATGTCTATAAATGCAAACATGCCTACTGAACAATTCAACAGCACTGGGATGCATAAAAAGCAGACCGGGCACAGTGGCTCAGGTCTGTAATCTCAGCACTCTGGAAGGCCGAGGCGGGCAGATTGCTTGATTCCAGGAGTTAAAGACCAGCCTAGGCAACACAGCAAGACCCTGACTCTTAAAAAAAAATTATATATATATATTACATATATTTCATAATATATGTAATATATATTATATTTCATGCTTATATACATATATATGTATATATTATGTATATAATAATAATATACATAATATATACATATATATGTATATAAGCATGAAAAGCAATAAAGGCCAAGTAAACAATGATCGATAAACAAGACAAACATCTAATCTGACACTAATGAAATAAAAAAAATTTTCATTCTCCCAACCATAATCTTATTAGCAAAACCATTCTAAAGTACTCTCAATTCAAGAAGTATCATCAAATTCTCAAAACAAAAATTTGGCTTAAAGACATGACCCAAAGGGTATAATTAATGTTGAAGGAGGTTATCTGATGTAAATATAGATGCCTTTTTAACTTGTATATATAGTCTGCTATCTTTCAAGTAATGAGCATGTAAAACTTGGAATAAAACTTGCTTTGAAAAAAATCAAACAAATTAACAAAAAGCAACTGTAAACTTTCAAACCTAGTAAGGTGTCATTCATTCCAGAAAAACTTATCTAAGGGTACTCTTCCCTAGGATGACAAGCAGAAACATTAGAAAGTTACTTAATATAGCCGGGCACGGTGGCTCACCCCTGTAATCCCAGCACTTTGGGTGGCTGAGGTGGGCAGATCATGAGGTCAGGAGTTCAAGACCAGCCTGACCAACATGGTGAAACCCCATCTCTACTAAAAATACAAAAATTAGCCAGGCGCGGTGGCGCACGCCTGTGACCCCAGCTACTCAGGAGGCTGAGGCAGGAGAATCGCTTGAACCCAGGAGGCAGGGGTTGCAGTGAGCTGAGATCGAGCCACTGCACTCCAGCCTGGGCAACAGAGCAAGACGCCGTCTCAAAAAAAAAAGTTACTTAATATAACACTAAGATGACAAATTTTCCCTGGCATATTCTTCATGAATCCAAGTTCTATTAATTCTGGATATACAAGGAGAGTGGGGGAGTTGTCCAAAGAAAATTAAAGATGGTATAATATTTACTTTTAATTGATGTATCTGATATTAACTAGTTAGAAATGGAGAGTAAACAGTCCCATTGACAATAGTGTCAAAATAAAATACATAGGAATAAATTTAGTAAGAAAGGTATAGAAACTATATGAAAAAAACTACGAAATCTATAAAATATTTGTTGAAAGACCTAAAATAAACTTGAACAAATAGACACTACAGCAAGGAAAAATTATCACCAAAAACTGTTAAGCCTGGGTGTGGTGGCTCACGCCAGTAATCCCAACACTTTAGAGGCCAAGGTGGGAAGATCACTTGAGGCCATGAGTTAGAAACCAGCCTGGACAACACAGTGAGACTGTGTCTCTACACTGCCTCCCAGATTCAAGCAATTCTCCTGCCTTAGCCTACCGAGTAGCCTGGACTTTAGGCGCGTGCCACCACACTCAGCTAATTTTTTTGTATTTTTAGTAGAGACAAGGTTTCACCTTGTTAGCTAGGATAATCTCAGTCTCCTGACCTTGTGATCCGCGGCCTCCCAAAGTGCTGGGATTACAGGCATGAGCCACTGCACCCAGCTGGAATGGACTCTTCTAAGACAGTTTCAGAAACTAAAGAGGAAAAGAGGGATATATATAATTACCTGAAAATGTCTGTGACATAAATAAGGTTAAAAGATAAATGAGGCCGGGCGCAGTGCGGTGGCTCACGCCTGTAATCCCAGCACTTTGGAAGGCCGAGGCAGGCAGATCACCTGAGGTCAGGAGTTTGAGACCAGCCTGGCCAACATGGCAAATCTCTGTCTCTACTAAAAGTACAAAAATTAGCCGGGCATGGTGGCGGGCACCTGTAATCCCAGCTACCCAGGAGGCTGAGGCAGGAGAATCGCTTGAACCCAGGAGGTGGAGGCTGCAGTGAGCCGAGATCACACCACTGCACTCTAGCCTGGGCAACAAGGGTGTGAGACTCTATCTCCAAAAAAAAAAAAAAAAAAAAAAAAAAGGATAAATGAAAGACAAGCAAAATACACGTGCCATATAACAAAGAATTAACATTCCATAAGTGTTCCTACAGGAGGAGAAAAAAAGAGAAAGAAAAATGAACCAAGGACATGAGCAGACAATTCTCGATGAAGGAAATCCAATGGCCATTACATGTATCAAATAAGGCTAGCCCCAGTAACAGGGAAGTTAAAATTAAGACAAACTGCATGACCCATTTATCATCTAGCAGACTAGTAAAAATTAAACTATGTATTTATACCCAGTGATTTCATGATATGGAGAAGTTACTGCTATTTGGGATGAAAATTATGATACCTATTTAGAGAGTAATCTAGCAATAATAATATTTAAAATATATTTCTCTGTTAACCTAGAATTCCCCCTTTGGAGACTACAGAAATAAAAGCATCAGCAAATAAGGTGGCATGTACAAGGATATTTATTGTAGCACTTTAAGTGGCAAAAATTTAGAAATGATCTAAATGTCCACAGGAAAATAATAAATTATGGTACATCCATGCTATAAGACACAATAGGACTGTTTAAAGGAACAAGATAGAATTATATTTACTGTGGGCTGAGTGCAGTGGCTCACACCTGTAATCTCAGCACTTTGGGAGGCCGCAGCAGGCAGACTGCTCAAGTCCAGGCGTTTGAGACCAGCCTGAGCAATACAGCTATATCTCATCTCTTATTAAAAAAACTAATAGGCTGGGAGCAGTGGCTAATGCCTGTAATCCCAGCACTTTGGGAGGCCAAGGTGGGCGGGTCATGAAGTCAGGAGATCAAGACCATCCTGGCTAACATGGTGAAACCCAATTCTGCTAAAAATACAAAAAATTAGCCAGGTGTGGTGGCAGGCACCTGTAGTCCCAGCTACTCGGGAGGCTGATGCAGGAGAATGGCGTGAACCCAGGAGGCGGAGCATGCAGTGAGCCGAGATTGCGCCACTGCACTCCAGCCTGGGTGACAGAGCGAGGTTCCATCTTAAAAAAAATAAAATTAATAATAATAATAATAATAAATTATATGGGCTGGATGCGGTGGCTCACGCCTGTAATCCCACCACTTTGGGAGGCCGATGCAGGCAGATCGCTCAAGGCCAGGAGTTCGAGATCAGCCCGAGCAACATAACAAAATCTCATCTTTTAAAAAAAATAATAATAAAGAATTATATTGCCGGGCGCGGTGGCTCACGCCTGTAATCCCAGCACTTTGGGAGGCCGAGGCAGGTGGATCACGAGGTCAGGAGATCGAGACCATCCTGGTTAACATGGTGAAACTCCGTCTCTACTAAAAAAAAAAATACAAAAAATTAGCCGGATGTGGTGGCAGGCGCCTGTAGTCCCAGCTACCTGGGAGGCTGAGGCAGGAGAATGGCGTGAACCCAGGAGGCGGAGCTTGCAGTGAGCCAAGATCGCACCACTGCACTCTAGCCTGGGCCACAGAACAAGACTCCCCATCTCAAAAAAAAAAAAAAGAATTATATTGGCCAGGCACGGTGGCTCACACCTGTAATCCCAGCACTTTGGGAGGCCAAGGCGGGAGGATCATGTGAGGTCGGGAGTTCAAAACCAGCCTGACCAACATGGAGAAACCCCCCGTCTCGGGCCGGGCGCAGGGGCTCACGCCTTTAATCCTAGCACTTTGGGAGGCCAAGGAAGGCAGATCACGAGGTCAGGAAATGGAGACCATCCTGGCTAACATGGTGAAACCCCATCTCTACTAAAAATACAAAACATTAGCCGGGCATGGTGGTGGATGCCTGTAGTCCCAGCTACTCAGGAGGCTGACGCAGGAGAATGGCGTGAACCTGGGAGGCAGAACTTGCAGTAAGCCGAGATCGTGCCACTGCACTCCAGCCTGGGCAACACAGCAAGACTCCGTCTCAAAAAAAAAAAAAGAAAAGAAAAGAAAGAAACCCCGTCTCTACTAAAAATACAAACTTAGCAGGGCATGGTGGCACATGCCTGTAATCCCAACTACTCGGGAGGCTGAGGCAGGAGAACCACTTGAACCTGGGAGGCGGAGGTTGCGGTGAGCCAAGATCATGCCATTGCACTTCAGCCTGGGCAGCAAGAGCAAAACTGCGTCTCGAAAAAACAAAACAAAACAAAAATGAATTATATTGGCTGGGTGCAGTGGCTCATGCCTGTAATCCCAGCACTTTGGGAGGCCAAGGCAGGCAGATCACTTGAGGTCAGGAGTTTGAGACCAGCCTGACCAACATGGTGAAACCTCATCTCTACTAAAAATACAAAAATTATCCGGGTGTGGTGGCAGGTGCCTATAATCCCAGCTACTCTGAAGGCTGAGGCAGGAGAATCACTGAACCCAGGAGGCGGAGGTTCCCACCACCTGGGTGATAGGGTAAGACTCTGTCTCAAAAAAAACAAACAAACAAAAAAAAAGAATTATATTTACTGACCATGACATGTTAAAAAAAAAAAAAAGCGTGTCATAGAGTAACATAAATAATATGATCTCTCTTTAGTAAAAACAAAAAATTCCTATGTACACTTATGTGAGTATATACAGGACTTAACTAAGCATTGAGAGAAATATTGAAGCATATTCATTCATAATCTGTTAAAATTTTGGGTTAAAATTAAGACTGTCATAGAATAGATGATGTAACACTACAGGGTAAACACTATAGGGTAAACATCCCTAATCCAAAATCTGAAATGCTCCAAAACCTGACATTTTTTGATTGTTGACATGATGCTTGAAGAAATGCTCTTCAAGGCCAGGCACGGTGGGTCACGCCTGTAATCCCAGCAGGGGAGGCTGAGGCGGGCAGATCACAAGGTCAGGAGATCACGACCATCCTGGCTAACATGGTAAAACCCCGTCTCTACTGAAAATACAAAAAATTAGCCAGGCGTGGTGGTGCGCGCATGTAGTCCCAGCTACTCTGGAGGCTGAGGCAGGAGAATGGCATGAACCCAGGAGGTGGAGCTTGCAGTGAGCCAAGATTGCGCCACCGCACTCCAGCCTGGGCGACAGGGCGAGACTCCGTAACCAAAAAAAAAAAAAAAAAAAGAAATGCTCTTCAGGTGTTTCAGATTTTGAATTTTAGGATTAGGGATGTACAAGTGGTGTAACGCAAATATTCCAAAATCTGAAAAAATACAAAATATGAAACACTTCTGGTCTCAAGCATTTCAGATAAGGGATACTCAATGTGTATTTGGTTGAAAGAGCTAACTTATACAAATGATTATACAGTTGTACTACTCAAAGTAAAAGGAGTTCCATTAGTGTTTTTACAGCTCAAGTTAGTGAACCTATTTAACTAAACGTCAAAACTAAACAACTGAGAAAGTGTTCGGTCTTAAAAGGAAGCAAAAGAAGCATTTTTTACTTATCTCTTTTTTTTGAGACAGTCTATCTCCGTCACCCAGGCTGGAGTGCAGTGGCACAGTCTTCGCTCACTGCAGCCCTGAACTCCTGGGTTCAAGTGATCTTCCTGCCTCAGCCTCCCAGGCAGCTAAGGCTACTGGCAAAGACACAACCCAGCTACTTTAAAAAATTTTGGGCCAGGCGCGGTGGCTCATGCCTGTAATCCCGGCACTTTGGGAGGCCGAGGTGGGTGGATCACCTGAGGTCAGGAGGTTGAGGTCAGGAGGTCAAGACCAGCCTGGCCAACATGGTGAAATCCCATCTCTACTAAAAGTACAAAAATTAACTGGGCATGGTGGCGGGCGCCTGTAATTCTAGCTACTTGGGAGGCTGAGGCAGGAGAATCGCTTGAACCCAGGAGGCGGAGGTTGAGGTGAGGTGAGAGCGCACCACTGCACTCCAGCCTGGGAGACAGACCAAGACTCTGTCTCAAAAAAAAAAAAAAAAAATTCGTACAGCCAGGGTCCCACTGTGTTTCCCAGGCTGGTTTCGAACTCCTGTCCTCAAGTGATCCTTCCAACTTGGCTTCCCAAAGTACTGGGATTACAGACATGAGCCACCAGGTCTGGCCAGCGAAGTTTATTTTTAGGTTTAGAAAACACGTAACATCTTTACATATCTTTGAAAGATTTAAAATATTTTAGCCAGGCTCGGTGGCTCACACCTATAATCCCAGCACTTTGGGAGGCTGAAGCAGGTGAATCACCTGAGGTCAGGAGTTTGAGACCAGCCTGGCCAACATGACAAAACCCCGTCTCCACTAAAAATACAAAAAGTAGCCAGGTACAGTGGTGCACGCCTGCAGTCCCAGCTACTCGGGAGGCTAAGCACAAGAATCATGGGAACCCAGGAGGTGGAGGCTGTAGTAAGCTGAGATGGCACCACTGCACTCCAGCCTGGGTGACAGAGTGAGACTCTGTCTCAAAAAAAATAAATAAATAAAAAATAAGATGTTTTTTATTTATAAATTACAAAAGTCACATGTATTTTTTCCTCATCTTTTAAAAAAATGACTTCTTCCTTCTAAACCTACTTAATTTGTTGCCAACAACATTTATAATTTACTAATTAAATCTCTCCAATGGTCTGAGTAGGCTTTTTTTTTAAAGTAAAATTTCCAAGTACCTAGTGAAAAAAAGCATTTCTCATTTCAATCATCTCATCCTAAACCTTGCCCTTTTATGCTAAAGTGTTAGTTAATGCTGACTCAACACATTTGGCAAGTGTGTTTTTTTCTCCCACTTCTGGACCCTTCAAACTTTAACCAGTTTCTCCAGCAACCAAAACTCATGCCATATTAAGTGTATTGTGTTACTAGGTCAGTGAAGAAAAAAACTTAACATGTATCCTCAAAGTAAAAATGACACCTCATTCACGCCTGTAATCCCAGCACTTTGGGAGGCCAAGGCTGGTGGATCACTTGAGCCCAGGAGTTCGAGATCAGCCTGGTCAACAGGGTGAAGCCGTGTCTCTACTAAAAATACAAAAATTAGCTAGGCATGGTGGCACACACCTGTAGTCCCAGCTACTCGGGAGGCTGAGGCAGAAGAATTGCTTGAACCCGGGAGCGGAGGTTGCAGTAAGCGGAGATGGCTCCAATGCACTCCAGCCTGGGCGACAGAGGAGGACTCCGTCTCAAAAAAAAAAAAAAGACACCTCTTTTCCCTTTTCTCTTTCTTGACCTCATTGAAATAAAATTTTCTATACAAAAAGGCAACTGGAAAAATGCTACTACATTTTGACAAACATATTTTATTTATTTATTTTTTTTTGGAGACAGAGTCTCGCTCTGTCCCCAGGCTGGAGTGCAGTGGCGTGATCTCAGCTCACTGCAACCTCCACCTCCCGGGTTTAAGTGATTCTCCTGCCTCAGTCTCCCGAGTAGCTGGGACTACAGGCGCGCACCATCATGCCCAGCTAATTTTTCTATTTTTTAGTAGAGACGGGGTTTAACCACGTTGGCCAGGATGGTCTCCATCTCCTGACCTCGTGATCCACCCGCCTCGGCCTCCCAAAGTGCTGGGATTACAGGCGTGAGCCACCTCGCCTGGCCAACAAAGATAATTTCAAAACCTGTAAGCCAAGAAATACAAAAGATTATATAAATCTATACGCTCCCTTAATTTTTTTTCTTTTTTTTTTGAGACAGAGCCTCCATCTGTCACCCAGGCTGGAGTGCAGTGGCGTGATCTCAGCTCACTGCAACCTCCACCTCCTGGTTCAAGCAATCCTCCCACCTGAGCCTCCTAAGTAGCTGGGAATGCAGCTGCGCATCACCATGCCTGGCTAACTTTTGTATTTTTAGTACAGACGGGATTTCATCATGTTGACCAGGCTGGTATCAAACTCCTGACCTCAAGTGATCCACCTGCCTCGGCCTCCCAAAGTGCTGGGATTACAGGCATGAACCACTGCACCAACCTGCTCTCTTAAGTTTAAAAGTGCTTGTGGGCAAGGCATGGTGGCACACACTTTTAATACCAGCACTTTGGGAGGCAGAGGTGGGAGGACCTCTTGAGCCCAGGAATTCGAAACCAGCCTGGGGAATATGGCGAAACCCCGTCTCCACAAAAAAATAATAAATCAGGCGGCACATGCCTACAGTCCCAGCTACTTAGGAGGCTGAAGTGGGAGGATCACTTGAACCTGGGAGGAGGAGGTCGAGGCTGCAGTGAGCTGAGATTGCACCACTGCACTCCAGCCTGGGTGAAAGAGTGAGAACCTGTCTCAATCAATCAATCAATAAAAATAAAATTGCTTGTTAGTTATAAGCTGAGAGGAGTTGAAAAAAAATTGTTTGCTACTTTCAACATTATTCTGCATTAGAAACTGAGTAAAAGCAACAGAGAATAAAGAAAGCCAAAATCAAGAACTGAAAACAGACTGGATGCAGTGGCTCCCGCCTGTAATCCCAGCACTTTGGGAGGCCAAGGTGGGTGGATCACTTAAGGTCAGGAGTTCAAGACCAGCCTAGCCAACATGGTGAAACCCCGCCTCTACTAAAAATACAAAAATTAGCTGGGCATGGTGGCGCACATTTGTAATCCCAGCTACTCGGGAGGCTGAGGCAGCAGAAATCACTGGAATCCAGGAGGTGAAGATTGCACAGTGAGCCGAGATCGAGCCACTGCACTCCAGCCTGGGAGACAGAGTAAGACTTTGTCTCAAAAAACAAACAAAAAAGAACTGAAAACAATTCATAAAGCAAAGACAGACTAAATTACAAACACCTAAAACAGTATTTTTAAATTTTCTGAAGTTCTAAATAAGAGTTTTAAAGTTTTGATAGCAATTAAGTCCTGCTATATACACAAAATTTTAAAATCCTCATCAAATGCAAATAAGGGGATTAAGCATTGTGGAAAATCTGTTTTGGTATGTGGACGGCCAATTCAATTTTTTTAATTAAAAATAATATCTTGGAAAACACTCATTCAACTTTTTTCATTTGTATAAATTAAAAGAGTTTTGGCCAGGTGAGGTGGCTCACACCTGTAATCTCAGCACTTTGGGAGGCCGAGGCAAGAGCATTGCTTGAGCCCAGCCTGGGCAACATGATAAAACATTATCTATACAAAAAATACAAAAATTAGCCCTGCGTGGTGGCACACGCCTGTAGTCCCAGCTACGTGGAGGGCTGAGGCAGAAGGATCGCTTGAGTCCAGGAGGTCCAGGCTGCAGTGAGCCGAGACCACTGCACTCCAGCCTGGGCAACAGAGTGAGACCCTGTCTCAAACAATAAAAATAAAAAAAAATAAAAAAATAAAAAAGAGTTTTTATAAATCATAAAGAAGTTGGTTTTGGTTTGCATACCACTGATTTTTAAAACTCCTTTTTAAAATAAATACTGGGGTGAAATATCACCAAGGCATTCCTGGCAAATTCTGTACTTTATAGTTTCACTCTAAAATCTGCCCTCAAATCTAGAACTGCTATCAATGACAGACGTCAGACCAAAGAACAAGCAACTGCTCCCAAAAGAAAACGGAGGTTTCCTAAACACAAAGCAGACATTCAAATATGCACTGATCAATGGTGCACTAAACAACACTTTGCTAGGAACCAAGGACATGAGCAGACAATTCTCGATAAAGGAAATCCAATGGCCATTACACGTATCAAATAAGGCTAGCCTCAGTAACAGGGAAGTTAAAATTAAGACAAACTGCAAAAGGACCCTTTCTACAGTGAATGCAAACTATCTAAGAATGAATTTTTAAAAGTTTAATATTTTTAAATATTTTGGTAGAGACGGAGTCTCATTAGGTTGCCTAGGCTGGCCTCCAACTCCTGGGCTCAAGAGATCCAGCTTCCACCTCCCAAAGTGTTGGGATTACAAGCATAAGCCACTGAGCGCCCGCCTGAATGACATTTAAATACCAATATATTAAAGCATGAAAAACACTGAGTTAACTAACATCTATGTGATAGCTCTTCTAACACCTTACTTGAAAAGTCTAAGTCAGAAATGGAACATTTCAGTAGTAACTGTGAGGGCATACTTAGTAAATGAGTGAGCATTACATAGGTGTTCAGTGTTTGACAGTTCCTTTAAACCAAAAGAGAATTCCATTGCTTCAGGGTAATACAGAACTCACATATCTAATAGTAACTAATATATTTTTGAAAAATCTGCTTAAAACAAATAACAAGATCACTGAGTATTTAAACTGAAAATATTGTTTTTTTCTGAGACATCATATGACCTATAGAGGAATTTATCTACAATCTCATTTCAATAACCTGATAAGAATAATGCATCTATAAGTGGCTTAGCAATATTAAAAAGCTTGACTCAGTTCAAGTTATAAATTTAAACTTCAACCACTAGATTGTGATCTCAAATAAGTTAATTTCTCTTTTGCAGATGTGAAAACCCAGGCTGAGATGAAATAAGGGTGATTCAATCACACTCGCCTAACTTGAAACTTAGGAAATATATCAGTGAATTACTGTGAAATACTTTTTATTCGCCAGGCACAGTGGCTCACGCCTGTAATCCTAGCACTTTGGGAGGCCGAGGCGGGCAGATTGCCTGAGCTTAGGAGTTCGAGATCAGCCTGGGCAACATGGTGAAACCCCATCTCTACTAAAATACAACAACAACAAAAAATTAGCCGGGCATGGCGGCGTGTGTCCGTAATCCCAGCTACTTGGGAGGCTGAGGCAGGAGAATTGCTTGAACCCGGGAGGCGTAGGTTGCAGTGAGCCGAGACCGTGCCACTGCACTCCAGCCTGGAGACAGAACGAGACTTCGTCTCAAAAAAATAAATAAATAAATGAAAATAAAGACATACTTTTTATTCAAGCATGCTAGACTGCAAACATGCCTTTAGAATAAAAGTGACAAGATTACGAGTACTTAGAGGGTTCATATTTTTCAAGCTTGAAAGTTAGGGTGTGTGACAAGTTAGGTATTTGACAAGTATTCTAGGGAATGGTGGAAGTGAATATTTAAAATTCAACTATCCCCAGAAAAACCCAATACATGAAATCATTACAAGTATTTTTTAGAATCAGTCAGCAAAGATCATTACTGTACAAACACGTCAAAGTTAAGGTCACTAAGAAAGCACTAACTCCTCTCTTCTGTTAACTAATCACTGTAAAGCAGCCCAACTCTCCTTTCTACCTACCTCAGATTAATATTTCTCTCCATGGACAGATTTCCATGCTCAGGGATAAATAATAGGGGAGAAAAAAAAAACACCACACAGGTGTCAGTAAGTACCAAAAAGCTAAGTAATCAGCACAGGGAGGGAATCCACATATGAGAAAACATTTGACAACTCCTGCCTCCCAAAAGCCATTTAATCTGCTTCATAAACAAAATCTGCTCCATAAACATTACTCTGAGCGAGTGGTTCGATGGATCTCCTACACCAAGTCCTAACCGGGAAACACAATCAACAGAACCGTCCCGACTGTTTCAAGCAATCAGGAAGACCGGGAGAATTATTAGACGCTGACGTCCGCAGGGCCAGGAACTGAGAAAAGGGTAAACAGTATACTCGCAGGTAGGTTGAAAAAAACAAAACAACAACAAAAAAACATATACACACACACACGGAAAATTGGGAAAGAAGTTGGTCGGAAGGTTAGAGAGAGGCGAGGCCGATGTCCGGTTCCGAGAGGACGGCACTGCAGGGGCAGGCAGCGATTAACTGGGCATTTGGATATGCTGGGAGTTATCTGAGAGACCTGACACGAGTACAAGACACAAGAACGCTGATACGTGGCTCAGAGAAGACACGCGGGGGTGGGGCCCGCCCCGCTAAACCCCAGGCTCCCTGAATGAGCTCTCAAAGATCGCAGCCTGAGAAAGTCAAGGGTTCAAGGAGGCCCGTACCGGCGGGGCAACGCCACAACACGGAACGCCGCTGCGCGCGGAACCTCCCGGCCCGAGGCCTCTGGGTTGGCCCTCCAGAAGTCGGAGCAGCCCCTGGGGCTCCCGGCCCCTCCTGGCCCAGCTTCTGTGTCCTCTCTTCTCAACACCCACAGCCTGGGACGGGACCCCTGAAACTGACAGGAAGCTTCCGGTCGAGCGCCCGCGGCAGCGGCGGGGCAAAAGCAGCAATATGCTCTCAGCGCCGGGAGTGACACTCACCGGCCCGAAACCTCGAATGAAACCAGCAGCTCCGGGGGCGGCGGCAGCAGTGGCAGCAGGAACCGAACATCCAAAATGGCGGCTCCCTCGGCCTCACCACCGCTACTGCAGGCGGAGGGATCCTGAGGAAGGAGGGAGTTTTTAACTAACTTCACACACTATTGCGGAAACTTCGCTCCCTGGCCTCCTCTCCTGGTCGTTTCCGTGTCCTCGTACTGCAACTTATCGTGCCTTTTCTCTCGGATTATCCAAGAACTCGGACCCTGCCGAGGACTATTTGCCAAGGAGGAGGTGACTGCTCCTGGCAGAGCGACGCAAAGCGTAGCAAGGGTCGGGGCTGTCACTGATGACGCGAGACGCTGCTGCCGAGTCACCGCTGCGATGAGTCTGAGCGAGAAAGATCCGGCCTACCCCGTAGCGGACGGACATTGGTTCCGCTTGGTGGGGGGGTGGGGGGCCGCTGGGCTACCAGGAAGCGGTGGAGCCACCTGGAGGGGGCGGAGCTAGGTCAGGTAGCCCAGGAAGTGAGAGCAAGCGAGACAGGTGGGGGCGGAGAAGATAGCAGGGCTGAAAAGGTCTTCGTCCACTGGAATCCCGAACTCTTTGCTGTCTCCTTTAAGATTTTTGCTTTCTTTATAACTTAAGGAGCATGTTCCAGGTGGTATTCTATGGTTTTATGGTGTCTTTGCAACATATTTTTTGAAGAGTTAAGAGGATGACTCAAAAGAATGGATTCCACGCCCAGTACCGCGGCTCTTGCACTGCTCAAGTCACTTAAACTCTCCAGGGATTCAGTTTCCTCATATGTAGAAAGAATACTTGGACTCATGTTAGCTGAAACCCTTACAGAATGGGCTTTCGGTCTATGAATCCATGAATTAATGACCAGGGCCAAAGAAAGTCTAACCAGACAGTTCCTAACCTGATAAATAATTACTACATATGACGCGAGTCTTTTCCATGTGAATGTAAAGAGGGCCTGATATCTTGGCCTGTTTAAAGGAAAGGTGACCTACCTAGACTAAAATCCTTCTGCTAGATTGGCAACAAAGTACAATACAACACAGCACCAGGCTGGGTGCCAAAGAGAACAGAACCAGCCACACAAATTTTTTTTTTTTTTTTGAGACAAAGTCTCGCTCTGTTGCCCAGGCTGGAGTGCAGTGGCAGGATCCCGGCTCACTGCAACCTTGCCTCCCGGGGTCAAGCAATTTCTCGTGCTTTAGCCTCCCAAGTAGCTGGGATTACAGACTCCCGCCACCACAGCCAGCTAATATTTGTATTTTTAGTAGAGAGAGGGTTTCACCATGTTGGCCAGGCTGGTCTTGAACTCCTGACCTCAGGTGATCTGCCTGCCTCGGCCTCCCAAAGTGTAGAGATGACAGGTGTGAGCCACCGGCCTGGCCAGAACTAACCACAAATCTTGAGTTTAGGACCTGGGTGTCATAGACAGAAGGTTACACTTTTTTCCTTAGTCATTTTCATGCAGGGATTTCAAAACACTTAACAAAAATTGCTCTAAGTAGGCCGGGCATAGTGGCTGACGCCTGTAATCCCAGCACTTTAGGAGGCTGGGGTGGGCGGATCACCTGAGGTCAGGAGTTCAAGACCAGCCTGGCCAACATGGTGAAACTCCATCTCTACTAAAAATACAAAATTAGCCAGGTATGGTGGCGGGCACCTGTAATCCCAGCTACTTGGAAGGCTGAGACAGGAGAATCGCTTGAACCTGGGAGGCAGAGGTTGCAGTTAGCCGAGCCTGGGCAACAGTGAGACCTTGTCTCAAAAAAACAAAAAAAAATTGAACCAAGTAGGCCCATCTGTACAATTTTGTCCCTGAACTATTGGGGCATGCCAAGTGGCTGGAAAGAAAGGAGGCCATGGGTGCGATAATAATTATCATTTTTATTATTAAATATTGATATCACATTGTTCTTAAGGCACTTTCATGTGTATAATCTAATCTGACCCTCTGGACAACCTCCTGAGTCAGGCTAGGCAAGCATAAGTAACTTAGTTTTACAAATAAGGAAAAAGAGGCTTCAAGAAACTAACTTGGGTAAAAGACACATCCTCTCCCCTCCTCCACTGGGGTTCTGCTATAGAGCTATAGAGTGCCTTTTTTTTTTTTTTTTTTTTTTTTGAGACAGAGTTTCGCTCTTGTTGCCCGAGCTGGAGTGCAATGGTGTGATCTTGGCTCACTGCAGCCTCCGCCTCCCAGGTTCAAGTGATTCTCCTGCCTCAGTCTCCCAAGTAGCTGGGACTACAGGTGCGCGCCACCACACCCAGCTAATTTTTTGTATTTTTAGTAGAAACGGGGTTTCACCATGTTACCCAGGCTGGTCTCGAACTCCTGACCTCAGGTGATTCGCCCACCTCGGCCTCCCAAAGTGCTGGGATTACAGGCATGAGCCACCACACCAGGCCAGAGTGCTATTTTATAAATTAGCATAGGGTACCACAATCTTCCACCTCCCGTACCTACCCACCCACCTACCTACCTACCTACACACACACACCTACACTCTCAGGGTGGATGGAGTCAACCCCCAACAAGTGGTTTAGAGAACAGAATGTTTACAGAATTCAGATCCCCTGCCATGCTGCTACTGTACAGTGCAACCATGGACTACAAGGCTAGTAAATAGTGGAATGAAGCCAAAACACAATTTCCTCTGAGGTATAGCTATGCAGGGAACACAGGCCAAACTTAGTTTGGGGTTTCCACATAAGTAAGAAGTTTGTAAGTTGCAAAGCAGAGTTAGCTAAAGTATTCCGTTTGGAACACCACAAAAAAATGCTTAGAGGTCAAATTTAAATGTGTATCATTGTGAACCACAAAAGAAAAATTAAGCCAGCTACCTAAGGAGGAAAGAGCTTTTTTTTTTTTTTGAGACGGAGTCTCACTCTGTCCCCAGGCTGGAGTGCAGTGGCACGATCTCAACTCACTGCAAGCTCTGCCTCCTCGGTTCACGCCATTCTCTTGCCTCAGCCTCCCGAGTAGCTGGGACTACAGGCGCCCGCCACCACACCTGGCTAATTTTTTGTGTTTTTAGTAGAGACGAGGTTTCACCATGTTAGCCAGGATGGTCTCGATCTCCTGACCTTGTGATCTGCCCGCCTCGGCCTCCCAAAGTACAGGGATTACAGGCATGAGCCACCACGCCTGGCCCCGGAAAGAGCTTTTTTCTACCATGCCAAGTGCAGAGCGTTTAAGAGTTTTAAACATTAAAAACTAAACCCTTTCTCAGTATTTTTTAACTTACATTTCTCTTTTTTTTTGTTTTTGTTTTTGAGACGGAGTCTCTGTCGCCAGGCTGGAGTGCAGTGGCATGATCTCAGCTCGCTGTAAGCCCTACCTCCCGGGTTCAAGTGGTTCTCCTGCCTCAGCCTCCCGAGTAGCTGGGACTACAGGCACGTGCCACTACACCCGGCTAATTTTTCTGTTTTTAGTAGAGACGGGGTTTCATCATGTTGGCCAGGCTGGTCTTGATCTCTTGACCTCATGATCTACCCGCCTCAGCCTCCCAAAGTGCTGGGATTACAGACGTGAGCCACCGCGCCCAGCCCATTTATCTTTATTTATAATTACCAAACCCTTCTTCCATGCAACTAAAATTAAAAGCAATTGCCCCAGCTGGGCACAGTGGCTCACGCCTGTAATCCTAGCACTTTGGGAGGCCAAGGTGGGAGGATCACTTGATCCAAGGAGTTTGAGAACAGCCCAGGCAACATAGTGAGACCCTATCTTTCTTCCTTCCTTCTTTCCTTTCTTCCTTCCTTCCTGCCTTCCTGCCTTCCTGCCTTCCTCCCTTCCTCCCTTCCTCCCTTCTTCCCCCCTCCCCGCCCCTCTTTCTTTCTTTCACGGAGTTTCACTCTTGTTGCCCAGGCTGGAGTGCAATGGCACAATCTCGGCTCACTGCAGCCTCCGCTTCCCGGGTTCAAGCCATTCTCCTGCCTCAGCCTCCTGAGTAGCTGGGATTACAGGCATGCGCCACCATGCCCAGCTAATTTTGTATTTTTTAGTAGAGACAGGGTTTCTCCATGTTGGCCAGGCTGGTCTCGAACTCCTGGCTTCAGGTGATCCACCTGCCTCGGCCTCCCAAAGGGCTGAGATTACAGGCATTCGCCACTGTGCCCGGCCTCCTCATCTTTTAAATAAATGAATAAAATAAATAAATAAAAGCAATTGCCCCAATATGTAGCATAGTCACATTATCTTGGAATCTTCGGTTTCCATGGCTAGTGATTTAAGTTTAGAAAGGCTTACTCCCCATCTTCTCAAACATAATCCCTAATTCCAGATAAATAAATTACAGCACATCTATAAAAGGGAATACTATGCTACCAATAAAATGAAAACATTATTATTATAGTATGGTAGACTTTAAAAGGAAATATTATAAAACAATGTTACAAAATGAGCTTGCAAAGTGTATATTGAGCCACCTCAGGCTCCTGAGTAGCTGGGACTACAGGTGCATACCACCATGCCCGCCTAATTTTTTAAAATTTTTTGTAGAGACAGGGTTTTGCCGCGTTACCCAAGCTGGTCTGGAACTCGTGGGCTCATGCGATCCTCCCACTTTGCCCTCCCAAAGTGCTGGAATTACAGGCGTGAGCCACTGCCATTGGCCAAAGATTATTATTTTTATGGGTTTGTTTACTACTCATAACTTACATGCATAGAAAAAAATTGAAGGACAAAACTAAAATTTAAAAATGGCTTTTTTGGGCTGGGCGTGGTGACTCACGCCTGTAATCCCAGCACTTTGGGAGGCCGAGGCAGGCAGATCATGAGGTCAGGAGATCAAGACCATCCTGGCTAACGCAGTGCAACCCCGTCTCTACTAAAAATACAAAAAATTAACCGGGCGTGGTGGCGGGCGCCTGTAGTCCCAGCTACTCGGGAGGCTGAGGCAGGAGAATGGCGTGAACCCAGGAGGCAGAGCTTGCAGTGAGCAGAGATTACACCATTGCACTCCAGCCTGGGAGACAGAGCGAGACTCCATCTTAAACAAAACAAACAACAACAAAAAAATGGCTTTTTTGGATGATGGGATTACAGAGAATTTTTACTTTATGATATTATATTTTGTTTTTGCAACGAGCACACAGTTAAAAAGAAAATTCTCATAAGAAAATGAAGTTTTATGGATTTTTGTTTTTATTTTATTTATCTATTATTTTGAGACAGAGTCTTGCTCTGTTGCCCAGGCTGGAGTACAGTGGCATGATCTCAGCTCACTGCAAACTCTGCCTCCCAGAATCAAGAGATTCTCATGCCTCAGCCTCTCGAGTAGCTGGGATTACAGGTGCCTGCCACCACACTCAGCTAATTTGTGTATTTTTAGTAGAGACGGGGTTTCACCATGTTGGCCAGGCTGGTCTCGAACTCGTGACCTCAGGTGATCTGCCCACCTTCACCTCCTAAAGTGCTGGTATTACAGACGTGAACTACCGTGCCTGGCCAATTTTTGTTTTTAAAACAACAATATCCTGAAAGTGTTAAACAAACTTAGTAAGAGATAATAACTAGGAAAAAAGTTTTGTTTTTTTTTTGAGACAAGGTGTTGCTCTATTGCCCAGGCTGGAGTGCAGTGGCACAATCACAGCTCACTGCAGCCTCGACTTCCCGAGCTCAAGTGATCCTCCCACCTCAGCCTCCTGAGTAGCTGGGACTACAGGTGCATACCACCATACCCAGCTAATTTTTTTTTTTTTTTTGTAGAGACAGGGTTTTGCTATTTTACCCAAGCTGGTCTGGAATTCTTGGGCTTAAGTGATCCTCCCACCTCACCCTCCCCAAGTGCTGGAATTACAGGCATGAGCCACTGTGCTTGGCCAAAGATTATTATTTTTATGGTTTTGTTTACTACCGAGGACTGCTTCAATTTAACAATGAATAGGCCAGGCACAGTGGTTCACACCTGTAATCCCAACGTGATTACTTTGGGAGGCCGAGGCAGGCAGATCACCTGAGGTCAGGAGTTCAAAACCAGCCTTCCCAATGTGGCAAAACCCCATCTCTACTAAAAATACAAAAATTAGCCAGGCATGGTGGCGTGCACCTGTAATCCCAGCTACTCGGGAGGCTGAGGCAGGAAAATCACTTGAAAATCACAGAAGTCGCAGTTAGCCGAGATCACGCCACTGCACTCCAGCCTGGGCGATAGAGCAAGACTCCATCTCGAAAATAAATAAGTAAATAATAATAACAACAATTTAACAAACAACAACAACAAAAAATAAAACTGAAGAAACATTGGCTAGCAGTCAGACCACTTAGATGCCAGTCTTGGCTAGGTTTAATTCACTTTTTGCCCAGAGCAAGGTGTTAAACATCTCTGAGCCTGTTTACTCAGCTTTCCAATATTTATTTATGTCTTGCCTGTTCCAAAATGGATTTAGAGTGGCTTGTTATGCAGAAGGGATCAGCTACATGAAAGCACTTTGAAAAGCCTGAAGCATCATAAGAATGTAAATACTGAAATTTTTCTGCTGCCTCATCATTCAACTAAAGCATTTACTGACTGCCCTTTATAAGTAACAGTAGTACAGTGTGTCTTACATTTACAAAAGTATTTTCAGGCTGGGCGCAGTGGCTCATGCCTGTAATCCCAGCACTTTGAGAGGCCAAGGTGGGTGGATCACTTGAGGTCAGGAGTTCGAGACCAGCCTGGCCAACATGGCGAAACCTTGTCTCTACTAAAAACACAAAAATTAGCCAGGCGTGTTGGCACACACCGGTAATCCCAGCTACTTGGGAGGCTGAGGCAGAAGAATCTCTTGAACCCGGGAGACAGAGGTTGCAGTGAACCAGAGTCGTACCACTGCCCTCCAGCCTGGGCAACAGAGTAAGACTCTGTCTCAAAAAAAAGAAAAAAAAAAGTATTTTCATATACATCCATTCACTTGCTCCTCATACACCATGAATTTGTAAACCACACAGGCATTATAGCATAGTAGTTAAGAGTGTAAGTTTCTAAGGCTACACTACCTGGGCTTAAAACTCTGCTCTTCCTTACTTTACTATGTGACCTGCAACAAGTTACTTAACATCTCTGAACACTTCTGAACCCAGTGTTCCCATCTGAAAAATGAAGCCTATGGTAGCATTGGCATCTTAGGACTGGTGTGATAATTAAATGAGCTGACACACTTAAAGCACTTAGGAAAGTGACTGGCACATAGTAAGGACACAATAAATATTAGCTCACTTTAGGATAAATATTATCATCCTTATTTTAGAGATAAGAAAACAGAGGCTACCTGTAATCTCAGCACTTTGGGAGGCCAAGGCAGGAGGATCACTTGAGCCCAGGAGTTTGAGACCAGCCTGGGTAACATAGTGAGACCCCATCTCTACAAAAAAAAAAAAAAAAAATTTAATTAGGCCAGGCACGGTGGCTCACGCTTGTAATCCCAGCACTTTGGGAGGCCAAGGCAGGGGGGATCACCTGAGGTCAAGAGTTTGAGACCAGCCTGGCCAGCATGGTGAAACCTCGTCTCTACTAAAAACACAAAAATTAGCCGGGCATGGTGGCATGCACCAGTAATCCCAGCTACTCAGGAGGCTGAGGCAGGAGAATTGCTTGAACCCGTGAGACAGAGGTTGCAGTGAGCCAAGATCGCGCCACCGCATTCCATCCTAGGTGACAGAGTGAGACGCTGTCTCAAAAAAAAAAAAATTAATTAGTTGGACATCGTGGCATGTGCCTATAGTTCCAGCTACTCAGAAGGCTAAGGCAGGATTTTTTGACACTAGAAAGGTAAGGCTGCAGTGAGCCATGATTGCACCACTGCGCTCTAGTCTGAGTGGCAGAACAGGACTCTGTCTCAAAAAATATATTAAAAAAAGAGAGAGAGAGAAACAAAAGGAGAAGGGGAGGGGAGGAGAGGCTCAGAGAGATTAAATAATCAGTCACACTTTCATACAGTAGAGACCAGACTCAAATCTAGTCCTTCCAACTCTGGATTCGTCTTCTAGCCCATATAGTAATCATTCAAACAGGCTACCTGATTATTTCCCCTAGGCCACACTGTCCTGGGTGCACCAGAATCTGTAATAGACATAACAAAAGAGACTGCCCCTACCCTCCAGATAATTACAATCTCATTGAGGAAAACAAGATTTTTTAAAAATCCACAAATATAAAATAAGCCAGTGATATCATTCAGCAGATAAGTCCTAGTTCAGAAAGAGAAGAAAACGGAGAGGTCGCTGAAGTTCTAGTTCAGAAGGAGCAGAAAAAGGAGAGGTCGCTGGGAACTAGAGCAGTGAAAGATGGCTTTTGGAATACATAGTATCTGGTGGAATCTGGGGTACTAGAGGGGAACTGTCTTGTTTGGGCTTAGGATGCAGTGAGTTTCTTTCTTTCTTTCTTTCTTTTTTTTTTTGAGACAAAAAAAAAGGGTCTCACTATGTTGCCCAGGCTGGAGTGCAGTGGCACAGTCTCGGCTGACTGCAACCTCCGCCTCCTGGATTCAAGTGATTCTCCTGCCTCAGCCTCCTGAGTAGCTAGAACTACAGGGGTGTGCCACTGCACCCAGCTAATTTTTGTATTTTTAGTAGAGATGGGGTTTCATCATGTTGGGCAGGCTGGTCTCGAACTCCTGATCTCGTGATCCTCCAACCTCAGCCTCCCAAAGTGCTAGGATTACAGACTTGAGCCACCTCATCCGGCACAGTGAGTTTCTTAAATGATTCGGTCAGTATCAGCAGCTGAACATGTGACCTTTAGAGCAGATGGGAAAAGCTCTCTCTGAAGAAATGCAGTCAGCATCTTTCACAAGGAACCCTTCCTGCCGCCTCTCCACGTGCCAGAGATCTCAGCCGAGAAATTAGAGTGAAGAGGGGCTCAGCCGTGTAAGAAATACAATGACGTGAGTCAAAGAGGCGGCTCCACTGGCCTGTTTTGTTATCCTTTGAGTCACACGAATCTATAAATAAGACTGAAAGTCAGAGAGAAATTAGTCTGTCTGCTGTTTATGTAATGTTTTCACAAAAAGCATTTTCACAATTCTTTTAAAGCACAGTCCCTAATCACAATGTGTGCTGGCCTGAGACAAGAGTTTAGGAATTCATCTTTCACTTATGACAAAAGCCAGAAAGGATGTAAAAATTAAAATTCCAACAGCCAACTCCATATACTCTTTGACCTCTTACCAAGAGCGTTAGGAACTCTACTATATGTAGAAGAGCAAAGACCAAAGCCCGGAGGATATTAACTTCTGCCAAGCTGCTTCTTTGTTTCAGAATTTTTTTTTTTTTAAAAAGGCAGCCCTAGGCCAGGCGCGGTGGCTCACATCTGTCATCCCAGCGCTTTGGGAAGCCGAGGCAGGTGGATCACCTGAGGTCAGGAGTTCAAGACCAGCCTGGCCCATATGTTGAAACCCTGTCTCTTCTAAAAATACAAAAATTATCCAGGCGTGGTTGCAGGCACCGGTAATCCCAGCTACTTGGGAGGCTGAGCCAGGATAATCACCTGAAGCCAGGAGATGGAGGTTGCAGTGAGCCGAGACTGTACCACTGCACTCCAGCCTGGGCAACAGAGTGAGACTCCATCTCAAAAAAAAAAAAAAAAAAAAAAAAGAGGCAGCCCAAAGTGCCACCTGAGATGCTTTATGTTACAATATTTTCTTAGAGTAGTTTTTCTTGACTTGTAAATTATTCTGTATTATTTTGGCACTTTTGGAGGGAAAAACTTTACCAGGTATGAGACTGCAATCAACTTAAATTCCAAATTGAGGAAATGGTGCCATTCTCCTCTTAGGAATGACAAAACTAAGTACACTAGAAGAGAATGCACCATCTAGAAACAAAGCAGGATTTCTGACCCGTTGTGTTCTACTCAGGTAATTTTATTTCCTTAATATGGACACCATTGAGCCAGAAGCAGTGGCTCATACACGTAGTACCAGCTACTCAGGAGGATGAGGCAGGAAAAAGCCTTGAGCCCAGGAGTTTGAGACCAGCTAGGACAGCATAGTGAAACCTCATCTCGAAAATATATGTATAAATATGGGCACCATCATTTGTCTAGAAAAATCTATAGTAAATTGTTTTGTTTTCCTTTAATTGCAAAGTCTTATACTTGTTCTTCCAAAATCAGTTCTATTAGTTGCTTTAAAATTAGCCTGGGACGTCCAAGAAGTATTAAGACATCTGCAGTAACTGGGGCAGCCAGTCCCTGGTGCCCAACTCAGGGAACAACAAACTCCTTCGCCAAGCTGTCCACACATGCCAGCTGATGGTCTAGGACCCAAGTAGGTGCCAAGAGTGAGGTGTCTTACTTCTAAGGAGAGGCAAGCAGTTTGCTATGCAAGCAGGTCCCTGGCCCTGGACCTAAAGATCTTCTCTCTAACTCCATATTCTTTAAATAAACTTGTCTTTTATGAGGACTGGAAAATCTTACAATGAAGCATTCAAAATGAAACTGATTTTTTTTTTTTTTTTTTTTTGAGATGGAGTCTCGCTCTGGCGCCCAGGCTGGAGTGCAGTGGTGCAATCTCGGCTCACTGCAACCTCCGCCTCTCTGGTTCAAGCTATTCTCCTGTCTCAGCCTCCTGAGTAGCTGGGATTACAGGCGCACGCCACCACGCCTAGCTAATTTTTTGTATTTTTAGTAGAGACAGGGTTTCACCATGTTGGTCAGGCTGGTCTCCAACTCCTCTCCTCCTGATCTGCCCGCCACAGCCTCCCAAAATGCTGGGATTAGAGGCGTGAGCCACCGCGCCCGGCCCCAAACTGGGTTTTTAAAGAGTCATTGGTTTATAGGTATCACCTTCTCATATGCAAAAGGAGGAATGTAAACTCCCCGGGATACATAAAAGAGAATTCTGAACCAAAAATTTTGCATAACCAATAATTACACCTAAAAATTAATTTGGCTTTTGGGTATGAACCTAAAACGAATCTTAAAAATAAAATATGTTGAAAAGAAAAATGGGGCCGGGCGCGGTGGCTCACGCCTGTAATCCCAGCACTTTGGAGGGCCCAGGCAGGCGGATCACAAGGTCAGGAGATCTACATCATCCTGGCTAACACGGTGAAACCCCGTCTCTACTAAAAATACATAAAATTGGCCGGGTGTGGCCGGGCGCGGTGGCTCACGCCTGTAATACCAGCACTTTGGGAGGCCGAGACGGGCGGATCACGAGGTCAGGAGATTAAGACCATCCTGGCTAACACGGTGAAACCCCGTCTCCACTAAAAATACAAAAAAAAATTAGCCGGGTGTGGTGGCCGACGCCTGTAGTCCCAGCTACTCGGGAGGCTGAGGCAGGAGAATGGCGTGAACCCGGGAGGCAGAACTTGCAGTGAGCGGAGATCGCGCGCAATTGCACTCCAGCCTGGGGGACAGAGGGAGACTCTGTCTCAAAAAAAAAAAAAAATAGAAAGAAAAGAAAAGAAAAAAGAAAAATGGGCCAGGTGTGGTGGCTCATGCCAATAATCCTAACACTTCGGGAGGCTGAGGCGGGAGGATTGCTTGGGTCCAGGAGTTCAAGACCAGCATGGGCAACATGGCGAAACCCGGTCTCTACAAAAAATACTAAAGAAGCTGGGCGCAGTAGCTTATACCTGTAATCCCAGCACTTTGGGAGGCTAAGGTGGGCGGATCACCTGAGGTCAGGAGTTCGAGACCAGCCTGGCCAACATGGTGAAACCCCATCTCTACTAGAAATACAAAAATTAGCCAGGTGTGGTGGCGCATGCCTGTAATCCCAGTTACTCGGGAGGCTGAGGCAGGAGAATCGGTTAAAGTCGGGAGGCAGAGGCTGCAGTGAGCAGAGATCGTGCCATTACACTCCAGCCTGGGCAACAAGAGTGAAACTCCGTCTCAAAAAAAAAAATTCCAGGTGCAGTGGCTCACGCCTGTAATCCAGCACTTTGGGAGGCTGAGGAGGGCGGATCACGAGGTCAGAAGATTGAGACCATCCTGGCTAACACGGTGAAACCCCATCTCTACTAAAAATACAAAAAATTAGCCGGGCGTGTTGGCATGCATCTGTAGTCCCAGCTACTTGGGAGGCTGAGGCAGGAGAATCTCCTGAATCTGGGAGGCAGAGGTTGCAGTGAGCCGAGATAGCGCCACTGCACTCCAGCCTGGGCGACAGAGTGAGATTCCATCTCGAAAGAAGAAAGAAAGAAAGAAAGAGAGAGAGAGAGAGAGAGGAAGGGAGGAAGGAAGGAAGGAAGGGAGGGAGGGAGGGAGGGAGGGAGGAAATTAGCCAGGTGTGTTGATGCCTGCCTGTAGTCCCAGCTACTCAGGAGGCTGAGATGGGAGGATCACCTGAGCTAGGGGAGGTAAAGGCTGCAGTGAGCAGTGTTCGAGCCACTGTACTCCAGCCTGGGCGACAGAGTAAGACCCTGTCTCAAAATAATAATAATAATAAAAACAAACAAAAGCTAGTTATGCAAGAAACCAAAAAATAATAATATTTTGGCCTTCTTTTCTAGCCTCTCCAGTCTCACAGAATCACTAACATTTAGTCCACTAGAAGATAGGAAAAAATGGAAACTAATATTTATTGCACACATACTAAGTGCTAAAGAAATTTATATATATTATTTACTTTTTCTTTTCTTTTTTTCTTGAAAGGGAGTTTCACTTCATTGCCCAGACGGGAATGCAATGCCATAATCATGGCTCACTGCAGCCTCAACCTCCTGGGATCAAGCCATCCTCCCACATTAGCCTCCCAAGGAGCTAGGACTACAGGCGTGCACCACCATGCCCAGCTATTTTTGTTTTTTAATTCTTTTGTAGAGATGGGGTCTCACCATGTTGCCCAAGCTGGTCATGAACTCCTGGACTCAAGCAATTATCTCTCCTTGACCTCCCAAAGTGCTGGGATTATAGGCGTGAGAAACAGTACTTGGACAAAATAAATAGTCTTATAACAACTCAAATATCTTCAGTGAGGCCAGGTGCAGTGGCTCACACCTGTAATCCCAGCAATTTGAGAAGCCAATGTGGGAGGATCACTTGAGGCCAAGAGTTCAGACCAGCCTGGCCAACATGGCGAAACCCCATTTCTACTAAAAATACAAAAAATACCCGGGGGTTGTGGCACACACCTGTAATCCCAGCTGCTTGGGAGGCTGAGGTAGGAGAATCGCTTGAACCTGGGAGGTGGATGTTGCAGTGAGCTGAGATCACACCACTGCACTCCAGCCTGGGCAACGGAACAAGACTCCATCTCAAAACAAACAAACAAACAAACAACAACAACAACAACAAAAAAATATATATATATATATATCTTCAGTGAATACTAAACAACTCCAACTGCTACCAGCATTCTCTATAATTACCAGGAACCAATGAAGGAAGGAAATCATTCTTCTTCCAGTCATCATTCTGAAAGAAAAAAGATCACTGGTGGGAAGTAGAGGAGGGCAGGTATCTGAAGTCAGGAGTTCCAGACCAGCCTGGCCAACATGGTGAAACCCCATCTCCACTAAAAATACAAACATTAGCTGGGCATGGTGTCGCGCACCTGTAATCCCAGATACTCGGGAGGCAGAGGTTGCAGTAAGCCAAGATTGTGCCACTGCACTTCAGCCTGGGCAACAGAGCGAGACCCTGTCTCAAAAAAAAAAAAAAAAAGAAAAGAAAAGAAAAGAAAAAAGATCACTGGGAAGTAATTGGTTTGAGTTACAAATGCATATTTTGCACATAGTAGCCCTTCAATAAATATCTCTTAAAATGAATAGAAATTTAGTTACCCATTATCACAGTCAAGCTTCCTTCCTGTTTGGGGTGAAGTTTTTTTTTTTTTTTGAGATGGAGTCTCCCTCTGTCCCCAGGCTGGAGTGCAGTGGCACCACCTTGGCTCACTGCAAGCTCCACCTCCTGGGTTCATGCCATTCTCCTGCCTCAGCCTCCCGAGTAGCTGGGACTACAGGCGCCTGCCACCACACCCGGCTAATTTTGTTTTTGTATTTTTAGTAGAGACGGGGTTTCACCATGTTAGCCAGGATGGTCCCAATCTTCTGTCCTCAAGATCCGCCCGCTTTAGGCTCCCAAAGTACTGGGATTACAGGCGTGAGCCACCGCGCCTGGCCTGTTTGGGGTGAAGTTTTTTTTTTAGTGCTTTCTAACAATTAGCCTTAGAGTGACCATAGGTCTTGCTGCTTCTGTCATGTATGGCCTCATATAAGAACCCAGGAAATGTTTTATCTTTGAACCTGGAGATGCTATTTGTGAAAGATGTTTGTTTAATAAAATCAGAGGAGGCGGCTGGGCGCGGTGGCTCACCCCTGTAATCCTAACACTTTGGGAGGCTGAGGCGGGCGGATCACCTGAGGTCGGGAGTTCGAGACCAGTCTGACCAACATGGAGAAACCCCGTCTCTACTGAAAATACAAAATTAGCCGGGCGTGGTGGCACATGCCTGTAATCCCAGCTACTCGAGAGGCTGAGGCAGGAGAATCGCTTGAACCCAGGAGGCAGAGGTTGCAGTGAGCCGAGATTGCGCCATTGCACTCCAGCCTGGGCAATAAGAGCAAAACTCCATCTCAAAAAAAAAAAAAAAAATCAGAAGGCACCTTCTCCAATAAATAACTAGAGAGGGGAAAAGGAGTAATGGGAAAAAAAGGATGTGTTGAAGATTAAAAGACTTCAGATACATATCAACCAAATACAATATGTGGATCTTTTTGGATCTTGATTTCACAAAATAACTGCATAATTCATTTTTGACAGTTGGATAAATTTAATATATAGATGAATATCATATGATATTAAGGACTTCTTTTATTTATATTTTATTTTATTTTATTTATTTATCTATTTTGAGATGGAGTCTCACTCTTGTCGCCCAGGCTGGGTTGCAATAGCGTGATCTCGGCTCACTGCTACCTCCGCCTCCTGGGTTCAAGCGATTCTCCTGCCTCAGCCTCCTGAGTAGCTGGGATTACAGGCGCGCACCACCATGCCCAGCTAATTTCTGTATTTTTAGTAGAAACAGGGTTTCACCATGTTGGACAGACTGGTCTCAAACTCCTGACTTCATGATCCACCCGCCTCAGCCTCCCAAAGTGCTGGGATTACAGGTGTGAGCCACCATGCCCGGCCAGGACTTATTTTCATTATAATGAGAATAATGACATTGTTTTATGTTAAACAAAGGATATGTGTTAGAGATATGTAATGAAGTATTTACAGTTGCAATTATATAATTTCTCACATTTGCTTAAATTCTTCCTCTGCTTTCTCCCCCCAGAAAAGTTAAGAAGAGGCCAGGTGCGGTGGCTCACGCCTGTAATCTCAGCACTTTGGGAGGCCGAAGTGGGTGGATCACTAGGTCAGGAGATTGAGATCATCCTGGTTAACACAGTGAAACCCTGTCTTACTAAAAATACAAAAATTAGCCAGGCGTGGTGGTGGGTGCCTGTAGTCCCAGCTACTCAGGTGGCTGAGGCAGGAGAATAGTGTGAACCTGGGAGGTGGAGCTTGCAGTGAGCCAAGATGGCACCACTGCACTCCAGCCTGGGTGACAGGGCGAAACTCCATCTCAAAAAAAGAAAAGAAAAGAAAAGTTAAGAAGAGATAGATGAAATAAGAGCAGCAGAATATTGATAACTATTGAAACTGAATGATAGGGAGTTCATATGTAATACTAATTTTGTAAATGCAGTATCTAAAATTTTCCTTAGTAAAGTTTTCTTTGTTTTATTTTTAAATCAGAGGACTCGAATTTCGAGAATAGAAGCTGAGCAATATACAAGGTGTGGTTGAGACAAATAATTTCAACAAGAAAATCAGATTTGGATTATGTCTGAAATATAAAGTCTCAGAAAAAGAGCTTCAGGCTCAGAAATGCCTAGCAAGTAATGAGGAAAATTTTGAAGTAAAAACCAAAAAAAAAAAAAAAAAAAAAAACCTAGCAAAGTAATCAAAGAAGTTATCTTTATGCTGAAGGAATAAAAAGTGAAGAAAATTAGTGCCTACAGCTCTTTAGTTTTTATTTATTTGACCTCTTCAGATTTATGTATACAAATTTTGTGAGGTTTTCTTTTTTATTGAGAAAAGATCTTGCTCTGTCACCAAGGCTGGAGTGCAGTGATGCAATCATGGCTCACTCAACCTTGACCCCTTGGGTTCAAGATCCTCCCACCTCGGACTCCAGAATAGCTGGGACCACAGGCACACACCATCATGCCCAGCTAATTTATTTTTATATTTTGTAGAAACGAAGTTTCCCCATGTTGCTGAGGCTGGTCTCAAACTCCTGGGCTCAAATGATTCTCTTGCCTCGGCATCCTAAAATGCTGAGATTATAGGTGTGAGCCCCCCTACCCACCCAAAGTTTTAATACTATTTTCTTTCTTTTTCTTTTTTTTTTTTTTTTTTGAGACAGAGTTTCACTCTTGTTGCCCAGGCTGGAGTACAATGATGCGATCTCGGCTCAATGCAACCTCCGCCTCCTGGATTCAAATGATTCTCCTGCCTCAGCCTCCCAAGTAGCTAGGATTACAGGTATGTGCCACCATGCCAGGCTAATTTTGTATTTTTAGTAGAGATGGGTTTCACCATGTTGACCAGGCTGGTCTTGAACTCCTGACCTCAGGTGATCCGCCCGCCTCCGCCTCCCAAAGTGCTGGGATTACAGGCGTGAGCCACTGCACCTGGACTTAATACTATTTTCAACATAAAAGTAAATTGTTTTCCATATTATATGAATTGAATATATCTAATCTAAAACGAGTCTAAATCACTGTACATTAAAGACTTTCAAATTTGTCCAGCTCATAAAAATGTTCTCTGCAGTCTGTACTGTTTTATTGTTAAGAGGTTGATGAGAGACTATAGCCTTGTTTTCTTATGATTTAAGCATAAAAATACATTGCATATCAGCTAAATGATTGCAAATATCCCTCCATCCTTAAAAACATTGCAAAGATCAGACCGGGTACAGTGCCTCATGCCTGTAATCCCAGCACTTCAGGAGGCTGAGGCAGGCGGATCACGATGTCAGGAGTTCAAGATCAGCCTGGCCAATATGGGGAAACCGTGTCTCTACTAAAAATACAAAAATTAGCTGGGCGTGCTGGCGCATGCCTGTAGTCTCAGCTACTCAGGAGGCTGAGGCAGGAGAATTTGTTGAACCCAGAAGGCAGAGGTTGCAGTGAGCAGAGATCGCGTCACTGCACTCTAGCCTGGGTGACAGAGTGAGACTCCATCTCAAAAAAAAAAAAAAAAAAAAAAGAAGAAAAAGAAATGTATTTTTGGCTGGGTACAGTGGCTCACACTTGTAATTTGTAATCCCAGCACTTTGAGAGGCTAAGGAGGGAGGATCACTTGAGCTCAGGAGTTCAGAGACCAGCCTGGGAAACATAATGAGACCTTATCTCTACAAAAAATTTTTTAAATTAGCTGGGCGTGGTAGTGTGCACCTGTGGTCCAAGTTACTCAGGAGACTGAGATGAGAGGATTGCTTGAGTCTGAAAGGCAGAGGTTACAGCAAGCCAAGAACACGCAACTGAACCCCAGCCTTGGGCAATAGAGTGAGACCCTGTCTCAAAAAAAAAAAAAAAAAAAGTGGCTGGGCGCAGTGGCTCATGCCTGTAATCCCAGAACTTTGGGAGGCTGAGGCGGACAGATCACTTGAGGTCAGGAGTTCAAGACCAGCCTGACCAATATGGTGAAACCCCATCTCTACAAAAAATACGAAAATCAGCTGGGCATGGTGGAGTGCACCTGTAATCCCAGCTACTTGGGTGGCTGAGGTGGGAGGATCACTTGAACCTGGGAGGCAGAGGTTGTAGTGAGCCGAGATCACACCACTGCACTCCAGCCTAGGCGACAGAGCAGGACTCGATCTCAAAACAACAACAACAACAACGAAAAACGTATTTTGGCACTACCCAAGTGTCCTTCCAGATTTTGTTTTCCTATCCATACTGATCTTTTAGGAGGAAGGACAGAGCAACAAAGGGCTGGAGATGACATGTAAGGGTCCTGGTGAAGATATTGTTGATACCCCCCAAGTTGATCACCAGTTCCTACTACAGTACCACCTCCTCTGCCACGGCCATCTTTCTTGACATCATCAGTAAATCCAATACTGACTAGGTCTGCTGGGGACTTCAGCCTTACAAGAGAGTAAGAATTCCACCAGGTTCTCAATCTTTTTTTTTTTTTTTAGACAGAGTTTTGCTCTTGTTGCCCAGGCTGGAATGCAATGGCGTGATCTTGGCTCACCACAACCTCTGCCTCCCGAGTTAAAGCAATTCTCCTGCCTCAGCCTCCCAAGTAGCTGGGATTACAGGCATGCACCACCACGCCTGGCTAATTTTGTATTTTTCGTAGAGATGGGGTTTCTCCATGTTGGTTAGGCTGGTCTCGAACTCCCGACCTCAGGTGATCCACCCGCCTCGGCCTCCCAAAGTGCTGGGATTACAGGTGTGAGCCACCGCGCCTGGCCAGGTTCTCAATCTTTTACACATTGGTTTATTACACGCTTACTACATGCCAAACATTCCTGGAATCCCTGGGGAAGAAATGGTGAGCAAAGAGACATGGTTCCTGCCCTCATGAAGCTTATAGTCTAGTCAATGAGAGTTAAAAGCAAACTTTGGGCCTTCCAGTCCACAGGCTTCTTCCTTCTCTCTCTTTCCATGCCTATGTTTTGAGTACCTATGAGGTTAGACACTAGCACACAAACAGTTAAGAGCTAACTGTAAATATGCATAGATAGGTCTACAAGAAAGTTTATTAAACTTTAGCAGTGGTAAACTCCAGATTTATTCATTCCTTTGACAAAATGAACAGACAGGAACAGGGCTGGGGATGCAACTGTGACAAAAGTCCCTGCCCTCATGGAGCTGACATTCTAGTGGGGGAGACAAATAATAAACACGATCACTAAGTGAACTATGAAGGATGTGAGCTAGAGGTAAGTGCTACAGAGGAAAAAAAAATAGCAGAGAAGAAGGAGGAGGCTGACATTTTAGAGAAGATAGCCAGGAAGGGCCTCACAGAGAAGAGAACATTTAGACTTCCAGGAAGTAAGGGAGGAACCAGGCAGATATCTAGAGAGCACAGAATACCGGAAGGAGATACAAAGGCCCTGACGTTGGAATGTTCTTGGGCATTTGAAGAAGCATAAAGTGGCCAGCGTGGCTAAGGCAGAGTAAGCAAGGAGGAAGGTTGGGAGGAATGAAGTCAGAGCAATGGGGAGGGAAGGCATGGGTTGTGGGAAAGACTTTGCCTATTATTCTAAGTGAAATGTGGCCAAGTGTGGTGGCTCACGTCTGTAATGCCAGCACTTTGGGAGGTGGAGGTGGGTGGATCACTTGAGGTCAGGAGTTCAAGACCAGCCTGGCCAACATGGTGAAACCCCATCTCTACCAAAAATATAAAAAATTAGCTGGGTGTGGTGGCAGTCGCCTGTAATCCCAGCTACTCAGGAGGCTGAGGCAGGAGAATTGCTTGAACCCAGGAGGCAGAGGTTGCAGTGAGCTGAAATTGAGCCACTGCACTCCAGCGTGGGCGACAGAGCGAGACTCTATCTCAAAGAAAAAAAAAAAAATAAAAAGGCACTGGAGGCCAGGTGCAGTGGCTCATGCCTGTAACCCCAGCACTTTGGGAAGCCGAGACAGGTGGATCACTTGAGGTCAGGAGTTGAAGACCGCCTGGCCAACATGGTGAAACCCTGTCTTTACTAAAAATAAAAAAATCAGCTGGGCGTGGTGGCGTATGCCTGTAATCCCTGCTATTTGGGAGGCTGAGGCACGAGAATCACTTGAACCCAGGAGGCAAAGGTTGCAGTGAGCCAAGATTGCACCACTGCAATCCAGCCTGGATGGGTAGGGGTTGAGAGAAAGGGAAGAGTCAAGGAAGATATCAGTATTTTTGTCGTAGCATAGAATTACCATTAACTGTAGAATAGGTAGATATTTTGGAAGGGGTGAGAGCACTTTGGGACGTGTTAAGTTGGAGGTGTCTATGAAACACTCAAGTGAAGATGTCAAGAAGGCAGGAGGATATATGAACCTGGAGCTCATATAAACTGAGAAGCCTTAGGTAATGCTATACATGTGGAAGCCCCCACCATAAAGAAGGTATTGAAAAACATGTGGTTGGATGAAGTCAGCTCAAGAGTTGGGAAGAGGTCCAAAGACTAAGCCCTTGAGCACATCTCTAGTGGCATTTCATATGTCTTTTACTGCTTTAAAGTCCCTTTCTGTATGGTTTAAATGTATACAATGTGTCATTTTTCAAAAAGCTATATAATTCTTTGGAAGAGAACAAGAGTAAAAGAATCCCTAACAGGAAACCATCATCAGCAAAGATAAATGTGGCCCATTCTCTGGAATCCAACATGATACATCCAGCAATCTGAAAGCAGAGCAGTGGGAACACAGGAGATGGAACAGACTTTTTGCTTCATGCCTGCACTAAGCAGAAGTTTGACCCCCAAGTATGAAGCCATCCTTTATAAAGAAGTCACCAGAGACAGTTTAATCAATTACTAAAACAAGTAGCTCCCCACATGAAATGATGTGAAATGCATTAGGGGAAAATCTGTCTTGTCCTAAGACAGTTCATGACCATCTTCTGGAAGCTTAATTCACCCCCCATGATAATGATTACAATGAAAAAAAGCAAAAGCAAAATTTGATTACATTTGTTATGTTCCAGGCATTGCATTTAAGTTCCTTATGTGTATTAGCTAATTGAGTCATCTCAACAAACTTATGAGTTAGGAAATACTATTATCCCTAGCCCAGAAAACTGAGTTGTTGACACTTGACCTGAGGTCTCACAGTTAATATATGGTGGAGCAAGGATTTGAACATGGATCGTTTCACTCCTGAACCCATACTCTTCTTTCTTTTTTCTTTTTCTTTTTTTTTTAGAAGGAGTTTTGCTCTTGTTGCCCAGGCTGGAGTGCAATGGCGTGATCTCAGCTCACCATAACCTCTGCCTCCTGGGTTCAAGTGATTCTCCTGCCTCAGCCTCCCAAGTAGCTGGAATTACAGGCATGCGCCACCATGCCCAGCTAATTTTTTTTTTTTTTTTTTTTTTTGTATTTTTAGTAGAGGACGGGGGAGAAAAGAATTAAAAATGTTTCACACACTTCTGGATGTAACACTTTTAGGTACCTTCATTTTTTTGTTTTCTACTCTATTGTAGAAACCTAACCACTTATAAGGGTCTGTTAGGAATAGTATGTGGGCAGAGAAAAAGTACAAATTTTACCTGCTTTACAATTCTTCCAGAGCTACTCTAGAAGCCACATCACTAAGTAGAAAAAAAT
The DNA here is from genome assembly GCF_028885625.2 of Pongo pygmaeus. Classification (NCBI taxonomy): domain Eukaryota; kingdom Metazoa; phylum Chordata; class Mammalia; order Primates; family Hominidae; genus Pongo; species Pongo pygmaeus. The sequence goes on along the minus strand of NC_072391.2, from coordinate 69,855,141 downwards.
CTTTCAGTGCACAATAAAAACCTCAGCTTTAAGTCAATTTTCCCATCTTAAAAGTACTTACCATGGGCCGGACATGGTGGCTCACGCCTGTAATCCCAGCACTTTGGGAGGCCAAGGAGGGCGGATCACAAGGTCAGGGGATCAAGACCATCCTGGCCAATATGGTGAAACCTCATCTCTACTAAAAATACAAATATTAGCTGGGCATGGTGGTGCATGCCTGTAATCCCAGCTACTCAGGAGGCTGAGGCAGGAAAATCGCTTGAACCCAGGAGGTGGAGGTTGCAGTGAGCCGAGATCATGCCATTGCACTCCAGCCTGGGGGACAAGAGCAAAACTCCGTCTCAAAAAAAAAAAAAAAAAAAAAGTGTAAGGATAGAAAAAAAATCACATGGTAAGGTTGCAAAGAGCAAAGATCTATGGGTAGCATGAATCTTCTTTTTGTTTTTTTTTTCTTTTTTTTGAGACAGGGTCTCGCTGTCACCCAGGCTGAAGTTCAGTGGCAGGATCTCGGCTTTCTGCAACCTCTGCCTCCCAGGCTTAAGGTATCCTCCCACCTCAGCCTCCTGAGTAGCTGAGACTACAGGCACGTGCCACCACAGCTGGCTAATATTTTAAAAATTATTTTTTGGTAGAGACAGGGTTTAGGTTTCACTGTGTTGCCCAGGCTGGCCTCTAACTCCTGGGCTCAAGCGATCCACCTGCCTGGCCTCCCAAAATGCTAGGGTTACAGGTGTCAGCCACCGTGCTCAGCCAAGAATGAATCTTCTATTTGTGAAATTGTGAAGAAGGAAAAAGAAATTCATGCTAGTTTGCCTGTCGCAGCTCAAACAAACTGCAAAACTTTTGGTCGTAGAGTGTGATAAATGCTTAGTTAGGATGGAAAAAGCCTTAATTTTGGGGGTGGGAAACATGTACAGAAACTTACTCAGGTTTGGTATTATCTGCAGTTTCAGGCATCCAATAGGGGTTTTGGTAGTGTTCCCCATGGATAAGCAGGGACTACTGTATAATTTTTTTAGATGATGTATAATTTAGCAACAAAAAGTGGCCTTGCTTGTGACTGTATAAGACAGCCCTATTCCGGAGTTAGAGAACTTCAAACCGAGCAGAATATGAGGAAGAAAGTGAACATAAGAAAAGGCCGGGTGTGGTGGCTCACGCCTGTAATCCCAGCACTTTGGGAGGCCGAGGTGGGTGGATCACCTAAGGCCAAGATTTCAAGATCAGTCTGGCCAACATGGCGAGAACCTGTTTCTACTAAAAATACAGCAGTGAGCTGAGATCGCACCACTGCACTCCAGCCTGGGCTACAGAGCAAGACTCTGTCTCAAAAAAAAATCCAAACTTTGAATCGATAGTTCGATTTTGTGATAAGTATTTGAATTATGTCAAGGGTGACAGTAAACATATTCAAGAACCAGTAAAACATGGCACTAACCGATCAGAATGGACACCCTGAATGACAAAAAATGTCCACCAGCCTGAAGCAACTGCTGTGGCCAGAACTCTGTGTTCCATTGAATGTCAGTTTTGAATTATGTAAATGTGGTCATGATGTCAGATGTTCAAAAGTTGAAACTTCTAAATTTCATTAGCTTCCTTTATATTACTAAGCCAGTTACATTTAGTAAAATGTGTACTTCACTTTTTTCTTTTTTTTTTTTTTTTTCCTGAGACGGAATCTCGCTCTGTCCTCCAGGCTGGAGTGCAGTGGTATGATCTCAGCTCACTGCAACCTCCACCTTCCAGGTTCAAGCAATTCTCCTGCCTCAGCCTCCTGAGTAGCTAGGATTACAGGCATGCGCCACCACGCCTGGCTAATTTTTGTAGTTTTAGTGGAGACGGGGTTTCACCATGTTGGCCAGGATGGTCTCTATCTCTTGACCTCGTGATCCACCCACCTCAGCCTCCCAAAGTTCTGGGATTACAGGCGTGAGCCACCGCACCCGGCCAATGTGTATTTTCTTAAAAAAGAAATCAGCTCAGTTTTCTTGGCTGTAGCTTTTTTTTTTTTTTTTTTTGAGACAGAGTCTCACTCTGTCGCCCAGGCTGGAGTGCAATGGCGCAATCTCAGCTCATTGCAACCTGCACCTCCCGGGTTCAAACAATTCTCCTGCCTCAGCCTCCTGAGTAGCTGGGATTACAGGCGCCTGCCACCACGTTCAGCTAATTTTTTGTATTTTTATTTTATTTATTTATTTATTTGTTTGTTTGTTTTTGAGATGGAGTCTCGCTCTGTTGCCCAGGCTGGAGTGCAGTGGCACGATCTCCACTCACTGCAAGCTCTGCCTCCCAGGTTCATGCCATTCTCCTGCCTCAGCCTTCCGAGTAGCTGAGACTACAGGCGCCCACCACCATGCCTGGCTAATTTTTTTGTGGTTTTAGTAGAGACGGGGTTTCACCATGTTCGCCAGGATGGTCTCAATCTCCTGACCTCATGATCTGCCTGCCTCGGCCTCCCAAAGTGCTGGAATTACAGGCATGAGCCACTGAGCCCGGCCCAATTTTTTGTATTTTTAATAGAGATGGGGTTTCATCATGTTGGCCAGGCTGGTCTTGAACTCCTGAGCTCAAGTGATCCTCCCACCTCAGTCTCCTAAAGTGCTGGCATTACAGGCGTGAGCCACCATGCCTGGTGGCATTAGCTTTTTTATAAAGTTCAATTCCCTAGTTTGAGACCTTTATCCAAGTTGCTTTGCCTCCAATGCAAAACTTATTTCTATACATCTTTCCGTCTGCACCAAATTATGTGTTCTAAGTTGCTCAGCTTTTCTCAGACTTCTTCATTTAGAAAAAGTATGTGTCACTGGGGTGGTAGTTCACACTTGCAATCCCAGCACTTTGGGAGGCTAAGGCAGGTGGGTCACTTGAGGTCAGGAGTTTGAGACCAGCATAGCCAACATGGTAAAACCCCGTCTCTACTAAAAATACAAAAAAATTTGCCAGGCGTGGTAGTGAGTGCCTGTAATCCCAGCTACTCTGGAGGCTGAGGCAGGAGAATCACTTGAACCCAGGAGGCAGAGGCTGCAGTGAGATGAGATCGTGCCATTGCACTCCAGCCTGGGCAACAGAGTGAGACTCTGTCTCCAGAAAAAAAAAAAAAAAAAGAAGAAGAAAAAGAAAAAGAAAAAAGAAAAGAAAAAATAAGTAAATAAGTGTCTCCAGAAATGGTACTACTTGAGAGCTGACAATTCCAATCTCATTGATTATATTCTTGGCTGTATTTGGCACACAGCTGATTAGATACCTGCAGCAAATCATCACCAAGAAAGAAAGAAAGGCAAGATTCATCAAGTTATGATGAATTCGTTTTAGACGAAGAACAACTGGGGCCAGGTGTGGTGGCTCACACCTATAATCCCAGAAGTTTGGGAGGCTGAGGTGGGTGGATCACTTGAGCCCAGGAGTTCAAGACCAGCCTGGGCAACATGGCAAAACCCCATCTCTACAAAAAATACAAAAAATTAGCCGTGTGGTGGTGTATACCTGTAGTCCCAGCTACTTTGGAGGCTGAGGTGGGAGGATCGCTTGAACCCAGGAGGTGGAAGTTGCAGTGACTCGAGATCATGCCACTGCACTCCAGCCTGGGCAACAGAGCAAGGCTTGTCAAAAAAACAAACAAACAAACAAAAATCTTTAATTCTAAACAAACTCACTTTTTAAGTTTTGTTTTGTTTTTAGTTAAAGCTTATTTAGTTTTTATACCATTGCCATAATAAAGTATTTATGTTTCACTTTTTAAAAGACTAATAAAAGGAAATATTTTTTGGTTATCCCTTAAGAGAAAAAAGGATTCCCCAAATAATCCTACAATTCCAAACAAGTAACACTAGGAATACCCTCATATACAATTACAGCACAGACACACCAGGCACGGTGGCTCACCCCTGCAATCCCAACTCTTTGGGAGGCCAAGGTGGGCAGATCGCTTGAGCTCAGGAGTTTGAGACAGCCTGGGCAACATGGAAAAACCCCGTCTCTACAAAAAATACAAAATTTGGCAGGGTTTGTTGGTGTGCACCTGTGGTTCTAGCTACTTGGGAGGCTGAGGTGGGAGGATCACTTGAGCCTGGGAGGCGGAGGCTGCAGTGAGCCGAACTGCACTCCAGCCTGGGTGACAGAGTGAGACTCTGCCTAAAAACAAACAAAAAACAATTATGGTGCGGAGAGTTAGAACTGGTCAAACTCAGTTCAACTCAGGCAACTCTACATGCAATTGACGACTGCCCAGATTAGTATAGATATTGATTCAGCCAGACAAGAATCTAGTTCCCTAAGGAAAGCACAATATTATGAAATTCAGGGCCTTGTTTCCCTCTTTTCCTTGCTTCAAGAGTAGTCCATGGACAATGCTCACAATATAATGTTAAATCAGTTTTAAAAACTAAAATTGAAACATAAACCTATATATTAATATACCTGTGTCTACACACTTGTGTATGTTACATATAGTTACATACATAGGGACTGAAAGGAGAGACGCTACAATTCTTATGTCTAGATCTGGAGATAAATGTGATTGCTTTGCCCTGGGAGATGGTAACCCTGCTGAACACATCTGTTGGCAGGGGACAAAGTATGTGATGGAGGTGCTGAAAGATCTCATATGCCCAATTTGTTACAGTCTGTTTGATGATCCTTGAATTTTGGCTTACTTGCACAACTTCTGGAAAAAAAAATGCTTAGAAGACATGTGATGATTAATACTGAGAATCAACTTGATTGAAGGATACAAAGTATTGATCCTGGGTGTGTCTGTGAGGGTGTTGCCAAAAGAGATTAACATCTGAGTCAGTGGGCTGGGGAAGGCAGACCCACCCTTGATCTGGTGGGCACAGTTTAATTAGCTGCCAGCGAATACAAAGCAGGCAGAAAAACGTGAAAAGGAGAGACGGGCCTAGCATGCCAGCCTACATCTTTCTCCCGAGCTGGATGCTTCCCGCCCTCAAACATCAGACTCCAAGTTCTTCAGTTTTGGGACTCGGACTGGCTCTCCTTGCTCCTCAGCTTGCAGACAGCCTATTGTGGGACCTTGTGATCATGTAAGTTAATACTTAATAAACTCCCATATATAAAAAACTATTAGTTCTGCCCCTCTAAGAGAACTCTAATACAAGGTAGCTTAAAGGAGAACGTGTAGAATTCACTGTGGAGACTATCTCCATTCAGTCAAGTGCCCTGGGGTGCTGTAAGGAAACTTTAGCAACTGCAGTCAACAGCCTGCAGGTTAATTACTCCCTGAAGGGTTTGAGGAAAACATAACAAGATCAAGATCTCTTCTAAAATGCCAGTGTTCAAAGGACATCTGGAGTACCTCTCAGCATTCTCCGGCTGACTGATACACAGCTACTCTGTGGAATCCGTGTTACTGGTGTTGACCACACCAAGCATTGTCTTCTGTTGTATTGAAGAAGTTCATGCTCAAAAAAGAAATGGCTATGCCTTTGAATCCCTCTTCTAGAGTTTTGAGAACTGGCGTTGGGGAGATGTTCTTTCTCGCTTGAATACCACGGAGACTAGCAAGTTACTGATTAAAATATTTAAGTAAAGTATTAAAGAATTGAAATAAAGCCCGGGTGCAGTGGCTCACACCTGTAATCCCAGCACTTTGGGAGGTCGAGGCGAGTGGGTCACTTGAGGTCAGGAGTTCAAGACCAGCCTGGCCAACATGGTGAAACCTCGTCTCCACTAAGAATACAAAAATTAGGCTGGGCGCAGTGGCTCACACCTGTAATCCCAGCACTTTGGGAGGCTGAGGTGGGTGGATCACAAGGTCAGGAGATTGAGACCATCCTGGCGAACACCGTGAAGCCCTGTCTCTACTAAAAATACAAAAAGAAAATTAGCCAGGTGCGGTGGTGGGCACCTGTAGTCCCAGCTACTCAGGAGGCTGAGGTGGGAGAATGACGTGAACCCAGGAGGCAAAGCTTGCAGTGAGCCGAGATGGTGCCACTGCACTCCAGCCTGGGCAACAGAGTGAGACTCCGTCTCAAAAAAAAAAAAAAAAAAAAATTAACCAGGCACGGTGGCATGCACCTGTAGTACCAGCTACTTGGGAGGCTGAGGCAGGAGGATCACCTGAAACCAGGAGGCGAAGGCTGCAGTGAGCCGAGATTGTGCCACTGCACTCCAGCCTGGGCGACAGAATGAGACTCTGTCAAAAAAAAAAAAAAAAAATTAAATCAAGTGAATTGGATCCAAAAAATAAAAAATTAAACTTTTTTTTTTTTTTTGAGATGGAGTTTTCCTCTTGTTGCCCAGTCTGGAATGCAATGGCACAGTCTCAGCTCACTGCAACCTCCACCTCCTAGGTTCAAGTGATTCTCCTGCCTCAGCCTCCCCTGACCTCAGATGACCCACTCACCTCCGCCTCCCAAAGTGCTGGAATTACAGGCATGAGCCACTGTACCCAGCCTCAAAAAATGAAACTTAAAGTTAGGCAAACCACTGATCCAGAGATCAACAAACTCAACACCGTCTTGCAGGAGCAATGAATGGCCTTAACATTGCTGAAGCTATCAAAGTCGTGTCAGAACCCGTAATGTGCTGCAACAGATGCAGGGATTCTGGGAGGTAATCAAGAAAACTCCTTTACCTCCCTCTAATTTGCCCACAAGTTCCCTAATGAAAAACTTTGATACCAGTCAGTGGGAGGACATAAAACTAGTAGTTGTGCATACATGTTCTTTGCCTCAACACATTGGCAAATTCATTAACAAGATTCCCTGGAGCTTTTTTTTTTTCTTCTTTTTTGAGACGGAGTCTTACTCTGTCGCCCAGGCTGGAGTGCAGTGGTGCAATCTCGGCTGCAGTACAACCTCCGCCTCCCAGGTTCAAGTGATTCTCCTGCCTCACCCTCCCGAATAGCTGAGATTACAGGCGTGTGCCACTGTGCCTGGCCTGTTTATTTTTTGAGCCTCACTCTCAAAATTTTGAGACTCTGCCTCCTGGGTTCAAGCATTTCTCCTGCCTTAGGCTCCCGAGTAGCTGCATCTACAGGTGTGTGCCACCACGCCCAGCTAGTTTTTGTATTTTTAGTAGAGATAGGGTTTTGCCATGTTGGCCAGGCTGGTCTTGAGCTCCTGGCCTCAAGCAATCTGCCTGTCTCGGCCTCCAAGAAAGTGCTGGGATTACAGGCGTGAACCACCATGTCCGGCTGTCTACAAATAATTTTAAAATTAGCCTGGCATGGTGGTACATACCTGTGGTCCCAGCTACTCATCAGACTGAGGAAGGAGGATCGTCTAAGCCCAGGAGGTCGAGGCTGCTGTGATCATGCCACTGCACTCCAGCCTGCACAACAAACCGAAACTCTGTCTCGAAAAAAAAAAGAAAAGAAAAAAATTATATTAAGAAGAAAATAAAAAAGAAAAACATGTTTGTGTATATATATACAGTTCCATTTGATCCCAGCAACACCTGTGTGTTTGTATTATTTGCATTTTATAGCTGAGAGAATTGAGGCTCTGGTGGATTAAATGGCTTGCCCATGGTCACATGATTAGGAGTAATTGGTTGAATTGGAACTTGAGGCCAAACTTTCCGGCTGCAAATTCCTATGATTTTTTTTTTTTTAACCACATTATGCCACAGAATGAACAAGTAGAATCATGTTGGAAGGGTAACAAATGTAACCTCTCCCAGGCCAATCCACTGAGACAAATAAAGTCGTTCTACTTTGTAGGCCTGGTGCGGTGTCTCACGCCTGTAATCCCAGCACTTTGGGAGGCTGAAGCGGGTGGATAACGAGGTCAGGAGATCGAGACCATCCTGGCTAACACGGTGAAACCCCATCTCCACTAAAAATACAAAAAATTAGCCGGTTGTGGTGGCGGCTGCCTGTAGTTCCAGCTACTTGGGAGGCTGAGGCAGGAGAATGGCGTGAACCCAGGAGGTGGAGCTTGCAGTGAGCCAGGATTGCGCCACTGCACTCCAGCCTGGGCGACAGAGCAAGACTCCATCTCAAAAAAAAAAAAACAAAAAAACAAAAAAACTTTGTGTTATCAGTTGATGACTGAGTCCTGAGGAAATGGTCTTTTCACAAGCCGGGAAAACCTGTGAGCCTCCAAATTACATATGCTGTCTGTCCACCATACCCTAACAAGTGATGTTTACCATCTAATCATGAATAGACAGAGTTACTCTGTTACTGCAAAACATGCTGACATGAGACTACATTTGGATCTGAGATAAACACAAGGCCCAGTGCTTGAAAGGGGGCATGACTAAGTCCAAAGTAGGAAAATGTTCTTTGCACTAGACAGCTCAGGGAAAAGAAATCATGGTAATACCAGACTTGTTTCAGATCAATGCTGAGCCACCGTTACACCAATACCAATATCAGCACACATTTATTGTGTGCCCAGGTAATAGAACTGTGTTACAAACAGAACTCTGGAGAAATAGAAGGTCAAGATTATTATCTCCTTTCAAAAAAACAGTAAACTTCAGTAAGACAGGGCTAATTTGTTTTATATCAAATCACTCAGGTGCTTCGTTTAAATTTCTTCATTTGTAAAAAGAGGGTAATATTTATCTGGATAATATGTGTCCCCAGATTGTCAGGATAAAATAAAAGAACATGTGGACATACAGTTTAAAATATATATGTATAGTTTTTTTTGAGAGAGTCTCACTCTGTCGTCCAGGCTGCAGTGGTGCAATCTTGCCTCCCGGATTCAAGTGATTCTCCTGCCTCAGCCTCCAGAGTAGCTGGGATTACGGGCATGCGCTACAACGCCTGACTAATTGTTTTTTTCCTATTTTTAGTAGAAACAGGATTTTGCCATGTTGGCCTGGCTGGTCTTGAACTCCTGACCTTAAATGATCTGCCTGCCTCAGCCTCCCAAAGTGCTGGGATTACAGGTGTGAGCCACCGCGCCCGGCCTACAGTTTAAAATTTACAAGGGCTGTTTATACCATCAATGTCATCCTCATTGTTCATGGTCGTAATAATGGATACCAATGGGTTTGCATAAATTTCATGTGTTTTGGATACTTTCCTTAGGTCTTTATTGTCTAAATAATGCACAAACATCTTCAAGACCTGGCTAAAGAAGCCCAAAAATCAATTTGAAAGTCTGAGCAACGGCTACCTTCCTACTAATAGATTATGATAAATCAACAGGGCTGTTAACTGTAGACTCAGGGAACTGCAGTTAATTAACATGCAATATTTATTTCACCTGAACCTTTCTCATAATCAGAGATCATCAGTTTTTTAGTTTATTGAGGGGTTAATGACTCATGTGACCCATAGGAATGAGGAAAGAGCAAAAGGCAACAGAAAACAAGCTGAACTTAAGAAAAATAACACTCAGCACTACCCCTGCTCATGGGTGTACTCTGACTTGAGCTGTCACCTGATGGAAGGAATAGCACTGTGTGTGCATGTTTGAAGAAAGGTAAAGGAGCCAGGCGCGGTGGCTCACGCCTGTAATCCCAGCACTTTGGGAGGCTGATGCTGGCGGATCACGAGGTCAGGAGATCGAGACCATCCTGGCTAACACAGTGAAATCCCGTCTCTACTAAAAATACAAAAAATTAGCCGGCTGTGGTGGCGGGCGCCTGTAGTCCCAGCTACTTGGGAGGCTGAGGCAGGAGAATGGAGTGAACCGGGGAGGTGGAACTTGCAGTGAGCCGAGATTGCGCCACTGCACTCCAACTTGGGCGACAGAGTGAGACTCCATCTCAAAAAAAAAAAAGAAAGAAAAAAGGTAAAGGAGCCCTTCCAGAGAAATTTGCCCAGAGCGCTCAAACTTAATAGCTATTGCACAATTTAAAAGACTGACTAGATAAAAGTTCTCTGCCTTTGTGGAGAGAAGTCCAGTAATCTGGACATCTGGACATTGTTTTTTTTTGAGACGGAGTCTCACTCTGTCAACCGGGCTGGAGTGCAGCGGTGAGATCTTGGCTCACTGCAACCTCCGCCTCCTGGGTTCAAGAGAGTCTCTTGCCTCAGCCTCCTGAGTAGCTGGGATTACCAGTGCGCACCACCACACCCGGCCAATTTTTGTATTTTTAGTAGGCATGGGGATTTGCCATATTGGTCAGGCTGGTCTTGAACTCCTGACCTCGTGATCCGCCGGCCTTGGCCTCCGAAAGTGCTAGGATTACAGGCGTGAGTCACCGTGTCGATCCTGGGCATTGTTTTACATTTAAACCTTCAGAAACTTTTTTAAATTTAAACTTTTTATTTTGAGATAATGGTAGATTCACATGTAATTCACACGTTGTAAGAATCAATACAGAGAAATCTGGAGTACCATATCCCCTACCTTTCCCCAAAGGTGTAGTTGAATATCACAACCAGGATCTCGATATTGATAGTCAAGATACAGAACAGACTTTGCAAACTTTTTTTTTTTTTTGAGATGGAGTCCCACGTTGTCACCCAGGCTGGAGTGCACTGGTGCAATCTCGGCTCACTGCAACCTCCACCTCCCAGGTTCAAGCAGTTCTCCTGCCTCAGCCTCCAGAGTAGCTGGGATTACAGGCTCTCGCCACCACGCCTGTCTAATTTTTTTTATTTTTTATTTTTTTGAGACGGAGTTTCACTCTTGTCGCCCAGGCTGGAGTGCAATGGCACGATGTCAGCGCACTGCAACCTCCGCCTCCTGGGTTCAAGCAATTCTCCTGCCTCAGCCACCCGAGTAGCTGAGATTACAGGCGCCCACCACCGCACCCAGCTAATTTTTGTATTTTTAGTAGAGATGGAGTTTCACCATGTTGGCCAGGCTGGTCTCAAACTCCTAACCTCAGGCGATGCCACCCACCTCAGCCTCCCAAAGCGCTCGGATTTCAGGCATGAGCCCCCGCGCCTGGCCAATTTTTGTATTTTTAGTTGAGACAGGGTTTCACCATGTTGGCCAGGCTGGTCTTGAACTCCTGGCCTCGAGTGATCCACCCGCCTCAGCCTTCCAAAGTGCTGGGATTACAGGCATGAGTCAACGTGCCCTTCCAGTCTTTGGAAACATTTAAAATGAGTTAATCACTATCATAATTATTACCACATTCTCACAAGTCAGAAACATTCCTTTAAATTCCAAAATTGCTAAGTGAGGTCTTAGGCGATGTATCGCCTTGAGGACTGTGCAGTGATCTGAGAGGCAGCTTGCCATGCTGCCTAGAATATTTACTCACATTTTTCCCAGGAGTTATAGGCGATTTATAACTAGTTGCAAATTAACTACAAAGTTAACTTTGCAGGTGGAGCTGAACATTTCATCACAGGACACAACAGCTCACAAGTTACCTTGCTGAGCAAGCTTCCCAGAGAAAGTTATTAGTATTACGAATGGCTCCAGTTTTTCCACACTCAATTTATTCATTCAACAAGCCTCCTGTAAGGAACTTCTGGCCACTCAGCAATGGCCTGAATGTACTTGCTTCTCTGTGGACCAGTTCCCCAGATATGACTCTTACAGTGCAAATAAGGGTTAGCTTTCCTTTAGTTTATTCCAATGGTCATTCTTTCTACTGTAACCTTTAAGAGTTCTGCAGGAAGTTTTTGACAAAAACTGGCAAGTGTCTGAGGAAATATACAAGAGATGGAGATCCCCCTCCCCAAAGGAAATAGTAGTCACTTACAGAGAAATTGTAAGACCTCCTTCTAAATAAAATATTAATGAATTTTCAAGGGAAATCCCTTTTGGAATCTGGCAAGGTCACATAACATTAAAAGCAGGTGGAAATGAGGACACAGAATTGTTCAGAGAAGTAGCTAAAACAGAAGCTTGAGAATTGCCTATCTCTACATTTGGATATCTAGAAAAGCTTTTGAAAAGTAACCTAAGGCCAGGCACAGTGGCTCATCCCTGTAATCCCAGCTCTTTTGGAGGCTGAGGCGGGGATCACCTGAGGTCAGGAGTTCTAGACCAGCCTGACTAACATGGCGAAACCCTGCCTCTATTAAAAATACAAAATTTAGCTGGGCATGGTGTCAGGCACCTGTAATCCCAGCTACTCGGGAGGCTGAGGCAGGAGAGTCAATTGAACCTGGGAGGTGGAGGTTGCAGTGAGCCAAGATTGGGCCACTGCACTCCAGCCTGGGAGACAGAGTAAGACTCCATCTCAAATAAAAAAGAAAAAAAATGTAATCTAGTACTAGGCACCGATACATTTCTAGAGTATCAGTATAATTTCTTTTCTTTTTTTTTTTTTGAGATGGAGTCTCGCTCTTTTGCCCAGGCTGGAGTGCAGTGGCGCGGTCTCGGCTCACTGCAACCTCCATCTCCTGAGTTCAAGCGATTCTCCTGCCTCAGCCTCCCGAGTAGCTAGGACTACAGGCGTGTACCACCACGTCCAGCTAATTTTTTGTATTTTTAGTAGAGATGGGGTTTCACCGTGTTAGCCAGGATGGTCTCGATGGTCTCGATCTCCTGACCTCGTGATCCATCTGCCTCAGCTAGAGTGCAGTGGTGCAATCTCAGCTCACTGCAACCTGTGCCTCCTGGGTTCAAGCCATTCTCCTGCCTCAGCCTCCCGAGTAGCCGGGATTCAGGCACCTGACACAATGCCTGGCTCATTTTTGTATTTTTAGTAGAGAGAGGGTTTCACCCTGTTGGCCAGGCTGGTCTCGAACTCCTGACCTCAAGTGATCTGCCTGCCTTGGCCTCACGAAGTGCTGGGATTACAGGCATGAGCCACCGCGCCTGGCTGGTTTGTTGTTGTTTCTGCCATTGGCATCCAAAGATAAAGTTCCTTTCCTAAAATGACACCTTGACATGCTCAAGTATACAAACAGGAAGACATGACAGTATGAAAGACACCACCTACTCCTCTTGTTATGACACGCATGGTTTCCCAAGTTACCAGTGCTTCTCTCTGGTTTGATCTGCATTGTCAAAAAGAGTTGGGGTAGTTTCCTGAGTTTCCTCTCCCTGTATTACAGGACAAGAAATATCACCAGTGAGAACTAGGTAACACAGAGAGCTAGTTTGCAACTCCTGACTGCTCAGGGAGAAAAATAACCAGCATTAACAGGGTTTTATTTTTGCTTTCCTTCCAACAGAGCAGCTCAAGCGCTCCCATCACAAAAATTCAATCTATACACAACAATGGAATTCAATAGGAATCCAGGGAAAGGGAAGAAGTGGACAAAACAGATTGAAGTTTAACTTTTCATTTTCCAAATACCCCAAATACCTAAAACACATCAAAAACAAAAAAAATTTACTTTATCAGTTTTTGTTTGTTTTTGTTTTTGAGACAGAGTCTCACTCTGTTGCCCAGGCTGGAGTGCAGTGCCGTGATCTTGGCTCACTGCAACCTTTGCCCCCTGGGTTCAAGTGATTATCCTACCTCAGCCTCTCAAGTAGCTGGGATTATAGGCACGGGCCACCATGCCCAACTAATTTTTGTATTTTTAGTAGAGATAGGGTTTCACCAAGCTGGCCAGGCTAGTCTTGAACTCCTGACCTCAGGTGATTCACCTGCTTTGGCCTCCCAAAATGCTGGGATTACAGGCGTGAGCCACCACACCCGGCCTGGTTTACTGAATATAAATAGCTTAAATAGGGGTGTTATCCAGATTCCAGAAAAATAATACAGATATTTTTTGGACAGATATAATTTGGACAAATTAGGTAACTTTTGGTTATTTTTGTGCCATAAATCTAAAAACTTTATTAGTTTACTTATCACTAATATGCCTGTCAAACTGTTGCTATGGAGCTTTCTACCATCCAGATATACAACCAAAGAAAAAAGGATTACTCAGAGTAGTAAAGAGTTCGGGAATGGGATATAGCGGACATATGAACCACCCTTTTGGGACTGCAGTGCCAAACCTGGAAATCACCTGTGTTTCACCAATCAGAACATCCTGTTTTTATTTTTTAATGGACATGCTTTTGTATCATGTACGTCATTATGTTAATGGTTGGTAGCCATAAAACTTTTTTTTGCTTACATCTACCTGTGTCTACTCTTTCAAATTTGTACAGAAAACCCAGCTCTGAGTGTATATCTTGATCTGGGAGAAACTAGCTATCCTTGAATATGCTTGGATAGTCCAAGGGTTCCTATCTTGACTATTTTAATGCCAGTTTAGTGAGCTAAGAAATGAACTAGAAACCAGAATGCCAGTTAGTGCTAAAACGGACACACTGAGTGACCACAGGACTTCCTTCTTGGCCAAACTGAGAGAGAAGGAGACTGTCATGAACAATATTAATATTAATGAAGCAAAACACTCAGATGATTTAGATGACAGCAGTAACTTCACTATGTTTTTTCCCATTTGTGCTGTGTGTATGTGTGCGTGTGTGTGTGTGGTGCTTGATAATTTTTTATGGCCCTATGTGTCCATCCAGGTGAGAAAATATAATTGGGGTCTAAGGCTTCCCTAGAAAGAATCTTAGAGATCATACATTGTATCTGTATCTCAACTTACTTTTTTTATTTCTAAGATAATATTCTCCTATTCAAACAATAATATAAGTTGTTTCTTTGCCTTTTGACCACCACCCAATTCCACTTTCCTTCCCAAAAATAACCAATGTTAATTAGTTATGTATTCTACTTCTTTTCTGTACAGATACACAGAAATACATACAACCGAGGCTGGGTGTGGTTGGCTCATGCCTGAAATTTCAGAACTTTGGGAGGCTGAGGAGGGAAGATCACTTGAGCACAGGAGTCTAAGACCAGCCTGGGCAACATAGCAAGACCTTGTCTCTGCAAGAAATTTTTAAAAATTAGCTGAGCATGGTGGTGCATGCCTATCATCACACCTACGCCGGAGGCTGAGGTGGGAGGACTGCTTGAGCACAGGAATTTGAGGCTGCAGTGAGCTAAGATGGCACCACTGCACTCTAACCTGGGCGACAGGGCTAAAAAAAAAAAAAAATTATGTGTACACACACACACACATACACGCAACACACATACACGCAACTGCAATGACATATCTTTTTTTTTTTTCTTTTCTTTTTGAGACGGAGTCTCACTCTATTGCCCAGGCTGGAGTGCAGTGGCACGATCTCGGCTAACTGCAAGCTCTGCCTCCCGGGTTCATGCCATTCTCCTGCCTCAGCCTCCCAAGTAGCTGGGACCACAGGCGCCCGCCACCGTGCCCGGCTAATTTTCTGTATTTTTAGTAGAGACGGGGTTTCACCGTGTCAGCCAGGATGGTCTGCGATCTCCTGACCTCATGATCCGCTGGCCTCGGCCTCCCAAAGTGCTGGGATTGCAGGCGTGAGCCACCGCGCCCGGCCCAATTGCTATTTATTGAACAGAGTTTGCAGAAACTGAAAGTCTCCATTTCGGTGGCCAAAACCGCAATTACTTTTGCACCAACCTAATACTTTAAAACAAACAACAACAACAAAAACACAGTTGTTATTCAAACATAAATTCAACTGGCGCTCACTTTTGTTTTCACTTAAGTTAATCAGATGTTCATGTTACTATGAAGTTGACTAGTTAATTTGTAATGAATAACTAGTTAATTTGTAATGAATAATATTTCACTGAGTAGTCAAGCCCTCTTTCCACTAAACCAAGCTGCTTCTCACTGTACTAAACCCCAGGCTCTCTCTAAACTTTCAGGTGTTCCACTCCTTGTCACCTTCCCCTAGATCCTGAGTGGGGTTCACTCTCTTAGCTCCCTCGGGGGCCACTTCTCAACACTTAAAGAGCTCCTATTGACCTGGCACGGTGGCTCACTCCTGTAATCCCAGCACTTTGGCAGGCCGAGGCGGGCGGATCACCTGAGGTCGGGAGTTCGAGACCAGCCTGACCAACATGGAGAAACCCTGTTTCTACTAAAAATACAAAAAATTAGCCAGGCGTGGTGACGCATGCCTGTAATCCCAGCTACTCGGGAGGCTGAGATAGGAGAATTGCTTGAACCCGGGAGGCGGAGGTTGGGTGAGCCGAGATCGCGCCACTGCACTCTAGCCTGGGCAACAAGAGCGAAACTCTATCTCCAAAAAAAAAAAAAAAAAAAGAAAAGAAAAAAAGACTTCCTATCTCCACCTGGGTCCCCAAGAGGTAAGACGCATCTCCTTTTCTCCTGAGCCTAGGTCACCTCGGAGTTCCCCGAAGTTCCCCAGAAGAGGCTGCACAAGTCAGGACAAGAAGTCCAGGAAATGGGGGGTCGCTGATGACCACGCCCCGGGGCTCTGTTTGGGAACCCCCAAAATTTACTGAGGTGGAAAGATTGCGGGGTCATTGTGGGGTCAGGCTGAGGGGGCCGGGCCCAGCCCTATTCACATGACCCGGTCCCAGGGAGAGGAGTTTGTTCACCCACCAGAGGGAACGCCCGACGCGAAGGGAGTGTGGCACCCTCCCTTCCCGGGGAGTCCTGGGCGTTGCTCTCCCACCCCGCCGTGACGCAATCTCTCCGCGCCGGGGGGGCGGGACGCGCTTGACGCCATCTCCGGGCGCCCGGTTGGGGGGGCGCTGGGTGTGGGGCGGCTCCGGGGCCGGGGATGGCGGCGGCCGCAGTTGCGGCGGCTCCGGGACGAGCGGGTGGATCCTGGGAAGCGCTTTGAAATGGGCTGGTGAGTGTCTCTGGAAGTGGTGGCCTCCGGGGCCAGGCAGGCCTGGCGTCGGTGCTCCGGAGGAAGTGGCCCTCAGGAGCCCGTTGCTCCGCCGGGCCGGGGCCCATGAACCGCGGACAGACGGAGGGGAGAGGCCGCACCTAGACCCCCTCGCGCTTCTCTCTGGCCTGGCCTGGATGGCGGCCTCAGGCCCCGGCGCCCCGGAGGCTGTGTGCCTGCGAGCCAAGGTGTCCGAGTCTGCGGGGCGGGAAGGGCCCCCAAACAAGGAAGCGTCGCCTGCAGGGCCTCGTCCCTGCCCCCTTGGTGAAGGGTGGACCCCCTACTCTCTAAACGCAGAATTCCCAATTTCGAGCCCTACCCTTGTTGGATCAAGGATTGCGGGACCACTGGGAGCCATAACCATAGTCTCTGACAAGCTTCTCCCTTTCTGTCGGGCGCACCTCTCGCCCGCAGAGAATTTGGGTCTCCAGCTGGGTTCAGCCCCTTGATTCCGACCCAAGCGTGATGAGGAGCTCGGTTCCGGGCTCTGCTAGCAGCGTTGGCAACTCTCCTGAACAGCCTGTTAGCTCGGTTGGGGTCACAAGCTGCGTTTTCCCTTTGAGATCCTCAGTGAGGTTCTCGAGGGGCGGAGGTTTCGGATTCTTAAGTGTGTTTTGCGTTGTGGGAACCTGGCGCACAGGCTTGGCTCTTTGTTGTCCTTTCTGCAGACCTTTTGCCTTTTTCGGTCCTTTTACTAGCCTGTGTTTGCTAACCTCTGGGTGACCTGGAGGCAGGTTTTCTTTAAAGTTTTCGTTACAGAAAGCAAGGATCATTTTGGGATTGAAGTGTGACCCCAGTTTCTGTTGGGAATGAAGAAGAAAGCAAACTGCTTTTCAGTTACTAAAGCTGCTGGTGGAGAAAAGAGGCATCATTTATGCCACTGTGTAATAATATGTGTTTGTGGAATTAGGAATTTGTCTTCCCACTGTGTTTTCCTATCCTTCCACCTTTTGTGTACACCTGCACCTTGCCAATCTTAAGAGAGAAATGTTGCATTCGGTTTGGGTTGAGGCTTAGAGTGTTCTATAGGACTTGGACAGGATAGTCAGTTTCTCAGAGCACTCACTCATCTGTACTACCTTCTCTGTTTTCAGAGGTTAAGGCTCCATTCTTTCTCGCTTTGCGTTTCTGGCAAGTGTAGATTCACATAGTGATGGTTTAGTGGTAGTTTTGTTTCACCAGTGTTAGCCAGCTGAGGACCAAAGCAATATTTTCAGTTTCTTTCGTACTTGATTCAGCACTTGGTATAAAGTTGTCACTCAGAAAATTTTACATACATATACACACACATACGCTCATTTTTTTTTTAACCCTGAAAATCTCTTAATAAGTCTTCTCCTTGAGTGACCCCCCCCGACCTCTTTTTCTGCCCCAGAAACATAAATAATTGTTCTTTTTCATCTAGTGCTGCTTTTTTTCATTTAAATAACTCCACATTTATGTTTTCATAGGCCCAGAATAAAGGGGAAATTCATAGAGTTGATTTTTCCTGCTTCCCATTGTTCGTATGGGAACAGTGTTAAAGCTTCCATTTTTATTTGTGCATTTATCTGAAATTTGGATTGGAGCAAATTTAACCTTTGGGGAACAGGCACAGGTAGATGTTAGGGAAATGATGTTGAGGAAAAGCGATGAAATTTGATACATGGAAATTTTTTTTCAGGGATGTCTTCTTACAAGTTGGAGCATTAGAGATGTTTTTCTCTCTGTTCAACTGCCGGGGCACTCTGGGTAAATGTACTGTTTACCTGTGGAGAAGACGACGAGGCAAGGACGTGTATACTCTAATGCTTTGGAATTACCTTTCATGGTGACCCTGGGGAGAATTAGAGGTCAGTTAGCCGCTTACTCCATTCCTGTTTCTATCTTCTAGGCTCCCGAGCCAGCCGGGAGGACACTTACTACAGCTACTCAGAAGCACCACTGGAAACTCAGGTAATACCGGCACTTTGAATTCCTTGTTTCAGGAAAATATCTGGGATGTCACAGTGGAAAAACAGAACAGAATATAATATAGAAAGCTCTTTTCAGATCCAAAGAACTGGAACCTGGTTGGAAGAAATAGGCAGCAAAGTTCATGTGCGCTGAAGTGTTCAGACCAAAAAGTTGCTTTATAACAATGGACAAAAGCATTTGTGAAAGGTGACAATAAGAGAAAAGGGGAAAAGAACTTTCTTATGAATCATACAGATACGGGGAAAAAAACAGGCATGTTTAGAGAAATGGAACCAAATTTCATGGAGTGGTGCCTGGAGCAGACCTACAGTGGAGAAGGAGCTATTGGTAAAAGAAAGCACAACGAAAAACGAAAGGGAATGAATAGAGAAGGCAAATTGAAGGCGATCATTGAGAAGAAAAGAAGCCTTTTGAGACTAGGGAACTGGAAGTGTACGAAGGTCAGAAGAATTTAGAATTTTGTTGTTCTTTGGTGAAGAGGAGAAACAAGTTGACAGCAAACTAGTTTAATCACTTTAACTATATAGAGGCTGAGTTAAAATGTATTATTTCATGGGTCAAAGATGTTAATTTTCATAACCTGGTTAGGGAGCAAAGTCTAAAAAAAAGAAAAACACACAAGCAGACCTGAGGGTTTTGGCACCTAGGTCCTTGAGGTACTGATGAGATGAGGCAAAGGACAAAGAGAGTTTTTAGCCAGGCTTGGGATAGTAGTAGATGAGATCATAACCCAAATTAGGCTACAGAAAGGAAGCAAGGATGAGGTCATATGTTCAGGAAAGAAGGTGGCACATTCATGTTTGGTACCAAAAGGAGAAACTTAAGAAAAAGAGCCAGCAGGAGGCTGGGCACTGTGGCTCACGCCCGTAATCCCAGCATTTTGGGAGGCTGAGGTGGGCGGATCACCCAAGAGCAGGAGTTCGAGACTAGCCTGGCCAACATGGTGAAACCCCATCTCTACTAAAAATACAAAGTTAGCCAGGTGTGGTGGTGCATGCCTGTAGTCCCAGCTACTTGGGAGGCTGAGGCAGGAGAATTGCTTGAACCCGGGAGGCGGAGATTGCAGTGAGCTGAGATTGCACCATTGTACTCTGGCCTGGGCAACAAGAGCAAAACTCCATGTGTTAAAAAAAAAAAAAAAAAAAAAAAAAGCAAAAGAGCCAGCAGGAAAGACCATGTGTTCAAAGCCCCCTTTGGGAAGAAGGCAGAAAAGAGACAAGGTGCTTATGAGACACATGACTAACTGTGAAGCTGTTGGTCTCTCTGGGCTTGTGGAGCCCACAGGTTATTTGTACATTGGTGAATGCTTGTCCCTGTAGCTCTTTGTGCCTTGTGATTTCCCCTACTGTTTCTCTCATGTCCCAGGCTGGATGAGTTGGGGGTAGCCTCCTTGTCTGCCTCTTTCTCTTTCCTCCTTATTTTCTAACAGTCCCCTTTGTTACATCTTCCTCCATGGCACAGTTCTATTTCCTTTGTCTTGGCTCATCCTTAGGTTACTTTTCTTTGCCTCTGATTTGTTCCCTAATAGATGGTGGGCGCCCCAGCCAGAAGCAGAGAGGGGTGCAGGGAAGCTACAGAGAAGCCCCTTCTGATGCCCCAGGGAGCAAGCCGACTCCTTCCAGGCTCCAGGAACACCACAAAGCAATATGAAACCTGTTCATGAAAGGAGTCAGGAATGCCTTCCACCAAAGAAACGAGACCTCCCCGTGACCAGCGAGGATATGGGGAGAACTACCAGCTGCTCCACTAACCACACACCCTCCAGTGATGCTTCTGAATGGTCCCGAGGGGTTGTGGTGGCTGGGCAGAGCCAGGCAGGAGCCAGAGTCAGCCTGGGGGGTGATGGAGCTGAGGCCATCACCGGTCTGACAGTGGACCAGTATGGCATGCTGTATAAGGTGGCTGTGCCGCCTGCCACCTTTTCACCAACTGGCCTCCCATCTGTGGTGAATATGAGTCCCTTGCCCCCAACGTTTAATGTAGCGTCTTCACTAATTCAACATCCAGGCATCCACTATCCTCCAATCCACTATGCTCAGCTCCCATCCACCTCGCTGCAGTTCATTGGGTCTCCTTATAGCCTTCCCTATGCTGTGCCACCTAATTTCCTGCCGAGTCCCCTCCTATCTCCTTCTGCCAACCTTGCCACCTCTCACCTTCCACACTTTGTGCCATATGCCTCACTTCTGGCTGAAGGAGCCACTCCTCCCCCACAAGCTCCCTCCCCGGCCCACTCATTTAACAAAGCTCCCTCTGCCACCTCCCCACCTGGGCAATTGCCACATCATTCAAGTACTCAGCCGCTGGACCTTGCTCCAGGTCGGATGCCCATTTATTATCAGATGTCCAGGCTACCTGCTGGGTATACTTTGCATGAAACCCCTCCAGCAGGTGCCAGCCCAGTTCTTACCCCTCAGGAGAGCCAGTCTGCTCTGGAAGCAGCTGCTGCAAATGGAGGACAGAGACCACGAGAGCGAAATTTAGTAAGACGGGAAAGTGAAGCCCTTGACTCCCCCAACAGCAAGGGTGAAGGCCAGGGACTGGTGCCAGTGGTAGAATGTGTGGTGGATGGACAGTTGTTTTCAGGTTCTCAGACTCCACGGGTGGAGGTAGCGGCACCAGCACACCGGGGGACCCCGGACACTGACCTTGAGGTCCAGCGGGTGGTTGGCGCTTTAGCTTCTCAGGACTATCGTGTGGTGGCAGCTCAGAGGAAGGAGGAACCCAGCCCCCTCAACCTATCCCATCATACCCCCGACCATCAGGGTGAGGGGCGAGGGTCAGCCAGGAACCCTGCAGAGCTGGCAGAGAAAAGTCAGGCCCGTGGGTTCTACCCTCAGTCCCATCAGGAACCAGTAAAACATAGACCTTTACCCAAAGCAATGGTTGTAGCCAATGGCAACCTGGTGCCCACTGGAACTGAATCAGGCCTGCTGCCTGTCGGCTCGGAGATCCTGGTAGCATCAAGTCTGGACGTGCAGGCCAGAGCCACCTTCCCAGACAAGGAGCCAACGCCGCCCCCCATTACCTCCTCCCACTTGCCTTCCCATTTCATGAAAGGCGCCATCATCCAGCTGGCTACGGGAGAGCTGAAGCGGGTGGAGGACCTCCAGACCCAGGATTTTGTGCGCAGTGCCGAAGTGAGCGGGGGGCTGAAGATTGACTCCAGCACAGTCGTGGACATTCAGGAGAGCCAGTGGCCTGGATTTGTCATGCTGCATTTTGTGGTTGGTGAGCAGCAGAGCAAAGTGAGCATCGAAGTGCCCCCCGAGCACCCCTTCTTTGTATATGGCCAGGGTTGGTCCTCTTGCAGCCCTGGGCGGACGACACAACTCTTCTCTCTGCCCTGCCATCGGCTACAGGTGGGAGATGTCTGCATCTCTATCAGTTTACAGAGCTTGAACAGTAACTCAGTTTCTCAGGCCAGCTGTGCTCCCCCAGGCCAGCTGGGTCCCCCCCGAGAAAGGCCTGAGAGGACGGTCTTGGGACCCAGAGAGCTATGTGACAGTGAGGGGAAGAGCCAGCCGGCAGGAGAGGGCTCCCGTGTGGTAGAGCCTTCCCAGCCTGAGTCCGGTGCTCAGGCCTGCTGGCCAGCCCCAAGCTTCCAAAGATACAGCATGCAAGGGGAGGAGGCACGGGCTGCGCTGCTCCGTCCCTCTTTCATTCCACAGGAGGTAAAGCTGTCCATTGAAGGGCGTTCCAATGCGGGAAAATGAACCTCTTCCCCAGACCAGGACTGGGGCTTTACCCCAGAGCCTCGCCTCGCCGCCGTGAGCAGGCAGAGGATTTGCACACGCCGAGCAGGGAATGGCTTTCTTGGCAGTGAGATTTGGGGGAAAGGGGAGGCATGAAGTCAGCCTCCCAAGGCAGGATCTGTTGCTCATTACCCCATGGCGTCCTTTCAGGACAACCCCAGAGGGTGTTGTGATGGGGAGCAGCAGGCCTGGGGCAAGGAAGGAAGGGGGTGCACACAGGAGAAGAAACATTCCAAAATCAGGGCCTCCCTGTTCTTTCCTCCCCATCCCTAGCTCCTGCAAGAGAAAGTCCAGGCTTTGGGAGCAGATGGCAGAGGGAGGGAGTAAAGAAAGAGCCAAAAATGATGATCCACAGCTTATAGTAGCAGTTAAACTGTCAGAAGTTTTTTTTCTTTTTTGTGGTGGAAGGGCAGGAGGCCCCAAGGTTGGAAATAAGAGGGTTCCCACCCAGAACCCTTCTTGTGAGAGATGCGCACTTTAAAGGGTGATTTTGTTCCAGATATCTATGGCTGGGTGTGTGGGGGAGGAGCACTCTCATCTGCAGGACTCTGCTTGATGCTCTGCTTCATAGCCCTTCCCCATCTCTCCTCACCATTCCGCCTACAAGGCTTCTAGCAGCACGGGGGCCCGCAGGGAGAGCCCCTTCAGGGTTCAGAGTGAAGTACTACCTTGTCAGGGACTCAGTCAGGGGACTTTGGGAGAAAGACTTGATAGCCAGGCTGACTGGGTTCTAGGCAGGCCCTCTGGAAAGGTAGCTCACCTAGCAAAGCTCCTCCAACTCAGCATGCCAGACCCACTTTGAAATCTCACAGAATCTTGCTGGTAATGGTGACTTTAGAAAGAACTAGTAGACCCTTTTTCCCAGGCACCGACCCCCCATCTTTGTCTGTGTTGTGCCTAAGTGCCTGCGCCACTCCCATCCTCCTGCTCCCCGACCTCTGCATGGTGTCGTGACCTGGGCCTCATTTGTAGCTGCACTGCCTTTCCTTGTCTGCAAAGTTGGTTTTGTCCACTCTGACCAAGACCTCTAGTTTTTGGTGGGTAGGGGTCTCTCTGGTTTCCCCTTCAGCTATAATCTCTATTTTTAAAATCTCAAAATCATGTCCCCTCCACTTCCACTGCCAAACAGCTTGGTGAAGAAACAAGAAGGGAACTATGCCCTGGGCCAGGGCGAATGCGTGGCTGGGCAGTGCCCATCATGGCATTTTCACACGTCCCATATGCCCCTCCCGTCTTATTCCACTGGCTCTCCCAGCATTCTGGTGCCTCCAAGCCATCCCCTCCCACCACCAGCTCTAAGATTCTAGGATAGTCTTGATAACATTTCAGTACCTGAATAGATGTCATTTTGTGGCGGTATATTCCTCTGCAAAAAGTATTTTCAATCTTAGTTGCATTTGCACCCACCCCCACCCCCAAACAATGTCTTAATCCCACATTTTCTTCACAACTTTTAGCATCAGCTCAGACCGTGGGGTTCCATTGGGTATTGGGAATTAGGCTCCCCCACTAGCTTTCAGGTGGGTGAGTTTTTTTGTTTGTTTTTTGGGGGTCTTTAGACTCTTGAAGGCAACTCAGGGTATTGTCCACGCAGCTCTCTGGTTAGACTTCTCCCAGGCTATGATCCTGGCATGTCCTTTATAAGGTATACTTGGATTGGCCGAGACCTGGCCTGGCATCAGGAGTCCAAACCTCTGAGGTCTGATCTCTGCTCTGTCAAGGACTTTCGGCAAGTCTCGTGACCTCTGGCTCTTTCACTTCCTCCCCACCTGCCAAATGGGGATAAATAATCTTACCTACCTCCTGGGGGGAGGGGAAGTTCTGAGAATGGAGTCATTCTTAGTGTTCAGGTGCTAAAGGTTGTTCTCCTGGGGGAACAGAGTGACTGAAACTGGCTTGTTTGCTACAAGCCCTACACTCCACTCTTTCATTCCTTGAAAGCAGTTGCCTGGTCAGTCAGCTTTTGGGGGTCCATCAAAGGAAGCTGCTGACCTGACCGCGAGTGCTTCAGTATCTGGTTTGTGTCAGAACCAGACACCAACTTTGTACTGCATTTGGGATCATATCTTTCCCCTTCTCTGTCCCCCATTCTCTGAATGCTGCTTTCTCTGGCTTGTTTCCTACAGTGGGGGCCTGTGGGGTTGAGTCTTGAGGAATCCCCTCAAATGAGAAGGCCTTGGGAGAAGGCCTCATCTCTGGCTGTTTCATGAGCAACTCATTCCTAGAGTTCATTGTTTGCACGGGTTTCTCACAAGCGTCCTTCCTCATAGGAAGGCTCATCAACTGAATTTAGTGACTTGTACACAGTAGATGCTCAAGCAGTGTCTGCAAGGACACAAGCTGAGCTTTCTCCTTATGGGGTAAACCTATGTCTAACCAGATACAGACCAATTAGTTTAGATCAAATCACCCTCCACTTGGGCTACTTGTGACTTTCCAGCCTGGTAACTTCCACTGAATTCTGGAAAGAGAAATTCTTGCGGACCCTGGCAAGTTGGACCCTGACCTTTCTGTTGCTGTCTCTTGCTGGTGAAGCAATACCAGCAGTTCCTGTAATATCACAATATCGTTCCATGCATATATAACATATTAATAGTTGATTTTGCTGAGCTGCAAAGGTATCTTTCATAAAATATGGTCCCCAGGAAAAGAAGCTCTGTGCTCTAAATCTCGGTCAGAGCTGTGGCCTCCCCCTTGCCTTTAACCTCTAGTTTAGTCTTTTCCTCCAGGCATGAAAAATATGACTAACCTGTGGTGTGTCCATTCTTCCTTATAAGAATTTCCTGAGTTTGCAGGAGACATGAGAGCAGTTTTTAGAGAGTATTTTAGTGGGAAGTTACCAACTTTTTAGGAATGAGCAGTTGACAAGGGCCAGAGCCTGTCCCTTGTCCAGCAGTAGGACGTTTCCAGCTGTTAGGAATAGAAAGGAGGACTGCTGACTGTCTGGCGCTGTATAAAAATGTGTATACCGTTTTGGGAATAGAGGAACCCAGTCATGGATGGATAATAAGCCAAGTCTTGAATCATTCCTATCAAGATTAGTGTACATGAGGAAGAGGTGGCATGGGGGAAAGGGACTCTGGGAGTTCAGAGCTGAGTACTTACTTGTACCTGAGGGGAGGGCCCCCAGCCGATCTGGGCTGATCCTTCTATATTCTTGGTCCCAGTTGGTCATAACACCAAGGGCTTTGCCCTGCGCTGCTTTGCCACTGCTGCTGTCCGCTCACTGTCCTGCCTGCTGCCCTCTACAGCTCCCTGTCCTTCCATGTCTTTGGCCATGTAGATAAGTCTAGGCATCCGGTTCATTCTTACCTGTGTTAGGCCATGTTATTTTATAGCAAAGTCATGTTCAATAGGGTTGGTATGAAATGCTGCTGGTGGGCTGGTAAATCCAAAGGGATAAGGCTTCAGTGCTGTTGGGAGCCCTTTGGCTCCAAATGTCTGACTATCTTGAGGGAGAAACAAGCAGGTTTCTACTAGTGGTGTCTTCTGTTGTTTTAACTTCTTTCCTTTGTGGTATCTTGTATCTTGTTTTAAAAACTAGATGAAGGGAACCACATTAGGGCCCATGCCAGCATCCCAGTGAAGTTCGTCCAGCTCCAGTTAGGTGGATTCTGGGGTTTGGAGAGGGTTTAAAGTTTGGCTAAAATAGCACCTCAAGTGGGGTTTAGTTTTATTTTTACCTGTGGGCATCATGGGCGATTTAGGGGGAAGCACAGGATGGTGATGTGGTTTAAACCTGCAGCAAGCAGGCATATTGAAGAGTTGAGTGATCACACTGGAGATGAAGGGTTGGACATGGATTGACTGGGAAAAGGCCTGGGTCCATTGGAGTAAAGATAACCTAGTTGACTGAATTGGCCATGGGAAGTTAGGTCACAGTCTTATAAACAAAGTAAATAGGACAGAGACTAAGTTTTAGGGAGACATCTTGGCCTCCTAGGCTAAGTTTACTAAACCACACTGAAGCTATAGTACCTTCCAGATGGGCAAAAGTGTACACTACAGTTGAGGAGCTGAACCTTATTAGGTTGGATGTTGATCAGGAACCTGTTTGCCCTTTGCTGGGAAGCCTTCACCCTCCAGCTTTCCTGGGGTAGGGAAGGTCTCCCACATTATGCAATAATAAAATAAGCATCTGGGTCTTTGCAGCTGTCAGTTGCTCTTTCAACTCTAGGATCCATCTTTGGACCAGAATCCTGGTCTGTGCCTCGGATGACACTGGCCCCAGAGATGCTAGAGTCGACTGCACTCTCTCCTTAGCTGCAGACTATGCACAGTGCCTGGGGTGGAAGGAGGAGAGGTGTTGCGGTTTGCCCTGCTGCCTCCCCAGCAGGAACAATAGTCATAAATGCACTTTTCACACTAAAGGTTTCTTTATTAGTTCTCCAGTTAAACCTAGATCCCTCCCTGGTAGATTGCGAACTCAAAGTTTTGTGATCCCAAAGCCATCCCACTGCAAATGCCCGGCAGTGAAGATGGCCTCAAATTGGGTTCCTGCCTGCAGTGTGTGTGGCAGCAGCCCATGTGCCTTTACCTATTGTCAAACTTGCAAGCATTTATTTGTCTTTGTGACTGTCATGGGGACTGAGGTTCTTCAGAGAGAGAGCGTGAGCTGATGACACAGTGGTTTTACACCCACCCCCTGGACAGGGAGTTTGCACGTAGTTGTGAGCTGTGAGTGGTTAGTGCATTGCTGGTATTGCTGAAGGCAGGGTTGATCCCTCACTTGACTGATACTTGCATTCAAGAGAATCTAGATTGTGTTGGGGGAGGGACTGACTGTACTCATGGCTAACTTAAAGTATTAAAATAAGGCTGTCCCCTACAACCTTCTTAGTCACACAGGATCCCTGTAGCCAAAACAGTATATGATCCAGCTGCAGAGCAGACTGCTCTCAGCTTGCACAGCACCTTAGGCGAGGGAGGAATATATGGATAGGGAATGGGGTGGAGAAAGGATGGGAATGTTGTCATCCAGGTGGCTTTAGGGTCCTAAGGAGTGGAGAAGGATGGCACTGGGGAGGTCTGGATGGATCTGTGTAGGAGTTCCCTGTAGATAAATTACTGATCCCCCATCTACTATCCCCAGTATGTAATGGCTGAATTAATATGTAATCAACTGCATTGTATCTAAAGCCTTAGAACTAGTCAGGTGCTCCCTCCACCCAATACCATTTCTTACCCTCTAATCCTACCTGATCTTTAACAAAGCATTAATAATTCTAAGGATAATCTCTATTTTGTTGTGCTTTTTTGTAACTGTTTTAAATAAATCAATTTGTACTGTATATTTGTACTTTTGTGAGATCCTTTTTGCTGTTTTACCATTTTAAGTCTCTGTACTTGGCTACACAGATTGTATTTTTATTGTTAATGCTCTTCTTATGGATACCTGCATTTAACTTGTGGACTATGTAAACACAATATCTATCAATATCTATATATCTATATATCTATCTATATAAACTACTAGCTTTTCCTTTTGGTGTTTGCGCCTTCTTCCTATCCCAGCCTTAGATGGTGGCCATGGGGTGGGGGATAGAAACCTTTGTGGGAGCAGTTGTAATGGAACACAAATGGTGCCTATATTTGTGCTGTGAGCTCAAGGGAGATGGCATGAGCTTGTCCTCAAGCATGGTCTTTCCTCTCTGTTGGTGTGGATTTCAGAGACCTGGAAGTCTACCTGAAGACTTAGATTCTAGTGAAATCACAAGGATCTGTAGGTGCCTTCGCTGCTGGCCTTCTCCCCAATTCTTTACTCAGGAATACTGCCAGAAATCGCTGGAATAAGTCAGCCCCAATCATAACTACTGCCTAAAACTTAGGAAGCTTGCCACTAGTAATGGCATTTATGGAACACTTATTATGGGCTACAAAATATCCTAAGTGCTTTGTATGTACAGACAAGCATTTGTTGCTAGTTATTATTTCCATTTTGTGGATGGGGAAGCCAAGACATAGAGGTTAAGTAACCTCCCCAAAGTCACACAGCTAGTAAGTGGCAGGGCACTTCTGAACCCAGAGATGCAACTCCTGAGTTTGTATGAATTCAGAGTTTCTTGTGAAGATTGAGATCATCTATGTAAAGTGCTCAGAATCATCTGTGGCACATAGTGAGGACTCAGTCATTTTAAAGCATCCCAACATCCCAAGTAGGACTCCAGTATGGAGCTCTGAGAGAAAGGCATTTGGGTCAATTAAGTAGTTTTTTTTTTTTTTTTTTTTTTTGGAGTCTCACTGTGTTGACAGGCTGGAGTGCAGTGGCACAATCTCAGCTCACTGCAACTTCCACCTCCCGGGTTCAAGTGATTCTCGTCCTCGGCCTCCCGAGTAGCTGGGATTGATTACAAGCACGCCAACTAAGTATTTTCTTTTAAATGTATTTTTCAAAACAAGTATTTTAGCCTGCTTGGTGAAAGTATCTTAGTTTGTTAGCTGGGCGTGGTGGTGCACACCTATAGTCCCAGCTACTTGGGAGGCTGAGGCAGGGGGATCACTTGAGTCCAGGAGTTAGAGGTTATGGTGAGCTATGATCTTGTCACTGTACTCCAGCCTAGGTGACAGAGTGATATCCTTTCTCAAAAAAACAAACCCCAGGCAGGGTGCAGTAGCTCACGCCTGTAATCCCAGCACTTTGGGAGGCCAAGGCAGAGGATCACCTGAGGTCAGGAGTTCAAGACCAGCCTGGCCAACATGGCGAAACCCTGTCTCTACTAAAAATACAAAAAGTAGCTGGGTGTGGTGGCACGTGTCTGTAATCCCAGCTACTCGGGAGGCTGAGGCAGGAGAATCACTTGAACTCGGGAGGCAGGGGTTGCAGTGAGCCAAGATCACGTCATTACACTCCAGCCTGGGCAACAGAGCGAGACTCCGTCTCAAAAAACAAACAAAAAACAAAAAAAACCCTAGTTTGGTGGGGGTCAATTGACACTGTTAAACAGCCGTGGACCTATGGAGGTCAGAGAGGAATCCAAGTTTCCCTGTTAAGATATTGGAAGAGGTCCACATTCCTGGCATAGTTATTTTTCTGGCTACAATTTAACTAGGGCACTTCCTTCTGGACCTCAAGATCTATAATTATCTAAACTGAACACAACCTTTGGTGCAGGCTAGGAAGGTTCTGTGCCTGTTCTGTACCATCACATACACTTTTTAGAAATGACCTCAGCTCTTGTCTCCTCCATGGTCTGGCAGTCATACAACCTGCCAGAGTAATCGTTTTGCCCTAGCCTTAACCACTATTGACCTGAGCTCTCTTACCACCTTAATTCTGGATTTTCTTCAGTGAGCTTATTTTCCTACCTTGCCTCTGGTGAACAAATAAAACACAAATAAAATGCAAACATGAGTTTCTTGGTGCTGTGGACCTTAATATTGCAGCTATTTCTATGAGCCTATTCCTAGATGCAGCTGACTACTGTCTAGAATTGTAAATGTTCGACAATATTGCTGGGAAAAGTTGCACACCTAGTTGAAGGTATTGCATAGTCTTTAGAAAACACCAGTTATGAGGAGAGACTTCGTCTGAGTTTGGAAAAGGTAAGCTAGGTTTAAATAGCCCTTGGGACCACAGGTATCTTCATTATGGTTGTGGGAATCATCATCACAGTCAACATCGGTTCTTTCTTCGGTGTCATGCTAATTCCTCGGCAACTTGTAAAGGCCCAAATAAGGACCTCTGCTTGGACAGCCTAAGCTGAGGAGCACCCTCCCTAAGAAAAGGGCAAGCCACCAGAAGCCACTGTCTGAAAATTTCCACCCAGGTTTCTCCTAGATCACTTCATTTGCTAGAATGACATTGAGAGAAAAGCAAGAAAGGGGCAGTAAAGATAAAATTAATTTATTTGACTTCACAACTTCATGGGCCACACAGGGGCCCCACAGTCCTAGAAGCACGGCCTGTGGCAGTGGGCTGGGGAGGCCAGTTCTCTGGACTGCCTGCTCCCTTGTCCAGAGCTGCCTTGAGCCAGGTCCCTCCTGACCCCATCATCCTGCTCCCATATGCAAGGGCTGCTCAGGTCCACCTGCAATAAACCCAGGCCTGCCCTCTGGCAGCAAGGACAAGGCCTCGTGGGTGGCAGCAGCACTGGTCCTCGTGGCTGTGGGTGTGGGTGGGTGGGTAGGTAGGTGGGGAGGAGGGCAGGCAGGAGGGTGTGGTTCAGTGCAGAGAGCTGCTGTTCTGCTCTTCAAAGGCCATCTTGCCCAGAAGCTGGCTGTCCAACTCTACCCCACTTACAGGCAGCTGGAAGAAGTTCATTTCAGCTGCTAAGGCTGCCATGGCAGAAGGGTCCTGGCCAAACTGAGCTCGCAACATCATGTCCATTTTCTCCAGCCTCCTCTTGAGCCGCTTGGCCTCTCGCTCTCGGATGAGCCGGGCCTGCCGCTTTTCCGGGGTTTCATTGGCCCGCTTCAGCCTCATGGCCTCCCGATCCCGCTGTAGCCGGCGTGCCCGCTGCTCGTCTGTCTCCTGCATGCGCTGCAAGCGCTTGGCTTCACGGTCCCTCATGCGCCTCACCTCCCGCTCCTCGGGGGTCTCATTGTCCCGCCGGCTCTTCTTGGCCGTGCGCTCTCGTTCCAGCCGCTGCAGCCGTACTTCCAAAGGCTCATTCTGTCGACGTAGGGCCCACTTGCGTACACTGGGAGTCTGGGCTTCCAGCAGTTTACGGTAGGCAGCACAGTTGTTGCACACAAGCAGAATTCCAGCAGGGTACACTGGAGGACTAAAGGCAATGTCCTTCCCCTCAGCACTGGAGGGGCCCTCATTGTGGACTGCGGGTAGGGATTCCATATTGAGTACTTCAGGAAGTTTCTCACTGGAAAGCAAACATTTTGGATGGTTAGTGTTTCCTTCTAGCAAGAGTCGAGACTCCAGCCCTGCCTTATTCTTTTCCTATGAGGCGGGTGGCTCCACGCTCACCCACAAGGGGTCAGTTTGAATGCTTGGTGGACCTCTTCTACTGCTCTGTCCCTTCTCTTCGCGCGAGAGTTGTCTACCAACTTTTTTTTTTTTTTTTTTTTTTTTTTGAGACAGAGTCTTGCTCTGTCGCCCAGGCTGGAGTGCAATGGCGCAATCTCGGCTCACTGCAACTTCCGCCTCCTAGGTTCAAGCCATTCTCCTGCCTCAGCCTCCTGAGTAGCTGGGATTACAGGCGCAAGCCATCACGCCCAGCTAATTTTTGTATTTTTAGTAGAGATGGGGTTTCACCACACTGGTCAGGCTGGTCTCAAACTCCTGACCTTGTGATCCACCCGCCTCGGCCTCCCAAAGTGCTGGGATTACAGGCGTGAGCCACTGCGCCCGGCCGGGTGTCTACCAACTCTAAAAGCCCATCTGGAGCTAATGACTGAGGCACCTGCCACAGCAATGCACCAGAAATCAGACAAACCCTTGGCGTTTTCACTCAAGCCAGAATAATGGTTTTGATAAGAGCTTTGCATGGGCAGTCCTGCTGTGGGAATGGAGGCTCCTGGAGGTGGAGACCTCCTTCAGGCAAGGTGCAGACCACCAACTCACCTCCTTCCCTCGCACTGCCTGCATGCAAAGGCAGACTCTGCACTGTACACTAGACAAACGGGACAAGGACACAACGTTCCAGTCTTCCTAGGACACGGTGGAGACTGCATCCTCATGCCAGGGTCCTCTCTACCCTATAACTTCTTTCTCCATGCTTTATCATGAGTGTTCTTGGAATTGCCTACATCTCTTTCTAGTTGAAGATGTTCTGATGGGAAAAGAAATGGGAATTCATTTTCCTTTGGGGCTATGTGATGGAATAGGCATATTTCCTAGCCTTCTTACTTGTACTTCCAAGGAGCATGCATCAGCTGCCTTTGCATTACCTATTTCTAGCCTTTGCTTTGACTTCAGAAAGCAGAACTCACACCCAGTAATTTGCTCCCAGCACAACAGGGATAAGTGCCCAGCTGACCTGTTAAAAGTGGCATGGCTGGTGAACCGGGCTCCACACACAGCACAGTTAGATCGCTGGTCCTCCGAGTGGATTAAGAGGTGGCGACCCAATGACCCCGGGGAGCTAAGGGCCCGGCCACAGACAGGACACATGTAGCTCTTGGCGCTCACCACTGCTGCAGTGTGCTGTAAAACAGAGCCTTGATCTGTCAGTCTTGCGCTACCTCCAGGACAATCTGCACCCATTTAGAAATGACTTTTGGGAAATGTCCCCTTTCTTTAGTCTCAGAATAAGCAACTTGCAAGTATTCTGTTTAGCCCCTAGAAAAGTCAGTCTCTTACATTAGAGGCCCTGGCCATTTAGACCACTGCTTAGATTTCATTAGCTTGAGCTCTGCCTACGTTCTGGAACATGCGGCTGACTTAAGGAACAGTGGGGGCCAGGCACAGTGGCTCATGCCTGTAATCCCAACACTTTGGGAGGCCGAGGCAGGTGGATCACGAGGTCAGGAGTTCAAGACCAGCCTGGCCAATATGGTGAAACCCCCTCTCTACTAAAAATACAAAAATTAGCCCAGTGTGGGGGCAGGCGCCTGTAGTCCCAGCTACTCGGGAGGCTGAGGCAGGAGAATCACTTGAACCTGAGAAGTGGAGTTCACAGTGAGCCAAGATCACACCACTGCACTCCAGCCTGGGTGATAGAGCAAAATTCTGTCTCAAAAACAAAACAAAACAAACAAACAAACAACAACAGTGCAACAGTGGGGCGCCGGAGCCCTCTTCAGAGCCTAAGAGGAATTCATGTCTCGGATAATTTCTCTCTGTCCCCCTGGCTCACACTGTGCAGGTACAAATACGTGTTAAGGGAACAGCAAAGGCCAAATCTAGAAGCTGGCCTGGAATACTGGTGTGCAATAGGTATTTATATCTTGCTTTCTCAATCTTTTCAAGATAGTCTTCTGAAGAAATACTTGTCCTCGTGAACCAACTATCTTTATGGTACAGCCCAGGCTGCCAGGTGTGCTGATGCCTTGTCAACACCAACCGGGAAGTACAGGTGCCCTGTGATTGGATCATGGTAAAAAGAACACAAAAGTCTGGTATTCGGATCCCCTGGTTCATGCTAATTTTTAACACACCATTTGTGTTAACTAATTTTTTTTTTTAAGACACGTCTCGTTTTGTCACCCAGGCTGGAGTGCAGTGGCATAATCTCAGCTCACTGCAGCCTCTGCCTCCCAGGTTCAAGCCATTCTCCTGCCTCAGCTTCCCGAGTAGCTGGGATTATAGGCACGTGCCACCACACCTGGCTAATTTTTTTGTATTTTATTAGAGACAGGGTTTCACCATGTTGGCCAGGCTGGTCTTGAACTACTGACCTCAAGGGATCCGCCCACCTTGGCCTCCCAAGGTGCTGGGATTACAGGCGTGAGCCACTGCGCCTGGCCCATGTTAACTAATTTTCTTTTCTTTAACACAAAGCCCTCATTATTAGTATACATTAGTTTCTATTTCACTATTTAAAATATGCATTAAATAATTTAGAAAAAAAATCACTTAATTTTCACAGTGTGTCTGCCCAGAAACCCAGAACGTGTTTATCTAATATATCTCATTTATTTTCTAAAATGTTGGAAGCTTGGAGCAGAATCTTTTTTTTTTTTTTTTTTTAAATACAGTCTCACTCTGTCACCCTAGCTGAAGCATGATCACTGCAGCCTCAACCTCCTAGGCTCAAGCTATCCTCCCACCTCAGTCTTCCAAGTAACTGGTACTACAGGTGCACGCCACCATGCCCAACTAATTTTTAAAAAAATTTTTGTAGAGCTGGGGTCTTGCTATGTTGCCTAGGCTGGTCTTAAACTCCTGAGGTTAAGCAATCCTCCCCACTTCAGCCTCTCAAAGTGCTGGAATTCTGGGTGTGAGCCACCATGCCTGGCTTTGGGCTGAATTTTTTTTTTTTTTTTCTTTGTGAGACAGAGTCTAACTCTGTCACCCAGGCTGGAGTGTAATTGTGTGATCTTGGCTCACTGCGACCTCTGCCTACTGGGTTCAAGCAATTCTCCTGCCACAGCACCCCGAGTAACTGGGACTACAGGTGCATGCCATCACACCTGGCTAATTTTTGTATTTTTGGTAGAGACAGGGTTTCGCCATGTTGGCCAGGATGGTCTCGAACTCCTGACTTCAAGTGATCCACCCGCCTTGGCTTCCCAAAGTGCTGGGATTACAGGCGTGAGCCACTGCGCCCAGCCTCCCTACGACGAATCTTAATAGAAGCGACAACCCAAGACTCCTTCAGGAGCCAGAGAGAGACAAAGGCCAAACCAGGATCTGGGCTACAGACAAGCTGCCCACACTTGTGTTCCAGAGCACACAGCTCCCCGATCCATACCTGGTACACATGAGCGATCAACTGCTCCCGGCTCCCGCAGTCTAGCTGGCAGAGGGGACACTGGCAGAGTTCAAGCAAAGGGTCAGAATTCAAATTCCCTGTGACCTGTGATTCAACAAATAGGCAACTCATTAGGACTCTACTCATCCCTTCCCTGCCCCAGGTTTTTAAACAGGGTATCCTGTTAAAAGGAACCCAGACTGATGGCACATGTTATTCTTAGCTTCCCTGTGTGGGCTGAAGGAAAAAGTCATAGTTGAAAGGGAATTATGGCTTTCAGCCATGAGGACACAGGATTGCCTCAGAGAGAGCCAATCGATTTTTTTCCCTGAAGATACTCTGCAGACAGGGGTAGCGTTTTTCCTGTCATGTTCCTTTCAGGAATCCTCAGGAAACAAGTTAGTGAGAAGCTGGCACTCCAGGTGACACCTTGACTTAGATTTGCAAGCACATTCAAGAGTTCACCTTGGGAAGTCAGCTTTCTCCTTCACCAAAGTTTCTCTCCTGTCCGGGAAGACGCGGGGAGCTGTAGGAAAGAGCTGTGCACGGGCGCAGTGATTCGTGGATGGAAAAGGAAAGCTGAGTGTGGCGAGAACTGAGAGTCTGAGGTGTGGGTTCTGGTGCCATGAAGGAAGAGGCCTCCTGTGCAGGCCCAGGAGACCATCAGAGGCAAGACTGTGCCACAGGGGTGAGCAGCATCAGGGCAGGCAGACGGGTAGGGCATTGCTGGACCTGGACCCAGGGGCCATTGTCACTTGCCTCGTGCTCTACCACTTCGTTCCCACCAACAGGCTGTTCTGTATTTTCTAACTCTTTCTCCACTTTGACCACCCCTCCATCTTCCTCTGATGTGTGGGAAGAGACTTCATCTTGTGTGGTCTCCTCTTCATCACCCTCACTGTCACCTGGAACACACAAACTGGTCACTTGTTCTGATTTTTGCATGAATACATCCTGAGCTGCTCTCCACCCTAGAGTTGGCAGTTATAATAGAAAACATTTTCAGATCTTCCATAATATAGTTTATATAGTTTTGTTGGGTACATATTATGTCAAGTGGAAACCAGCTATAGCTGTCATTTGTTATGCCATATACACGTAAAGGGAAGATATGAGGCAAAACTGCATTGGAAATGGTTATCGTGCCCTCTACATGATTATAAAAATAATCTTTCTGACTCATGGTTTTCAAATACCTCACACTTCAAATCACACCTCCCCAAGCACCTTACACTGAGCTCATTCCCACTGTACACCACCTGACTTACCAACACTTTCCACTGATTTCGCCATGAGCCCCCTGCACAACTTCTCCACGGTGTCACTATACTATTCTACTCTGAACCCAACTAATCTCTTCTTTCCCAGCAAACCCCAAGGCACACTTACAGAAACATCAAGTTTTTCTTCCCTCTTACCAGCAAAGGAAGCAACAGTAAATTAGTTTGAAACGATGTCACTTTATAGGGAAAGGGCTGCTCATTACAGTGGAAAAATTAGCACAGCAACCAACCTCAGGCACTTTGCAGTGGTATCCGACTCACTTGGTTCTTACTCTACTATTGTAACATGGCATTCTAAACTAAGTCCATTGTTTCGGTTGATTATTTGGATTATCTGATGGGTAACTGAATGCATTAAGTGGAAGGAACGGGCCATTCTTTAGGATGAAATGTAATTTCTTGTGACTAACACAGGAATTGAGTTTGTTTTAGTTTTAGGGGTAGGATGTGGCTATGGGGAGGTCTGCCTGTGGCTGGGGAGTCTGCAAGGTTTATGTGAGCTGATTTTTCTTCTCTATTACTTATAAAATAGAAAATGAAAACAGATCAGAAAAACAAATAACAAACGTAGTTCTTTCTGAAAGGGAAAAAATAAAGTGCTAGTACCTTGAAGATCACAAGAGGTAGCCAAGCCTAGGGAAGCTGTCACACTCCAGCCCTATCTTAACCCCACCTGGATCCTGGATTTCTGGGCCTGATGTGAGCAAGAGAGAAATATAGGGCAGAGTCTCACCAGGCTGTCCGCAAGAAACTCAGATTTCCTAGCTAACAGCGTGCCTGTCTTCTCTACTACCCTTGCATAATATCTAAATCCACCAGTATGTGAGCAACATATTTCCCTTCTTCCTGGGCAAAACTAGTTATACTCCCTTTCTTCTTGAGAAGGTCTAACCAAATCATCTGCTAGTAGTTACATGTGTCCTTACTAGATAGATACTCCAGGAAATTGGTGGACTGGATTTGGGGACTGGAAAGAGCTATGGTTTGTGTGTCTTATTCCCTAGCCCAAAGCGCCTTTCATTTGAATCCAACTCAATAATGAAGGATTGGCACAGATTACATCATACCACGTTTTCTCCCCAGCTTATTTGAAATACTTGTAAACTTTATAATATAAAGTGATATATCAAACTTATTTTTGTAATTTTGCAATAATCCAAATATATCTCACTGCTAGAAAAATTTTTTAAAAATGTGTACTGTCTAGAGGGATAGTACATCCTTCAGAATGGAAACCTATTAGACTTTTGCAGATATTGTAATTCCCACCTGCTACTCAAGAAAGTGGTGGCTTCCATAGGTTTTCCAGACATGTTTGGGTTCATTTTTCTGTGCCCGAGCAATTAATTGCTAAATTATTTTATGTTGTTGATGTTGCTTAATTATTAGCTTCAGTGGAAACAAGTTCCTAGAAGGTTGCAGAGTCCTCTCTCCATTTTCACCCAACCCAGACTCAGATGTGGTGAAAAACTGGAAAAGTCATTCTGAATTCATACTAATAATAACCAATATCAAATGGATGAGGTGGGGAAAGTGCTGAAATCTTCCTAGGAAAACACATCTCAAGACGTGTTTGTTCAGACAGGTCACAGGACAGACAGACAATCCATGAGGCTCAACTTGTAACAGCTACTGTCTTAACCACAGGGATCTTCTTAGGGAATTGGTATGGGAAGACCTTGACGTTAGCATTTTATACACTGCATAACCTCATTACTAAGCAAATCTTCTTGTTTAACATTAAAACTGGGCCTTCAAGCAAGGTTTAATTAATGCCACCCTTATATTTTATTGATTACAAATACATAGGTCCTAGGAGACAGGGATTTTTTTTCCTTTCATTTGACCTAACCCAGGGACTGCTTGAGCACTATTTATTCCTATATCCTTGCCTATCACAACCAACAAACCTATCTGTATGTGGCACTGTGCCAAACACTGTAGTCCGTAAGTTAAAAATATATATATCGGCCAGGCGCAGTGGCTCACGCCTGTAATCCCAGCACTTTGGGAGGCCGAGGCGAGTGGATCACCTGAGGTCGGGAGTTCGATACCAGCCTGACCAACATGGAGAAACCCCATCTCTACTAAAAATACAAAATTAGCTGGGCTTGGTGGTGCATGCCTGTAATCCCAGCTACTCAGGAGGCTGAGGCAGGAGAATCGCTTGAACCTGGGAGGTGGAGGTTGCAGTGAGCTGAGATCACGCCATTGCACTCCAGCCTGGGCAACACGAGCGAAACTCTGTCTCAAAAAAAAAAAAAAAAAAAAAATTATATATATATAAATAAAATGCCAAACCTGTCCTCTTTTTTGGATAAACATATGCCCACACACCTTAGACCACCTTTGGGGACACTGAGGATCCACATATCTCCTTTTTCATGTCTTTCTCCCAACCCCCATGCACAATCCCCAGAGCACACACACTCTGATAATTCTTCTCCCATTGCCCTGAGTCATTACCAGAAGGTGCAGAACTCACTGCTACTGGAGTCCTGATCTCTTAGTTGTTGGATAGCTTGTCGCTGACTGCCAAGGTCTCCAGGAAAATCAGTTTTCATCATCGCCTGGCGGGCTTGCTCCTCTAGCCCAGCAAATACTTGATCCCCTGGTGGTCACAAGGAAAAATAGTCAGGCCACCAGCTGGGCAGCATATCCCCAGGCAAGCTGGTTGGAAGGTCAGACCATTCAAAGGTAGGAGACAGGCAGGTACCCTGTGGTGGAGTAATTCATCTCCAAGTCAGCTTGCTGCCTCCAACAGCTTCTGGGTGCAGCTGCTCTTCCTGGGCAGTAAGCCAGATGCTCTAGAAAGCATCACTTGCTCCTCTTAAATCCTCCTAGTCTTGACTCCTTTCAAAAGGTGATCAATGTAACTGCAGACTCTCACAAATGTAACTGCAGATGCTCAAATCCATTTACAACCTTCCATCAGGATTGGGAAGATAGAGGCAAGAAGGGGCAAAGTGATGGGATGAAGACAGGGCAACAAATCCGGGCCAAGTCTCTGTACCTTAATGTACTAGCATTATGGTCTTGACTCAGTGTCTTATCTCTGACTATAAACAAGTGCTTCAAATCATCCTTCTAAGTAACAATCTCTCTAACCCCATCTTTCATCCACTCTTCTTCCAAAACGTACTCTGGAAGTTCTTCCTTGACTTTCTTTCTAATGTTTATCATAATTAGCCATGAGAAAATTAACAACTGGTTGAATAGTGGACTAGAAGAAGAATAGATATGAACTCACTTCTGCAGATGAACAAACTTCCTGAAACACACTGCTAATTTACAACAAATAATATTCATGTAGTCTTCTTGGTCCAGTTTATTTTTATTTTTATTTTTTTTGAGACAGAGTCTCACTCTGTCACCCAGGCTGGAGTACAGTGCCGGCACCCGCCTCCATGCCCAGCTAATTTTTTTGTATTTTTTAGTACAGACGGGGTTTCACCATGTTAGCCAGGATGGTCTCAATCTCCTGACCTCATGATCCGCCCGCCTCGGCCTCCCAAAGTGCTGGGATTACAGGCGTGAGCCACTGTGCCCAGCCGGTCCAGTTTTTTTTTAAGTGTAGTATCCCAAATCCCCAGACCTATCCTTGATTTTGCATTTACTTCTCATGAACTCTGCTTGGGATCCATGAGGCTACTGAAGAGTTAGTATAAGTGCCCTTTTATTTCCAGGAGACCAGGCATAAGGAGAAAAGAGAGTTGGGTTTCTTGAGGTTTCTATTATCTCAGTCAGAGTAGAAACTACAGTCCCCATTCACCAGCCAGCAAGAGGGAATAATAAAAAGCCCTAGTGAAATGTCTGACAATAGCCAGGTCCTTTCTTTCTGAAGATATAAAGGAAAGTACACAGGCATACAGGCTCAGGTTCTGAGATAGGATACAATGATGTGGGAGGAACTAAATGGTGAGCTGACCTGCACTCCTAGACCTTGAGCAGTGAAAGACTTGATGTGGAGTAGGCTTCATGTGATCCCCTTAGTCATTCATTCAGCAAACATTCATTGGGCATCTATTATATGCCAGCTACCGAACACTAATACTAGTTTGACACTTGCAAGCTCCAGGCTCTATGGTAAGTGTTTTGTAGTTATCACCTCACCTTAATTCTCTGCAAAACTCTCGGTGGTAGGTATTACTGTCTATATTTACTTAGGAGAAAACTAAGGTTAACGGTGGAACCAAGTATTCAAACCCAGATCTAACTCTAATGTCCTTTTTCTTTTTGAGATAGGGTCTCATTCTCTCCCCCAGGCTAGAGTGCAGTGGTGTGATCATGGCTTACTCCAGTCTCAACCTCGCAGTCTGAAGCAATCCTCCCACCTCAGCTTCCAGAGTAGCTGGGACTACAGGTGTGCACCATCATGCCTGGCAATATTTTTATTTTTTGTATAGACAGGGTCTCACTGTGTTGTCCAGGCTGATCTGCAACTCCTGCTCTCAACGGATCCCCCTACCTCAACCTCCTAAAGTGTTGGAATTACAGGTGTGAGTCACTGCGCCCAGCCTAATGTCTATATTCCTTAACCGCCTTCTAATAAAGATGTAATTAGAAGGTTAGAAGCTTCCTCAGATGGTTTTGCTGAAAACAAACTCTTATCTCTGTGTGAGAATGGCTCTGATCCTAGTGTTAGTGTTTCCTTCATACCATGAGAAACGGATACATACAACTCAAATAGCGAAATTATGTTATCAGGGCCAGTATATGATCAAAGGAAAAAATGATGGTTCTGATACCACATCATGAGTTATCATGCTTGGATTACAGTAACTAACATTATGGCTATTATGACTCATACTGTGATTGGGAATGGAGGTGGTTCATGTTAAAGTGTACTCTTAGCTACATATCCCTCAAGGAAAGGAAAAATAAGCTGTTTTAAGTCCATCTTCACAATATCCAAGATGACACATTGGATATAAATTACTGGGTAGAGAAAGCAAAAAAAATGAATTCGATGGGGGAGTACTTCCTTGTCCCTTTGCAGAAGTGAAATACTTAATTTCTCCGTGTTGGTTACACTCCAACAAGACCAGGGCCAATTGGTACTTTCCTTTTTTTTTTTATATGAGACAGAGTCTCAGGCTGGAGTGCAGTGGCGTGATCTTGGCTCACTGCAGCCTCTGCCTCCTGTGTTCAAGCGATTCTCCTGCCTTAGCCTCCTGAGTAGCAGGGATTACAAGTGCCCACTACCACGCCTGGCTAATTTTTGTATTTTTAGTAGAGATGGGGTTTCACCATGTTGGCCAGGCTGGTCTTGAACTCCTGACCTCAAGTGATACTCCCGCCTCAGCCTCCCAAAGTGCTGGGACTACAAGCATGAGCCACTATGCCTGGCCAAGGGCCAACTGGAATAGTTACTGAATTCTTTGGGGTAGGTGCATGTTTTCAGACCTAGGAGCTATGGGCAGACATAGCACTAAGGAACAAGTTACGTACTAACATATAATTATCCAGGGGAAGACCTTTCTCATCAGTGACACTTCTGGTCTCCAAAGAAACTCAGACAGAAACCAGCTAGATTTAGAACATACTAAGAATAAACATTCTATCCTCTTTCTTGGATTCACCATTGGATTAGTAAAAAGACATCTAAAAGGATATGTACCTTTCAAGATGAGTCAGTAATTCAGTTTCATCTCCAACTTGAGCTCAAAAGTTATTTTTTTCTATTGATGTTGTCTAAATATTGAGGCTTTCATGGAACAGCGAGGAGTCTGTTCAATACAACTTGCCTATCTAGGACTCTTAGGCAATCTCACCTGGTGTAACCGGGAGAAGTTAATTCTGTCATTCCTTTTTGGCAATTTGGAAAGAAGAGCTAGTGTTCTTATATTTTAGTCTATTCCTGACTTGGGAAAAAGAATAAAGGTGAACTTTATTCCTCAGGACTATTCCTATTTTAAACATCACCATAAAGCAAAATATATCAAAACCATAAAAAAGAAGCAATTTTAGCAGACCTCATAAGAAAAGATATGTGAATTATCTTCCAGTAGTTACTATTTACCTAATCTCCAAATAAAATTGTCCAGAATTATCCCTTCATAAGAAGGCAGTGAGACTTGCTAAAAGCATGTCATGTTAACTGCCGTATAATGTCTAATGTGATCTATGGAGATACTAGTGATTAAGAAGTGTTACAGAACTGCCTATTTTTATAATGTTAGAATTATTATTCCCTTCTGTCTTGAGACCTTTGGAGTAGGTTTAAAAAAATCCTCTGGTCCCTAGATATTAATGTAGGGCAGCCATCTTATTTAATATGCGTATTTATTTGTCTATTAATAGCTAAGAGTCAACTACACTCTCACAATAAAAACCAAGGTGTTCTCTCTCCTTTTTTTTTTTTGGATACAAAATCAAGAAAATACTGTTGTCTGAAATTTGGTTAAGGTTTTTTTTTTTTTTGAAACAGAGTTTTTCACTCTGTCACCCAGGCTGGAGTGCAATGGCGCAATCTCGGCTCACTGCAACCTCCGCCTCCTGAGTTCAAGCGATTCTCCTGCCTCAGCTTCCCAAGTAGTTGGGATTACAGGCAAGCACCACCACGCCCGGCTAATTTTGTATTTTTAGTAGAGATGGGGTTTCTCCATGTTGGTCAGGCTGGTCTCGAACTCCCAACCTCAGGTGATCCACCCACCTTGGCCTCCCAAAGTGGTCGGATTACAAGAGTGAGCCACTGCGCCCGGCCTGGTTAAGGTTTTTCAGACCAGATGAGAACAAGGCCATGTAAGCAAGTTTGGAGAACAGATGAGAGGAATGAGATGAAAGTTATTAGAAAGGTAAAGATTTTACAGTTCTCTCTTGGGTCCTTGGTGCAGTTAAACAAACATAATTTCAACCTTCTACAATTAAGTAAAGCAGCTGGAACATTCTTTAAGAGAGCAGATAGGCCGGGCACGGTGGCTCACGCCTGTAATCCCAGTACTTTGGGAGGCCAAGGTGGGTAGATCACGAGGTCAGGAGATCGAGATCATCCTGGCTAACACTGTGAAACTCCGTCTCTACTAAAAATACAAAAAAATTAGCCGGTGTGGTGGCGGGCGCCTGTAGTCCCAGCTACTCTGGAGGCTGAGGCAGGAGAATGGAGTGAACTCGGGAGGCGGAGCTTGCAGTGAGCCGAGATCACGCCACTGCACTCCAGCCTGGGCGACAGAGCGAGACTCCGTCTCAAAAAAAAAAAAAAAAAAAGAGAGAGCAGCTATCCAGTTCAGGAAAAATGAGCTAGTACTGGGAGTGAGGAGCTTAGGATTCCATTTCTAGCTGACAGTCTTTGTAATCCACGGTGCTATCGCAGGTGGGGAACATAGCCATTTACTTCATGAGGATGCTAACAGAATGAATCAAAACAAAGCAAGTTGTGCTTTTTATAAGAGAAAGGACTTCAAAGGCTTTTATTCCTCCTCTTTGTAAAGCTTTTAGTTGAAGTTGAAAGTTTTAAGTCACTCATGTGTTTTACAATCTAAAAGCAAAAGTCTCTCAAGTAAAAGAGGTTTTCATTTGCTTAGTGGTTTGGTTAGTTCAAACACACTAAATGAAAGTGTACAACGGACTGTATTTTCAACCTTTCTATGAATAGTTGACAGAAATGTGTACTCAGGGCTGGGTGAGGTGGCTCATGCCTGTAATCCCAGCACTTTGGGAGGCTGAGGCGGGCAGATCACTTGAGATCAGGAGTTTGAGACCACCCTGGCCAACATGGCGTAACCCTGTGTCCACTAAAAATACAAAAATTAGCCGGGCATGGTGACGAACGCAAGTAATCCCTGCTACTTGGGAGGCTGAGGCAGGAGAATTGCTTGAACCTGGGAGGCGGAGGTTGCAGTGAGCCGAGATCACGTCACTGCACTCTAGCCTGGGCGACTGAGCAGGATGCCGTCTCAAAAAAAAAAAAACTGTACTCAGAAGGGGTAAAATGGGGAAGGAGGTAGGGAGGAGGTCTAACACAGATTTCAGCCCATCAGCAGTTTTTCCATAACTAATAACAATTTTGGGCTTTTATTCCAAAAGCTCTGTAACAAGTCTATTAATGAAGTGAAGTGGGCAAAATACAAGAGTCTATCTAGATATTTCTGAGGAAAGGATCATGCCAGTGATTTAGACATAAAAAGAGTCCTGATAAAAACCCAGCGAGTGCCAAAGCAGTTGCCCACTGGCTTCTAATGTGGATCCATCAAATGTTGCTGGGTTATAGCAGTGGGATTCTTTTTTTAAAATATATATATATTTTTTGAGATAGGGTTTTGCTCTGTCACCCAGGCTGCAGTGCAGTGGTGCAATCATAGCTCTTTGCAGCCTTGGACTCCCAGGCTCAAACAATCCTCCCACCTCAACCTCCTAAAGTACTGGGATTACAGGCATGAGCACTGTGCCTGGCTAATTTTTAAATTTTTTATAGAAATCAGGTCCCGCTATGTTGCCCAGGCTGGTCTCGAACTCCTGGCCTCAAGCAATTCTCCTGTCTCACCTGTCTCAGACTCCCAAAGTGCTGAGATTACAGGTGTGAGCGACCATGCCCGGCTGGAATTCTTTTTTTTTTTTTTTTTTTTTTTTGAGATGGAGTTTTGCTCTTGTTGCCCAGGCTGGAGTGCAATGGCGTGACCTTGGCTCACTGCAACCTCCACCTCCCAGGTCAGAGCGATTCTCCTGCCTTAGCCTTCCGAGTAGCTAGGATTACAGGCACCCGCCACCATGCCCAGCTAATTTTTGTATTTTTTTAGTAGAGGCAGGGTTTCACCATGTTGGCCAGGCTGGTCTTGAACTCCTGACCTCAGGTGATCCACCCGCCTCGGCCTC
The DNA here is from genome assembly GCF_028885625.2 of Pongo pygmaeus. Taxonomy (NCBI): domain Eukaryota; kingdom Metazoa; phylum Chordata; class Mammalia; order Primates; family Hominidae; genus Pongo; species Pongo pygmaeus. The sequence goes on along the minus strand of NC_072391.2, from coordinate 69,810,478 downwards.
CCAAAGTGCTGGGATTACAGGCATGAGCCACTGAGCCCGACCCAGGAAATCTTAATATATCCCTTTATGTGGCCTATTAGTTTCATGCCACACAATCTTCGTCTTCCCAGAAAGCAGATCTAATGAAGCTCAGCCATTACTCTGCTCAAGTGTCAATTAACTTTTATATTTAAGCAAAGCTTAATGCCGACTTTCCTGCCCCCCAGACCTTGAGTCCATTTCATTTACTTTATTTTGTGTATTTATTTTTTTTGAGACCAAGTCTTGCTCTGTCATCCAGGCTGGAGTCCAGTGGCGTGATCTCGGCTCACTGCAACCTTTGCCTCCTGGGTTCAAGCAATCCTGCCTCAGCCCCCCAAGTAGCTAGGATTACAGGCGTGTGTCACCATGCCCACCTATTTTTTTGGATTTTAGTGGAGACAGGGTTTGCCATGTTGGCCAGGCTGGTCTTGAATTCCTGACCTCAAGTGAGCTGCCTGCCTCGGCCTCCGAAAGTGCTGACGTGACAGGTATGAGCCACCACGCTAGGCCCCATTTCATTTACTTTTAATAGACAAGCAGCATTAAATTAAATATATTTACTTGGTTCTATTTCACCGCAAGGTGACAGGAGACTCACATGGTCAGAAAATAAAATTACCTATTTCTACTTACCACTATTGTCATGCGCAATGAAAAGATGATCTTTTGAAAAGGGTAGGGTCAGCTTCAGTTCCCAAATAACAAATAAATAGAAGGTCCTCTGAAACTAGCAAATCTCAGGGTCTTTTCTTCTTTAGTCAAGCTTAGTGTATCACCTGAGAAGCCTTCATGGCTCCCTGACCAAATGCGTCACTGAAAACAGCCCCTCCCTGGGGGTCTGCTCTTTAGTTGTAGCTGAACATCTGTGCTCACAGCCCCGCAGTAAAGGCCCTTGTAATGGCCACCTCTGAAGAGCCTGCAAAGTCCCACCTACTCCACCTCAAAACAATGTTCTTTCGCTTGACTCTGTAACTTCATTTCTGCAACTGTGGATGTGTGATATTCTCCCCACCTCCATGGCCTGTTTTTCCATCTGTTTTTCTTTTTTTCCTTTTTTTTGAGATGGAGTCTTACTCCGTCGCCCAGGCTGGAGTGCAGTGGTGTGATCTTGGCTCACTGCAACCTCCGCTTCTCAGGCTCAAGTGATTCTCCTGCGTCAGTCTCTCGAGTAGCTGGGATTATAGGCGTGCGCCACCATGCCCAGCTAATTGTTTTCTTTTTTGGTTTTTTGAGACAGGGTCTTGCTCTGTCACCCAGGCTGGAGCGCAGTGGTGCGATCTCGGCTCACTGCAAGCTCCGCCTCCCAGGTTCACACCATTCTCCTGCCTCAGCCTCCTGAGTAGCTGGGACTACAGGCACCCACCACCGCGCCCGGCTAATTTTTTGTTTGTTTGTTTTGTATTTTTGTAGAGACGGGGTTACACCGTGTTAGCCAGGATGGTCTCGATCTCCTGACCTTGTGATCCGCCGACCTTGGCCTCCCGAAGTGCTGGGATTACAGGAGTGAGCCACCGTGCCCAGCGCTAATTTATATATTTTTAGTAGAGACAGGGTTTCACCATGTTGTCCAGGGTGGTCTCAAACTCCTGACCTCATGTGATCCGCCCACCTTGGCCTCCCAAAGTGCTGGGATTACAAGCGTGAGCTATCACGCCTGGCCTCCATCTATTTTTCAACTCCATTACTAGCTCATCTTGGCTTTGACTATGGTGCAGGGAGATGGAGCTTATGGATATATGCTACATGGGCATAGACACTGGCCACACAAGCCTGAAGTGGCTCCCCTGGCCTTACTACAATCACGCCATCACCCCACCAGCTACTTTCCTCAAATCTAACCAGGCTCTTGGACAGATGGCTTTTGTAGGTGAACACCCAACTCCTATACTTGCCTTGTTTGTGAACCTATCATTTCTACTAAGAGTACCTTTTCAGATGCCTTCTTGGGGTCACACTTGTGTCTTTTTATTTATTTATTTATTTTTTTGAGATGGGGTCTTGCTCTGTTGCCCAGGCTAGAGTGCAGTGGCACTATCTCGGCTCACTGCAACCTCCGCCTCCCGAGTTAAAGTGATTCTCCTGCCTCAGCCTCCCGAGTAGCTGGGATTACAGGCACCCGCCACTGCACTCGGCTAATTTTTGTATTTTTAGTAGAGATGGGGTTTCAACATCTTGGCCAGGCTGGTCTCAAACTCCTGACCTCATGATCCACCTGCCTCGGCCTCCCAAAGTGCTGGGATTACAGGCGTGCACCACCTGTGCCTGGCCACTTGTGTCTTTTATCAACCAGAGAGGAGAAACAATCCTAAACCCCTGTGATGGATGGCCTATGCTAAAATACTTCATTTTTTTCTTTCTCTTTTTCTTTTTTTGTTTTTGGAGACAGGATCTCACTCCGACGCCCAGGCTGGAGTGCAGTGGCATGATCTCAGCTTTCTCAGCTCACTGCAGCCTTGACCTTTTGGGTTCAAGCGATCCTCCCACCTCTGTCTCCCAAGTAGCTGGCGCTACAGGTGTGTGCCACCTCGCCCAGCTAATTTTTGTATTTTTGGTACAGATGGAGTTTTGCCTTGTTGCCCAGGCTACACTCGAACTCCTGGCCTCATGTTATCCTGCACTGGCCTCCCAAAGTGTTGGGATTACAGGCATGAGCCACCGAGCTCGGCTAAAGATACTTCATTTTATCTTCCTTGACAATCCTCACATGCAAGCCCGCTGCATTTTGCTGTTTTAGCAGCAATTTCTAAATCTTCCCTAAACCACTCATCTGTGTATCAAGTAGCCTTTGCACATCCCCATTCCAGAATATACTCCTAGAAGCATCCAACTCGTTCCGTTTTACTCTTTTCCAGGACTTAAATAGAAGAAAGAATTGCATATGGAGGTTTGCTATTGTAATCTCATTAATGTATAAAATTTCAAAACCCTCGTAATTCCTCTGTTTATACTATTTTGTCTTCTACTCTTGAAGTAACCCAGTAAGATTCAGATAAAGTGCATAGTGCCTGGGATATAGTTTTTTGGTTTTTTGTTTGTTTGTTTGAGACGGGGTCTCACTCTGTCACCCAGACTGGAGTGCAGTGGCATAATCTTGGCTCACTGCAGCCTCAACCTCCCAGGCTCCCGCCATCCTCCCACCTCAGCCTCCTGAGTAGCTGGGACTATAGATGTATGCCCCCAGGCCTAGTTTTTTTGTATTTTTTTGTAAAAACACGGTTTTGCCATGTTGCTCAGGCTGGTCTTGAACTCTTGGGCTCATGCAATCCTCCTGCCTTGGCCTCCCAAAGTGTAGGGATTACAGTGGTGAGCCACCGCGCCCAGCCTATATAGTATGTTTTTAAGAAATTTTAGTTATCTTGTCAACTACTTGACTAATCTGTCCTCTCCAATGTAGGGTTTTAGCCAGCTGCAGTGGCTCATGCCTATAATCCCAGCACTTTGGGAGGCTGAGGTGGGTAGGTGACTTGAGCTCAGGAGTTCAAGACCAGCCTGGGCAACATGGTGAAACCCTGTCTCTACAAAAAATACAAATATTTAGCCGGGTGTGGTGGCATGCACCTGTAGTCCCAGCTACTCGGGAGGCTGAGGTGGGAGGATCACTTGAGCTCAGGAGGTCGAGGTTGCAGTGAGCTGAGATCACGCCACTGCACTCCAGCCTGGGCAACAGAGCAACACCCCATCTCAAAAAAAAATTATACAAAATATATATATATATATAATATATATATTTTTTGTATACATAACAATATATATTATGTATATATATTTTATATATATACACACACATATATATAGGTTTTTGTTTTTTACAAACTTTTCATCTGTTATACCTCTGAATTCTCTTCAAATGTTGCTGCACTTCACTCAATCAGTTCATAATAATAGGGAACTATTTGTCTTTTTTTTTTTTTTTTTTTTTTGATGGAGTCTATGTTTGCCCAGGCTGGAGTCAGTGACACGATCTCGGCTCACTGCAACCACCACCTCCCAGGTTCAAGTGATTCTCCTGCCTCAGCCTCCCGAGTAGAGTAGCTGGGATTATAGGCACCTGCCACCACGCCTGGTTAATTTTTTTTGTATTTTTAGTGGAGATGGGTTTTTTGCCACGTTGGCCAGACTGGTCTCCAACTCCTTACCCCAGGTAATACGGCCCACCTCGGCCTCCCAAAGTGCTGGGATTACAGGCGCGAGCCACCATGCCTGGCCACTATTTGTCTTTTTAAGGAACATTTGGGTGGGAATGATTATATCCTAGATAATAGGAAAATGGCTAATTATCTCAAATCTGCGTAGATATTAATGTCAATTTAAGAAGGCACTTTTTGAACACCTTCTATGAGCAGTGCTAGAAGTAGAGAGGATATATAAGGAAATACATATGGCACATAGTCTCTGCCTTCTAGAAGTTTACTATGCAATTACTGAAATAAAATATGCAACAGGTGCGGTGGCTCATGCCTGTAATCCCAGCACTTTAGGAGCCCGAGGTGGCCAGATCACCTGAGGTCAGGAGTTCAAGGCCAGCCTGGCCAACATGGTGAAACCCTGTCTGTACTAAAAATACAAAAAAATTAGCTGGGCATGGTGGCGAGCACCTTAATCCCAGCTACTCGGCAGGCTGCGGCAGGAGAATTGCTTGAACCCGGGAGGCGGATGTTGCAGAGATCACACTGCTACACTCCAGCCTGGGTGACAGAGTGAGACTGTCTCAAAAAAAAAAAACAGCAAAGGAAAACATGCATGTGACACTGTTGAAAACAACACAAGGTAATAGTGTATACCTGGCCTTCTGGTTTCTAGCCTCTCCCTCTTGTGATCCGTCCCACAAATTGTTTCATAGTACCAAAATGCTGTATTCTAAATGTCACTCCCCTCTCCCTGCTTAAGAACCTTCAGTAGTTCCCTACGGACTGTAGAATGAACTTTGAACTTGGCCTGGCATTCAGGCTTCCACAGTGTAGAGTTAAGCATCTCTGACCTCACATCTTCTGACTTTTGAACAAATGAAACCTCTGCTTCATATAAGGTCTCCTTGTCCTCTGAACATGTGGATTCCCGCTTCTGTCTTTGCTCACTTCATTTTCCCTACCTGATGTTCCCTCTCCCTGCCTCTTGCTTTTTAATTTTTTTTTTCAAATCCATTATCTACCCTCTAAGGCCCAGCTCAGGCGCATGGTTTAGAGGCTTTTCCATTAAGCATTCCCCTTGCTACTTCTGTCCACTGAGCTCTCTTAACTTCCTTCCTCCGAACTTCTCTAGTATATATAATCTGCAGCATCTGTTTAGCACTTAGCATATACTACCATTCATATTTATATATCTGAGGTTACAATACGGTCTTATAGATCTTATATTGTTTTACAGCCCTGACATCTAGCATAAGGATCTGCACAGAGTAGGTATCCTATAACTGTTTGTTAATGTGATATTAAAGATATATCAAGTGTACATACCCCTAAGATAGGTTTCCAACACCTCCCTCAGCAACCAGACACACTTTAAATCCATCATTTCCAACATCTTTAACCCTTTTTCTTTCTTTTTTTCTTTTTTCCTCTTCTGCTCAGCAAAGTGTGTTTTACATTTAAACTTTTCTTCTTCACAAATCAGTGTGAGCCTCTCCCCTAAATTCAGGTTACTCTTCCATTCCACCCCTCAGCATTCCCAGGTTCCAGAAGACAAAGCCCGATACTCACAGTGAACTTTATTTGGATTTGTCTGTTTCCGACGGGACATGTTTCCCTGATGCAACAGCTCTGGTCTTTCCCAGTTTCACGACTGGATATGTTACTACTTCCTTGCAAGATGCTAAGCTGCAATAACAAAGGTTATTGTTAGCACATGTCATTTTCCCCAGCAGTTATACCAAATTTAAAGATAAAATGTCTTTAAAAAACAGCTCCTGAGCATATAAAACTCACCAGTTATAAATAATTGAACTAATGAAAGAAAGAAAGAAAGAAATCTCTAGCCTAACGTCAAGGTCCCAGAAAGTTTAAGAGGGGACTCCCTCAGAGGATTTAGAGAATTATACTCTAAATCCATCTTTGGAATCCAGAATACTGTTAAGTGATCATGATCAAGGTCACAGGATAAAAGAGGAAGTAAAACTCAGGCAACCAGGGTTAGAAGTACTGTGGGCTCAAGGGGATAACCCCCATGAATTGCAAAAGGAAGCAAAAGGAAGCCAAAGAGGGTGGCAGCTCACATGTCACATGCCCACTGGAAGTCAAGCCCTGCAGTCTACACCAGCGGATTTCTCAGGATGTTATCTTGCCTAGAGGTAGCAAAGGCATCACATCCCTGCGAGACAGAAAATGTCTCAAATAGGCATCTGTAAATGAGAACAGCATGGGAAATAAAGCCTCTATCTGGTGATACAGGCGCAATGCTCTACTGCACTGTGAATGACATGGCACTAAGCAAATCAAACTTCTAATGTTGAAGATGGGCTCCCACCAGAAGAGACAGATGCCATCCACATTGATGAGTACTAATTCAACACCCCAGTGTGGAGTACCACCTGGCCCTCCTCACACATTCCAGAGAGGTGGTCAAAGTTAATAACTTTAGAGGCTCTTCTCAATCTAGCCTCTGGATAGCAAAGAGACCAGTGGGAGGAATAAAGAGAAAAGTTCCCCAAACGAAAAATGCTGCCAAGACATGCATCTGCTCCCCACCCCATATAGGAGGGGATATATATGTAAGCCTGAAGGTTCCTGATTACAGAAAGAGTGCCCCAGCCTTAAGCACTGTTAGAGAATCTGAGATGGATTAGTATCAATAGCTGTGTCATTTTCTTAGAAAGATAGAGTGAATAAAGACATAGAATAAAAAGGGATTGTCTTTCCTACCAAAGACAGGAATATGGATCTGGTCACACTCTAAGTTTTCTTTCAGTTCCTACCTTCTTGAGTTATACTCACATTGAATAAGCAAATATAAAATCATAGTTTATTGCCTTAAGAGGAGTTATGGGAGACTACTGCTAGCTATACTTTGTACTCCAGTTAATGAAGACTCACCTCCTGTTGTGTCAACTAACTCCTCTATGTAGCTAGAAGGACCTCAAACCTATAATCAGATCCTGCCTCCCCTTACCAAAAGAAGAAAGAAACCGCAAATGGCAAAGACAGGCCTCCACAGGAAGTGGCAAAGGAAGCAGCTTTCAGGCAGTCTTCTAGCATATCTGCATATCAAACACAGTTCTTTTTCAGACCTTTAATTAAAAACAAAACAAAACAAAACTCTAAATGTATACAATAAAAATCAATTTTAACTATTTAGAGGGCAATATACTGAGTGCTGATAGTGTATGTTCTCTAAGTTTTGTGTATGTCATTTTTTTCTCATCAAGTAGTTGTTTTATTCACGGAAGCAGTGAATGAATATCACACTTTGGATTTCCTATATGTGTGTGGAATCACCAAGTGGAAAGGTAATGAAATGCAGGCTTTATTAATATTTTAAAAAATATGGCCAGGCACCGTGGCTCACGCCTGTAATCCTAACACTTTGGGAGGCCAAGGTATGCAGATCACTTGAGGCCAGGAGTTTGAGACCAGCCTGGCCAATATGGTGAAACCTCTACTAAAAATACAAAAATTAGCTGGGCATGGTAGTGCACACCTGTAAATCCCAGTTACTCGGGAAGCTGAGGCATGAGAATCGCTTGAACCTGGGGAGAGGAGGTTGCAGTGAGCTGGGATAGAGGCACTACACTCCAGCTTGGGCGACAGAGTGAGACTCCATCTCAAAAAAAGATAAATAACTGCCAGGGGCGGTGGCTCTCGCCTGTAATCCCAGCACTTTGGGTGGCCGAGGCGGGTGGATCACCTGAGGTTGGGAGTTTGAGAACAGTCTGGCCAACATGGTGAAACTCCGTCTCTACTAAAAATACAAAAACTAGCTGGGCGTGGTGACACATGTCTGTAATCTCAGCTACTCAGGAGGTTGAGGCAGGAGAATTGCTTGAACCCGGGAGGGGGAGGTTGCAGGAAGCCAAGAACGCACCACTGCACTCCAGCCTGGGCGACAGAACGAGACTCTGTCTCAAAAAAAAAAAAGATAAATAAAAAATTTTAAAAATAAAATATACTTCTCTAATGTGATAATCTATTGAGGCTAAATATATATATACTCTATTATAGAAGAAAAAAACAGAATCTTGACTAATTTTTATATTTTCTCCCTTCAAGATCAGAAATTGAAACTGTAAGATAAAGGTAATAAAGTCCCTTCTGAAGGAAGGCCAAATAATTTGAACCAGGCAACATTTCAATATTAAAGCTCCAAGTCAAAAGACAGAGATGAGTATCTGCGTATTTAAATCAGCAGTGCCCGCTGCATCTTATAATCCTCCTAGTGGCCAAATGGGGAACTGACCAGATGGTACCCAATGGGACTTCACACCTGAGTGATCAAGAGAAAAATAAACAATTACTGTCCCCTCCCACACAACGAAACGAAAATAATAACAAAAACAGGCCTGTGGGGTCATGGGCTGTTGAAAATCAATAAGTAAATAAATAAATGGCGCTGAAAGGACACTCTTGACCACAAAGCAAGATCTCAGAGGCCAGATGACTGTTTTATAGCCAGTTAAAGCTAATAAAACCCAGAGACATACAGCCCTAAAGGTCACTCATTTTGTTTTACTTTTAACACTGCCTCAATTTCCAAGCCAAAATCTGAAACCAAACCAAAAATGTAAATAGATAGCTGCCTGAATATGGGCTGGGAAGATAGGTAAACGGTGAGATTCAGGTCTGAAGGGATTCCATTTTAAAAGGAAAGCAGTTCTGTCCGTCTTCAGAGCAAGGTTAAGAGTCCTTGGGAAGGTGCAACTTCTCCCCTGAACACTGTCTCTGCTCTCCCACAGGTATTAGGTTGCAGCGTCTAGGGCACACCACAGACTTCAGCAAGAAAAAAACGGGTGAAATCTCAGCTTGATGAAAAGAGAGTGCGTTCCCACCTCCAGCTCTGGTGCAGTTCCCACGGAGCAAAGCAAACTCGACTGAATCCAAGTGATCTGTATCTGCCAAAAAGGAGAGGACAAGAAAGCTGGTCACTTAGCCGCCTGGCTGTTCACCTGACCCCTGGGGTTGGGTCTGGGGCGTGTGTCTAATCAGCCCAGATGTCCCTCTGCTTCTTCAAGCACGAGCCCAGGTAAATTCCTAGGAATTACCAGACAAGAGCCTGACAAGAGCCGGAGGTCTTCCGAGGCGGCTCAGACAAACCCTTAGACAACACAATCTCCGAAATCTAAATTTAGAAGCTTTTCTGCTAGACCCAGACGCGGGGACTGATACCCCCCGGTCTGCACGCCCACGCCCATCCTCCCCTCCCCCAGCTCCACCCAAGGCTGTCAGACGCCGGGGCCGTCCCCGCCGGGGCCCGAGGAGGCGGGGTGCCCGCGGCCCGCGCAAAAACCCCCGGGCCCCGCACCCCGCGCCCCGCGCCCGAGAGCGCCGAGGGGCAGCAGGAGGAGCGGCCGGGGAGGAATTGGGGTTGGAAGCGGGGAGGGGGAGCCCGGGCTGCCCCCCCAGGGCCGGAGCTGGCCCCTGGCCCTCTCCCCAGAGCAGACAAAAGGACCGACAGCCGGCGGCCGCGAGGGGGCGAGGAGCCCGCATTCCCAGCCCGGACAGGGAGGGACGGCTCGAGGGTCTTTTTACCCGGCGCCTCCGCGCTGCGCTGCGCTCTGGGTCCCTGGGCCCCGCCTCCGGACAGACGGACCGCCGGACAATGGACCCGGGACCGCAGCCCAAGCCAGCCGGGCCGGGGCGCTCCGGGACTGGGCCCCGGCGAGCGGAAGGGGCTCCGGGCCGAGCCGGTGGCGGGGAGCCGAGGGGCGGCGCTGCAGACGGACAAAGCCAACAGCAGACAGACAGACGGAGGGGGAAAAAGATGGCGACGCGGACGGCGGGAGCGCGCGGCTCGCGCACCCGCAGCTAGTGAGGCGCGTGCACGAGCCTCCCTCTCCCCCTCCCCCGCGCCGGCCAAGTCCCTCTCCCCGCGGCCCGGCGCGCGCCCTGCGCTGTGGGCGGGGCCTGAGGAGAGGGGCTCCGGAGAGGAGGGGCTCCGGGGAGCGCCCAATCCCGGGCGCCCGAGAGGGGCTCGCCCGCGTTCCAGGGCTCCGGGACCCCCCCCCGCCTCGCTCATTCCCAGGTCTTTCTCTGGCTGTCTCAGCCGCTCAGCTCCCCCAGACCTTCCTGGACGTGTAAACGCCACCCTACCCAGCCCCGATCCTGGTTTCTTACCCCACCATCGAGTTCAGCCACAAAACCCACATCCCCCAACCACAGCTCCGCCGCAGGCACCCCCTCTCCTTAGCCCTACCTTAGCCCGGATCCCCACCACCGTCACAAACCCTCTTCGCCTCATTCCCCCACGCTTCGCGGTGGCTTCGGCTCCCGAGGCTTTGAATGTGACCACGGGCCTTGGTGGGAGGGGCCAAGTTCAGCTGTCAGAACCTCAGAGCTGGGAAATCTTGAGATTTCTTTTGAGCATTTAATTTTCTGACATGATTCTCAACTGATAAAATAACATTGGCTGCAGACCCAGGGGCAGGGAAACTTGTGGCACTGTTGTCACGTGAGGGATTTTGGGTGCAATGGAGAGCCGTTGGATCCTTTTTTTTGAGACAGAGTCTCGCTGTGTCACCCAGGCTGCAGTGCAATGGCGCGATCTTGGCTCTCTGCAACCTCCGCCTCCCAGGTTCAAGCGATTCTTCTGCTTCAGCCTCCCAAGTAGCTGGGACTACAGGCGTGCACCACTATGCCCAGCTAATTTTTGTATTTTTAGTAGGCGGGGTTTCACCATGTTGGCCAGGCTGGTCCTGAACTCCTGACCTCAGGTATCCGCCCGCCTCGGCCTCTCAAAGTGCTGGGATTACAGGCGTAAGCCACTGTGCCCGGCCTGGTTGGACGCACTTCTAGTCAAACACCTCCTCCTGTCCACGTCCTTCTCTCTCCTAGTTCCTGTTGCCTTCTTTTCTTCCTCTCTTCTAGAATGCCTGAGCCTGCCCTGACATCGCTTACCTGGAGAAGTAGGGAATGCAGAGGAAAGAAGATGAGATCTGGTATTAGAAGATCCGGCTTTGAGCCCTAGCTCTGCCACCCACCAGCCTGTTGACTTTGGGCAAGTCACTTCCCTGTTCTGAGCCTCTGTTTCCTAAGATGTCAAATGGATAATGATGCAATAATTCCTGGCCTTTATTCTCAGAGGGTTGTTGTGCCAGTTAAGTAAAACAAATGGCTAAAAGCGTCATGCAAATGTTTTTCGTGATTACTGGTCGCACAAAGGCAGGGCTAACGAGGATGCTGACATTTGCTGATAAAGTGACAAGTCCTGGTATTTGCATAGAACATTCTTGCAAATTGTCTTTTCCCCAAATCTTTTATGAGATGATCTCATTGTCTGCGTCTTGTGTTCAATGTAATAGAATGACTACACTGAAGGATCTTGGTCCTTCACAATTCCGTGATAAATAGCTCATTCATCATTCACTGATTTATTTATTGTGATTGGGCTACTTAGATAGCAATTATTATTGTTTAACTTCAGTCAAGGAAACATTTTAATTTCATTTAAAAACTTGGTTTCCAAGTAGACAGAAAATGGAATATTATCATCCAACCAGCAAGTTTTTGTACTATTTTGTGTAAGAATACAACCTAGAATACACATTGGCTTTTATATTTAACAGTAATTCTTGATCAGTTTGGACTGAGGGATACAAGTATGGCTTTATTATGTCACTTTAAAGCTGACTTAGTTGACATTTTCAACAGAAAAGTAGCAAACAGGTAAAGTTTGCCTCCAGTGAAATTTCTTGGATGCATTATTATTATGTAATGTTGGGCAGCTTGTTCCATCTCCTTGACTTCCAAATAAAATGAGATCATAATAATGCTATTCTTATAATTTTCCTGTGCTCTAAAAATTTCTCAGAGGTGTTGTGACTCAGGGTTACAACCAAATAATGAAAAAATTATTAAATAAATAATTAGTTTAAGTTAGGCATGGTGGCTGGCACCTATAGTCCCAGTTACTCAGGAGGCTGAGATGGTATGATGACTTGAGCCCAAGTGTTTGAGGCCAGCTTGGGCCACATAGTGAAACCCTTGTCTCTTTAAAACAGAAGAATTAATTTATTTTTCCTCTGCTTTCACCTAAACTTGTTCTACATCTAGAAGACCTTTTAATTAGCCATATATATTTTTTTAGCTTCACTTTTTTCTGCTTTCCCAATCTACTCACAGTTATGTCATCATTTTGCCACTTCAACTATTTAACTTTCCACTTGAAATATCTTCCTAATCCATTTTATATTTGTTGGCTTCTTCAATGACCTTGTTAGGGCTCTATATTCCAACAATAAAGGTAGGAGGATTTTAAGAACCTCATGTTAAATTTTTTTAAATTAAGGTATAATTCACATACCATGAAACTCATGCTTTTTTTTTTTTTCTTTTTTTTTTGAGATGGAGTTTCGCTCTTGTTGCCCAGGCTGGAGTGCAATGGCACAATCTCGGCTTACCGCAGCCTCCGCCTCCCAGGTTCAAGCGATTCTCCTGCTTCAGCCTCCCGAGTAGCTGGGATTACAGGCATGTACCACCAAGCCTGGCTAATTTTGTATTTTTAGTAGAGACGGGGTTTCTTCATTTGGTCAGGCTGGTCTCAAACTCCCGACCTCAGGTAATCCGCCCGCCTCGGCCTCCCAAAGTGCTGGGATTATAGGTGTGAGCCACCACGCCAGGCCGAAACTCATGCTTTTAAAGTGTACAATTCAGTGGGTTTTGGTACATTCACAAGGTTGACAACATCACTACTATCTAATTCCAGAATATTTTCATCACCCCAAAAAGAAATCCCATACCTAGTAGCAGTAACTCCCCATTCTTCCTTCCCCCAGCTCCTGGCACCCACAAATCTACTTTCTATCTATATGGATTTGCCTATTCTGGACATTTCATATAAATGTGATTGATTATACAATATGGGACCTCTCGTGTCTGGCTTTTGTCACTTAATCTGGCTTTTGTCACTTAATAGGTTTTCAAGGTTCATTCATGTTATAGCATATATCAGTACTTAATTCCTTTTTATGGCTGAATTATATTCTGTTGTATGGATATGCCACATTTTATTTATCCATTTATTAGTGGAATGATATTTGGCTTGGGCCTAGTTTTTGGCTATTATGAATAATGCTACTATGAACATTTGTGTACAGTTTTTGTATAAACATTATGTCTTTACATTATGTATGGACATGAGTACATACATATATCTAAGAGTGGAATTGCTTGATCAAATGGTAACTCTATGTTCAACTTTTTTTTTTTTTTTGAGACAGAGTCTTGCTCTGTCGCCCAGGCTGGAGTGCAGTGGCGTGATCTCGGCTCACTGCAAGCTCCACCTCCTGGGTTCATGCCATTCTCCTGCCTCAGCCTCCCAAGCAGCTGCGACTACAGGCGCCCGCCATCACGCATGGCTAATTTTTTTTTGTATTTTTAGTAGAGACGAGGTTTCACTGTGTTAGCCAGGATGGTCTCGATCTCCTGACCTCGTGATCCGCCCGCCTCGGCCTCCCAAAGTGCTGGGATTACAGGCGTGAGCCACCGCGCCCAGCCCCCTGTGTTCAACTTTTTGAGGAAGTGCTAAACTGTTTTCCTAAGTGGCTGCACCATTTTATATTCCTACCAGCAACATATGGTGTTTCCAATTTCTCCACAACCTGGTCAACATTTGTTATTGTTTGTCTTTGACATTAATGGCCACCCTAGTGGATATAAAGTCATATCTCATTGTGATTTTAATTTGCATTTCTCTAATGACTAAGGATGTTGAATATCTTTTCATGTGCTTATTATTGACCATTTGGAGAATATCTATTCCAATCCTTTGCCTATTTTTAAATTGGGTTGTCTTTTTTTTTTTTTTTGGAGTCAGGGTCTCACTCTGGTGCCCAGGCTGGAGTGCAGCACAGTAGTGTGATCACAGCTCACTGCAGCCTTGACCTCCCTGAGCTTAGGTGATCCTCCCACCTCAGCCTCCCAAGTAGCTGGGACTACAGGCATGCCCTTACAGGCACATGCCACCACACCCGACTATTTTTCGTATTTTTTGTAGAGACGGGGTTTCACCATGTTGCTCAGGCTGGTCTGGAACGCCTGCGCTCAAGCAATCTCCCTGCCTCAGCCTCCCAAAGTGCTGGGATTACAGGCATGAGGCACTGCGCCTGGCCTAAAATTTATTTTTATTTATTTAGTATCCCTGTCGCGGCACATAGTGTCCTTTGAAGCACAAAGTTTTTGATTTATATGAAGTCTAATTTATTTTTTCCTTCATTGCTTGTGGTTTGGATGCCATGTCTACGAACATATCACCGTCTAGTCATGAAAATTTACACCTATGTTTTCTCTTAGGAGTTTTATATTTTAGCTCCTACATTTAGGTCTTTGATCCATTTTGAGTTAGTTTTTGCATAGAGCGTGAGGCCGGGGTGGGGGGCAATTTTATTCTTTTGCATGTGGTTATCCAGTTTTCTTAGCACCATTTGTTGTAAAGACTGTTCTTTCCCCCTTTGAATTGTCTTGGTATCCTTGTTGAGAATCAATTGGTTATAAATGTATGGGTTTATTTCTGGACTCTCAGTTCTATTCCATTGACCTATATGCCTATCCTTATGCCACTATCATACAGTCTTGATAAAAATCTGACATTTTAAAGGATAATGTTTAAACTTTTGTGTTTATATTTAGAATCTAGAGTTACAAGTTTTCATGCCTTTGAGTTCATTTAAGGAAAAAGTAAGTTTTCTAGATGATTACAATGATGATAAATGTAAAAACAACCTGATTTGAAAACTTTGTTGATGTTATATATGAACCGAAATCACAGTAATAACTGTGATTTAATGCATTTTATTTTCACGTATTGATAAACTCCATATACACAAATTGAAAGTACAACAGGGATGGAAATTATTATGGAAACATGGATATACAGGAAGTATATAATCAGGCCAAGCGAGGTGGCTCATGCCTTTGGGAGGCTGAGGTGAGAGAATCACTTGAGGCCAGGAGTTTGAGACCAGTCTGGGCAACATAGTGAGACCCTGTCTCTACAAAAATGTTTTTTAAAAATTAGCCAGGCATGGTGGCATGTACCTGTAGTCTAAGCTACTGAGGCGGATGAGATGGGAACCCAGGAGTTTGAGGCTGCAGGGAGCTGTGATCGTACCCTTGCACTTCAGCCTGATGACAGAGTGAAACCATGTCTTAAAATAAAAAGTAAATAAATGAAAATATATGATGTTGAGTGTCAAAGTCTGGGTTCAAGATCTGATCCTGGCATTTATAGCTGTTGACCTTAGATTGGTCACTTCATAGCTTTAAGCTTCACTTTTCTCCTATAAAAACTGATAATGGCCGGGTGCGGTGGCTCACACTTGTTGTAATCCCAGCACTTTGGGAGGCTGAGGTGCATGGATCACTTGAGATCAGGAGTTCAAGACCAGCCTGGCCAACATGGTGAAACCCTTTCTCTACTAAAAATACAAAAATTAGCCGGATGTGGTGGCGCATGCCTGTAAATCCCAGCTACCAGGAAGGCTAAGGCAGGAAAGTCACTTGAACCTGGGAGGTGGAGGTTGCAGTGATCTGAGATCGTGCCATTGCACTCCAGCCTAGGAGACAGAGTGAGACTCTGTCTCAAAAAACAAAACAAAACAACAACAACAAAAAAAGAAAAACAAAAGAAAACCCGAAAAAACCTGACCTGATAATGCCAGACTGGGCAGCATGGCAAAAGCCCATCTCTACAAAAGAAATACAAGAAATTACCCAGGTATGGTGGCATGGCATGCACCTATAGTCCCAGCTACTCAGGAGGCTGATGTGGGAGGATCATCTGGGCCCGAGATCGTGGCTGCAGTGAGCCATGATTGCACCACTGCACTTCAGCCTGCACAACAGAGTGAGACCCTGTCTCAGGCAAAACCAAACAAAAACAAAAACAAAAAAATGATTTTTGACCTGCAGCTGCTTCACAGAAATGTCAGCCTGAAATTGAGATAATGTGTTTATAGGTACTTTGTAAACTGTAAAATGCCACAAAGATAAGTTAATATTTGTATAGAGCCCTAATTAGTGATATTAATAAGTTCTCTGAAGAGTTGTTTCATAGGTTAACAAGTGATCTTGATTTTTTTTCCTAGGCTTTAGGAAGATATCCAGAGCAGTTCCTATATCCTTGTATATTCTTTTTTTTATTGTTTTTTCTTTTTCTTATTTCATTGTATATTCTTTAGTCTAAATGTTAATAGTTAAAACAAAGGAAATAACTCTATGCCCATCATCTTTCCCTTCTTTCTCTTACACAATATGTAGTACTTTTATGCAGAAGTCAGCAAACTTTTCTTTTTTTTTTTCAGACAGGATCTCACTCTGTCTTCCAGCCTGGAGTGCAGTGGCACGATCTCAACTCACTGCAGCCTCCTCTGCCTCCCGGGTTCAAGCGATTCTCCTGCCTCAGCCTCCTGAGTAGCTGGGATTACAGTGCATCACCACACCTGGCTAATTTTTGTATTTTTAATAGAGACAGATTTTCACAATGTTGACCAGGCTGGTCTCGAACTCCTGACCTCAAGTGATCCCCCTGCCTTGCCCTCCCAAAGTGCTGGGATTACAGGTGAGCAAACTTTTTCTGTAAAGGACCACATAGTAAATATTTTGGGATTTGTGGGTAACATAAAGTCACTGTCACACATTCATGCTCCTCCCCTTCCTGCTTTTTTTTTTTTTTTTTTTGAGAGGGAGTCTTACTCTGTCACCCAGGCTGGAGTGCAGTGGCGCAACCTCGGCTCACTGCAAGCTCCGCCTCCCAGGTTCACGCCATTCTCCTGCCTCAGCCTCCTGAGTAGCTGGGAATACAGGCGCCAGCACCATGCCCGGCTAATTTTTTTTTGTATTTTTTAGTGGAGAGGGGGTTTCACCGTGTTAGCCAGGATGGTCTCAATCTCCTGACCTCGTGATCCGCCCGCCTTGGCCTCCCAAAGTGCTGGGATTACAGGCGTGAGCCACCGCGCCCAGCCCCTTCCTGCTTTTTAACCTTTTAACAATATAAAAATCATTCTTAGCTGGAGAGGCTGTACACGAAACAGGTTGGCTGATTAGGGCTTGCAGGCCTGTTATAGATTCTTATTTTATTGGGCTCAAACACTGTATCTGGTTTTAGTTACAGCTACTAGTTACAGTCATTTACCCAAAAAAAGTACCTGGTTAGTTACCAAAGAAATGTTATGTGTTAACATTTGTCCCAACAGCAAAACTGGACTTTCAAGGGAAACAGTGTTTATTTTTCAGTATGTTTAGCTTCTGAATGAAACTTGTCTGTTCAGGCAGGGACAGAGATAATGTTGTGTTTTTTAATTCCCTCAGAGATACTGTTTCGAATAATTGGCTTGTTGGGGTACAATTCACAGTTGATATATTACAGGATCTAAATAGACAGGTTTTGTTAAAGCCCAGGACACAGGTGATGATTGCTAAATCTTTACAACTCCCGAGTAGAAAGCAATTTTTCTAAACGAATAAATGAATCATGTCGGCTGGGCACGGTGGCTCATGCCTGTAATCCTAGTACCCTGGGAGGCTGAAGCTGGCAGATCACTTGAGGTCAGGAGTTCGAAACCAGCCTGGCCAACATGGTGAAACCTCATCACTACTAAAAATACAAAAAGTCAGCCGAGCGCGGTGGCTCACGCCTTTAATCCCAGCACTTTAGGAGTCTGAGGCGGGTGGATCACAAGGTCAGGGGTTTGAGACTAGCCTGACCAACACGGTGAAACATCTTTACTAAAAATAGCCAGGCATGGTGGTGCAGGCCTGTAGCAGGTACTCAGGAGGCTGAGGCAGCAGAATCGCTTGAACCCGGGAGGCGGAGGTTGCAGTGAGCCGAGATTGAGCCACTGCACTCCACCCTGGGCAACTGAGCGAGACTCCGTCTCAAAAAAAAAAAAAAAAAATTAGCTGGACGTGGTGGTGGATGCCTGTAATCCCGGCTACTTGGTACTTGGAAGGCTGAGACAGGAGAATCGCTTGAACCCGGGAGGTGGAGGTTGCAGTGAGCTGAGATAGCGCCATTGCACTCCAGCCTGGGCAACAAGAGTGATTACAGGTGTGAGCCACCGTGCCCGGCCAAATTTTTTTTTTTTTTTGAGAGGGAGTCTTGCTCTGTCGCCCAGGCTGGAATGCAGGGGCGTTATCTCGGCTCAGTGCAACCTCCGCCTCCCCAGTTCAAGTGATTCTCTTGCCTCTGCCTCCGAATTAGCTGGGATTATAGGCACGAGCCACAAATCCGCTTTTTTTTTTTTTTTTTTTTTTTGAGAGGGAGTCTTGCTCTGTCACCCAGGCTGGAGCGCAATGGCATGATCTCGGCTCACTGCAACCTCCGCCTCCCGGGTTCAAGCGATTCTCTTGCCTCTGCCTCCGAATTAGCTGGGATTACAGGCACGAGCCACAAAGCCTTTTTTTTTTTTTTTTTTTTTTTGAGAGGGAGTCTTGCTCTGTCACCCAGGCTGGAGTGCAATGGCATGATCTCGGCTCACTGCAACCTCCGCCTCCCGGGTTCAAGCGATTCTTCTGCCTCAGCCTCCAAGTAGCTGGGATTACAGGCGCCCGCCACCATGCCCTGCTAATTTTTTATATTTTTAGTAGAGACGGGGTTTCACCATGTTGGCCTGGTCGGTTTCGAACTCCTAACCTCAAGTGATCCACTCACCTCGGCCTCTCAAAGTGCTGGGATTACAGGCATGAGCCACCCTGCCTGGCCTTTTTTTTTTTGGGATAGAGTCTGGCTCTGTCACCCAGGTTGGAGTGCGGTGGCGCGATCTCGGCTCACTGCAATCTCTACCTCCTGGCGCCATTCTCCTGCCTCAGCCTCCCGAGTAGCTGGGACTACAGGCGCCCGCCACAACCCCCGGCTAATTTTTTTTTTTTTGTACTGTTGGTAGAGACGGGGTTTCACTGTGTTAGCCAGGGTGGTCTCGATCTCCTGACCTTGTGATCCCCGCCTCAGCCTCCCAAAGTGCTGGGATTACAGGCGTGAGCCACCGCGCCCGGTCAATTTTTTGTATTTTTAGTAGAGATGGGGTTTCACCACGTGGCCAGGCTGCTCTCCAACTCCTGACCTCAGGTGATCCACCTGCCTCAGCCTCCCAAAGTGCTAAGATTACAGGTGTAAGCCACCACGCTTGGCCCACTTTTTTTTTTGGGGGGGGGGACAGGGTCTCACTCTGCTGCCCAGGCTGGAGTGCAGTGGCACAGTCTCAGATCACTGCAACCTCTGCCTCCCAGGTTCAAGCGATTCTCCTGCCTCGGCCTCCCAAGTAGCTGGAATTACAGGTGTGTTGCCACCACATCCGGCTAATTTTTTTATTTTTAGTAGAGACGGTTTCACCATGTTGGCCAGGCTGGTCTAGAACTTCGCACCTCAGGTGAGCCACCCGCCTCGGCCTCCCAAAGTGCTGAGATTACAGGCATAAGCCACCATGCCCAGCCAAAAAAATCCGCACTTTTTTTTTTTTTAGATGGAGTCTTGCTCTATTGCCCAGGCTAGATTGCAATGGCGAGATCTCGGCTCACTGCAACCTCTGCCTCCTGGGTTCAAGCGATTCTCCTGCCTCAGCCTCCGGAGTAGCTGGGATTACAGGTATGTGTCAACACGCCTGGCTAATTTTTTTTCTTTTTTTTTTAGTAGAGACGAGATTTCATAATGTTGGCCAGGCTGGTCTTGAACTCCTGACCTCAGGTGATCCACCTGCCTCAGCCTCCCCAAGTGCTGGGATTACAGGCATGTGCCACCGCGCCTGGCATGGAACCTGGTTTTAGCTTGAAATGTTGCAAACGTTTATAAAGATACAGTATTTCTAAATTCACATCAACATCTTATGATAACGGCTAGCTCCTACTTGTCACATGACTGCCCCGGTACAAGCGTCAGATGCAGCCTCTACAGCAGGGAGCAGATGACTGCCTTCTGGAGGCCCCTTTTTTTTTCCCTTTTTTTTTTTTGAGATGGAGTTTCGCTCTTGTTGCCCAGGCTGAAGGGCAATCGCATGATCTCGGCTCACTGTAACTCGGGTTCAAGCGATTCTCCTTCCTCAGCCTACGGAGTAGCTGGTATTACAGGCATGCGCCACCATGCGTAATTTTATATCTTTAGTAGAGACAAGGTTCCTCCATGTTGGCCAGGCTGGTCTCGAACTCCCGACCTCAGGTGATACACCTGCCTCGGCCTCCCAAAATGTTGAGATTACAGGCGTGAGCCACCGCACCCGGCCCTTTTTCTTTTTTTCTGTAGCCCAGGCTGGAGTGCTGTGACGTGATCACGGTTTACTGCAGCAGCGACCTTCCGGGTTCAAGCGATCTTCCTGCCTCAGCCTCCCGAGTAGCTGAGACCACAAGTGCTCACTGCCGCTCCCCTAATTTTTAACTTTTTTTTTTTTTTGTAGCGATGCGGTCTCACTGTGGTGCCCAGGCTGGTGTGCAACTCCTGGCCTCAAGCGATCCTCCCGCCCCGCCTCTCAAAGTGCTGGGAAGGCCCCTTCCAAGCTTAAGCAGAGATAATGGTTTTCAAGTTAAAAACAAAGGTAACCAAGTTAAATGTTTTCTCTGAATACCGAGATAAATTAGGGAAATCGCCAGAGAATGTGTTGCTGAGGAACCACTACTGAATTACACCACACAGACCGGAGCGACGCTGGTCGAAAGGGCAACTGGACGGCTTAAAAAAGCGGGGCGGGGGAACGCGTAGAGCACGTAGAGGGACATGGAGGCGCTGGGTGAAGAGTCAGGGATACGGAGGCTTCGAAACCTGCTCGGCCGCTCCACCCAGGGGGAAAGTCCAGCGAAGGGCGGCAGCAAATCTCAGGGAGCAACTCCCGGCGTCAGAGAGGCGGTACTGGGAGCCGGTTGTGGAAGAATCCGGAACGAAGGCACTGGGCGCGGTGAGGCCGGCGCGGTGAGGCCGTGGGCGCAGAGTCCGAGAATCAACAGCTGTGGCTGGCCTCACCGCGCCCAGAGCGAAATTAAGGGCGCGCCCCCAGCAGCTGACTCAGCCGGCGCTGCGCTTCTCCCATCGTCTCCCGTGCCTCCGCCGCGGGAAGTAGTCCCCGGCCGCGCCGACTCCAAAGGAAACCGAGGGAGGATGCCCCGAGTCAGCGCGTGGGTCCCGGCAGCGGCGATCGCGCAGCCAATCCCTGGAAAGGGGGGCGTGGCTATGTCGCCCCGTGGATCCCTCCGCCCGTGCTTGCTGTGCTGAGGCCGAGGGAGCCGCCATTTTGGATGGTGAACCCTGAAGTCGGTGTCTGCTGTGTTCACGGCAGGATTCGGTTAGGTGAGTGTGGCATCCTCGGCGTCAGAGGTCTCTGTCTTCCTCTTCCTTCTGCGCTCCTGATTTGGCGGTTTCTAGCTAGCGCTAGAGCCCGGGATTCAAACGACTTCGGAGGGGGCAGCTGAGGAGAAAGGGAAGGATAGTGGAAGTGAGGATCAGACCGGAGGTCAGGCCCTCGAGGGCCCGCGGCGCAGGAGGCCGCCCAGGCCTGGGTGGGGGGCGTGGCAGGGCCGCGAGCGGCTCGGAGGCCGCTGGTCCTGGATACTCGAAGCCGCTTAACTTTCTCCTAGTCCTCCTGCCCCGAGGTGTGTCTTCCCTGGGGCGGAAACGCCGCGGCCTCGGCGAGGGCTCCTCGGCGACACCCCTACCCCGTCTTTTCTGGCCCGGAGAGACTTCGGGAAGGTCGGAGCCTCCAGTGCCGCGAGAGGCGGATGCCCCCGAGTCCGGGCCGTTTCCACTGGGCGGGGTGGCCTCCTGGGCTTGTTTCTGGGCTAGGGGAACGGACTTGGGTCCACTTTGGCCTGAGAAAATTACAATTTCTTTCGCTGAAGCGAGGAGCGGCCTCTGCCCGCTTTCTCGGATCCCTGCGTGTGTAGTGAGAGGTCTTGGAAGGATCCTTGCGCCTCTCCTCTTTGTTTTTCTCGATGCTCCTCTTCCGGGGTAATGGAGGTGAGCTCTTGGAACTCGACAGCATAAACTTTGAGGATGGTCGGGACCCAGGAGCTGTAGGTTAATTACAAAAGACACTGTCTGTCGTAGTAAACTTAAAGTCTGGTCTTAAACAGATCTTTACGGGAAACTTGAATTTTAAAATTATGTGTAATATTTTAACTTTTTATTATGGAAAATTTCAAGCAGACAGGAGTATAATGAATTCTCTCATCCATCTTCAAACACGATCAACTCATGTCTAATCTTGTTTTATCTATACCCCTCCTACGTCTGTATTTTTCTAATTTAATAATAGTTGAAATATATATGTATATATTTCCCTCTGCTTTCCCAGTAGAAGCCTTTTGGCTTTTGTACCTACAAGCCAATAGTTTGTGGGAAATTTGCTTCCTCAGAACTTTTGGGTTAGGGGGACTTGGTAATAGTCATTAGAAGATAAAACTGGCCAGATGTGGTGGCTCACCCCTGTAATCCCAGCACTTGGGGAGGGCTAGGTGGGATGATGACTTGAGCTTAGGAGTTGGAGAACAGCGTGGGCAACATAGCAAAACCCCGTTCTCTGCAAAAATAAAAACATAGCCAGGCGTGGAGGCCTGCATCTATAGTCCGGGAGGCTGAGGTAGAAGGATTGCTTGAGCCTGGGAGGTGGAGGCTACAGTGAGTCGGTAATCGTGCCACTGCATTCCAGTCTGGAGGACAGAGTGAGACCCTGTCTAAACAAAAAAAAAAAAAAAAAAAAGAAAACACTTCCTTTTTTTTTGTATTTGTTTTTGTTTTGCAGACGGGGGTCTCACTCTGTTTCCCAGGCTGGAGTGCTGTAGTGCACGCTGCCTGCAGCCTCGACCTTCAGGACTCAAGTGATCCTCCCGCCTCAGCCTCGGGAGTAGTAGCTGACACTACAGGCCCACGCCTGGCCTTTTTTTTTTTTTTTGGTCGGGGTCGGGAGGGGAGAGTTTCTTAATGTTGCCCAGACTGGTCTTGAACTCGTGGGCTCAAGTGATCCTCCCAAAATGCTGGGAGTAGAAGTATTTTGAATCCCCAGTGTTAGTGTTACATTTTAAAGTCATCCAGTTTCGTATATCTTATTTTAAAAATAGTATTATTATTTTGTCCAAATACTTTTTCATTCTCCCTCTTTGTTCTTAACGTCTCTGGTTTCTAAATTATCAGGAGCTCCAGAATCTCCATCTCTAGTTTGTTTGATTTAAGCTCTGGTTCTTGTAAGATAATCAGAATAAAATCCCAGGGTTTTACAATAAAACTAGAAAAAAGAAAGAGTAGTATAATTAGTCATTCCAAATACAGGAAAAGTAATATGCCTATGAATACTTATTTCAGCATTACTTATATGGTACAGATGGTCAAAAGTTTGGAGAATTGGTAAAAAAAAAAAATTCTTACTGAGTGGAGGCCAGGCACGGTGGCTCACGCCTGTAATCCCAGCACTTTGGGAGGCCGAGGCGGGTGGATCGCCTGAGGTCAGGAGTTTGAGACCAGCCAGGACAACGTGGTGAAACCCTGTCTCTACTAAAAATACAAAAATTAGCCTGGAGTGTTGGTGTGGCCTGTAGTCCCAGCTACTCCAAAGGCCGAGGTAGGAGAATTGCTTGCTCGACCCGAGAGGCGGAGGTTGCAGTGAAGTGAGATGGTGCCACTGCACTCTAGCCTGGGCGACAGAGTGAGAATCCGTCTCAAAAAAAAAAAAGAAAGAAAAAAATTATTACTGAGTGGAATATTAGCGTTTACTACAAGGTTTTAGACTGTAACAAGATACGATGAGAAGGATTCTATATTGCTCAGTCCATGAGTATAGCTTTGTAAAACTATGCCTTAAGAAACACTCTTGACCAGGCACCGTGGCTCACGCCTGTAATCCCAGCACTTTGGGAGGCTGAGGCAGGGAGATCACTTGAGATAAAGAGTTCGAGACCAGCCTGGCCAACATGGTAAAACCCCTTCTCTACTAAAAATACAAAAAAATTAGCCAGGTGTGGTGGTGGGCACCTGTAATCCCACCTACTTGGGAGGCCAAGGCAGGGGAATCATTTGAACCTGGGAGGTGGAGATTACAATGTGCCAAGATGGCGCCACCGCACTCCTGCCTGGGTGACAGAGATACTCTCTCTCTCTCAAAAAAAAAAAAAACAACACTCTTGGTGCAGGGCACTGTGGCTCATGCCTGTAATCCCAACATTTTGAGAGGCTGAGGTGAACGGATCATGTGAGGTTAGGAGTTCAAGACCAGCCTGGCCAACATGGTGAAACCCCCTCTCTACTATAAATACAAAAATTAGTTGGGCATGGTGGTGGGCACCTGTAATACTTGGGAGGCTGAGGCAGGAGAATTGCTTGAACCCAGGAGGTGGAGGTTGCAGTGAGCCAAAATCCAGCTTGGGCCACAGAGTGAGACTCTTGTCTTTAAAAAAAAAAAAAAAAGGAATAGGCCGGGAGTGGTGGCTCACGCTTGTAATCCCAGCACTTTGGGAGGCTGAGGTGGGCAGATCACGAGATCAGGCGTTCGAGACCAGCCTGGTCAACATGGCGAAACCTCATCGCTACTAAAAATACAAAAATTAGCAGGGTGCCTGTTCTCCCAGCTACTCGGGAGGCTGAGTCAGGAGAATCACTTGAACCTGGGAGGCGGAGATTGCAGTGAGCCGAGATGGCACCACTGCACTCCAGCCTGGGCAGCAGAGCAAGCCTCTGTCTCAAAAAAAAAAAAAAAAAAAAGGAAACACTCTTGGTAAAAGACCCAGTGAATTTTCCGTAATGTTTTTATCTCAATTTTATTGAGAACAAGATGAAGATACTTTGGTAATGCCTGTGCATTTCAGTATTTATAGCTCCTTCAAGAAAATTTTGATGGTCTCTGAATTCTGAAGCCTTATTTTCTTGTAAATAACAAACACATGATGCTGTTGATCTTACAGTCTTTTTTTTTTAATTAAATTTTCAGTCTTAATTAGTTTGGCCAGTGAAGATTTGATTATAGTGTGAAAATACACAGTAAACTTTGTGCCACTTGTACATGTAATGCTTCTAAAGGAATTGGACCACCAGGTGTGGCGGCTCATGCCTGTAATCCCAGCACTTTGGGAGGTTGAGGCAGGAGGATTGCTGAGCCCAAGAGTTGGGAGACCAGCCTGGTCAACATAGCAAGGCTCCATCTCTACTAATAAAAATTTTTAAAAAGATAAAGGAATTGGGCTGTATTATCTCGGAAATGTGTCCTAGCACCTCATTGTGTCTGTTTCTACTCTAACGTCACATCTTCGTAACTGCAATACAGTGGTCATACCTAAATTTGTTCGAATTACTTCTTTTATAAGAACAACAACAAAAAAAACTCAGGCTGGGAGCGGTGGCTCATACCTGTAATCCCAGCACTCTGGGAGGCCGAGGCGCGTGGATCACCTGAGGTCAGGAGTTTGAGACCAGCCTGGCCAGCATGGTGAAACCCTGTCTCTACTAAAAATAGAAAAAGTTAGCTGGGTGAACAGCCGGGCGCGGTGGCTCACACCTGTAATCCCAGCACTTTGGGAGGCCGAGGCAGGTGGATCACAAGGTCAGGAGATCGAGACCATCCTGGCTAACACGGTGAAACCCTGTCTCTACTAAAAATATAAAAAATTAGCCGGGCATGGTGGTGGGTGCCTGTAGTCCCAGCTGCTCAGGAGGCTGAGGCAGGAGAATGGCGTGAAGCCAGGAGGCAGAGGTTGCAGTGAGCCGAGATCGTACCACTGCACTCTAGCCTGGGTGACAGAACGAGACTGTGTCTCAAAGAAAAAAAAAATTAGCTGGGTGTGGTGGCAGACACCTGTAATCCTAGCTACTTGGGAGGTTGAGGCAGGAGAATCGCTTGGACCTGGGAGGCGGAGGTTGCAGTAGGCTGAAATCGCACCATTGCACTCCAGCCTGGGCAACCAGAGGGAAACTCAGTCTCAAAAAAAAAAAAAAAAAAAAAGATCAGAATAAATAAAATAATACATTTCAAAACCAAAAGCTTTTGTACGTATTGGAATGTCTGTAGCCAGTCTTGACCCTGCTCTCTCCCCTCCTCACTTCGTACTTTTAGAGCTACAAACACTGAAGTTACTCCCTTAGGAAGTCTTTTTTTTTTTTTTTGGCTACTTTTAGCTACTACTACTTTGAATAGAGCTTTCAGGATCATTACCTCTGGGCAGCTTCACTATTTTGGGCAGCAGTTCTGATTCTTTTCCTCGCCCAAATATCCTAAGAGGAAGGACTCAGTCCACGGTTTTACTTTGCTTATTCAGGATGGAGAGGCTATCTAGCTCCCGAAGTCTCAGCGAGCTGAGTGATAAAAGAGGAACTAGATGGGTTTGCTATGCCAGTGTTAAGAATTAGAGTAAAGTGAAGGATTGGGCTGCTGATCCATGTGTGACACTAATAAAAATAATGGTGTTACACTAATAAAGATAAGTATATTTATGTATATAAACAATACCGAGAACTAGGATTGTGGTCACTAGTTCATAACCATTTTTTAGAGTTTATGTTATAATTGCTTACTTGTCTTATAGTTGTTTTTATGTCCGCTATACCCATTTGATTGTGAGCCCCTTGAAGGCTAGGGAAGCTCTCATTTGGATGTCTGTTGTAGACAGTGGCTTAGCACAGTGCTTAATAGAATAGCACTCAATAAATACTTGGTGAGTGAGTGAATGACAGTAAAGATGTTGAAGCACAGAGTGATTTTAGAGTAACCTCTGAATCACAAAAAGAATTTTAGATTACTTACTGGACAGTGTTAGTATGTGATGTGTATATAATCACATATGTATAAAAATTTGTTTATTTGTTAATGTATATATGAATAGTAAATGTTGACTAGAATATTTTATTAACTTTTAGGTTATTATCTCCAAAATTAATGTTCCTAATCAAACAAGATAACAAAGTTTATGTTATGTTTAGCTTTGGAAACAGGTTCAAATTCTGAGATAGTAATTAAGTCAGTCTTTTGTTTTTTTTTCTTTTTTTTGGAGACGGAGTCTTGCTCTGTCGCCCAAGCTGGAGTGCAGTGGCACGATCTTGGCTCACTGCAAGCTCCACCTACCAGGTTCACGCCATTCTCCTGCCTCAGCCTGCCGAGTAGCTGGGACTACAGGCGCCATCACCACGCCCAGCTAATTTTTTGTATTTTCAGTAGAGACAGGGTTTCACTGCGTTAGCCAGAATGGTCTCGATCTCCTGACCTCATGATCTGCCCGCCTCGGCCTCCCAAAGTGCTGGGATTACAGGTGTGAGCCACTGCGCCCTGCCTAGTCTTTTGCTTTAAATTCGTTTTTAGTCTGATTTATTTAATGTACTGGTAATCATTTAGGATATATCCTTTAGTTACTACTTTTGTGGTTTACTGTCATTGTCTTTAATGATTAGTTTCTTCGTAAAATGGGGATCTGTTGAATAGGAGTTGAAAAATCCTCAGTACTTAACAAAATAGTTTAGCAAATTGCTTTTCTTTCCTTAATTCTAAAACAAAACTAGATTATATAAATTTGAAGAATTTTTTTAAAAGCATGTGGTTTTTAATTAAATTTTCTACTAATTAACATAATACATGAGCGACAGCTTTGTATAAAACACTGTGCTAGGCGGTGTGTGGGTGACATACTGTGCTAGGCAGTATGTAAGAAACAGTTGTCTTGCAGTGAGATTGAAACAGATTAATCAGAATTGTTAAACCGGGGGAAAAAGTTACAAAGCATGCCTTAAACATCTTATTTTAACATAAAACACACAAAAAAGGCTAGCTAATCTTTAGATGAAGAGCTAAGACTTTTTAAAATATGGGTCCATTGACTGGAATTTATTTAACAAATGTTTACATGGTGCTTACTGTGTACATATAACACAATGTGCTAATTTCTTCACAAATTTTCACTTAATTCTCATACCAGCCCAAGAGGTGTGAAGGTTCATGTAATATTGGTACTGATTTTCCTTAGATGTTTGATAGAATTTGCCAGAGAAGCCACCTGGGCCTGGATTTTCTTTGGGAATGGTTCTTAATTTTAGATTTAATTGTTTTTTTTTTTTTTTGAGACAAAGTCTGGCTGTGTCACCCAGGCTGGAATGCAGTGGTGTGATCTCGGCTCACTGCAACCTCCACC
Source organism: Pongo pygmaeus (assembly GCF_028885625.2). Lineage (NCBI taxonomy): Eukaryota > Metazoa > Chordata > Mammalia > Primates > Hominidae > Pongo > Pongo pygmaeus. The sequence goes on along the minus strand of NC_072391.2, from coordinate 69,782,246 downwards.
TCCTGGGTTCAAGTGATTTTCCTGCCTCAGCCTCCCAAGTAGCTGGGATTACAGATGCCTGCCACCACGCCTGGCTAATTTTTGTATTTTTAGTAGAGATGGGGTTTCACCACGTTGGCCAACCTGGTTTCGAACTCCTGACCTCAAGTAATCTGCCCGCCTCGGCTTCCCAAAGTGCTGGGATTATAGGCGTAAGCCACTGTGCCTGGCCTAGATTCAATTTTTGTAATAGATCTAGTGCAGTTATATTTTCTATTTCTTTGTGTCAAATTTAGTAAATTTGAGTTTCTGAGGGATTTGTTTATTTCATTTAATTGTTGAATTTATAGATATATGTTGGTTATAATATCACCTTTAAAAGTCTTTAGAATCTGTAGTGATATTCACCCTTTCATCGCTGATAGTGATAATTTATATGTTTATATGTTCTTTTTCTTTGTGAGTTTGTTATATAGGTATGTCAGTTTTTAAAAAATCGTTTTGAAGAAGCAGCATTTAGTTTCCTTGATTTTTTTTTTTTTCTATTTTTTCTTCTATTTCATTGATTTTTGCTTTCTTTTTGTTGTTTTTGCTTACTTTGGTTTGATTTTGCTCTTTTTCTGGTTCCTTAACGTGGAAGCTTAGATTAGTAATTTGAGACCTTTTTTCTGGAAAGACAGAGTCTTGCTCTGTTGTCCAGCCTAGAGTGCAGTGGCATGATCATAGCTCACTGCCTCCTCAAACTCTTGTGCTCACTGCCTCAGCCTTGCAAGTAGCTGGGACTCCAGGTGTGTGCCACCATGCCCTGCTAATGTTTTAATTTTTTTTGTAGAGAATGGGGTCTTGCTACGTTGTCCAAGCTGGTCTCAAACTCCTGGCCTCAAGTGATCCTCTCCCCTTGGCCTCCCAAAGTGCTGGAATTACAGGTGTGAACCACTGAGCCTGGCCTCTTTTTTTCTAATTAAAATCTTAATGATATAAATTTTTCTCTAAGCACTGCCTTAGCTACATCCCACAAATTTGTTACATATATATATATATATTTTTTTAGTATAAACCTTTAAAATTTTTTTTCACTTGAAGCTTTCTCTTTGACTTCCAAGCAGTTCATCTAGAAGTATATTGTTGAATTCCCAAATGTTAAGAGATTTTCTGTTGATTTCTAGTTTAATTCCATTACAGTTAAAGAACATTCTTGGTATGACTTCAATTCTATTTAATTTGGGTTTTGTTTTCTTCTTTTTAAAAAATTTAATAGAGACGAGGTCTTACTGTGTTACTCAGGCTGGTCCCTTGGCCTCAAACGATCCTTCTACCTCAGCCTCTCAAGTAGCTGAGGTTATAGGTGAGAGCTACCATGCCTGGTCCTATTTAATTTGTTAAGTTTGGTTTTAGAACCCCAGCTATGTCCTACATTCATGAATGTTCTAGTACACTGCTGTGTTGGGTGTAATGTTCTATAAATGTCAATGAGATGCCGTCAGTTGGTGATGGTGTTCAGTTCTCTGTCCTTGTTTGTGTTCTGTCTGCTAGGTTGATCAATTACGGTGGGGGAGGTATGTTGAAGCCTCTAACTATAATTAGATTTGTTTATTTCTCCTTTCCTCTGTGTTAGTTTTTGCTTTGTGTTTTTGAAGCTCTGTTGTTGGGTGCATTCACAATTAGGATTGTTGTATCTTCCTGGTGACTTCACCCTTTTATGCTTATGTAATGTCCTCCTGTATTCCTGGTTTTCCTTTCTCCGAAGTCTACTTTGTCTGATTTTAATGTAACCCCTCCAACGTTCTGTTTGTTTGGTGGTGGTGGTGGTGGTGGTTTTGAGACGGAGTTTCGCTGTTATTGCCCAGGCTGAGTGCAGTGGTGTGATCTCGGCTCACTGCAATCTCCGCCTCCCAGGTTCAAGCAGTTCTCCTGCCTCAGCCTCCCAAGTAGCTGGGATTACAGGCTTATGCCACCACGCCTGGCTAATTTTTTATTTTTAGTAGAGATGGGGTTTCGTCATGTTGACCAGGCTGATCTCGAACTCCTGACCTAAGTGATCCACCTGCCTCGGCCTGCCAAAGTTTTGGGATTACATGCATGAGCCACTGTGCCCGGCCTGTTGTTGTTTTGAGACAGGATCTTGCTCTGTTGCCCAGTCTGGAGTGCACTTGCACAAACATGGCTGTCTGCAGCCTTGACCTCCTGGGCTTAAGCAATTCTCCCACCTCAGTCCCCCCAAGTAGCTGGGACTACAGGCACATGCTACCATGTCCAGCTAATTTTTATTTTTAATTGTAGAGATGGGATCTTGCTCTTAGGCAGGTCTTGAACTCCTGAGCTCCAGTGATCCTCCCACATCAGCCTCCCAAAGTGCTGGGCTTATGGCATGAGCCACCATACCTGGCCTCCAACTTTCTTTTGATTAGTGTTTGCATATATACCTTTCCCATACTTTACTTTTAAACTACCTACATTATTATATTTGAAGTGAGTTTGTTGTTGACAGTATATAGTGGATCGTTTTTTGGTTCATTCTCACAATATCTGTCTTTTAATTGTGTTTATACCATTTTCATTTAATTATGTAATTTTTGAATGTTTGAGTTTAGGTCTACATTTTATTATTTGTTTTCTGTTCTCTCATTTTTGTTTCTGTTTCCTGCTTTTTGGGCTATTTGAACATATTTTTAAATTCCATTAAAATTTTTTTTTTGCATAGTGTTTTTGTTTATTTGTTTTTTGAGATGGAGTCTCACTGTGTCACCCAGGCTGGAGTGTAGTGGCATGGTCTCAGCTCACTGCAGCCTCCGCCTCCCGGGTTCAAGCGATTCTCCCGCCTCAGCCTCCCAAGTAGCTGGGACTGCAGGTGCGTGCCATCACACCGGGCTAATTTTTTATTTTTAGTAGAGATGGGGTTTTACTATGTTGGCCAGCCTGGTCTCGAACTCCTGACCTTGCGATCCACCCGCCTCGCCCTCCCAAAGTGCTGCGATTATGGGCATGAGCCACCATGCCCGGCCGTATAGTATTTTTTAGTGGTTGCTCTAGGGATTACAATGGATTAACTTAACTTTTCTTTTCTTTTTTTTTTTTTTTTTTTTTTTTTTTGAGACAGTTTCACTCTCGTTGCCCAGGCTGGAGTGCAATGGCACCATGTCAGCTTACCTCCGTCTGCTGGGTTCAAGTGATTCTCCTGCCTCAGCCTCCCTAGTAGCTGGGATTACAGGCGCCCACCACCATGCCCAGCTAATTTTTTGTATTTTTAGTAGAGACGGGGTTTCACCATGTTGGCCAGGCTGGTCTTGAACTCCTGACCTCAGGCGATCCACCTGCCTTGGCCTTACAGGCGTGAGCCACCGCACCCAGCCGAACTTGTTTTCATAGGCTACTTCCAGTCAATGTTTTTCCACTTCTCATGGAGTATGAAAACCTTACTATTCTATAGATGATCTCTTTACCCTTCTTCCCTTTATCCCATAATGTTTTGGTTATCTTATGTATCACATTTACCTACATTGAAAGCTCTATCAGACAGTACTGGTTTTGTTTTTAATTGTCAAACATATTTTAAGAGACTTGCAGAGCCATCTATAACAGATATTCGCCATTTCTGTAACTCTTGCTTTATAATGTTCTGGGTTTCCTTCTGGTTAACACTTCCGTTCTGCATTAAAAACTTCTTGAGCAATTTTTTTTTTTTTTTTTTGGAAATGGAGTCTCACTCTGTCACCCAGGCTGGAGTGCAGTGGTGCCATCTCTGCCTCCCGGGTTCAAGCGATTCTCCTGCCTCAGCCTCCCGAGTAGCTGAGACTACAGGCGAGCGCCACTGCGCCCAGCTGATTTTTTGTGTTTTTAGTAGAGACGGGGTTTCACTGTGTTAGCCAGGATGGTCTTAATCTCCTGACCTCGTGATCCGCCCACCTCAGCCCCCCAAAGTGCTGGGATTAGAGGTGCGAGCCACTGCGCCCAGCCTTTTTGTTTTGTTTTGTTTTGTTTTTTGAGACACAGTTTTGCGCTTGTTGCCCAGGCTGGAGTGCAGTGGCGGGATCTCGGCTCACTGCAGCCTCTACCTCCTGGGTTCAAGCGGTTCTCCTGCCTCAGCCTCCTGAGTAGCTAGGATTACAGGCACCCGCCACCACGCCCAGCTAATTTTTTGTATTTTTTTTTCGTAGGGACGGGGTTTCACCATGTTGGCCAGGCTGGTCTCAAACTCCTGACCCCAGGTGATCCACCTGACATGGCCTCCCAAAGTGCTGAGATTACCAGGTGTGAGCCACCAGACCTGGCCCGCAATTCTTTTAGATCAGGTCTACTGGTGACAAATTCTCTTACTAGTTTTCCCTCATCTGAGAATGACTTTATTTTTGAGGGATATTTTCCCTGGATATATAATTTTAAGTTGACAGTTCTTTTTTTTCAGCACTTTAAAAACGTTTTTTCGCTTCCTTTTGGTCTCCCTGGTTTCTGAAGTGAAATCTACAGTCATTTAATAGGTCCGTTGTAGGTAATGCATCGTTTTTCCCTGACTGCTTTCAATATTTTAAAAAATTTGTCGGCTGGGTGCGATGGCTCATGCCTGTAGTCCCAGCTACTCGGGAGGTTGAGGCAGGAGAATCGCTTGAACCTGGAAGGCAGAAGTTGCAGTGAGCCGAGATCGTGCCACTACACTCCAGCCTGGGTAACAGAGCGAGACTCCGTCTCAAAAAAAAAATTGTCTTTGGGTTTTAGCAGTTTGATTATGAATCTGGACATGTATTTCTTTGGATTTTGTCTGATTCAAGTTTGCTAAGCTTTTGGAGTCTGTAGAGTTAATGTATTTTGCTAAATTTGGGAAGTTTTCAGGCAGTATTTTTTCTTTTTTTTTTTTTAAATCAAGATCTGAGAAAGGCAATATTTTAAATAACGTTTTTAAAGAATAAAAATATTCTTTCTCCTATCCTTACGGGATTTTTTTTTTTTTTTTTTGAGACAGTCTCTTTCTCTCTGTTGCCCATGCTGGAGTGCAGTGGTGCGATCTCTGCTCACTGCAATCTCCGCCTCCTGGGTTCACGCCATTCTCCTGCCTCAGCCTCCCGAGTAGCTGGGACTACAGGCGCCCGCCCACCACGCCTGGCTAATTGTTTGCATTTTTAGTAGAGACGGGGTTTCACCTTGTTGGCCAGGGTGGTCTCGATCTCCTGACCTCGTGATCTGCCCACCTCGGCCTCCCAAAGTGCTGGGATTACAGGTGTGAGCCACCGCGTCCGGCCCTCTTATTGGATTTAGTGACCCAACTGTCATTAAGACCCCTTGCTTTTGTCCTACAGATCTGTAAGGCTTTGTTCACTTTTTTCAATTTTTTTCTCTCTTTTTTTTCAGATTAGATACTTTCTATTGACTTACCTACAAGTGTCCTGGCTCTTTTCTCTGTCATTTCCCATTCTGGTGTTTAGTCCATACAGTTTCTTTCTTTGGTTTGTATTTTTTTATTCTAAGATTTTTTGTTTTTATTTTTATTTTGAGACAGGATCTTACCATATTGCTCAGGCTAGTCAATTAAACTAGACTCAAGCAGTCCTCCTGCCTCAGCCCCCTGAGAAGCAAGGATTAATTCTAAGATTTGTTTCCTCTTTATGTCTTTACTTTTTTTTTTTTTTTTTTTGAGACGGAGTCTCGCTCTGTTGCCCAGCTGGAGTGCAGTGGCGTGATCTCAGCCACTGCAACCTCTGCCTCTCGGGTTCAAGCAATTCTCTGCCTCAGCCTCCTGAGAAGCTGGGACTACAGGCACGTGCCACCACACCAAGCTAATTTTTGTATTTTGAGTAGAGATGGGGTTTCACCACGTTAGCCAGGCTGGTCTTGAACTCGTGACCTCACGATCCACCCGCCTCGGCCTCCCAAAGTGCTGGGATTACAGGTGTGAGCCACTGCGCCCGGCCTGTCTTTACTTTTTAATCTTTCCATTCAAGAGAAATTTCTATTACTTGTTGCAGCTTTTTTTTTTTTTTTTGGAGACAGTCTTGCTCTGTCACCCAGGCTGGAGTGCAATGGCACGATCTCGGCTCACTGCAACCTCCGCCTCCCCAATTCAAGCGATTCTCCTGCCTCAGTCCCTTGAGTAGCTGGGACTACAGGCGTGTGCCACCATGCCCGGATAATTTTTGTATTTTTCGTAGAGGAGGGGTTTCACCATGTTGCCCAGGCTGGTCTCGAACACCACCCGCCTTGGCCTCCCACAGTGTTGGGATTACAGGCGTGAGCCACTGCACCCAGCCAGCATTTTTATAGTAGCTGCTTTAAAGTCTTTGTCAGTTAATTCCAACGTTGGTGTTGTCTCAGGTTGATGTGTGAGTTGAGATTTTCCCAGTGAGTATCACCCACTCTCTGTCTATACCAGGGGTCCCCTTTCTAGTTCCTCAAGCCAGGACTAGAGAGCTCTTGATGCTCTTTCTGTCTGCTGATGCTCATTTCCGGGTTTCAGCCTGCTGTGCATCCAGGCCGGGGAACATCAGAGGGAAAAATGATAAACTCGCTGCCAGTTTATTGGTACTTCAAATTGTGGTCTTCTTTGTCCATCTGCTGTTATTTTTCATAGTTCTCAGATAGCTGCTACATGCATTCTGTTCAGGTTTTACAGCTTCATTCAGTGAAAGAGACACTGAACCTAGAACCCTGTTCCTTACATCTTTAGTTTCTATTTTTAAGGACTACCCATGTTGCTTTAAGTACAGCTGTTTAATTAATTTTGTCTGCTGCATAGTATTCTGTCATGTTTTTGTCAAATTTTATTTGTTCTTTTTTTTTTGTATACGGGGTCTCACTCTGTCACCCAGGCTGGAGTGCAGTGTCATGAACATAGCTCTCTGTTGCCTCCTTGACTTGATCTCCTGGGCGCAAGTGAGCCTCCCACCTCACCCTTGCAAGTAGCTAGGACTAAAGGCGTGCACCCCCACACCCAGCTAATTTCTAAATATTCTGTAGAGGGGGTCTCGCCATGTTGCCCACACTGGTCTTGAGCTCCGGCCTCAAGCGATCCTCCTGCCCGGACCTCCCAAACTGCTGGGATTATAGGCATGGACCACCGTACTTGGCCTCATTTGTCCTCTTGAAATGGACACTTAGCATTCTTCTACTTCCTTACTACCACAAAATGCATACATGTGTCTTCATGGTGCTGTGTACAAATTTCTGTGGTGGTGTGTGTCCAGGAATGGAATTGCTGTGTCTTAAGGTATGTGGATACCTTTCATTAAAGCATACTTTTCATTACATACTGCCAAATTAGTGTCTAAAATGGTCATATCAATTTATACATTTATATTGGCCAATATTTGAAAGCCTACTTCTAATTTTTGCCAGTCTGGCAGGTATAATCTTATCTTTGTTAACATGTTCACTTCTAGGATTATACAAAATAGTAAATGAAAACTTGAGAATAACTCCTTAGGTTATCCTTCTTTTAGAAATGTCACTGTTTACTTGACAAGTTTGGTGTATCCGTGTTTAAGCTGGAGTAGTTGTCTACTAAGGGCAAGATCTTTGTAGGACCCATGATAGAGGCATACTCAGGAATATTTTTTGTACCTTTTTAAACCTAATTACCTTATTAATCATGAGTATATTGAGTAATTTAACAGCAAGTTGGATAATGTTCCTTAGGTTAATGTCTTCTAATTTCAGTCACTGCTGATAAATTGTGTGGGAGTTGATTTGTTATCTTGGTTACATAATAAAAGGTCTTGATGTACAGCAGTCCTCCCTTATCCATGTTTTCATTGTCTGGGGTTTCAGCTACTTTGGTCAAGTGTGGTCTAAAATTGCAGGAATAAACAGTTCATACATTTTAAATTGTGTGTCATTCCAAGTAGTTTGATGAAATCTCGTGCTATCTTGTTCATCCCACCTGGGATGTGAATTACCCCTTTGTCCAGCATATCCACGCTGTGTATGCTACCTGCCCATTAGTCACTTAGCCTTCTTGGATATCAGATTGAAAAACATGGTACTGGCCAGGCGTGGAGGCTCAAGCCTGTAATCCCAGCACTTTGGGAGGTCGAGGCAGGCGGATCACAAGGTCAGGAGATCAAGACCATCCTGGCTAACACGGTGAAACCCCGTCTCTACTAAAAATACAAAAAATTAGCTGGGTGTGGTGGCGGGTGCCTGTAGTCCCAGCTACTGGGGAGGCTGAGGCAGGAGAATGGCGTGAACCCGGGAGGCGGAGCTTGCAGTGGGCCGAGATTGCGCTGCTGCACTCCAGCCTGGGGGACACAGCAAGACTCTGTCTCAAAAAAAAAAAAAAAAAAAAAAAATTGGTACTATGTATAGGATTCGGTATGATCTGCAATTTCAGGCATCCACTGGGGTCTTGGAACGTAACTGTTGGATAAGGGGGTACTACTCTACTTCATAATGACAAGGGTGATTACATATTAATAGAAATATTCTTACTCAAATATATGTGAATACATTTTTGTAAATATTCATCAATTTGGAGTATATAAGAGAAAATACTGAGGCTCCCCTTCAGCTCTGCTTTCCAGAGTTAACACCATTAAAATGTTAATACCTGTTTTTATAGGCCCCTTCTCCATGCGTTTATGTATGTGTATAAAGTAGTAGTATAATGTGTATGCTACTTTTCAGCTTGATTTAAAAACAAACAAAAAAAACATTGGGAGGCTGAGGTTGGTGGATCACTTGAGGTCAGGAGTTCAAGACCAGCATGTCCAACATGGTGAAACCCCATCTCTACTAAAAATACAAAAAATTAGCTAGGTGTGGTGGCGGGTGCCTATAATCGCAATTACTTGGGAGGCTGAGGCAGGAGAATAGCTTGAACCCAGGAGGCAGAGGTTGCAGTGAGCCGTGATTGCGCCACTGCACTCCAGCCTGGGCGAGAGTGAGACTCTTATCAAAAACAAACAATAAAAGTAACACATTTTGGAGCTCCTCCCTTTCATTTGTTCGGCAGTTATTATCTGAGTGCTTGCTTTGTGCTAAAATGTTTTAGAATGCTACGTTACCTTTTTTTAAAAAAAAAACTATTGCTATACAAATATCAGCCAGGTGTGGTGGTTCACGCCTGTAATCCCAGACACTCCAGAGGCTGAGGCAAGAGAATTGCTTGAACTTGGGAGGCAGGGTTGCAGTGAGCTAAGATCACAGCACCGCACTCCAGCCTGGGCGACAAAGTGAAGACTGTCTCAAAAACAAACAAACAAAACACCAAAAAAAAAAAAACAACAAAACTACTGCCATGTATCCCATAAAATAGATGTGTCTTAATTTAATCAGTTTCTAATTGTTGGAATTTAGATGATTTTTTATCATTGTATGTTCCCCTCTGTATACATGGGAATGTGAACTGTTCTTCAGGATAGACATTTAAACTTCGAATTTTTTTTTTTTTTTTTTTTTTTTTTTGAGACAGGGTCTTGCTCTGTTGCCCAGGCTGGAGTGCGGTGGCACAGTCATGGCTCACCTTAGCCTCGACTTCCCACACTCCAGTGATCCTCCCACTCCTGCCTCCCGAGTAGCTGGAACTACAGGCTCGCACCACCATGCCTTGGCGAATTTTTGTAGTTTTGGTACAGTTGGACTTTCACCATGTTGCCCAGGCTGGTCTCACTCCTGAGCTCAAGTCTCTGCCTCCCAAAGTGTTGGGATTACAGGTGTGAGCCACTACTCCCGGCCAAACTTGGAAGTTTGAAAGAGTGATCTTGAGAGGTGGTGCCAATTTACATTTCCAGTAGGAGTTTGAGAATGCACCAGTTTTCTCACTCATCATCATGATCAAGTTTAGAATAATCTCCATTGCAGATTTCCCCCCAAATATTGCTTACCTTTTAATTTTTTTATAGTTTAAGTAATTTTTCCATACAAAATAATTTTATGTCTCTTCTTAAAAAGGCCTGTTCTGTCTCCATTATAAATTTTTTTTTTTTTTGAGACGGAATCTTGCTCTGTCGCCCAGGCTGGAGTGCAGTGGTGCGGTCTCAGCTTACTGCAAGCTCCGCCTCCTGGGTTCACGCCATTCTCCTGCCTCAGCTTCCCGAGTAGCTGGGACTACAGGCGCCCACCACCACGCCCAGCTAATTTTTTGTATTTTTAGTAGAGACAGGGTTTCACCGTGTTAGCCAGGATGGTCTCGATCTCCTGACTTCGTGATCTGCCCACCTCGGCCTCCCAAAGTACTGGGATTACAGGCGTGAGCCACTGCACCCGGCCTAAATTATTCTTTTATGTTTATCCTATGTTAATAGTTTTATTTTAGCTTTTGAGAATTAAAAATTTAACTGTGGTGAAGAACACATGGCAACATGACAGAATTTACCAACTTACCCGTTTTTAAGTGTAGAGTTAAGTAGTGTGTACTCACATCGTTGTGCAACAGATCTCCATAAACTTTTCATCTTTCAAAACTGAAACTCTGTACTCATTAAACAATTCCCTATTTCCCCCACTCCCGGACCCTGGTAACCACCATTCTACTTTCTGTTCCTCTGAATTGTAGATACCTCACAAAAGTAGAATCTTACAGTATTTGTTTTTCATGACTGGCTTATTTCACTTACCATGATGTCCTCAAAGTTCATCCATGTTGTAGCATGTGATGGGTAGGATTTCCTTTCTAAGGCTGATTAGTACTCTGTTGTATGTGTAGACCACATTTTGTTTATCCGTGCATCCCTCAGTGGCCATTTGGGTTGCCTCCACCTCTTGGCCATTGTGAATAATGCTGCTGGGAACATAGGTACGCAAATAGCTCTTTAAAGTTCTGCTTTCAGTTCTTTTGGATATATACCAGAAGTGGGATTTCTAGATTATGTGGTAGTTCCATTTTTAATTTTAATTTTTTGAGGAACTGCCATACTGTCTTTCCATAATGGTTATACCATTTTGCAATCCCACCAACAGTGCACAAGGGTTCCATTTTCTCCACAGCCTCATCAGTACTTGAAATTTTCTTTTTTTTTTTTTTTTGATAGTAGCCATCCTAATGGGTGTGAGGTGGTATCTCATTGTGATTTCATTTTGCCTTTCTCTAGAGATTAATGATATTGGCACTTTTGATATGCTTGTTGACCATTTGTATATAATTTTTGGAGAAATATCTTCAAGTGTTTTGCCCAGTTTTTAATCACATTGTTGTTATTGAGTTATAGGAGTCATTTACATGCAATTAGCTCTTGGTTTTATACTGTGGTGTGATCTCGGCTCACCACAGCCTCTGCTTCTGGGACTCCAGCAATCCTCCCGGCTCAGCCTCCCGAGTAGCTGGGACCACAGGTGCATGCCACCACGCCCGGCTAATTTTTGTATTTTTTGTAAAGATGGGGTTTCTCCATGTTGCCTAGGCTGGTCTTGAACTCATGGGCTCAAGCAATCTTCCCACGTTGGCCTCCCAGAGCGCTGGGATTACAGACATGAGCCACCACACTCACACCCTACTATTTAGCTTTTTATTTTTGGATACGGAGTTTCACTCTTGTTGCCCAGGCTGGAGTGCAATGGTGTGATCTCAGCTCACTGCAAACTCCGCCTCCTGGGTTAAAGCAATTCTCCTGCCTCAGCCTCCCGAATAGCTGGGATTACAGGCACGCGCCACCACGCCTGGCTAATTTTGTATTTTTAGTAGAGATGGGGTTTCTCCGTGTTGGTCAGGCTGATCTCGAAGTCCTGACCTCAGGTGATCTGCCCACCTAGGCCTCCCAAAGTGCTGGGATAACAGGCGTGAGCCACTGTGCCCGGCCGGTTTTTGTTGTTTGTTTGTTGTTTTTCCAGTAGAATACAGGTTCTTTTGAGGACAGGGGTTGTACCGTTTTTTGGTTTTTGTTTTTTTGTTTTTTTTTTTGAGACAGTCTTGCTCCTTCCCCAGGCTGGAGTGCACGATCTTGGCTCACTGCAACCTCCACCTCCTGGGTTCAAGCGATTCTCCTGTCTCAGCCTCCCGAGTAGCTGGGACTACAGGTGTGCGTCACCACGCCCAGCTAATTTTTTTTGTATTTTTAGTAGAGATGGGGTTTCACCATGTTGGCCAGGATGGTCTCCATCTCCTGACTTCATGATCTGCCCACCTCGGCCTCCCAAAGTGCTAGGATTACAGATGTGAGCCACTGCACCCAGCCAGGACTGTACCTTAATTTATGCTTTTTATCTCCATCAAGCCAGTGTCTCACATACGTGTAATCAGTAAATACTTATTGCATGGATTGAACATAATTTAATTACTGGATTCCAGATACTTGATGACATAAAAGCCCCATTTTAACCTGGGACTTAGGTTAATTCTTAAATGTAGGGTAAAGGCTTTTGGGGGCAATTTTACAAAAGGAAAACACATCTGATGTTTTTTATTAGTGGTTAATTCACTAGTAGACAAGTACTATTCCTACTGCTCTTTCTTTCTTGGGTGCTCTTTTGATTTGTCTGTTCTTCAGTTACTTTGTTTGACCTATCTTTTGTTTGGGTATTACATGTTTTTAAGTTTGAGTCCAGAATTTAAATTTAGAGAAATAGAAATTGTGCTGTTTTGAAATAGAATGCACAGTGGTCAGTGCACAGTGGTATACCCTAAAGTCTTGCGGGTAGAGGAGGGGTGGTTTTGTTGACTGTAATTGCTATTCAGTGAAATTCCTGGTAAAGAGCCTTCTGTTGTAGAATTTTGTAGAGCAGTTTTTTTCTTGGACTTTTCACCCCTTTGTGTAACTCTGTACGTGAGTAGATGTCAATGATATTTCTGTACTCTTGGGTACTAGCTTTTCCCCAAAAACTGAGACTTGTTGGCAGGATTTGGGGAGTTAAGATGAAATAGTTTCAATTATGGGTCTAAATTTGATCATCTTTCCCCATTGCCATCCCTGTTGAGATTTTTTTGGGAGAAGCAGGGAGCCCTTCTGCTTTAATCTTTTTATCACACCACCCCCATGCCAATATCTAGGTATTAATTTCATCTGTCACCAAATTCTTTCAGCTGTGCCTTTAAAGTAGATTTCAAATCCAGTTGCTGACACTGCTAACCACCCTAATCTGAGCTATTACCATCTCTTGTCTGGATGATAATAGCCTTCCCATTGGTCTTCCTGCTTCCGGTATTATCCTTCCCCAGTCAGTTTTCTTTACAACAGCCAAAACAATCTGTAAAAAATGTGAATTAGATCATGTCATTTTCCTGTATTAGAAAAACACTCTGTTTTTGTTTCACATGATTCACCCCTAAGAGGTGTTAGTTCCTGAACTAATGTTGACTTGAAAATAGTCATTGTGTTTCTTCTGTTTCTAGGAGGAACAGCACAGCATGCTGGGCTCTGGATTTAAAGCTGAGCGCTTAAGAGTGAATTTGAGATTAGTCATAAATCGCCTTAAACTATTGGAGAAAAAGAAAAGTGAGTAGTGTACTTTTTTTCCCCAAAAATAAATCACTGGATACTAGCACCCCAGTAATGGGTCTTTCAGGCCAGTACTATGAAGTCTTAGGAATCATATCTTTTTTTTTGTTGTTTTTGTTGAGACAGGGTCTCATTCTGTCGCCCAGGATGGAGTGCAGTGCTGTGATCTCTGCTCACTGCAACCTCCACCTCCTGGGTTCAAGCAATTCTTGTGCCTCAGTCTCCCGAGTAGCTGGGATTAACAGGTGTGTGCCACCACACCTGGCTAATTTTCTTTTTTTTTTTTTTTTTTTTTTTTTTTTTTTTTATTTCTGAAGTATTTATTGATCATTCTTGGGTGTTTCTCGGAGAGGGGGATATGGCAGGGTCATAGGATAATAGTGGAGAGAAGGTCAGGAGATAAACACATGAACAAAGGTCTCTGGTTTTCCTAGGCAGAGGACCCTGCGGCCTTCTGCAGTGTTTGTGCCCCTGAGTACTTGAGATTAGGGAGTGGTGATGACTCTTAAAGAGCATGCTGCCTTCAAGCATCTGTTTAACAAAGCACATCTTGCACCACCCTTAATCCATTTAACCCTGAGTTGACACAGCACATGTTTCAGAGAGCAGGGGGCTGGGGGAAAGGCCATAGATCAACAGCATCCCAAGGCAGAAGAATTTCTCCTAGTCAGAACAAAATGGAGTCTCCTATGCCCACCCCTTTCTACACAGACACAGCAACAATCTGATCTCTCCTTCCTTTCCCCACACTTCCTCCCCTTCTCTTCAACAAAACCGCCATCGTCCTCATGGCCCACTCCCGATGGTCGCTGTCTCTTCGGAGCTGTTGGGTACACCTCCCAGACAGGGCAGCCGGGCAGAGGCGCTCCTCACCTCCCAGACAGGGCGGCTGGGCAGAGGCGCCCCTCGCTTCCCAGACGGGGCCGCCCGGGCAGAGGCGCTCCTCAGTTCCTCCCAGACCGGGTGGCAGCCGGGCAGAGGCGCTCCTCACCTCCCAGACGGGGCGGCCGGGCAGAGGCGCTCCTCACTTCCCCGACGGGGCGGCCGAGCAGAGGCGCTCCTCACTTCCCAGAGGGGGCGGCCGAGCAGAGGCGCTCCTCACTTCCCAGAGGGGGCGGCCGGGCAGAGGCGCTCCTCACTTCCCAGACGGGGCGGCCGGGCAGAGACGCTCCTCACTTCCTCCCAGATGGGGTGGCGGCCAGGCAGAGGCGCTCCTCACCTCCCAGACAGGGCGGCCGGGCAGAGGCGCTCCTCACTTCCCAGACTGGGCGGCCGGGCAGAGGCGCTCCTCACCTCCTAGACGGGGCGACCAGGCAGAGGCGCTCCTCACTTCCCAGACGGTGTGGCGGCCGGGCAGAGGTGCTCCTCCCTTCCCAGATGGGGCAGCCAGGCAGAGGCGCTCCTCACTTCCCAGACGGTGTGGCGGCCGGGCAGAGGTGCTCCTCCCTTCCCAGATGGGGCAGCCAGGCAGAGGCGCTCCTCACTTCCCAGACGGTGTGGCGGCCGGGCAGAGGTGCTCCTCCCTTCCCAGATGGGGCACACCTGGCTAATTTTCATGTTTTTAGTAGAGACGGGATTTCACCACGTTGGCCAGGCTGGTCTTGCACTCATGACCTCAAACTCATCCGCCTGCCTTGGCCTCCCAAAGTGCTAGGATTACAGGCGTGAGCTACCATGCCCGCCCTGGGATCATATCTTTTAAGCTTTGGATGCATTTCTGCCCTTTGTGACTTTTAGACTGAGTACCTTTTTTGCAGAGAAAGGGACATACTCTGTTGTTGTGGCATTAGGTCACCTGACTCGAGTTGGAAATGTCAAGCCACATGAGCTATGTTTTCTCACCTAGACAGAGTAGCATATTCTACAGTAGAGGGGATGGGATTAGATTTGCTAAAGGAGAGGAGCTAGGATATAGTAGAAACACCCAGTTCTTCCTGTTGTGGGGAGATTGGCCTGTAGGCCAGATGCAAGTGCTCTATGGCCGTGAGATTGGAGTGGGATTTGTGTCTTAGCGGAACTGGCCCAGAAAGCAAGGAAGGAGATTGCTGACTATCTGGCTGCTGGGAAAGATGAACGAGCTCGGATCCGTGTGGAGCACATTATCCGGGAAGACTACCTTGTGGAGGCCATGGAGATCCTGGAGCTGTACTGTGACCTGCTGCTGGCTCGGTTTGGCCTTATCCAGTCTATGAAGTAAGATATTTTGATTCAGAGACCTAAATCACTTCTGGAATTTGAGAAAGGAGTAATATGATCTCTTTCTGCATTAAGGGACTGTTTCACTTGCCCAAGGATCTGCTTCCCAACAGGTGCTGAAAGTCCTGTTAAAAAGGAAATACAGAATCTGAAACTGAGAAGCCTAAGTTTGAATCTTGGCTCGACCATTTTCTGACTTCATGGCTTTGGGCTTGTTCCGTAGTTTTGAGTTCCTCCAAAAGTAAAATAAGATCATGAAAATGGCTAGAAGCCTAGAGTTATTGTGAGAATCTAGTGAGATTCACAGAATAGCTTCGGAGGCTATAAAGTGTATGAAACAAAAGCTAGGATTTTGTTGGTTTGTTTTAAAGAATGTTATATTAATTTTTTTCCTTGATTAGGGAACTAGATTCTGGTCTGGCTGAATCTGTGTCTACATTGATCTGGGCTGCTCCTCGACTCCAGTCAGAAGTGGCTGAGTTGAAAATAGTGAGTACAAGTAGTTTCAGTGATGTCTGTAGCTTTTCATATTGTTAGAAATGTTGGTTAATATGTTACTTCTGCTGATTTGACCAGATATTTTGTACCATTCTTATGTTGCTTTTGAAATAGGTTTTATAAATTTGTTTCTCCTTTTCAGCCTTATATCCTAGAATAGAACAGCATTTTGCAAACTTGAGCAGTTTTTTTAAGGAGCAAAGTTTTGTGTATCTCCAGTTTTGTCTTAATGTTATTTAACTCTATGCAAATAGAAAAGTTCTTATACAACTGTAAACCAGTAAAGTTAAAATAACATTAAGGTGACAGATGTTTTTGCTTTTATTAATTCCACAAATATTTATTAAATTAATTGTATGAGCTATGTAAGTGCTGGGGGTAACAGTGGTGAACAAAATATGGCACCAGCCATACTCCTGTAGCTGAGAGTCCAGCAGAAGAGACAGACATTAACTAGAAAATTGCACATCACAACGTGGATATGGTACTGACTCCTAGGATACAAATTCAGTTGTGTTGTTTTCTATTTTCTACATCTTTGCCTTTCTGTTTTATTTCCTAGGAGACTGTCTCATTCTTCTCTCTCAACCCATCTACTGAGATTTCCTTGTTTTCTAGGTTTTTTCAAGAGCTCTTTTTAATTCTCTGAATATTTTTTATGGTTTGTTTCATGGTTACAATGTTTTCTAAGTCTCTGAGGATATTAATTATAGTTTATTTTTAAACTTCTGTCATGTTTGTTTCTCTCAAGTTCATTTTTCCTATTTCTTAGTTTTATAGTAGAGGCTTTTCCAAAGATTTAGTGGTCCTTGGCTGTCGGTTTACATTTAAGAGTGAGGCACTAAAAAGGAGATTGGAACCTCGTGTGCGTGGGTGGGTTTTTACTGCCAGATGCCTGCATTGCTGAGTGATCTGGCTAAGCTCTTATTTGGAGGAATTCCAGACTGTGAGGAACTAGTCATCTTTCCTTGGGTTGGTCGTTTTCTCCAGAATCCTCCTATCTTCTGTCGAGTGTATAAGCTGGCTGCCAGCATTTCTGAGAGCCCAGTGGAGAAGGAAGCCAAAAATGTATTTGATATATAGAAGACTTACACTTAATTCTTCTGTTGTAAGTATCACTGTTGTCTCCTGTGTGTAGACTCGAGTCCCTTTAGTTTACTCCCCCCAGAGTAAACCTCCGATAGTCCAATAGGGTACCAGGGATAGTAATTGAGTTTTGTGGGCAGAGAAGAGGGACAGTAGAGGCAACTGATTCTTATGTAGACTTTTTTTTCTTTTTTGAGATGGAGTCTTGCACTGTCGCCTGGGCTGGAGTGCAGTGGTACAATTTTGGCTCACTGCAACCTCTGCCTCCTGGGTTCAAGCGATTCTTCTGCCTCATCATCCTGAGTAGCTGGAATTACAGGCGCCCGCCACCACGCCCAGCTAATTTTTTGTATTTTTAGTAGAGACGGGGTTTCATCATGTTGACCAGGCAGGCTGGTCTTGAACTCCTGACCTTGTGATCCACCCACCTCGGCCTCCCAGAGTGTTGGGATTACAGGCGTGAGCCACCACGTTCAGCCGTTTTTGGTCTCTTCTATACTCTTTTAAAATTAATTTTGGAAAAGGCTTAAATATGTTACAAAACTCAAAAGCCATAAACAGAGTGATAAATTAATGTGAATAAAAAAATCTCTGTGTAGTATAAACCAGCCAAAACAAAAACCATAAAAGACAAATGCCATTTATATCATAGGTGTCAGTTACCCCTGAAAGTCTTCATAATGAACAGTGAGAACTCTCCTACTGGGCTTCTGGAATGTTGGGACCACTCTGGTCCAATGCTACTATCGTTTCCTGTCTGGAAAAGAGAGTAGCTTCTTGAATATTCTTCCTATTCCTACTTTGGCTTCTTTAATCTATTCACCATGCCATCAGAACCACCTGAGGGTTTTGTCCAAAATACAGCTCTGATCCTGTCACGACCTCTTGCTTTAAAGCCCATTAGTAGCTTTCTGTTGCTCTTGTGATAGAAACAAAACTCCCTGATACGGCCTACATGGTCCTGCATTGTCTGGCTCCCACCTGCCTTTTTCATTTCCCACCACGCTCCTTGGCCTCTGCACTAGAGTGAGCTCACTGGCTGATAGCAGGCTTGAGAACTGACCATGTTTGTTTCTACCAGAGGCCTTTGCACTGCTGTTTTCTTTTCCTGGAATGCGCTTCCTTCCCTATTTAGTTAACTCCTAGTCATCCTTTAATTTATTATTTGAGACAGGGTCTTGATCTGTCACCCAGGCTGGAGTGCAGTGCACGATCTTGCCTCACTGCAGCCTCGGCTTCCTGGGCTCAACTGATCATCCTCCCACCTCAGCCCCCTGAGTAGCTGAGACAAGAGGTGCGTGCCACCATGCCCAGCTAATTTTTGTATCTTTTAAAAATAGAGACTAGGGTTTTGTTATGTTGCCCAGGCTGGTCTTGAACACCTGAACTCAAGTGATCAGCCTGCCTCAGCCTCACAAAGTGTTGGGATTACAGGCATGAGCCACGATGCCTGGCCTTAGTCATCCTTTAAATCTCAGCAAAGCATCACTTCCTTCAGGAAGCCTTACTTGACTCTTCTGATCAGATTTGATTCTGCTGTTAGAAGCTGGTGATAGCATGGTGCACCTTCCCTTGGTATCACTTATTGTAGCTTCAGTTGTACCTTTATCTGTGTGATTATTTTGTTAGAAATGCTTGTTCCCCAGTGCCACAAAGAAATAGCACTCCAATATAAATTTATTTCAGCAAGGCAATTTTTTACCTTCTGCAGAAAGAGTGCTCCTCGCAGATGGAACAATGGCGAAAGCACACTGAACAAAGGGGGTAAAAATATTTATATCCTACACATCTGGACCCTACTGCTGTGTCCTGATTCCATTGGCTGGAACTGGACCTCACAGACTGGGCTACACCCGTTTGGCTAAAGGTTTTAAAACTTTTTAAAATAGATGTATGCAAGGGAGAACAAAGGAAAAGAGGAAGTTGCTTATGAGAAGACTTAGAAAAGCCACTAACATTCCCAAATAAGGAAGGGGCATAGGCTGCGAGCTGGGACATGCCTGTGAGCACGTCTAGCACAGATATCTTGGTTAAAGTACAAGGACATAGAATGTATTTCTTGTATTTAACAGCTACATAGGATACAGCTTAACAAAGAGTTATTAGCACAAAGCAAGGAGGCTTGAAGGAAGTTAGTCTTTTAAAAGAAACTTATTTCTAACACTTATGATTTATTCTTTAACAAGGGAAATTTTGAAGAGGAAACTTTACAATTTGATTAATGTAAGACTCTATAAGAGTAGGAACAGTATCTGTTTTGTTCATTTTATTTGTATCGTATAATACTCATGATAGTGTTTGGCACTTGAGTGCTGCTCATTGGATGGATGGATGGATGGATGGATGAACAAATAGTGGATTAATGTGTACCCCTTAATGTTTTGCAGACTCCAGTCCAGTGTTTTGGAAATCTTGTAATAGACGCGTGTTTGCTGTTGCCAGCAAGAAGCTTAAAGCAGTCTGTTGAAGTGGTCTCTATTTTTATTTGCTGTCCTTTTTCTTTTTAGGTTGCTGATCAGCTGTGTGCCAAGTATAGCAAGGAATATGGCAAGCTATGTAGGACCAACCAGATTGGAACTGTGAATGACAGGGTAATGAACATACTTGGTAAACATGAAGGCAGTGTGTGGGAGCAGTTCATTGTACTGCCTGTGGCAATTCTAGTGGGTACCACTGTATGGCTCAGTATGGGGTTTCATCTTTCATAGTGGGGCGAGGAGGACAGCTGTGTGGCTGGCAGTGTGGTCCAATCCTTACACCTGTCCAGTTCCTCTGGTTACTGTCATTCCTGACTCCACTTCCCCACTTTGTATGCCTCGTGTCATTTGTGAAGGTTGGAAGTGAGGTGGGGAGAAGGGTGGATGAATTGAACTGTGGAAGGCAGCAGTATCGTCTTTTGCCAGCATCTGGGTCATGTGTAATGAGAATGTGAGAGACTTGGGTCCTCTGATGTGTCTTGTGACTCTTGAAAAAAATCATTTAACTGCTCTGAACCTTTTTTTCCCTCAATATTACCTGTAAAATGAGAGGAGCTAACTTCACATAGTGAGGTGAGGATTAGGCTGGTTGGTATAGATCCATCTTAGCCCTGGGTCTTTTTACTTACAGCTAATGCACAAGCTGAGTGTGGAAGCCCCACCCAAAATCCTGGTGGAGAGATACCTGATTGAAATTGCGAAGAATTACAATGTACCCTATGAACCTGACTCTGTGGTCATGGTAAGTTTATCCCAGAATACAAAGAAAAATGAGATGTAGGTATGACCTTCTTTGGAAAAAACAACAAAAAAAACATATTCTTTGCACTAACTTAAATTTGTGTGAGTTTAAGCCTTTGTCCAGTTAGTACCTTTTTGACAATAAATGTGCCTGCATATCTCACAAGGTACTTAAGGAATTAGATGAATGACAACACTTTGAGAAGGTCGAAACCTTGATACAAATGTAAAATGGCAGTATTATTGCTACTTTTTGGTGAACTTCAGTAATTGAGAAACCTCCTGTTGATAGCAAGAAATGCCCCAAGACCCAAACAGTTCCTGAAACATTTATTGGGTACCCACCATGTGTCTGATAGTGCACAGAAAGCTGAGGATACAGGGATAAAAAATCATCCACCAGTTGGCCAGGTGCGGTGGCTCATGCCTGTAATCCCAGCACTTTGGGAGGCCAAGGCGGGCGGATCACGAGGTCTGGAGATCGAGACAATCCTGGCTAACACAGTGAAACCCCATCTCTACTAAAAATACAAAAAATTAGCCGGGTGTGGTGGTGGGCACCTGTAATCCCAGCTACTCGGGAGGCTGAGGCAGGAGAATGGTGTGAACCCAGGAGGTGGAAGAGCTTGCAGTGAGCCAAGATTGCGCCACTGCACTCCAGCCTGGGCGACAGTGAGACTCCGTCTCAAAAAAAAAAAATCATCCACCAGTTAAGGTCAGTGGGGTGTGGTGGATGCTTTGGTGTGTACTGCTCAGACATCCCTATTACCCACAGTTGGAAACACCATCAGGTCCATTCCAGCTACAGAAGTCATTGGGGAATTGGCTGAGGCCTTTGTTGTGACAGTGTTGCAGCCCAACTTCTCCTTCCACCTAACTCTACCTTTTTTCCCCCCCCACAGGTGTTGATCTCAGAAGCACTCCAGTAAACTTGCTTTATGCTAATCTCCATCTCAGACTCCGCTTTCTGGGGAACCTGGCCTTGGACATGGGTTAATGACCTGGGTTTCTCTTTTTTTCTCAGGCAGAAGCTCCTCCTGGGGTAGAGACAGATCTTATTGATGTTGGATTCACAGATGATGTGAAGAAAGGAGGCCCTGGAAGAGGAGGGGGTGGTGGCTTCACAGCACCAGTTGGTGGACCTGAGGGAACGGTGCCAATGCCCATGCCCATGCCTATGCCATCTGCAAATACGCCTTTCTCATATCCACTGCCAAAGGGACCAGTAAGTATACATAAATGTGGATGTAAGCTTTAGAAAATGTTATAGATGACAAGTTGGCTCTGTGAACACACTCAGGAATCATAGGTTGTCAGGAGCCGTTAGCAGTAAGAACATTTGGTATTAGCTGGCAGTCATCTTGTGGGGAAAAAAATCATTGGATTCAGAGAAGGTCTTTTAGTTCAGCTGTAGGAAAATCTGTAGAGTTGGTGCTAGAAAAACACTTTTCATATAGGTTTACTGAATATCTTTGGGATCTGTTACAGTCATACTAGTAGCTTTTTCCACAAATGAATAAACCACCAATTATTACCAGGCAGAAAAACCTTTGTAGATAAGATGGTCATTGCTAGTAAGAAAGTCTCATTAGAGTTTTCCCTTGTAAACACTGAAGCACTTGATTAAATTAAAGAATAGCCTTTGGCTATAGATCTTTAAAAATCTGGAATCCTGACCACATGTGGTCCTTTTGGGCATTTTTAAGGATCTTGAATATTTATATGTATTTAGTATGAGAATATAAATGTATTTCTTTCTCCCTTTCCATACCCAAACCTTCGAGATTGCAAACTGGAGGCAGTGTCTCTGATGTTGCCTTTCTCCTCTTACAGTCAGATTTCAATGGACTGCCAATGGGGACTTATCAGGCCTTTCCCATTATTCATCCACCTCAGATACCAGCAACTCCCCCATCGTATGAATCTGTAAGTGCCTGAGCCTCTTTTATAAGCAACAGGAGAGTGAATGCCATGAAGAGCGAGCAAAATAATGACCACAGGGAAGGCAGAGTTTTGATCAACTCCTAGTACCGTCATCATTTTTGCTTTGGGATTCTTGTGTTGCTTTATAACACTACCCTGGAAATGGGGAGTGGGTGGTGATGGCAGTATCATTGGTGGCAATGCTTTGTCTGCAATTAAGCCAGGAATCAGGAAGGAACTGCAGATTTCTTAGAAAGTTGTAGTGCTCTATGAGGGCACTTAACCAGTTGTTTTGACTGACTAGGCAGATAATCACACTGAGCTGATACAGTTGTGGTGCTAAAGTATCATAATTATTAAAATATTAGTCCTATATGTTCTCAACACATGTAAAGGAAGAGTGACCAGATGGATCTTAATCAGAAATGTCCAGTTACATGTCGGCCGATAGCATCGATTTCACATTTTAGTATTCTAGTTAAAACTTGCTAATGAATAGCTAATATGATAATACCTCGAACTGTAGGTGGTTCAGGTTGTTTTTGACCAGCCTTGTTTCTTCAGTTACCGTAGGCCTTTTGAGACCTGTCTCCATCTAGTATTTTACTGAGAAACAAATTGGTGTGGCATTTGCTATGTAAATTACTCATCTAGGAAGATCTTCCTGTTCCTGAGCTTGTTTTCTGTTCTTTCCTTTGGTTCCCATATGTAGCTGATGTGTTCTACCTTGGGCCTGAGTTTTTCTTATGCTTTGGTTTTGCATGCGTCACATAACCCACAGCTGTTGGTAGGAACGAGGTCGAAAATCTTCATCAGTATTTGAGGACTTGGTTCCTACAGATATATTCAAGAATGCTTTCCCTTTGCCCAAAGGTGAAAGTATCATTAAAATTGTCTTAGTATGGTAAGGATTTTTTTTCTCTGCTTGGCAGTTAAGAGTTCAACATGGGTCTGGGCGTGGTGGCTCACGCCTGTAATCCCAGCACTTTGGGAGGCTTAGGCAGGCGTTCGAGACCAGCCTGGGCAACATGGCGAAACCCTGTCTCTACCCAAAATACAAAAATTGGCCAGGCATAGTGCTTCATGCCTGTGGTCCCAGCTATGCAGGAGGCTGAGGCGGGGCAATGGCTGGAGCCCAGGAAGTGGAGGCTGTGGTGAGCCGTGATTGTATCACTGCATTCCAGCCTGGGTGACAGAAGGAGACCCTGTCTCAATTAAAATCAAAGGAGTTCAACATAGTATCTACCTGATTGGAAAAAATGCAGGGGCAGTTTCTTTGGAACAGGCTCTGTTGCATTTGGTGAGCACCTTAGCTTTTGGAAACACAGGGGGCTAACACCAGTACTTTCTCCAGTGACGCTATTGCTGTCTCCTCTGGTAACAATCTTTGTGTTTCAGGTAGATGACATTAATGCTGATAAGAATATCTCTTCTGCACAGATTGTTGGTGAGTAGTATCAATCAGAAACCTTCAGAGCTCAGTGCTGAACCCTCTGCTGTTTTCTCATTATTGTTCCTCCCTTAGAGACTGTTTCCATGTCCATGGAATTTTATCTACATGCCCTGTTCTCTTCCCAAATGCTAAAATAGAACTCAGGATATCCTGCTTCCAAAGATAAAAGATTTTCCCTAGCCCAAAAGAAGCTTCCAGGTTCCCTCTTTGTCAGTGGTGTCACTATTCTTTTTCATCCTTCTGGTTTTTTCAGTCATGCTTGACTTCTTTATATTGTTGCTGCTTCAACTTCCATTGTGCCTCAAAATACCAAATTTTAAGTTGGGGCCTTAAAGAGATGTTGAGGAGAAAGTAAGTACAAATCCTAAGTGATAGCTCAGTGATTTTTTTTTTTTTTGAGATGGAGTCTTGCTCTGTTGTCCAGGCTGGAGTGCAGTGGTGTGATCTTGGCTCACTGCAAGCTCCGCCTCCCGGGTTCACGCCATTCTCCTGCCTCAGCCTCCTGAGTAGCTGGGACTACAGGCACCTGCCACCATGCCTGGCTAATTTTTTTGTTTTTTTAGTAGAGACGGGGTTTCACTGTGTTAGCCAGGATGGTCTCGATCCCCTGACCTTGTGACCTGCCCGCCTTGACCTCCCAAAGTGCTTGGATTACAGGCGTGAGCCACCGTGCCCAGCCGATTTTTTTTTTTGAGACAGAGTCTTGCTCTGTTGCCCAGGCTGGAGTGCGGTGGCACAGTCTTGGCTCACTGCAACCTCCGCCTCCCGGGTTCAAGCTATTCTCCTGCCTCAGCCTCCTGAGTAGCTGGGATTATAGGCACACACCACCACACCCAGCTAATTTGTGTATTTTTAGTAGAGACAGGGTTTCACCATGTTGGTCAGACTGATCTTGAACTCCTGACCTCGTGATCCGCCCGCCTCAGCCTCCCAAAGTGCTGAGATTACAGGCATGAGCCACCGTGCCCGGCCAGCTCAGTGAATTTTACAAAGCAAACATGTTCATGTAGCTATCCACTCAATTAAAAAAGTACTGGCCAGGTGTGGTGATTCACCTTTGTAATCCAAGCACTTTGAGAAGCTGAGGCAGGAGGATCACTTGAGGCCAGGAGTTTGAGACCAGCCTGGGCAAGATCCTTGTTTCCACAAAAAATTAAAAAAAACCCATCTGGGCTTGGTGGTGTGGACCTGTGGTCACAGCTACTCAAGAGGCGTTCTTAGCCCAGGAGTTCAAGGTTACAGTGAGCTATCATTGTACTCCAGCCTGGGGGACAAAAGTGAGACCCTGTCTTAAAAAACAAAAATTAAGATACTACCTACCAGCAAAAACCAGAGGGAAGAATACTTTTAAAATTAGAGGCCGGGTGCGGTGGCTTATGCCTGTAATCCCAGCACCTTGGGAGGCCGAGGTGTGTGGATCACCTGAGGTCAGGTGTTCAAGACCAGGCTGGTCAACATGGTGAAACCCTGTCTCTACTAAAAATACACAAATTAGCTGGGCGTGGTGGCAGGCGCCTGTAATCCCAGCTACTCGGGAAGCTGAGGCAGAAGAATCTCTTGAACCCGGGAGGTGGAAGTTGCAGTGAACCGAGATTATGCCACTGCGCTCCAGCTTGGGCGACAGAGTGAGACTCTGTCTAAAAAGAATATAAATAATATTAGACAGTTGTCTTATGGAGATAAAATTTACATTTAAAAAAAAACTCAAGTTTTTTTTTTCAGGCAGAGTCTTGCTCTGTCACCCAGGCTGAAATGCAGTGGCGTGATCTCGGCTCATTGCAAGCTCCGCCTCCCAGGTTCACGCCATTCTCCTGCCTCAACCTCCCAAGTAGCTGGGACTACAGGCGTCTCCTACCATGCCTAATTTTTTTTTGTATTTTTAGTAGAGACGGGGTTTCACCGTGTTAGCCAGGATTGTTTTGATTTCCTGACCTTGTGATCCGCCCACCTCGGCCTCCCAAAGTGCTGGGATTACAGGTGTGAGCCACCACGCCCGGCAAACCCATACATTTTAAGTGTATACACACACAATTCCACTCTCTGATCAAGGTATACAACGTTACTCTTACCTCAAAGTTCCCTTATTGCCAGTCAACTCTGCCTTTTCCTCCAGAGTCGGAGCACTATTTTGATTTTTTTGTAATTTAGTTTTCCTGAATCTAGAAACACAGTAGGTGTGTGTGTGTGGGGGGCGTGATCTTAATATAAAATACTAGATGGAAGACTAGAAATACAGATGAGACTATTATAACAAATAACTTGGACATTATATTCCTTTAAAAAAACTTTGCCCCCAATCCCTAAAGAATGTTGGTTCTTAAGGAAGCAATGTTTGTTCTATCAGAATCCTATTATCACTCCTTGGACTTAGTTGGTAAAGGAGCAGATCTTATGGAAAGGGAACAGTCGATTGCTCTGTGGATGTGGCCCCACGTATCCCACTTTGATTTCCCTTAAATTTTTTCTTACCACAGGAAAGTAAAACACATAGGATTCAACCCTAATTAGAAAATATAGATGTTAACTGTCATTCAAGTGTTTATTAGCCTCCAGAATTAACATATTTTTAGCCAGGTGCGGTGGCTCACACCTGTAATCCAGCACTTTGGGAGGCTGAGGTGTGTGGATCACTTGAGATCAGGAGTTCAAGACCAGCCTGGCCAACCTGGTGAAACCCTGTCTCTACTAAAAATACAAAAATTAGCCAGGTGTGGTGGTGTGCGCCTGTAATCCCAGCTACTCAGGAGTCTGAGGCAGGAGAATTGCTTGAACCCAGGAGGCAGAGGTGCAGTGAGCCAAGATCATGCCACTGCACTCCAGCCTGAGTGACAGAGCGAGACTCAGTCTCAAAAAAAAAAAAAAGTTCGTGAACTAAGGTTTTCTCCTGTATTTTGATCATTTTATTTTTACTGCCAAAGGGGATCTGAATCATTTCTCTGATGTTTGTAACGTTGTGCTCCTTGCCCTAATTAGGTCCTGGACCCAAGCCAGAAGCCTCTGCAAAGCTTCCTTCCAGACCTGCGGATAACTATGACAACTTTGTCCTACCAGAGTTGCCATCTGTGCCAGACACACTACCAACTGCATCTGCTGGTGCCAGCACCTCAGCATCTGAAGACATTGACTTTGATGATCTTTCCCGGAGATTTGAAGAGCTGAAAAAGAAAACATAGGTCTCTTAAACCAGGCAACTTTCATGTTCTGGGAGTTGAGACTGAGCAATTTCTCCTTGTAACAAAGAATCTCCATGAAATTCTGTTTCATCTGTTAACCGTCACTCAGCACAACACTCCTCCTCTGGGCTCTCTTCCTGCTCCTCCAGATTCTGCTGCTTTCTAGTTCTCTGTTGATCCTAACAACTGGAGACTGAGGCCGGAGCATCTGGCTCCTGGCAGCTGTGCTTGTCCGTTTCCTGTCAGTGATCCCAGGTTTCCTCCTGGCCTGTCCCATGGTCCCTCCACAGGAGTGTGGGAGGATGGGGAAGCACTGTGGGGAGACCACCAAAGATGGCTGGACAGTGGGAGAAAGCACGTCGTGAAGCATCCCAGCCTCGTGTTGAGGTTCCAGACTTAGAAACAAACACCTCTGTACAGGGGGATTGTGGTGAGTGAGAATCAAGGCCACGGTGTGTGTTTTCTCACTCGAGAGAAAATGACTCAGGACACCATTGTAACAGTTCCTGGAAGCTGGGCCTTCTCATTGGCATATACAGTACTCCTCGCTGCAGGGCACTGTCCCACCAGGATCCAGTTGCAAAGTTTGTCTCGACAGTTGAAGGCCTCGCTTAGTTGTACTGGATTCTCAGGGAGCCCTCTGTGGCCTTTTGCTTTGAGTGCTGTTTCCCTTGTACCAGGGGGCGGCACCGTGGAAATTCTGTTTTCCCTGTAGCATATTGTGTTGGATTGCATTACTGGCAGAGAAAGGACAAGTTGCCATTCAAGTCTAGGGTGGGCTTCCAGCTGCCTTAATAGAAGTACTCAAGTCTTTTGGGTAGTGAGCTGGAAAGCCTACAGGAAAAGAGGGGTACCTGTTTTCATTTGAAAACTTTGATTCATGGAACCTTTAAAACTAATCTCAGATAAATTTTTCGTGCCCATGCGGCTGTTCACTGCTTTCCTGGATGGATGGGACTCTTATATCGTAACTTCTGTTACTCCTTTGCCCCATAGCTGAGGTCATCCTTCCCCACAGGGGTGGCTTTGGGATTGGATGATACAGCTTTTGCTTCTGTGTAGTATACCTGTACATACTTGTTTCAGGCAGCCTTTCTTTAATGTTTTCAGTTGGTTTGTATTCTGTAGCTGAGTAGCTGCTAATAAAGTTAAAGATCCTGTGTCCTGCTTTCTCTACTGTTTGGTCAGATGATGAAGTATAAATCTGGATTTTAGTGGAGAATATTTTAACCAAGTGATCCATGTAAACCAGCCCTTACCTTCAGGATTCCTGGAGCAGTGCAGAGCTCATTTTGATCTCTGTATTTAGATAGCCCAGATAACATCTGTGAATTTGCTTGGTCGTCCTCAGTGGCAGGGGTCTGCATCTGCCATGTCTCATCCTTGGATGTTTATTTTTAGTAAGTTGCAGTGAGCTCACTTCTGACTCCTTCATTTCCCGCAGCCATCCTGGGCCATGGGTGGTGAGTGTTCTGTTACTTGCTGCTTTGGCAGCAGAGGTAGTTTGTCTCGTAGTATTCTTGCATTGTTAATCCTGTCTTGACAGTGCCAAGATCCATAAGAACTTAGGAATCAAAATCCCCTTGGTCCCAACTTACAGAATTAAAAACAAAGTATATTATAATTTTAAAGCTATGCCATGCAAAGATAAGTAGTAATATGCCAAGAAATGCTAAGAAATACTAAGCCAAGTAGGAGATAACAGGATTAAGGTAGTTCATCTAAAGCTTCAGTGTCACTGCTCATTGCTGTTGCAGCTGCTTGCTCAGATGAGGTTTTTTGGGGCCGACTGATTCCTAAGAAATTTGAGAGCTTCTGTAGCAGCATATCTATCAGTGCAGCTTCTTTCTGAGTATTGAAGACAAAAAGAGAAAAGTGAGAAAATTGAAATTACTGCTAATACTGGAGTAAAAAAAGTACCAAAGATTTTTTAAAAATTAGTAAATGTAAAGATAACTATTTCTTTAATAATTTGCAGTCAGGCATTGGAGTGTTTCCACTAACTAATGGTTGAGAGCCAACTATTAATAGGACAGTGGCTATAGAATATTATGTAGTCTTATAAATTGGGTTTCCTAGGAAGATAGCTGGCAGAGCTTTTGAAACTAATAAAGGGAATATGATACTGTGCATTATAAATTATGTCAGCCCGTAATCTTAGGGGCAGTTACAGTGGAGCTTTCCCAGTGATATAACAGCATGCTAGTTTATCTTTTAGTTACCTACCTTAAGCGACTTTCTTTCTTTTCCAAAGGCCGTGAGAATGGCCGAAACGAAAAGATTAATTACCACAAGTACCATCAAGATGACACTGGTGAGGATCAGAAAGGTGCCCAGGACTGGGTCTAAAGCGAAAACCTGGGAAAACAATAAGAACACTTGGAGTGACTGACAATTTAGTTTATACTTTACAAACATAAGCTATATGCTAACATTTGGGATCTTATCAGAAGAAAAGCTTATCTGAAGGAAACAGAGAGACAAAAGATATTAAGAAGGAAAATACTTTTAAATGGACAGAAGAGCAGGAATGACTGATTTTAAGGAGGTTAAGATAATTGTGACTGCAGGGCTTTCACAAGAAAACAGGTGAGTTGCAGTGGAATTGGAAATGATTCAAATGTCACATGAGTTTTGGCAAAAAATACATCTAATCATGGAAGCTAAAAGGGGGGTAAGCAAACATTGAAAGAATAAATGCATACCAGAAATGAGAATGCAAACTGTCTCTGCCATATCAAGAAACTACAACCCTAAACACAGGAGCATTCCCATAAAAGTTAACGTGTTGACCACAGAAAACTGGCTTTTTAGTATTTTTTTTTCCATTGTCATTTTTAAAGGTATAAGCATTGAGTTCTGCCATTCTTTACTTTTCTGCATAAATAAAAAGTTCTGGGCTTATTGGAATGGTTCCCATAACAAAAATTGTTTAAAATTTAGATGTTCTTTTTCAACAAATGGTATTTATTTTCCCTTGGTATTGGCCCATTCATTGTTGCCACTAGGGCACTGTTTAAAAATATCCCAACCGAGGGGATGATTACAATCAATGCCACCCTGATGGAAATCTCCTATATGGCAAAATATTTTCAAGCACCAAACTGTTACCTACTTAAAAATGCTTATTATAACAATTTCAGGTCAACCAGATAATGTGGGCAATCTCTGAGTTTGTGATACAAGAGTTATTTCCAATAAGTTTATTTTTATGTACAATTTTACTATTTATTTTTTGTTTACTCTGTTTTTTAATGTTTTTTACTTTTTTATGTTTATGTTTACTGTATTTTTATGTACAATTACATCCAAAGCAGAAAAGTTCCTTTTTTATCCCCAAAAGGAGGTGTCGGCAAAAGTTTGTTATTCTGATTGCTTCCTTCACAGCTTTAGGATACAAAGTGCTCCAGTGGCAAAGGCTCATCCCCTAGTTATTGGAGCTAGGACCACAACAGAACACAGCCTAGTCAGCCAAAATAGCAGTTACAGTTGTCCCTCAGTATTTGAGAGAGATTGGCTCCAGGGCCCCCACAGGTACCAAAATCTGAGGATGCTTAAGTCCCTTATTTTTATTTTTTTAGTTGCAAGCTTCCCTAAAGGTTAAAGTGTCTTCTCCCCCACTTTTTTTTTTTTTTTTTTTTTTGTGGGGGATGATCTTGCTCTCACCCAGGCTGGAGTGCAGTGGCATGATCTTGGCTCACTGCAACCTCCACCTCCCAGGTTCAAGCGATTCTCCTGAGTCAGCCTCCTGAGTGGCTGGGATTACAGGTTCCCACCACCATGCCTGGCTAATTTTTGTATTTTAGTAGAGACAGGATTTCACCATGTTGGCCAGACTGGTCTTGAACTCCTGACCTCAAGTGATCAGCCCCACCTTGGCCTCCCAGAGTGCTAGGATTACAGGCGTGAGCCACTGTGCCCGGCTCAGAAAGTCCCTTTTTAAAAATGGCAGAGTATTTGCATAAAGCCTATATACATCTTTCTTACGCTTGAAATAATCTTTAGATTACCTCTAGTACTTTATAGTGTAACTGCTACGTAAAATAGTTGTTATACCGGTTTGTGGTTTTTTTGTGGGAGACAGTCTCGCTCAGAGGACAGTGGCATGATCATAGCTCATTGCATCCTCACTCCTGAGCTCAAGCAATCTTTCACTTTGGCCTCCTAA
The DNA here is from genome assembly GCF_028885625.2 of Pongo pygmaeus. Lineage (NCBI taxonomy): Eukaryota > Metazoa > Chordata > Mammalia > Primates > Hominidae > Pongo > Pongo pygmaeus. Next base: position 69,751,200 of record NC_072391.2, on the reverse strand, counting down.
GTAACTGGAACTACAGATACATGCTACCATGCCTGACTCTTCTACTGTATTTTAAGATGTGTGTTATTTTTTATTGTTACCTTTCAAATATTTTCATTCTGGGATTGGTTGAATCTGTGGAAGCGGACCCTGCAGATACAACATTAGAAACTGAACCTACCTATTTTAATTAGTAACTTTGGAATTCTAGATCATCAGAATGATCAACCGTGATCAAAATCTTGCCAGTTTCACTGCTTAAATGGCAGGTTTTTCCTTGCTTGATCATATCTACCCTTTACATACTAGGGTTTGGAGTCCAGTGCCTCATTTGGGTTTCCTACTTTATATGTTGAGGAGGAAGGCAGGGATTTCTGTTGGTAGTTCCTGGGAGGAAATAATAGGCTCTCTGAAGTGAGTATTTATTAACTGAACAGAAATAACGCAGTTTCTCTTAGAACTGTACCTTCCTAATTCTTTGTCACTTCCATTATGTCACCTTTTTTTTTTTTTTGAGACACAGTCTCACTCTCTTGCCCAGGCTGGAGTGCAGTGGCACAATCTCAGCTCACTGCAACCTCCGCCTCCCAGGTTAAGGCGATTCTCCTGCATCAGCTTCCTGAGCAGCTGGGATTACAGGTGTGCACCACCACGCCTGGCTAATTTTTGTATTTTTATTAGACACGGGGTTTCACCATGTTGGCCAGGCTGGTCTCGAACTCCTGACCTCAAAAGTGATCTGCTGGCCTCGGCTTCCCAAAGTGTTGGGATTACAGGCGTGAGCCACCGCACCTGGCTTTTCTTTTTTTTTTTTTTTTTTTTTTTTTTTTTAAATAGACATAGGGTCTGGAGTGCAGTGGCATGATCATGGCTCACTGCAGCCTCCAACTCCTGGGGTCACAAGATTCTCTCCTCAGCCTCCTGAGTGGCTAGGACTACAGATGCATGCCACCACCTGGCTAATTTTTATTTTTTATTTTTAGTAGAGACAAAGTCTCACTATGTTGCCCAGGCTGGTCTCAAATTCTTGGCCTCAAGCAGTCCTCCCCTTCTTGGCCTTTCATGGGTTGAACCAACTTACCCTACCCTGTTAATGCACTTTCAAGGGGCCATTGAGAAGCAGAGAATCTTGTTAATCTGGCCAAGCACAAGAGCACAAGCTTCGGCCCAGTGTCCTTTGCCAATAAGATGAAGGACACAAGAAGTGAGGAAGGAGGGACTGAGTGCGTAGGAAAGGGCAGATTTCTGAAAGCAACAGCCATGTAAATGCTGTATGCACAGGCAGTACCATAAAGCAGAAGAGCAAAGGACTGAAATTTTCCCCCTTTTCCAGTGTGCAGTGTACAGTAGGGGGCTGTTTTCATAAGGACCCCCCCTAATTTTCCTTGTTCAATATATTAAATAGAATTCTGTGAGGAAACAAATTATTATTTTTACCTCCTCTTGGTGAGAAATTCCCATTAGGAGACCAACAACAGTCACTGCTGAGCTGAAAAATGTCCGGTAGTCAGAGATGCTGCATCCAAACAGCAGGTTAAACTGAACAGAAGGAGAAAGGCCAGTTAGTGCAAGCCGAGCGCACATCTTTTGTCCTGAGGTGCTTGGCGATGTGGCCAACATAGAAGCAATGGAACGGAAAGAAATTCCTTGTGGCCAAATTATGCCCAAAGAATACATAAAGTTCCTTTGTAATAACATAGTGTTTTCATAGAAATTTATTTGACATTTATATTACCTTGTGAGCTAGGTTTTATCCCCATTTTAGAGACAAATGTGTGGGTTTAAATCATACCAGTTAAGTATGGAACTAGAACTAAACCCGGCTTTCCTACTCTACCACCTCGGGTTTCTGTGTTGTGACCATTTCTATGGGAAGCAATGCGATTCCAAGACCACAGCACACGGAGGAGAGACAGCAACGTGGGGGCTTACGGCAATGGCATAGCCTGTCAGCAGGATTAGGATGATCAGCAGAAAGCCCACCACCTCGTCCCAGGCTCGGCTCAATGTGCTGCTGATGACCCGCAGCCTGGGGCTATGATGCAGCAGGTTCCATAACTGAACAGTTGCCAGGAGAACCAGGAAGCCCACAAGGTGAGTCGCAGCAGAGTTCACTTTTACTGCCTCATAGAAGTTGATGAACCTGCACCAAGGAAAGCTGACAGTTACTGAGCAAGAAGTACGCGCCTATGCTGCAGTTTCCCCAGTGCCCCTGCTGCTGATCGTGGCAGCCCTGATTCCTGTGAGGTCAAATGCTTGTTGATGTGAGAACTGCTTTCTAGTGTGGCCTCCTGTGAGTTGTGGATATGGGAGTAACAGAAGGCCACATATTATTCAAGTGGTCTACCTGCTGCAGATTGCACTGGAACCTGTGCCGAAGAAGCCTTAAAATGTGACCTCTAGCTGATTTCTTTATTCCAAATTCATCCTGGGAAGCAAAACCAGCCTCCTGCACTGCTCTGAGCCAAATCTCTCCTCTCAAAAGGAGATTAACTCAGCCCAGAGAGAGAGGAGTCATGCTGCTGGTCTGTTTTCTGTGGCACACTAATCCTGTGTTCTCCGGCAGTACAGAGAATAATAGGTGCAATAATTATTGCAATAATTATTGCACCTATAATAATTATAATAATAGGTGCAATAATAGGTGCAATAAAGCTTAGAACAAAATGATGGATGGTAGACTAGAGGTGAGGAGTGTTGCTTAGCAATTAGGTTTTGTTTTGTGAGAGATACATTCATAATTTTAGGTTGCAGCAACCAGGTTACTTGGAAGGAGCCCCACAGACACTAGCAAGTAGTGCTCTGCACAGATCGCTGTCCCTGCATAAACTGCTCTCCATAAGGCCTAATTGAAACAATGCCTCAGGAAAAGTTACACAGATCACTGCCCAGGCTGTTGGCCACTGATGCAAAGGTTAGCAAAGCACCACTTGGCAACACTTGGCATGGGAAACAGATAGATGTTCCTCTCCATGGGAAAAACCAAAGAAGGTGCCCAAAGAGGCACCAAACATCTCTTAGTATGGATGAGTGAATGGATGAACATCCCTATCCAGAAAGCAGCTCCCTTTGCATTTAAAGGATGGACTATGTGTTGTAGTTTTATTTAAAGGATTATTTGTCATGCGTTAGGCTTTATGCCTTCGCCAGAGGGCAAAATAATGACCAATTCCAGGCCCTTCTGAAATTTAAATGCATTATCCTTAAGCACATACCTAAGCACTAAGGAAGGCAGAAGAGCTCTTCAATGTGACTAGCAGTTAAATGGCTTCTAGTTCACTGTCTTCTCTGCTGTGGACATGAGTCCCAAGTTCTCTTTTAACTCTAATGTTATGCAAATACAGATCTGGTAGGGCAGTGAAGGAAGGGGAGTTTGAAAGAATACTTGTGTATAACCAGGAAACTAGACATGAGGTAGGAATATGCTGTGTCCCTCAGGCTTCCTCTCACCTGTCCTGGTCATCGCGGTATCGTGCCATGTTTTTCTTATGTAGAGAAATACTCTTCATGTCAAGCCCCAGGAGGATGAAGCTAATGAGGATTATACTTGTGTCCAGAATGTTTCTTTTCCCAGTGAAGAACCTCCACTTCTGCTGTTTCAGCCGACAACCCTAAACATAGCACAGTCACTGTTGCTTGTCTGAGAGATTAGCTAGGTCTCTCCCTGCTCAAGTGTGATGAATGCAGCTGATGTCTATGGGCAAAGCACACTGCCAGGCATTATCAGATCTCACTTGGACAAATGGGTTATGGTCTTAGTTCAGCTCTGTAGTCTTCAGAAATGCTGCTTACACAAAAGTTATCTTCAAATACAACTTCCATTGGATACATTTATTCTTTTTCTTGGAGATCATAAACTGTCACTTAAAAATAAATAATACAAAAGTTTCTTTCTTTGAGACAGGGTCATGCTCCGTTGCCCAGGCTGGAGTGCAGTGGTGCGATCATAGCTCACTGCAGCCTCAACCGCCCAGGCTCAGGCTCAAGCAGTCCTCCTACCTCAGCCTCCCAAGTAGCAGGGACCATGAGCACATGCCACCATGCCCAGCTAAGTTTTGTATTTTTTGTAGAGACAGGGTTTTGACGTTTTGCCCAGGCTAGTCTCGAACTCCTGGCTTCAAGTGATCTGCCCACCTCAGCCTCCCAAGGTGCTGGGATTACAGGCGTCAGCCACCATGCCCAGCAAAAGTTTCTAAATTAGTTATCAAGCCTGAGAATGAAAAAAAAAAAATACTGTGTTTGGCTTAAGATATAAATATATTTTCTTCTGAGTGTAATCATCTGTATTTTTTTTTCTTTTTCTTTTTTTTTTTTTTTTTGAGAGAGTTTCACTCTTGTCACCCAGGCTGGAGTGCAGTGGTGCCATCTCAGCTCACTGCAACCTCTGCCTCCCGGGTTCAAGCAATTCTCCTGCCCCAGTCTCCCGAGTAGCTGGGACTATAGGAGCCCGCCACCATACCCAGCTGATTTTTGTATTTTTAGTAGAGACAGGGTTTCGCCATGTTGGCCAGGCTGGTCTTGAACTCCTGACCTCAGGTGATGCACCCACCTCAGCCTCCCAAAGGGTTGGGATTACAGGCATGAGCCACTGTGCCTGGCCAATCACTTTTTTTTTTTTTTTTGGAGATGGAGTTTCGCTCTTGTTGCCCAGGCTGAAGTGCAATGGTGCGATCTCAGCTCACTGCAACCTCCGCCTCCCAGGTTCAAGCGATTCTCCTGCCTCAGCTTCCCGAGTAGCCGGGACTACAGGCATATGCTACCACGCCTGGCTAAATTTGTATTTTTAGTAGAGACGGCATTTCTCCATGTTGGCCAGGCTCGTCTTGAACTCCCGACCTCAGGTAATCCACCTACCTCGGCCTCCTAAAGTGCTGGAACTACAGGCATGAGCCAATCATTTGTATTTTTGAGTGCTTGCTCTTTGTTCATCATACTTGCTTGGTATTACTTCATATAGGGCTAATAAAACTACAAAAGTACTATTTCTATAGACTTAATTATTTAGCTCCTGAAAAATTGAAAGAGCCAATCTATTTGGTGGAAAACCAGTCAGCCTTTAACTGAATTCAGGTTTCTGAAACGGACCAAAATTATAGCCATAATTCTAGTAACATCATTGTAGAGCTTCACAAATAAAATGTGGCAACCTTTATTTCTCACATCTAACACCATCATCATCATCATCATTTTTGAGACAGGGTCTTGCTCTGTCGCCCAGGATCTTGCTCTGAAGTGCAGTGGCATGATCTTAGCTCACTGCAACCTCTGCCTCCCAGGCTCAAGCAATTCTCCCATCTCAGCCTCCCAAGTAGCTGGGACCACAGGTGCATGCCAACACACCTGGGTAATTTTTGTAGTCTGGTAAAGATGAGGTTTTGCCATGTTGCCCAGGCTGACATCTAACATTATTGACTCACCTGTATGAAGGCATAGTAACAGACCAGTAGATAATAGATGACTTGTGAGATGATAGACCAGACAAAGCCCTTCTTTGACATCTGAAGGGAAGTGAAGCTTTCCAGTCTCACAGAGGTGAAGAAAGCACCTGAGAATAACAAAGAACACCTGGAGTCAAGAGGCTAAAACTTTTGCCCTCCTCTCGTTAAACTTTGAATAACCCCAACTCTTCCTGTATCATCAAATGTTTGAGTCTCAGTGCTCCACTTAGTATTTCCTTTAGAGCTGTCATGAACATTAAAGGAGATCATGTATGCAAAGCTATTGGAGAAATACTGGTTTTACAAAAGTCAGTAGTGGGAAAGGATATGCTGTTGACCCTACCTTGAAGGGAGGTGTCAGTGACTTAACAGTTATTATAGATGTTACCCTATCCATGTCAGAATGGCTGCAGAGAGAAGTCTAAAGCACTGATACACCATGAGTACTAATGGTATCCCATGGATACTCAGTCATTTACATAAGGATGGACTAAAGGTCTTCAGCCTCCACCTGGAAGGACATTGAAAATGTTGATGTTTACAAAATCATGAAAGGTCTTGTGAATACAAACCTTTCAAAAAGCTTCAAAATATTAGTGATGGCAGCAGCACCCTGTCTGGAGTGGCTGCTGCCGTGACATCGGCTGCAGTGGGGGAGGCATAGCCAGGGCTTTGGGCTCTGTTGAGCTGTGGGAGCCAGTAACAGGTGGGAGCCCTGCCCCCTTCTGAGTTGGAGGGTTGGGAGCCCCACCCTCCTGGGCGCAGCTGCAGCTGCCCAGCCACAGCTGCAGACCCGGGCATCCCTGCACTCTCGGGGGCTCAGGAAATCCCCCTGCCCCTGCAGGTACAGAAGTGCCTGCTCCCGCTGCATGGCCTCTCCCCACTCCCAGCACCTGCTCTGATTTTGGAGCAAAGTTTTGGCCAAGCCTGGGCTCCATCATGACCCAGCTGGGTGTGTGTGCGCTTGGGGCAGTGCTGACAAACAGCCCCTACTGCCTCGGCCCTCTCCAAACTTTGGACACGGACAAGCATGGGAGGCAGGGAGGGTGAGGGGGCGCTGAGGGTGGCTTGGCATGGGTCCACAGGTGCCCCTTGGCATAAACAGCCTGGGCACCATGGGTGACATGGATGGTGGCAGGAGGCAGACAGGCTCCTGGGCAGAAAAGCCCCACCTTTAAGCCAGGGATGGTCTGAAGCCTGGGAGCTGGGCTGCCAGTTCTGGAACCTGCCAGTTTCACTAACTCAAGTGAGAACTTATGGCACTTTTTCTGGGCCCACCCATGGCTGCCCATGGACCAATCAGCACACACTTACTCCCCCCTCTGAAGCCCATAAAAACACCAGACTCAGCCAGACTTGGGCAGATGGCAGGATGACCTGCCTGCAGATAGGAGCTACCCACTCCAGGTCTCTCTGCTGAGGGCTACACAAACAATGGGACAACCTGCCTGCAGATAGGAGCTACCAACTCCAGGTCTCCTGAAAACTGTCTTGTCACTCAATGAAGCTCCTCTCCACCTCTCTCACCCTCCAGTTGTTGGTGTACCTCATTCTTCCTGGATGCAGGACAAGAACTCGGGACCCGCCGAGTGGTGGGACTAAAAGAGCTGTAACACCAACAGGGCTGAAACACACCCCCTTGCTTGCCACACTGCAAGCAATGAGAAGGACAGAATAGCTGTGGCCCTTTGGGGGAGCCCAGACCTACAGGCTCCCTGAGCCAGGGCTGTGACACCCTCTTTGGGGCTCTGTGCTTCCTGGCATCTCCAAGATTCTAGGCACCATGGCATTCCTCTCAGACGCAGTTACCCACAGCGGAAACCACATGCAGTACATCTGGTTCAGCTTCAGCCTTTCAGGGAGCTGGAACCTGTGCCAGCACATAGAGCTGCCCACCTCACTGCAGCAGCCAGCACGCCTGGCTGTGTGCAGTGGCTGGACCCCGTGCTTGCTCATCCATACATCCCTCACTGCTCCATACCTGGCTCTCTCTTGGCAGGTGTGGGATGAAGGCCAGTAGCAGGAGCTGAGTGCAGGCTACCAGGCCAAGTGGGCAGAACGAGCCCAGCGGGTGCAAGTAATACTCAGGCAGAAGGTGCTGCCGGCCACAGAGGTTTCTGGCTGGCAAAGCAACACACTAAGGATGCTGTGACATTAGAACTAAGATGTACGTACCCCTTGTAGGTAAAAAAGGCATTTAAGAACAAAAGGAATTTCTATTGCACCTAGCTAACTCTCAAGACTGGAACTTTTCCCATGTTTATTTTAATCCCTGTCTATATTTTGTTAGTAACTAAAAACCCCGTGAAGACCCTCAGGAAGCCTTTATGCTTCATTAGAAACAAGCATAAGAGAAGTGGTCTACTCTGCAGGTCTGAGAGGAGAAGAATTCCTGATTAGGAGAAAGATGTGATGGAAAATGGAAGGATACTTGTGAGCCAATTCTGGGAGAAAGAAGAAAGAGAAGAAGTTGGATTAGGACAGACGTCCCGTGAAAGGTGGGGGAACTGAATGGACCAGTTTAATTCCAATCCCTTACAAAATGCCACTATAATGAAAGTGAAAGGATAAAGTAAAAACTTCAATAGATGAAGAAAAGGAGGGCAGATGAGAGCAACAAACTGCTGGAAGCTGAAAAGTAGAGGAATCACATTGACTTAGCAAGTTCAAGAAAGCTGAAATCTAAGGCAGCTGTACAGGAAACCCGGAAGCAAGCTAATTCTAACCAAGAAACCTTGGAAAGCCTCAGAAATTGCAGGCATCAGGTACTTCTGAAGGTAGAAGTTCAGGTGGAACTGAAAATAGCATCAGTTGAAAGTCAATATATGTATAAACAACTAGATTCCAAATTTCCTCCCTCACCATTCACAGCCAGGTATTTGCTACCCATCTTGCCTTTTACCACCCCACGACTAAAGGTTTCCTAGTGATGCTGAATGAGAGAATCTGGACTTGGGGGCACCAGCTACATCTGAGAGCGATGGTTTACTGGAAAAGGGGATTAAGGGAAAGTTTACATGCTGCATGGTGAGACACTTCCCAGATCCCTTCCCTCAACTTGCTCTGATAAGTATAATAGGCTCATATCCTCAAGGTAGGAGTTTGGAGGGTCTCTAAAAACTGACTGCCCAAAAAGAGAGACTTAGATACCAGTTGTAAGCTCTATGCATGGGCACAGAGCTTTTTGTTTGTTTGTTTGTTTTTGGGACGGAGTCTTACTCTGTCCCCCAGGCTGGAGTGCAGTAGCATGATCTCAGCTCATTGCAACCTCCTGGGTTCAAGCAATTCTCCTGTCTCAGCCTCCTGAGTAGCTGGGATTACAGGCATGTGCCACCATGCCTGGCTGATTTTTGTATTTTTAGTAGATATGGGGTTTTGCCATGTTAGCCAGGCTAGTCTCAAACTCCTGACTTCAGGTGATCTGCCTGCCTCGGCCTCCCGAAGTGCTGGGATTACAGGTGTGAGCCACCGTGCCCAGCCAGGCACAGAGCTTATAATTAGCATTCATGTGCTTTTTATTGCTTTTTTTTTGATACAGGGTCTGGCTCTCACCCAGGCTGGAGTGCACTGGTATGATCTCAGCTCACTACAACCTCTGACTCCCAGGATCAAACCATTCTGCCACCTCAGCCTCCCAAGTAGCTGAGACAACAGGTACACACCACCATGCCAGGCTAATTTTTGTATTTTTGGTAGAGACGAGGTTTCACCACGTTGCCCAGGCTGGTCTCGAACTCCTGGGCTCAAGTGATCTTCCTGCCTTGGTCTCCCAAAGTGCTGGGATTATAGGCTTGAGCCACCACGCCCAGCCTGCCTTTCTTTAAAAGAACAGCCAAGCACTTGAACCTCTAACATTGAAAACTGTAGATCAAAACAAACAACAAATCAAAAAACTAGAGACAGTAAAGGATCAGAAGGAAAAAATCCCACCATAATATCCTCAGAGTTAAGAGGATATTGCATCCATAAAAGAACAATGAGAGACTATTAAAAAAACATTTTGGAAATTAAATATTATAGAAAGAAAAAATAATTTAGAAGATAAAAATTAAATACTGCAGATATTAGATGAAAAAGATGGAAAACAGAAGCAAAAATATAAGAAAATCAGAACTCCAGGAGTTACAATGTCAAAATGCTAGAAAATCAGAAAAAGTGAACAGAGAAAATGGAGAAGAAATTAACAAAAAAAAAATGCACGAAAATTTCTCAGAACTTAAGGACACGTTTCCAGATAATAGAACATTTTATGACATTCTTTTTTTTTTTTTTTTTTTTGAGATGGAGTCTTGCTCTGTCACCCAGGCTGGAGAGCAGTGGCACCATCCCAGCTCACTGCAACCTCCACCTCCTGGGTTCAAGTGATTCTTCTGCTTCAGCCTCCTGAGTAGCTGGGACTACAGGCACCCGCTACCGTGCCAGGCTAATTTTTTTGTATTTTTAGTAGAGATGGGATGTCACCATATTGGCCAGGCTGGTCTCGAACTCCTAGACCTTGTGATCCGCCTGCTTCGGCCTCTCAAAGTGCTGGGATTACAGGCATGAGCCACCGTGCCTGACCTCTATGACATTCTTTCATAACCCAGAGGGCAAAGAAAAAAACCCAAAAATTTTGGGGTTGGGGACTGGGAATCAGAATGCCAGCATAATACTTTTTAACACTAACATGAAAAGCTAGAAAGCAATGGAGCTAACTTTTCAAAATTCTGGCTGGGCACAGTGGCTCATACCTGTAATGCCAGCACTTTGGGAGGCCAAGGTGGGCAGATCACCTGAGGTCAGGAGTTCAAGACCAGCCTGGCCAACATGGCAAAACCCCATAAAATATGTAAATACATAAATTGTAAAAATAAAAAAATTAGCCAGGCGTGGTGGCGGGCACCTGTAATCCCAGTTACTTGGGAGGCTCAGGCAGGGAGAATTGCCTGAACCCAGGAAGCAGAGGGTACAGTGAGCCAAGATGGTGCCACTGCACTCCAGCCTGGGCGACACAGCGAGACTCCATCTCAAAACAAACAAACAAACGAACCAAAATCCTGCAAGAAAAAAATTATATACAGATAAATTAGAATCTAATGTGATGGGAGAATAAAAACACTTTTGGAGATGTAAGTCTCCAACAAATTTACCTCTCTTGTACTCTTCCAGGAAGTTACTGGAGCATGTGCTCTAGCAAAATGAGCAAGTAAGCCAAGAAAGGAAGACATGGAATCCAGAAGAAAGGGGATCCAGTAGAGGAGAGAGGTAAAGATAATCCCAGGGGATGGTGAAAGGAGTGTCCTGGATGACAGCTGTACAGCAGCCTAGAGAATAATCAATCCAGACTGTACCCAAGATGGAGGGCTCCAGGGAAGGTGTTTCCAAGAAGATAAAATGATAGTTTACATGATACTCTAAGAGAATGAGAGGTTTCTACTTTTAGGAAGAATTTGGAGATTAATCAATGACAGATACATAGAAAACCAAGCAGATTTTTTAAAAAGTAATATTCTAGAGAAAACAAAAGGATGTATAAGAAAGGAAATCTAATTATAATATACTAATGTCTCATCTTTGAAAAACAACGGAAATGCTCAATATTAAACTAAATAAATTTTATTACTATATTGGGAGAATGAGGAAAGATAAAAGACGTGTATGTGTTTGAGATACATGTGGGTGTAAGAAAGCTACCTCCAGCTGGGTGAGGTGGCTCACGCCTGTAATCCCAGCATTTTGGGAAGCTGAGGCAGTTGGATCACCTGAGGCCAGGAGTTCAAGACCAACCTGGCCAACATGGTGAAACCCCATCTCTACTGAAAATACAAAAATTAGCTGGGTGTGGTGGTGGGCGCCTGTAATCCCAGCTACTAGGGAAGCTGAGGCAGGAGAATGGCTTGAGCCCCAGAGGCAGAGGTTGCAGTGAGCTGAGATCGTGCCACTGCACTCCAGCCTGGGAGACTGAGTGACACTCTGCCTCAAAAAAAAAAAAAAAAAAAAGCTAAATTTTCATCCTAACAGAAATAGATAACACCTAAAACTGAAAATTTGTGAAATAGACGATAACCATATTATTTATTTATTTATTTTTTTTTGAGACAGAGTTTATCTCTTGTTGCCCAGGCTGGAGTGCAATGGCGTGATCTCAGCTCACTGCAACCTCTGCCTCCCGGCTTCAAGTGATTCTCCTGCCTCAGCCTCCCAAGTAGCTGGGATTATAGGCACCTGCCACTACTCCCGGCTAATTTTTTTGTATTTTTAGTAGAGATGGGGTTTCGCCATGTTGGCCAGGCTGGTCTTGAGCTCCTGATCTCAGGTGATCCACCCACCTTGGCCTCCTAAAGTGCTGAGATTGCAGGCATAAGCCACTGTGTCTGGCCCATGTTAATAATTTTTAAATTCTGAAAGATCTAGTTTAAAAAAATGGAAAGTAGCCTCTGGGGAGTAGGAATGAGGTAGGGATGAACTGAGGACTCCTGTTTTTCCCTTGAACTATTTGACTTTTAGAGTTATGTTTAAATATAATAACTTTAATTAAAATAATATATTTAAATTAATGGTATAAGACAGAGAAAGAAACTGGGCCTTCTTTTGAACTACCCAGGTGTCTTAGTCCATTTTGTGTTGCTATAAAGGAGTATCCAAGGCTTGGGTAATTTATAAAGAAAAAAGGTTTCTTTGGCTCACAATTCTGATGGCTGGGAAATTCAAAATTGGGCATGTGCATCTAGTGAGGGCCTCAGGCTGCTGCCACTCATGGCAAAGGTGAAGGGAAGACAGCCTGTGCAGAGATCGCATGGAACAAGAGGAAGCAAGAGAGGGGTGGGGGAGATTCCAGGCTCTTTTTAAACAACCAGCTTTCTTGGGAACTAATAGAATGAGAACTCACTTACTCCTAAGGGAGGGCATCAATCTATCCATGAAGGATCTGCCTCCTAGGACCCAAACACCTCCCATCAGGCTCCACTTCCAATGCTGGGGATTGAATTTCAACATGAGGTTTAGAGGGGACAAACATCCAACCCATAGTACAACATCACAGAGAGAGGAGAGAAGAGGCCTTCATACCCACATCGCTGGACTCCAACATCAGGATCACAACACAGAAGAGGTTCACATTAGCATTGAAGACCACAAATTCCACAAAGAGGCCTTTTGTGCGTTGGTCTAGCCAATGCCTCTGTTCAAGATGCTGTAGAACTCTGGGTAAACAGAGGACAGGGTCAGCCCATTTTCTTTAATACTGCAAAGGAGGAAAATATCCCGATGTTTCCAATATCACTCTCATATACTAGGTAAGATGCTACATTTCCCAATCTACTTTTCCTATGAAATATTTTATGATTACTAATGCCCAAACTTTCACTGGCATTAAATTTAGTAGACCATAAAAATGAAAGTTTTTACAATAGTATTCACAACAAGGTTAAATATTCAGGAAAATATACTTGGCATTTCAGGTCTGAAGTAGAATTTCATATACTATGACAACTATTTCTATTTCAAGTATTAAATGCTACTCTTTACTAACAGCTGTTCAGTTTTGGGAGGCAGGAGGAGTAGAAATGTCATTATTTAGTTGGCATTGTGGTTTGTGAATAATGAATTCCTTGCATTTAAATGAAGAGATAATTATTTTTATTTAGGCTTTTTCTCATGTAATGACAAAGACTCTCAGAATACTAAACCACTCTCTAAGTCTCAGGAAATTTAATTTTGGCATTGGACTTTTGGGTTCCTGTATTTTGGCTCATGAACGGCAATGTTTCCTTTATATGTGAAGATTACAGTTTGTCCAAGCTATGGTTACTTGAATTAAACTTCAGCTAAGATTAAAAATGATAGGTATTTTTCCAGCTACAAAATGAATTTTGGCAAATTGCCAAACCAAAACATACCTGTAATTTGAAGCTGAGCAAGGAATTTTTAAACTAAAGGGTATATTTCCTTAGAAGTCTAAAATAAAAGTGTCCATAAGAGTTACAGACAGTATAGCAGCTGTCAAAACTACTCAAATGGGTCTGAAATTCCTATTTGTCCTGTGACTGTCCAAAAGCAAATATTTTGGTCCTCTTGTTCAGGGCCCAGGCTTACTCACCGGGTTGCAGTACTGGAGTTTCTTCCAAGTTTCACAGCGTATCCTCCTCCTGAGTAAGTGGCAAATTCCCCTTGAATAGGATAGCCACCCAGGGTCTCCTGATTCTGATAATGCCAAATGCTATCTGATTTGGTGATGTTTGTATCAAGGGGGCCCCAATTAACCCCATAGTTCTCTGTATCCTCCTGATGTTGGTGAGATGGCTTCACTTGCTCCTGGGGAGACACTCCAGCTGGGAAGAGTCTGGTATCAGGAATGCGAATCTGACGAAGCAGAACATTGCCCAAAAGAAAAGAGTTCCCATCGGCAATAAATCCTAATGAGAAAGTAAAAGAAACAGTTTTGTTTATATATTTTTAAAATCTTTCTTTCCAGCACATCCAGAATGCAGAAAAAAGAAACGATGTAAAAAGTGCCACATTAGGTTAGTAATGAGAAAAAATGCATACTTTCACCATTAGGTTTGAAAACATTTTTGGAGGTTCTAGATAATGCTATTAGGTAAGAAAAAGAAATAAGGCTGGATATGGTACCTCACACCTGTAATCCCAGCACTTTAGGAGGCAAGGCAGGAGGATGGCTTGAGGCCAGGAGTTCAAGACCAGCCTGGGCAACACAGGGGTACCCGGTTTTTATATAAAAAAAAGTTTAAGTAATAATAAAAATGAGACCTATAAAAATAAAAAAGTGAAATTATCACAATTTGTAAATGATATGTCTAATCTAGATGAATTAAGAGAATTGACTGGTGGCCGGGTGCAGTGGCTCACGCCTGTAATCCCAGCACTTTGGGAGGCCAAGGCAGGTGGATCACGAGGTCAGGAGATCAAGACCATCCTGGCTAACACGGTGAAACCCCGTCTCTACTAAAAATACAAAATACTAGCTGGACATGGCAGCGGGCGCCTGTGGTCCCAGCTACTGGGGAGGCTGAGGCAGGAGAATGGCATGAACCTGGGAGGCAGAGCTTGCAGTGAGCCAAGATTCTTATAAGTAGATTTTCTTCCACCTCTGCCACCCCTGAGACACCAAGAGTAACCCCTCTGCTTCTTCCTCAGCCTACTCAATGTGAAGATGATGAGGATGAAGACCTTTATGATGATCCACTTCCACTTAATGAACAGCAGATTATCTTATGATTTTCTTGATATTATCTAGCTTATTTTAAGAATACAATATATAATACATGTAACATATAAAATATGTGTTAATCAACTGTTATCAGTAAGGCTTCTAGTCAATAGTAGGCTATTAGTAGTTAAGTTTTTGAGGAGTCAAAAGTTATACATGAATTTTCAGCTGTATCAGGGGCCAGCACCCCAAGCCCTGTATTGTTCAAGGGTCAATTGTATTTATAAAAAGAATTCAGCAAGGTGGCTGGATACTAAATAAACATAAAGAAATCAACAGTGTTCATATGGCCACATAATGTTTACTTAGATGGTATACAGAATTAAAACATTTATTTATTTTGAGACAGACTCTCACTTTGTTGCCCAGGCTGGTGTGCAGTGGTGCAATCTTTGCTCACTGTAACCTCTGCCTCCCAGGTTCAAGCAATTCTCCTGCCTCAGGCTCCTGAGCAGCAGGAACTACAGGTGCCCATCACCACAGCCAGCTAATTTTTTTGATTTTTTAGTAGAGACAAGGTTTCACCATGTTGGCCAGGCTAGTCTTGAACTTCTGACCTCAGGTGATATGCCTGCCTTGGCCTCCCAAAGTGCTGGGATTACAGGCATGAGGTATCATACCTGTCCTAAAACATCTTATTTATAATAGTAACACAAAAGGTAAAATAAATCTAACAGATGTGCAAAAACTCTATGGGGAACAATTCTGAATCTTACCGAGAGCTACAGATGAAGATGAAAACAAACAGAAAAGTATACCATGCTCTCAGGGACGAAGAGAATGTAATAAAAATCTTAATTCCCTAAATTAATCTTTATAGGTTCTTAGTCTGTATCTCTATAAAGATCTAGATCTATAACTATATACATTCTTAATATATAAAAAACTCCTACAAATCAAAACGGGTAAGCAAAACCACACAGCCTGATGAAAAATAGCCAAAGAATATGGGCGGACGCGTATTCATTCATTCTTTTAATCAGTACGTATTGAGTGCTCAAAGGCACCAGGTCCCACCAGGTACCCAGAATATAGCAGTGGAAGTAAGAGAGCCCAGGCCACAGAGAGCCCATATTTGAGGAGCAAGACAGACAGCCAATAACCAAATAATATTCAGGTAATGATAAGGGCTATGAAGAAAAATTAAGCAGAGTAAAGGGATCAATAGTGATTTGGAGAGGGAGCAATGCTGTTCCCTTAGGATCATTAGAGCTTTCTTTGGGAAGATGGCATAGGAGAGGCCCTAACGCAGTCAGACATCAGCCACCAGGAGAACAGCAAGTTCCAAGGCCCTGAGTGAGAGCATGCTTGACATATTTAAGGAAAGCACAGAAGCTTGAGTCGCTGAAGTCGCGTAAACGAGGGTCAGGGGAGTAAGAGATGAAGTAACAGAAGCAACCAGGGGCCAAACCGGGCAGGCCCTTGTAAGCTTTGGAAAGGACTTGGGACTTTTAAGTTTGATGGGAATCCACAGGGCGGTTTTCAACAGTGAAGCAACACAGATTTATGTCTTAAAAATAGAATATGGGGAGGATTGAATGAAAAAAGGCAAAAGCATACAGGCAAGTTTTGCCCCTATGAGAAGGGAAAAAGGGTATCTTAGTTTCAACTTGCATTTCTCTAGGTGCAGTTGCAAAGTCTTTCATATATTTCAGGGACACTTGAATTGTTTGAAAACACCAATTTTCACCAGGCTGTCTTTTGGGAATGTGGGCAGGTGCTCTCATATATTGCTTCTTGTTTTTGTTTTTTGAGATGGAGTTTTGCTCTGTCTCCCAGGCTGGAGTGCAGTGGCACGATCTTGACTCACTGCAACCTCCGCCTCCCAGGTTCAAGCAATTCTCCTGCCTCAACCTCCTGAGTAGCTAGAACTACAGGCATGCATCACCAGGCCAAGTTTTTTTTTTTTTTTTTTTTTTTTTTTAGCAGAGATGGAGTTTCACTATGTTGACCAGGCTGGTCTCGAACTCCTGACCTCAAGTGATCTGCCTACCTTGGCCTCCCAAAGTGCTGGGATTACAGATGTGACCCACCACACCCAGTCATATATTGCTAATAGGAGTGTTTATTGGTACACCAGGACAATTTGGCAATATCTTTCTAAATTAAAAATGTATATATACTTTGACCTAGCAAGTCTTCTCCAAGGTATTTATCTTTCGATATATTTGCACCTTTGTGGAATTAAGTACATACAAGGATATTAATGATAGTCTTGCTAACAAGACTGGAAATGATCTAAATACCTATCAGTAGGGAGCTGAGTATATAAATTATGGTACGTCCATGCAATGGGATACTATACAGTAAGTGAATAAAACATAATAGGAGCAGCTTCATATATGCTGATAGAACAAGCCCCAGATAAACTGTTCAGGGAAAAAAGCAAAATGCATGATTTTTTTTTTTTTTTTTTTTTTTCTGAGACGGAGTCTCACTCTGTTGCCCTGGCTGGAGCGTAGTGTGGTGCGATCTCGGCTCACTGCAAACTCCACCTTTCTGGTTCAAGTGAGTTTCCTGCCTCAGCCTCCCAAGTAGTTGGGATTAAAGGTGCCCGCCACCACGGATGGCTAATTTTTGTATTTTTAGTAGAGACGGGGTTTCACCATGTTGGCCAGGCTGGTCTCAAACTCCTGACCTCATGATTCGCCTGCCTCCATCTCCCAAAGTGCTGGGACTACAGGCAGGAGCCACTGCACCTGGCCATTACCTTTGAAAGAATATATAATAAATTGGGAATGTAGCTGCCTCTTGAGAGAAGAGAAGGGGGACTAGGCACAAGGAAGAGTTGCACAATATACCCTTTTGATGTACATTTGGATTTTCTTTTTTTTTTTTTGATGCAGGGTCACTCTGTCGCCCAGGCTGGAGTGCAGTGATGCGATCTTGGCTCACAGCAACCTCTGCCTCCCAGGCTCAAGCAATTCTCCCACCACAGCCTCCCAAGTAGCTGGGACCACAGGTGTGTGTTACCATGCCCAGCTAATCTGTGTATTTTTTGTAGAGATGGGGTTGCACCACATTGCCTAGGCTGGTCTTGAACCCCTGGGCTCAAGTGATCCTCCTGCCTTGGCCTCCCAAAGTGCTGTGATTATAGGCATTAGCCACCGTGCCTGGCTGGATTTTCTTCATATTCATGTTTTACTGATTTGCAAAATTATTTTTAAAATTTTTATATTTTTAAGAAATAGATACGAAGCCTATGTTGTCTAGGCTAGTCTTGATCCTGGGCTCAAGCAATCTACTCACCTCAGCCTCCCAAAGTACTGGGATTACAGGCATGAGCCACTGTGCCCAGCCAAGACACTACATACTTCAGCAGCCAAACAGTGCAAGAGAGACCATGCCTGCTGTGATGGTGCAGACCTCAGCCAGATATCCAGTCACTATTTTTGTTTTTGAGATGGGGTCTTGGCTCTGCTCAGACTAGAGTGTAATGGTGAAATCATGGCTCACTGCAGCCTTGAACTCCTGGGCTCAAATGATCCTCCTGCCTCAGGCTCCCAAGCAGCTGGTACTATAGTCATGTACAACCATGCCTGGCTAGTTTTTTATATTTTGTAGAGATGGGATCTTGCCGTGTTGCTCAGGCTGGTCTTGAACTACTGGCTTCAAATGATCCACCTGCTGCTACAGCCTCCCAAAGTGCTAGCATCACAGGCGTAAGCCACTGTGACTGGCCAAGTCACTTTGATTTAGTACTTTGTTCAGGACAAGTTACAGTTACAGATTGCAAGTAGAATGTTCCCTGGGCCAGGCACGGTGGCTCACGCCCATAATTCTAGCACTTTGGGAGGCCAAGGCAGGTGGATCACCTGAGGTCAGGAGTTCGAGACCAGCCTGGCCAACATGGCAAAACCCCGTCTCTACTAAAAATACAAAAATCAGCTGGGTGTGGTGGCGGGCGCCTATAATTCCAGCTACTCAGGAGGCTGAGGGAGGAGAATTGCTTGAACCTGGGGGTGGAGGTTGCAGTGAGACGAGATCGTGCCACTTCGCTCTAACCTGGGCGAAAGAGCGAAACTCCGTCTCGGGAAAAAAAAAAAAAAAAAAAAAAAGAATGTGCCCTGAACCCAGAACTGTCACCACCTAAAACTGAACTAAGGACACCAGACTGGACAACATAGTGAGACCCTGTTTCTAAAAAAAATAATAATAACTGGGCATAGTGGCGCACGCCTGTAGTCCCAGCTACTCAGGACGCTGAGGTGGGAGAACTGCTTGAGCCCAGAAGTTCAAGGCTGCAGTGAGATGAGATTATGTCACCGCATTCTAGCCTGAGTGGGAGACTGAGACCCTGACTCTAAAAGTAAAATTTTAAAAAATTGAACTTGTCGTGGGGTGGGGGGAGGGGGGAGGGATAGCATTAGGAGATACACCTAACGTAAATGACGAGTTAATGGGTGCAGCACACCAACATGGCACATGTATACATATGTAACAAACCTGCACATTGTGCACATGTAACCTAGAACTTAAATAAAAAAAAATTGAACTAAATAGATTCAACATGCAATAAATAGGAGTTGTCATCTATAAAAACTCACCCAAACACACACTAACCACACCTTTAAGAAAAGACTGTAAATGTTTGCTGAGATAAAAATGTATTTTAGATTCTTTTTCAGGAACCTAGGAGATGATCCAAATCTCATCAGGAAGCCACCAATCCTGAGATAAATGAATGTAACAATTTCCAGAATGCAGCTTACTTAACAAGATGTAAAGTTAAATAATGACGGTGTTGGTAACTGGTGGAAAAATATTGAACACAAAATGTTCCTGGCGGGTGCGGTGGCTCACACCTGTAATCCCAGCACTTTGGGAGGCTGAGGCAGGTGGATCACTTCAGGTCAGGAGTTTGACACCAGCCTGACCAA
This sequence comes from Pongo pygmaeus, assembly GCF_028885625.2. Classification (NCBI taxonomy): domain Eukaryota; kingdom Metazoa; phylum Chordata; class Mammalia; order Primates; family Hominidae; genus Pongo; species Pongo pygmaeus. The sequence continues at coordinate 69,731,695 of NC_072391.2, read as the reverse complement.
CACGGTGAAACCCCATCTGTACTAAAGGTGGCTGAGACAGGAGAATCACTGGAACCCGGGAGGCAGAGGTTGCAGTGAGCCAAGATCGTGCCACTGCACTCCAGCCTGGGCGACGAGAGCAAAATTCCGTCTCAAAAAAAAAAAAAAAAAGCCAGGTGTGGTGGTGCATACCTATAATCCCAGCTACTAGAGAGGCTGAGGCAGGAGAATTGCTTCAACCTGGGAGGTGGAGGTTGCAGTGAGCCTAGGTTGCACCACTGCACTCCAGGCTGCGTGACAGAGTGAGACTGTCTCAAAATAAAATAAAATAACATAAAAAAGATGCATTCCTTAAGAAAGTCATTCTTTAGCATTTCTTCATCACTGTCCACAGCAAACCATACTAACTCGTCTGCATGGTGGCGTTCCTTGAAGACACAAACCACATCGTGTCCATCTTTTCATTGTTAGCTCCTAGGACAGTTCCGAGCATATTATAGAAGTTCAATGCATGTTTGTGGGGCTGAACTGGATACCCATGCAAGCAAAGTCACACAGACACACTCATAGACCTGGGAAAGACGGCTCAGGCCAAAATAACATTTTGTGTGGAGATCCTTCAATGAAACCACATTCCTGGTTTTGCACTTATTGAACAGCCTTCTTTGCTACCTGTGGTTGAGTCCCAGGGGTCACTTCCAGTTACTTCTCATGATGTAACTGAATCCATTCTCATTCTTGCTTGTCAGACTTTTGTGAAGCCCATCAGTGGGAATCAGCGCCATGGGCCTGGGTGAACAGATGTAACTGAACCTCCTTAGATGAAGGCCAGGGAACAGGCTCTTGGGATGCCCACAGGTATGGCCGTATCAGAAAACGCCAGCTGACCTTCCTCCACTTTCTCATAGGTCTTGGTATGGGGTATTTGGAAAATTAATTGTACCCCACATTTGCAATGACTGGGCTCCAGGACTGCATTCTTACCTCTGTAATCCCCATACAGGCTAGGAAGGAGGATGTGATTGGCCCAGGGGTAGAAATCCTGAAGAAGTTTGATTTCTGAGAATTGGTGTGAAAAGGTCTTCCAGATAGCTTGGTGGAGGTAAAATCGATTGGAGTTCTTTGCAGAGTAGATTGCAGTCATCAACAGGGTAAGGAAGAGGATTTGTACTAGTTTAGAAGAGGAAAAAAAATGCCATAGTTGAGTGGTTAACTTAGAAATCCTCTATGTCTTTTTCATTTTTCCTAAGTCTATAGACTTATGCAGGTCAAAACCAGTCAAAAACTGGCAGTTTCATATAGTTCAATCTAATAATTATAAATACACACATACACATTTCCTTCCCAAAATCATTCTGCCACTAATCATACATTTTACTTAAAACAAGATACAATGGCTGTGGCTGGGCACAGTGGCTCACACCTGTAATCCTAGCACTTTGGGAAGCTGAGACGGGCAGATCACCTGAGGTCAGGAGTTCGAGACCAGCCTGACCAACATAGTGAAACCCCCCATCTACTAGAAATACAAAAATTAGCTGGGCGTGGTGGTGTGTGCCTGTAATCCCGGCTAACCAGGAGGCCGAGGTAGGAGAATCGCTAGAACCCAGGAGGCACGGGATGCAGTGAGCTGACATTGCACCACTGCACTCTAGCCTGGGCAACAAAGTGAGACTCCATCTCAAAAAACAAAACAAAACAAAACAAAACATAAAATCCCGCACAAGAAATATGGTGTTTAGCTGTAAGGACTAAGCGTGCACTCTATCTCACTCATGTGATTGTGTTTACAAGAAGTGAAGTCATGATAAAAACAGAATTTGTCTTCTTTGGACTAGGGAATCCAATAATGAACTAGATGTGTTGAAGCCAGTCAACTGGCACCTACAGAAGAGCTGTCTGCCAAAGCATTTTCATTTTCCCTCCATAGATCAAGTGTTATTACATTTTGCAGGTGGAGAAAGTGACTTACTCAAGCACACAATAAAACCTCTAGACTCCAAGGTCAGGGGTCTGTCCAGTTAACATCCCACCTGCTTTACTGGAATCCTAAACCTCACAAGGTGAAGATTTTAAAAGACAGCTTTTTAACTCTTCTTTATTTTCCATTTTATTCTCTCTCTTCCTTTCCCTTCTGGAAAAGGTGTTGTGTTATCAGTATGTTGCCATTTCCTTTCCATACCCAAAATATCTCCAGTCAGCTTGAAGAGTTTCTTCTTTTTCAAGGTTCTTTCTGGGCGCTTAGTTGGACTATTCATAGCTGGGGCTACATAGACGGGGTTGTTCTTATCTCTTGAACCTGGTACTGACGAAGAACATTTTGCTGTCAAAAATTCAAATATAGACCAAAGAAATGTTATATTTCATTGAGCAGTCACTCACCATTCATTGAGCATCTACTGTGAGCACCTCCTTTTAAATGTTAAACAAGGAATAAAACTACCTATGCAGTGCTTCTTAAACTCTCGAAAGGACCTGTTTTTTAAAACATTCCCGTCAATTAGAGACTGATACTTTTGTACAATACAGTAAAAATGAGTTACTAGGCTGAACACAGTGGGAGGCCAAGGCAGCAGGATTGCTTGATGCCAGGAGTTGACCAGCCTGGTCAACATAGTGAGACGTTGTCTCTACAAAAAAATAAAAAATTAGCCAGGCATAGTGGCACATGCCTGTGGTCCTGGCTACTAGGGAGACTGAGGTGAGAGGACTGATTAAGCCGAGGAGTTTGATGTTGCAGTGAGACTAGCAGATCATTTGAGCTCAGGAGTTTGAGACCAGCCTGGGCAACGTAGCAAGACCATGTCTTTTTTTTTTTTTTTTTTTTTTTTTTTGAGACAGAGTCTCCTTTTGTTGCCCAGGCTGGAGTGCAATGCATGATCTTGGCTCACTGCAGTCTCCACCTCCAAGATTCAAGCGATTCTCCTGCCTCAGCCTCCTGAGTAGCTGGGATTACAGGCACATGCCACCATACCTGGCTAATTTTTGTGTTTTCAGTAGAGACGGGGTTTTGCCATATTGCCCAGGCTGATCTCGAACTCCTACCTCAGGCAATCAACCCGAGACCCTGTCTCTTAAAAAAAAAATTAAAACATATATTAAAAAAAGAAAAAAATAAAGCAGAAGTATGTAAAATACAAGCCCTGCTTTTGAAAATTAGATTTAGTAGATATAAAGTTAATCTGCCAAATTGTTAAAGTTTTTAAATGCTTAGTCTTGATTCCTGTACTTAGACTAGAAACAAACAGTTCTAGTCAGTGGACCACACTTTGGGAGCACTGTTCTATAGTGGTATTTCTCAAATTTTAATGATAGGACTCATCTGAGAATTTTATTAAAATATGGATTAAAATATGGATTCTGGAGTGAGGCCTAAGATTCTGCATTTCTTAACTATATATGTATATATACATACATACGCATATATATACGTATATATACATGTATATATATACGTGTATATATATGTATATATGGGGAGGGGGAGGGGAAGAGGGGGAGGGGGGAGGGGGGAGAAGGTGGGAGGGGGGGAGAAGGGGGGAGAGGGAGAGGGGGAGGGGGAGGGGGGGAGAAGGGGGGAGAGGGAGAGGGGAGGGGGAGGGGGGAGGGGGGGAGAAGGGGAGAAAAGGAGAGGGGGAGAAGGGGAGAAAAGGAGAGGGGGAGAGGGGGAGAGGAGGAGAGGGGGAGAGGGGGAGAGGGGGAGGGGAGAGGGGGAGAGGGGGAGGGGGGAGAGGGAGAGGGGGAGAGGGAGAGGGGGAGAGGGGGAGGGGGGAGAGGGGGAGAGGGGGAGGGGGGAGAGGGGGAGGGGAGAGGGGGAGGGGGGAGAGGAGGAGGGGGGAGAGGAGGAGGGGGGGAGGAGAGAGGGGGAGAGGGGAGAGGGGGAGAGGGGGAGAGGAGGGAGAGGGGGAGAGGAGGGAGGAGGAGGGGGAGAGGGGAGAGGAGGAGAGGGGGAGAGGGGGGAGGAGGAGGGGAGAGGGGGAGAGGAGGGGGGAGAGGGGGGAGAGGGGAGGGGAGAGGGGGGAGAGGAGGGGAGAGGGGGAGAGGGGGAGGAGGGAGAGGGGGAGAGGAGGGGGGAGAGGAGGGAGAGGGAGAGGGGGAGAGGAGAGGAGGGAGAGGAGGGAGAGGAGGGGGAGAGGAGGGAGAGGGGGAGAGGAGGGAGGAGGGGGGAGAGGGGGAGAGGAGGGGAGGGGGAGAGGGGGAGAGGAGGGGAGGGGGGGAGAGGGGGAGAGGAGGGGAGAGACGGGAGGGGGAGAGAGGAGAGAGAGAGGGAGGGGGAGAGGAGAGAGAGGAGGGAGAGGGGAGAGGAGGAGAGAGAGGGGAGGGGGGAGAGAGGAGAGAGAGGGAGAGGGGGGAGAAGAGGAGAGAGAGGGGAGGGGGGAGAGAGAGGGGAGACGGGGAGAGAGAGAGGAGGGAGAGGAGGGAGAGGGGAGAGAGAGAGGGGGGAGAGGGGAGAGGAGGGAGAGGAGGGGAGGGGGAGAGGGGGAGAGGAGGGGAGGGGGGAGAGGAGGGAGAGGAGGGAGAGGGGGGAGAGGGGAGAGAGGAGGGAGAGAGGGGGAGAGGGGAGGGAGAGGAGAGAGGAGAGGAGAGGAGAGAGGAGGAGACGGGAGAGAGGAGGAGAGAGGAGAGGGAGAGGGGAGAGAGGAGGAAGGGAGAGGGGAGGGAGAGGGGAGAGAGAGAGAGGGAGAGAGAGAGAGAGAGGGTGGGAGAGAGAGAGAGAGGGAGGGGGAGAGAGAGAGAGAGGGTGGGGGAGAGAGAGAGAGAGAGGGTGGGTGAGAGAGAGAGAGAGGGAGGGGAGAGAGAGAGAGAGGGGGGGAGAGAGAGAGAGAGAGAGGGGGGGGAGAGAGAGAGAGAGAGGGGGGAGTGAGAGAGAGAGGGAGAGGGGGAGGAGAGAGGGAGGGAGAGAGAGAGGAGGGGAGGGAGAGGGAGAGAGAGAGGGAGGGAGAGGGGGAGAGAGAGAGGGAGGGAGAGGGGGAGAGAGAGAGGAGAGGGAGGAGAGGAGAGAGAGAGGGAGGGAGAGGGGAGAGAGAGAGGGAGGGAGAGGGGAGAGAGAGAGGGAGGGAGGGGGGAGAGAGAGAGAGAGGGGGAGGGAGAGAGAGAGAGGGAGGGGAGGGGGAGAGAGAGAGAGGGAGAGGGAGGGAGGGGGGGAGAGAGAGAGGGAGGAGAGGGGGGAGAGAGAGAGGGAGGGAGGGGGAGAGAGAGAGAGGGAGGGGGAGAGAGAGAGGGAGGGAGAGGGGGAGAGAGAGAGGGAGGAGAGGGGGAGAGAGAGAGGGAGGGAGGGGGGAGAGAGAGAGGGAGGGAGGGGGGAGAGAGGGAGGGAGGAGGGGGGAGAGAGAGAGGGAGGGAGGGGGGAGAGAGAGAGGGAGGAGGGAGAGAGGGCAGGGGGGAGAGAGAGAGGGAGAGGGGAGAGAGAGAGGGGAGGGGAGAGGCAGAGAGAGGGAGGGAGAGGGGGAGAGAGAGAGGGAGGGAGAGGGGAGAGAGAGAGGGATAGAGGGGTTGTAGGAGTAGAGAGGGGGGGAGTGAGGAGGGAGGGAAGGAGAGGTAAGCCTGACAGGGGAAAGAGAGGGGAGGGGGTCAGAGACAGGGGGAGGGGGGGGGGAATGGAGGAGAGGGTTTCAGTGGAAGGTTGGTCTTGGAGGAGAGTGAGGGAGGGGCCTCCCAAAGTGCTAGGTTACAGGCATGGCCATGCGCCCAGCCACTATGGATTTTCTTGAGATGGATCCTTAGATGTGAAACCTCTATAGCAAAAGGATGCAGAAGTTGCAGGTTGTCACTACATATTGCCAGATTTTCCTTAACGAGCACGGCTGTTCATTTCCTTGGCATTACTGTGTACTATTATTTTTCTTTGCCATTATTAAAACAAAAATGCAATATTATCGTTTTATTGGACTAGTGAAGCTGAATTTCCTACATGTGTTTTGGCCACTGCAATTACACGTTTTGCTTTAAAAAAATTATATCTTAACTTACATATATTAAAAAAAAAAAAAAAGTCACTTTTTGGTGCATAATTCCATGAGTGTTGATTAATACTTAGAGTTATATATCCACCACTATAGTCAAGATACCAAGTAGTTTCATCACCCCCAAAATTCCCTCAGGCTGTCCCTTTGTATTTATATTTATGTTCCGTATCTAAAAGATACAGAACAGTCCGTATCTTTTAGAAATATAAAGTCTGAAGTACATGAAATGGATAAAATGATATGAAGTCTGATATTGTTCCCCCAAAATAATAGATGAAACAAATTGGCCATGAGCTGGTTATTGTTGAAGCTGGTTGGTAGGACTTTAGAATGCATTATACTAGTCTCTACACTTTTGTGTGGGTTTGACATTTTTCTTAATTAAAAACATTTTAAGTTTTTTGTTATTTTTTTCAAAGTGGTTTGGGTTGTTGATTTGTTACTGTCCTCTTCACTCCTCAATCCTTTTCTGCCATACTTCTTATTTTTTCTGTCATGAATTACACTTATCCCTAACAAATGTCAGTTAAATGTCAGTTTGCCTTTTTTTTAGTTTTGAGACAGGGTCTCGCTCTGTCACCTAGGCTGGAGTGCAGTGGCACAACCACGGCTTACTGCAGCCTCGACCTCCTGGGCCAAGCAATCCTCCCACCTTAGACTCCCAAGTAGCTGGAACTATAGGAGCACACCACCATGCCTGGCTAATTTTTTCTAATTTTTGTAGACATGGAGTTTCATCATGTTGCCCAGGCTGGTCTCGAACACCTGGACTCAAGCAATCTGACTGCCTTGGCCTCCCAAAGTGCTGGGATTACATGCGTGAGCCACTACACCCAGCCTGGTTTGCCTATTTGTTTTTTGTTGTTTATGTTACATTGTCAAAACCACTAGGCACCTTGGATTGACACCCAGGGACCTCAGTTTCCCTAACTTCTGCAACTCCAATGGTTCTTCCCATCCCTCACATACCTTTACTGGCTGGCTGATGAAGACATTTTGAAGCACTGATAAAATAATTGAAATCATCCAGCTGGTGGCTTGGTCTTTGCTCAATTCCAAGCTATAAAGGGCTGTAAAAAAGGCTGAAGCCAGGCTAGTGAGACCTAACAGGAGCCAGCAGACTGAAGTCAACCATTTGGACAGGCCATTAGACATGGGCTTTTTTCCTTCTTCTGAGCTCAGGATGGCAAAACTGGTGACTTCCCTGAAGCACAAAAGTTGAAGGAATAATCTTGTACGCATCAGCTGAGAGAGAGGATGAGGAAGATTACAGGGGATAAAGAAGGCTTGGTGTGGTGCATTACCTGGATGGCTCTTGCTCCGTGGGAAGAATATGTGTTTCCAAGAGTTCCTGGAGTTTTTGAAGTTGGCTGGCTGCATCTAGGAAGTCACAGGACTGGTGACCCTGGGTGAGACCCAGCGTGCCTAAGTGAGGTTTCAGCCTCTGCAGAACTCTACGCAGGTAACAGCAGAAATGATGGTGGTTTTCAGGAACAACTGAAAATATATTTCAAGTTGACACTTTCACAAGTGGATTTCAATAAGAAGCAATTAGTGGTAGAGATTAACAATTCATTAATTGATGATGAGGCTATATTTTCCCACTACTAGCAGAGATTGGACCGTACCCCACACTTGCAGTACTACCATCTTCTCTGAGGATGCTGGTGAATTTGTAACAATTGTAAAATTCTAAGATTTGATCTAAAGACTTTTAAAACCTTATTGAGTTCTTCACTAGAATGGCAGTACATGTGACCTATACTAGTAAGTGCCCAGGAGACACAAACCGTATTTGAGAATCCATAAATTCCATAATCTCACCATCTCATAAAAGAAAAAGGATGACAAGTTTCAACAGCCTTCGACAAAGCAGAAAGGATATGTGGGTCTAATACAGAAAACATTTTTATTTATTTATTTATGTTTTTTGAGATGGAGTCTTGCTCTGTCATCCAGGCTGAGTGTAGTGGCACGATCTTGGCTCACTGCAACCTCCGCCTCCCGGGTTCAAGTGATCCTCCTGCCTCAGCCTCTCTAGTAGCTAAGATTACAGGCACCTGCCACCATGCCCAGCTAATTTTTTTTTTTTTGTATTTTTAGTAAAGACAGGGTCTCGTCACATTGGCCAGGCTGGTTTTGAACTTCTGACCTCAGGTGATCTGCACGTCTTGGCCTCCCAAAATGCTGGGATTACAGGTGTGAGCCACCCTGCCCGACCTGTGTTTTTTTCTTTTTCTTTTTTTTTCAAGACAGAGTCTGACTATGTTGCCCAAGCTGGAGTGTAGTGGCGTGATCTCAGCTCACTGCAACCTCTGCCTCCTGAGTTCAAGCAATTTTCCTGCCTCAGCCTCCCCAGTAGCTGGGATTACAGGCGCCCGCCACCACGCCCGGCTAATTTTTGTATTTTTAGTAGAGACAGGGTTTCGCCATGTTGGCTAGGCTGGCCCTGATCTCCTGACCTCAGGTAATCCACCCACCTCGGCCTCTCAAAGTGCCGGGATTACAGGCATGAGCCGCCACGTCTGGCTTGTGTTTTTTTCCTTAATCCTGTACTTTGTATCACCAGATAGAGATAGATTGTCTAGAAGTCATCAAGGGGAACAAAGCTATCAACTCTGTATTAGAAGCTTAAGGAAATTAAAACAACCAGATGGTTGTATCAGGCCATCGGTTATGAATGAGTAAGAAAGTAAGAGACATGCAAGGGAGTGGGAGGCAAACAGAAGATTCATTACTGAAATCTACTGAAGTTTACCACGTGCCCAGTGGCGCTCTCCCTGCTGATGACAGCCTTGACCCTCCAAGTGAGACGATATGAGGTTGGATAAAAGTTTCACCAGCTTAGTAATGTCACGAGAACTCCATGGCGGCTGCTCACACTTGGAGAGTAGGTATGTATTTCTCCTGAGTAGGAATCTCACAGTTTCCTTTAATTCCTGAATGTAGGACCAGATGAAAAAAATCAGCCTGTTTTTCATTAACCCAGGATTTGTACCAATTACAGGTGGTAAGGCCGTTCCCTTTAGTCAGAAGGGGATATGCTTAGCACAAAGAACCTCAATTTTTCATGCTCCTCTAATTTTTCAGAAAGCAGTCACCTCACAGCTCAAGGTAGCTTCAATACCAGTTTTATGAGACAATACAGAATGAAAAAAGAGACAATTTGATCAAACATCAAAGACTAAAGCAAGGCCAGAGTGGTGCCTAAACACTCCCATTTAGTTCTCAGAATACTTATTCAAGAGTAAAAGCTAAGTGTGTGGTTGATCACGGCTCAGGGGACAGGAATTGGGAAAAATATATTACAGGTAACAGGACTGTGACAGCCTCCCATGAGATTCTTCCCACTGCTCTCTTCCACTGAGTGGGGAAGGGGTGCATGTAATTTTTTTTTTTTTTTTGAGATGGAGTCTTGCTCTGTCTCTGTCAACCAGGCTGGAGTGCAGTGGCACGATCTTGGCTCACTGCAACCTCCGCCTCCCGGGTTCAAGCCATTCTCCTGGCTCAGACTCCTGAGTAGCTGGGACTACAGATGCATGCCACCACGCCCAGATATTTTTTTTTTGTCTTTTTAGTAGAGATGGGATTTCACCATGTTAGCCAGGATGGTCTCAATCTCCTGACCTCGTGATCCGCCCGCCTCAGCCTCCCAAAGTGCTGGGATTACAGGCGTGAGCCACTGTGTCCAGCCGGGAGCATGTAATTTATCTGTAAACTTTGATACTGGCTGGGTACAGTGGCTCGCGCCTGTAATCCCAGCACTTTGGGAGGCCAAGGTGGGAGGACGGCTTGAGCCCAAGGGTTTGAGACCAGCCTGGACAACATGGTGAAACCCTGTCTCTACAAAAATTAGCCAGACATGATGTCACATGCCTGTAGTCCCAGCTACTTGGGAGGCTGAGGTGGGAGGATCGCTTGAGCCCAGGAGTTTGAGGCTGCCACAGTGAGCCGAGGTTGCACCACTACACTCCAGTCTGTGCAACAGAGCCAGACCCTATCTCAAAACAAACAAGCAAGCAATAAAATAAAATAAAATAAAATTGGATACCAATCTTACCTCAACTACCATTGTGGCAGAGAGAGGCTCAACAGAAGCATCGGAGAGGCAGGAGGCCTGGATGGGAGGAAAGAGGGGCAGAGTCTCCTGTGGCTCAATCAACGGGAAGAGCCGCCCTATGACAAGATTGATTGGGAAGAGGATGACAGCAGTGTGGATGCTGATCAGCAGTTCAGACCAGGCCACAGCAAATGGACCCACTGAAAGAAAAGCATGACATCAACTTTTATCTTCAACAATTAAAATAATTGCAAAGTCATTCCTCTCCTAGGTTTAACTATTTACTGAGGAAGTTAACTACGTTTATCTAGGGATAAAATTATCATGGCAGTAAAGACCATGTTGTGTTCCTAATACTGCTTCATTTGTTAATAAATGAGAACACTGAGAAACTTTGTTAGAGTATTCTAACGTTAGGGCAGTGGAAGAAAAATGAAGGCACAATGTATTAGTCTGTTTTCACACTGCTATAAAGAACTACCTGAGACTGGGTAATTTATAAAGAAAAGAGATTTAATTGACTCACAGTTCTGCATGGCTGGGGAGGCCTCAGGAAACTCACTATCATGGCAGAAGGTGAAGAGGAAGCAAGAAACTTTACATGGCATTACAAAGCATTACAAAGCACTACAAAGCACCTTTCCTGGCATTACACTTTACATGCCTTACAAAGCAAGGCATCTTACATGGTGGCAGAAGAGTGACGGGGGAACTACCACACACGTTTTTTATCCCCGAGATGGAATTTTGCTCTGTCACCCAGGCTGGAGTGCAGTGGCGCAATCTCGGCTCACTGCAACCTCCGCCTCCTGGGTTCAAGCAATTCAACCATCAGATCTAATGAGAACTCACTCACTATCATGGGAAAAGCATGGGAGAAACTGCCCCCATGATCCAGTCACCTCCCAGCAAGTCCCTCCCCCAACACAGGGGGATTACAGTTGGACGTGAGATTTGGGTGGGGACACAGAGCCAAACCATATCACACAACATGATTCTGTTTCTTTCTAATCCTGAAAGTAAGGATAGTGGAGTTTAGTAAAAGTGTTGCATAGTAGGCTGGGCATGGTGACTCATGCCTGTAATCCTAGCACTTCAGGAGGCTGAGGCAGGAGGATCACTTGAGGCCAGGAGTTCTAGACCAGCCTGGGTAACAGAGCAAGACCCTGTCTCAAAAAAAAAAAAAAAAAAGATTGCTTACTACAAACAACACACATCAGGGCTCATCCATACTTTGCTCATCTCTCTTGGCAGTGGTGCTGTTTCTCTTCCAGAACATAACATTGATGACCATGTTGCAGAGTAGCAGTGTCATGCAGCAAGACAGCCGTTGGACCCTTGTAAACTGGTTCCAGGGATGCCGAGTTGCAACTGAAAGCCACAGATAATCCTGGGTGAACTTTTCTACAATCATGGAGGAAAACAGATGTCTGAAAAGAGAAATCACAAGAGGAAATACATGAGATTTTATTCTGAAAGTGCACCAGTTTAAGATGTGATTTGCCCAGCAACAAGCGACATAGCAACTCCCAAGCCTCTATTCAAAACCTCTGTGAATAAGCTTTCAGATATTGTAATTCCTTTTTATTTTAAATGCTTTTACCATCACACAAATGTGTCCATGTAAGATTCTTTTGTTATTTTAGGATAAAAGGTTGTTGAGGATAATTTATATGCTATGCAAGTTTAAAATTAAAAATGGTTTTAGCTTTATAAGAGTTTTGATGAATCTTTTACTCTTCAAAAGTTTACATTAAACTTCTGCTCAAAATAGTTTGGTAAATTCATACTCTGAGCACTTTCTCTACTCCAAATATGGAGGAACTATAAATAATATATAAAAAGAAAGAACCAAAAAGACTTTGCTGGGCTTAAACACAAAATAAACCTTTTCTGAGGAAGAGAAGCAGAATGAGAAAACAAGGTGGTGAAAGTCAGGTAGAAGCTATAGGATGACTGAGCTCCAGATCTGGAGGAAGGTAGTACAAAAGTGGGAGTTTGACTTTTGTACAGTAACTGAAACTAAAAAGGATTCATTGGGTGCGGGAAAGGGAGGGACAAAGCCAATTCCACTGCTAGAAGCCAGGGTTGAGCCTGGAGCTCATGAAAGGATACTTGAGAACAAAAAAACCTCTGTAGGGCTACACATTTATAGTAAGGAGGTGAGAAAAAAGGGACAGCTTCATGACCGGGAACTGAGTCAAGCTATCCAAGCCTCATGACAAGATCTGCAATACTCCTAGTTTCATTAATTTCATTGAAAAATAGGCGCTCCAAGGTCCCATATAATAAGGCCCAGTTCTAGACTAGAGATGTGAAGGGTTGGAATGAAAACAGTAGCAAAACCAGTCAGGGGTGGTGTTTGTGGTGGAAGGGGTGGGAGGGATGGTATGTGTGTGTGTGTGGAGGTGCAGTGGGAGGGAGAGGAGTGAGAGGGAGAGAAAAAATAATAATCCAGCCCAAAATAAATTAATTTAATGGGACCCAGGAGGCAGAGGTTGCAGTGAGCTGAGATCGCACCACTGCACTCCAGCCTGGGCTACACAGAAACACTCCATCTAAAAAACAAACAGAAAAAGTGGTGTATATAAACACACACACATAACAGAATATCATTTAGTTTAGTTTTTTGAGACAGGGTCTTGCTGTGTCACCCAGGTTGGAGTGGAGTGCAGTGGTGAGATCTCAGCTCACTGCAACCTCCCTCCCCCTGGCTCAAGTGATCCTCCCACCTCAGCCTCCCGAGTAGCTGGGACTACAGGTGCACACCACTACACCTAATAGGGGTTAGCTGTAACCCCACCCAAATCTCATCTTGAATTGTAGTTTCCATAATCCTCTCCTCTGTCATGGGAGGAACCAGGTGGAGATAACTGAATCATGGGATCGGTTTCCCCCATCCTGTTCTTGTGATAGTGAGCGAGTTCTCACAAGACCTGATGGTTTTATAAGGTGCTCCCCACTTCACTGGGCACTCATTCTCCTTGCTGCTGCCACGTGAAGAAGGATGTGTTTGCTTCCCCTTCTGCCATGATTGTAAGTTTCCTGAGGCCTCCCAAGCCATGCTTAACTGTGAGTCAATTAAACGTCTTTCCTTTACAAATTACTCAGTCTTAGGTATGTCTCCACAGCAGCATGAGAATGGACTAAATATAACACCTGGCTAATTTTTGTATTTTTTGTAGACATGGAGTTTTGCCATGTTGCCCAGGCTGGTCTCGAACTCCTGAGCTCAAGTGACCCACTTGTCTCAGCTCCCCAAAGCGATGGGATTCCAGGTGTGAGCCACTGCACCTGGCCCATCATTTAGCTTTAAAAAGGAATTTTTTTTTTTTTTTTTTTTTTTTGAGATGGCGCTTCCCTCTTGTCACCTAGGCTGGAGTGCAATGGCGTGATCTTGGCTCACTGCAACCTTCACCTCCCAAGTTCAAGCAATCCTCCTGTGTCAGCCTCCCAAGTAGCTGGGATTACAGGCACCCAAAACCATGCCTGGCTAATTTTTGTATTTTTAGTAGAGATAGGGTTTCACCATGTCGGCCAAACTGGTCTTGAACTCCTGACCTCTGGTGATCCACCCGCCCTGGCCTCCCAAAGTGCTGAGATTACAGGTGTGAGCCACTGCACCCGGCCCAAAAAGGAAGGAAATTCTTGCACATGCTACAACATGAGTGAACCTTGAGGACATTGTGATAAATGAAATAAGCCAGTCACCAAGAGACAAATACTGTATGGTTCTGCTTACATGAGGAATGTGAAGTAATGAAATTTATAGAAATAGAAAGAATAGTTGCCAAGGGTTGGAAGGGGGAGGAAACAGGAAGTTGTTCAATGGGTGTAGAGTTTCAGTTTTGCAAAGTGAAAAAGTTCTGGAGCTATGTTGCACAACAATGAGAATGTATGTAGTACTACTGAACTGAACACCTAAAAATGGTTAAGATGGTAAATGTTATGTGTTTTTACCGTAATTTTAAAAGTTGTAAAAATAGTGTAAACATATACATAAATAAATATATAGCTTGCAACTTTTCTGCCTTAAAAAATATCTACATGCAGCAGTGATTAAGAATCTATGTGATGGACACACAATGCATGAAGATGTAATTTGTATGACAACAATAGCACAAAGGAGTGGGAAAGGAATTGAGCTATAGGAGTGAAGTATTTGTATACTATTGAAATTAAGTTGATAATAATCCAGCTAGGTTGTCATAAATTAGAATTTTAATTATAATCCCCAGGGGAGGCATAAACAAAATAATTTAAAAATATATAGTAAAAGATATGACAAAAGAATATGGTAGACTAGAAAATATCCATTTAACACAGAGAAGGCAGTGATGTCCTCTGGGAGATTCTATGCCAGTAGGTGTGGGTAACCGTTGAACCCCATTTGTGATGGTGATTTAAAAAAAAGGCAGTGATAAAGAAATAGAGAAACAAAAAAGATACAATACATATAGAAAACAAATAGCAAAATGGCAGATATAAACCTCACCTTATTAGTAATTGTATCAAATGTAAATAGGTTAAACTTACAAATTAAAAGATAGAGATTGGCAGAATGGACCAAAAAAATGCCTAATCCAACTGTATTGTGTCTACAAGAGACATAATTTAGATATGAAGACACAAATGAATTGAAATTAAAAGGATGGGCCAGTAGTGGTAGCTCACGCCTGTAATCCCAGCACTTTGGGAGGCCAAAGTGGGAGGATCATTTGAGGTCAGGAGTTCGAGACCAGCCTGGCCAACATGGTGAAACCCCATCTCTAAAAAAAAAATTAGCCAGGCATGGTGGCACGTGCCTGTAGTTCTAGCTATTCGGGAGGCTAAGGCAGGAGAATTGCTTGAACCCAGGAGGTTGCAGTGAGCCAAGATCACGCCATTGGACTAAAAAGATGGAAAAAGGTATTCCATGTAAACAGCAGTCAAAAAAGGGCTGGAGTGGCTATACTAATATAAGACAAAATATACTTCAAGACAAAAATGATTACTAGAGACAAAGGACCTTTTATTAAAGGGTCAATCTATTAAGAAGATAAATTCATCTGTGCTGTCTTCTTACAAGCCAAATGGAAGTGTTGCTAGCCAGCCATATAGCTGTCGCAGTGTTTCTGCTTAGGAACTGCTCCACAGGCAGAAGACAATGTATTAAAATCTTCAAAGTGTTAAGGGAAAAATAAAAAATTTCTATCCAGTTAAATAGCTAACTATGAGTCAAGAGTAAAGATGGACACACACACACTTCTCATTAGAACTATTAAAAGAGCTACTTCAACAAGAAGAAAAAAGCCCAAAGTAATGATAAGAAATATAGAAAACTGGCTGGGCATGGTAGTTCACGCCTGTAATCCCAGCATTTTGGGAGGCCCAGGTGAGCGGATCACCCTGAGGTCAGGAGTTTGAGACCAGCCTGGCCAACATGGTGAAACCCCATCTCTACTAAAAATACAAAAATTAGCCAGGTGTGGTGGTGGGCGCTTGTAATCCCAGCTACTCAGGAGGCTTAGGCAGGAGAATCACTTGAATCCAGGAGGCAGAGGTTGCAGTAAGCCGAGATCACGTCATTGCACTCCAGCCTAGGCGACAGAGCAAGACTCTATCTCCCCCCAACCCCCCCCAAAAAAAAAGCCGGGCACGGTGGCTCACACCTGTAATCTTAGCACTTTGGGAGGGTGAGGTGGGTGGACTGCTTGAGTGCAGGAGTTTGAGACCAGCCTGGGCAAGAGAGTGAAACCCCATCTCTACTAAAATACAAAAAATTAGCCAGGCGTGGCAGCGTATGCCTGTAATCTCAGCTACTCCGTAGGCTGAGAAAGGAGAATTGCTTGAACCCGGGAGGCAGAGGTTGTAGTAAGCCGAGATTGCATCACTGCACTCCAGCCTGGGTGACAGAGCAAGACTTCCGTCTCAATAAAAAAAAAAAAAAAGCCACGAAAAGAATACAGAAAACTAGGCTGGGCGCGGTGGCCCTCACCTGTAATCTCAGCACTTTGGGAGGCCAAGGTGGGCAGATCACCTGAGGTCAGGAGTTTGAGACCAGCCTGACCAACATGGAGAAACCCCGTCTCTACTAAAAATACAAAATTAGCCAGGCATGGTGGAGCATGTCTGTAATCCCAGCTGCTCGGGAGGCTGAGGCAGGAGAATCACATGAACCTGGGAGGCGGAGGTTGTGGTGAGCCGAGATCGTGCCATTGTACTCCGGCCTGGGCAACAAGAGCAAAACTCCGTCTCAAAAACCAACCAACTAAACAAACAAAAAACAAAGAATATAGAAAACGAGAATAAACAGAGAAATTGATAATATATTATTAATATATTTAACTGTGAAATATGAAAGGAAAAACCTTTTTTGTGCATCTAAAAACAAAATGGTAAAACCATAACACTAGAGAGTAATTTAAAACATGGGAATTGGGAGAGAGGTTACTCAAGAATGGTTAAAGCATTGCTAATTCTTTCTCATGTTCAGGCAGAAGAAACATTCTTAGAAAATTAATATGGAGAAAAGTGTGTTAAAAATTAAAAGTAACCAATAAAAAGAATTAGAAGAGGAAGAGGAGGAACAGAAGCAGGAAGTGGAAAAAGAAGCGGAGAAAGAGGAAAAAATATAGTTTCTAAACCAGCAAAGATTAAAAATACAAGCAGTGGTCAGGCCTGGTGGCTCACACCTGTAATCCTAGCACTTTGGGAGACCAAGACATACAGATCACTTGAGCCCAGGAGTTCAAGACTAGCCTGGGCAAAATGGTGAGACCCTATTTCTACAAAAATAGTTTTAAAATTAGCCAGGCATGGTGGCACACACCTGTAGTCCCAGCTACTCAGGAAGCTGAGGTGGGAGGATCACCTAAGACCGGTGAGGTTGAGGCTACAGTGAGCTGTGATCATGCCACAGCACTCCAGCTTGGGTGACAGAGCAAGACCCCTTCTCAAAAAACAACCAACCAACCAAGAGGCAGAGAACCCTAAAAAAAAAACACACACACACACAGAAAAATCCTGTCAATTTGACAATGTGGAAAGTAGATAAAGAGAATGGTTTATAACAAATAATGCAAAATAATACGGTAAAGTAAATCCAAATGGATTGGTAATCATAATTAATGTAAACATATTAAACTCATGTATTAAAAGATAGAGATTATTAGATCTGGTTTTTTAAACATCCAGTTATATGTTGCTTGCAAAACATAACTCTAAGCAAAACCATAAAAAGGGCTGAAAGTAAAAAGATAAGAACAAACAATAGAAATAATATCAGTATGTCAACTTTCTTTAGTTAATATAAAATGGAATTTAAGATACAAAGTGTCAACAGGATCAAAGGGAGACCTACATAATAAAAAAAAATGTATCCAGAAGAAATAACAAACATGCACTTAAATGCTCCTAGTAAACATCCAATAGACATATAAAATATGTCTATATGGTAAAAACTTACATAACTGAAGGAGAATTAAATTCACAGTTACTCCTCTATTGGAAACACAGAGATTAAACAGATAAAAAATCACATTTCAGCAACAAAAATGAGTATGTTTGAATAAATATACCTATATATGTTTTAAAAATACTAGAACTTTGGATGCAATTGTGTATTCCTGTAACCCTAGCTACTCGGGAAGCTGAGGTGGGAGGACTGCTTGAACTTAGGTGTTTGGGACCAGCTTGGGCAACACAGTGAGACCCTATCTCAAAAATCAAAACAAAACAAACCTAGAACTGTATCAGGTCTAGGGAGGGGAAATAGTATTCACTACTCCTTAAGTTTTGGTAAAGGAGAGAAAATTTCTACCAGTTTATTCCTATACACAAGCAACACACAATTTAAAATATATATTTTTGGTTTGTTTTTTAGAGACAGGATCTCATTCTGGTTTTTTTTCCCCCCACTTCTTGCTTGCTGAGAGTCCATGATTTTTAGTTTCAAGACTTATTTGTTTTCTTTGTTTTGTTTTGAGATGGAGTCTTCACTCCTTCGCACAGGCTGGAGTGCAGTGGCATGATCTCAGCTCACTGCAGCCTCGGCCTCCCGGGTTCAACCTCCCTGCCTTAGCCTCCCCAGTAGCTGGGACTACAGGCATGCACCACTGCGCATGGCTAATTTTTGTATTTTTGGTAGAGAAGAGGTTTCACCATGTTGGCCAGGCTGGTCTCGAACTCCTGACCTCAGGTGATCTGCCCACCTCAGCCTCCCAAAGTGTTGAGATTACAGGAGCGAGACACCGTATCTTGGCCCTTCCCCTTGAATCTGATTTTCAAAGTTAGGACATAAAAGGCTAAAGCCCCTACTTAGTTCTGTTGAACTGCCCATTCTGGAGGGAGACAGCCACCCCTATGAAAAATGCCACTCTCCTGAGGTTGCCACGCAGAAGCCATACATAGGTGCTTTGTTGACAGCCACAGATGAGCTCTCAGTTGACAGCCAGCGCCCCCTGCTGATTTTATGAGCGAATCATTTTTGGAAATCTAACACAGAGGAGCTTACAAATGAGTAAAAGACCCAGCCAGGATGAAAGACCCCAAGGGAAAACTCCCCAGCCATGGCCTCACTGAATTTCTGACCCACAAAACCAGGAGAAAAGTAACATGGTTGTTTTAATCCACTCTCAGTTTTGGGAGTAATTTCTTATGCAGCAATTGTAATTGGAGCAGATCTTAATAGAGAAATACACATTTCTTGCTGTTCTGGACATCTAGGGAGGAGAAACAAGAAATACACATTTCTTGTTTGTTCTGGGAGTCAAGTCCCAGAAGAAACAGTCCCATGTTTTTTGCCTTTAGGCATTTTAATGTAAGGACGTGGTGTCTGGTTGGTTGGTTTTGTTGTTGTTGTTTTGAAACAGGGTCTCTCTCTGTCGCTGAGGCTGGAGCGCAGTGGCTCTATCTCGGCTCACTGCAACTTCCGCTTCCTGGGTTCAAGTCACTCTTCTGACTCAGCTTCCCAAGTAGCTGGGACTACAGTCTCATGCTACCACGTCTGGCTAATTTTTGTACTTTTGGTAGAGATGGGGTTTTGCTATGTTGGCCAGGCTGGTCTCAAACTCCTGGCCTCAAGTGATTTGCCCAGCTTGGCCTCCCAAAGTGCTGGGATTACAGGCATGAGCCACCATGCCCGGCTGGGACATGGTGTTTGGGCCTCTTGCAATCATCTTGTTCCCTTGAGGAAAAAGCTGAGAGCCCTAATATTGAACCAGAAAGCTGAAGTTAAGAAGAAGGTCAGATAGCAGAGGTATATTCTCATCTTTAGCATTCAGGAGACATAGTAAGATACACGGATACCTAGAAAGATACAGAAGTCGATATGTACATTATACCGTCCTCCTGGTCTGTGACTTCACCAGTACCACGTGGCTTTAATTATTTTGGTTTACTAGCATCTTTCCATTTTTTGAGATGGAGTTTCGCTCCGTTGCCCAGGCTGGAGTGCAGTGGCAATCTTGGCTCACTGCAACCTCTGCCTCCCAGGTTCAAGCAGTTCTCCTGCCTCAGCCTCCCGAGTAGCTGGGATTGCAGGTGTGCACCACCACGCCTGGCTAATTTTTGTATTTTTAATAGGTCTTGCCATGTTGGCTAGGCTGGTCTTGAACTCCTGACCTCAAGTGATCTGCATGCCTCACCCTCCCTGCAGGGATGGCAAGCGTGAGTCACGGTGGCTGGCCAGTTTACTAGTGTCTTTGAAAGTCAGTTGAAGGCCCTCTCATACTTTCCTTTATTTTTATATTTTGTTCTCATAAATATTTGCATCATAGAATTAGTGGTATCCTTTTTATACTCCATCGATCTGAGTGATTGTTTTATTCCTAGTTATCTTAGTAAATTTATAAATGATTCTCTAGGTAAACAGTTTCAGAAAATAAGAGCAATATTTATAATTTTTATACTGCAAATCTTTTTGTCTTCCTTCTGATTTTTAAGGTAATGGTTACACCATTTACAACCACAACAGTAATGCTTATGTATGTTTGAAATAATACATTAATGTTAATTTGCATTAAAAACAATTCAACAGTGAACAATTCAATTAATAGTGAACATCAATATTCACTGTTAATAGTAATTTTCCAACAGTACCTAAAGGAAAAGAGCTCTCTCTTTGAAACTGGGATGAAGACCCTGTCAAGCTCACAGTCTCCGAGGTCCACAGCCAGCCAGCAATTGCACAGGAAATGCCACTTCCTCTTAACTGCCATGTCACAGACAATTACCTGGCTGACATACCTATAGTAAAATGAAGATAATCACGTTAGGGAGGTGGGCTCGAATCAGTTGTTTGTAGTAAGATGTAATCTCAGACCATTGGTAAGCTGTCCAAGTAAATGAACTGTTTCATTGCAAGGCAAGAACTAAGGAAAGGAAGGAAAGTTGAGGCCAGACATGGTGGCATATACCTATAATCCCAGCACTTTGTGAGGCTGAGGCAGGCGCATTGCTTGAGCTCAGGCATTTGAGCACGGCTTGGGCAACATGGCAAAATCCCAACTCCACAAAATATATAAAAATTAGCTGGGTGTGGTGGTGTGCACCTGTAGTCCTGAGCTACTTGGGAGGCTGAGGTGGAAGGATTGTTTGAGCCCAGGAGGTCAAGCCTGCAGTGAGTTGAAATTGCACCACTGCATTCTAGCTTGGGTGACAGAATGAGACTCTGTCTCAAAAAAACAAAAAGAAATGAGAGTAGATCTTTCCCTTCCCAACTTCTAAGGGAGTTCATGTACCAGACACCAGACTGCAAACCTTTCTCACCTATGAATAGATCGGTATGTATCTATACTTTTTATAACCTTTCTCTGTCCCATATGTGACAGTGGCTTGCCACCTTTTCAAATATCCCGTCTGCCTTTCATCATCAGGGGGCATAAATGGGGTGTAGTCTTTAATGTTTACATTAATGACTTCTCACTCTACTTAGTCTCATCTCCGTTTCATAGGCCTCATCTCCACTTCACAGAGCCATAGGCCCTGAGAGTTCATCGTTTTCCCAACCAGTGTTTTATCACTAATGTCTGTGCTAACTTCAGCCGTTCACACCCCTGTCCTCTGGGACACCTGATTATTCAACCTATTTGATTTCACCTCACAACTAATCGGCAAACCTCCTCCTTTACTGTAATGATGCTATTTTCCCCAAGGGTCTGTGTTTGTCACACAGGTCAAATTTCTCTGGTCAAAATCTTTTTTTTTTTTTTTTGAGACGGAGTCTCACTCTCTCACACAGGCTGGAGTGCAGTGGCGCGATCTCGGCTCACTGCAACCTCCACCTCCTGGGTTCAAGCGATTCTCCTGCCTCAGCCTCCAAAGTAGCTGGGACTACAGGCAGGAGCCACCACACCCGGCTAGTTTTTGTATTTTTAGTAGAGATGGGGTTTCACTGTGTTATAGCCAGGATGGTCTCGATTTCCTGATCTCATGATCCACCCGCCCTGGCCTCCCAAAGTGCTGGGATTACAGGCATGAGCCACCACGCCTGGCCAGTTCAATGTATTTTGACAAACGTTTATACAGCAGCACCATCAAAATATCACCCCCAAAAGCTCCCTATCCCTCCTTCCAGTCACCTCCTGCCCCCTCACTCCTGGCCCTAGGAGAACAATGATCTGCTGTCCTCTGTCTTTATGGAATAGTTAGCCTTTTATGGAATTTCATATGTGTGGAATCATATGCTAAATATATATAAATATATATTTATATTTATATATATTTATATATATATATTATTTTTTTGAGACAGGGTCTCGCTCTGTTGCCCAGGCTGGAGTGCAGCGGTGCAATCTTGGCTCACTGCAACCTTCACCTCTTGGGCTCAAGTGATTCTCCCGCCTCAGCCCCCCAAGTAGCTGGGAGTACAGACATGAGCCATTAGGCCCAGCTAATTTTTATATTTTTTTTGTAGAGACAGAATTTCATCATGTTGCCCAGGCTGGTCTCAAACTCCTGACCTCAAGTGATCTAACCACCTTGGCCTCCCAAAGTGCTGAGATTAGAGGTGTGAGCCACCGTGTCTGGCCTATACATCCTTTATGTATATCTTCTTTCACTAAGCATAATTTAAAAAAATTCATCCATGTTGTCATATGTAACAATTGTTTCCTTTTCATTGAGTAGTATTGCATTGAATGAATATACTAACATTTGTTTATTCATTCGATAGACATCTGTGATGTTTTCTGTTTTGGGCTATTAATAAAGCTGCTATGAATATATGTGTACAGGTCTCGCAGTGGACACGTTTTTGTTTATCTTGGGTAAATACCTATGAGTGTGATTTCTGGGTCACGTGGTCAGTGTATGTTTAACTTCACAAGAAACTGGCAAGCTGTTCTCTGAAGTGGCCATACCATTTTACACTCTCACTAGGGGTGTGTGAGTGTTTCAGTTGCTCCCCATCCTCCCCTAAACTTGGTTTTGTGACAATTTTTTTTTCTTTGGAGATGGTCTCACTCTGTTGCCAGGCTGGAGTGCAGTGGCACCATCTCTGCTCACCGCAATCTCTGCCTCCCAGGTTCAAGCAATTCTCCTGCTTCAGCCTCCTGAGTAGCTGGGATTACAGGCATTTGCCACCACGCCCAGCTAATTTTTGTATTTTTAGTAGAGACAGGGTTTCACCATTTTGGCCAGGCTGGTCTCGAACTCCTGACCTCAAGTGATCCGCCGCCTCTGCCTCCCAAAGTGCTGGGATTACAGGTGTGAGCCACCGTTTCTGGCCTTTTGTGAGAATTTTTAATTTAAGCCATTCTGATGGACGGCTAGTGCTGTCATTTTCATTTACTGATGACTAACCACGTTGAACTTCTTTTCAAGTGCTTACTATACATTATTCACCTTTTTAAATAAAACTGGAAGGATGGTTTACAAGCTGATTTGTGCATACTGGAATAGAATGAAAGCAGCAAGGAAGTTATTAGGCTCCACCAGCCCAGTGGCTGGTACATCTAGCCTAAGGGGAAAAACATATTTTGCTAACAAGTTTAGGCAGACTGCATGCTCTTTGTGGGTGGGCAACATGTGGCAACAGATTGACTGCCTGAGCCTTAAGACTTCCACTTCATTTTTCTCTTTTTTCTCCAAGGAATCAGTAATCTTCATTCTTAATTAATTGTATCATCTACTTTCTCTAGCACCTCTCCTAATTCTGGATGCTGCTGAAGGAAGATACTGAATCATTCGAACCTAACACGTTAGGTTCAAGGACTTTATCATCGTCTAGTTATTTCTCTAACTCTTCAGGCACATCTCATACAGTAATTCTTTCTCCTTCCTTAAGATCTTGACTTTTTTTTTTTCCTTCCCCCCAAGACAGGGTCTTGCTGTTGCCCAGGCTGGTGTGCAGTGGTGCAGAAATGCTCACTGCAGCTTCAACCTCCGAGGCTCAAGTTATCCTCCCACTTCAGTCTCCTTAGTAGCTGGGATTATAGTTGCACACAACGATGCCTGGCGATTTTTTCTGAATTTTTTTTGTAGAGGTGGGGTCTTCCTATGTTGCTCAGGCTGTTCTCAAACTCCTGGCTCAAGTGATCTTCCTGCCTTGGCCTCCCAAAGTATTGGGATTATAGGCGTGAGCTGCTGCGCCCTGCCCTTAAGCTCTTAAATTTGACCCAAAGTTTGACTGTTAGTGGATAGTTGTTTACTAAAGTTAGTCTTTAAGGATATTTTTTCATATTTAGAAATACTTTTAATTTGTGGCACTTTCAGGCAATGTTTCATTGGTGTTATTTGCTGTTCACAATCATGACAATGAAAATGAAATTAGAGAAAACAAAGCATCTATTATTCTACTATCCAAAAAAAAATCACATTGTTAATCTCTCACACTTCTTTCCAGGGCTTATTCTTTGTAGACAGCTTTAAAATTGAAATCTAATAGTCATTTGTTACTATTTGGCTCAAAGCTTTACTGTGATTTATGGTGGTGATCTGCTTTCTTCTCTCTTGGATCCACAAAGCAGCAGCAACAGCCAACAGGATGTAAGTACTCACCAGGAGGGACTGACACCAGAATTGTCATGCCAGAGCCGAAGGCTGTGCAGGTCCCCTAGAGAGGACCAAGTGGTGAGAAGGAAGACATCCAGGCCCCCTCGTTCAAAGACTGCCTTCTGGGGGTCACAGAGGTGATGGGGCTCACTCCGTCCCTCTGATCCATAGAGGGTGATAACAACCTACAATGAGACAGGGAAAGATAAAATATAAGGAATTTTAACACAATTCTTTGGGTTTATCCTTAAGGAGAAAGACGAAGACATAGAAAACTATTTAAACGAAGTCTTTCAGATCTTAGACAAGCATAGATAATTCTTCATATATGCAGTATATATATATTTTTTCTGACATGAAGTCTAGCTCTGTCACCCAGGCTGGAGTGCAGTGGTGTGATCTTGGCTCACTGCAACCTCTGCCTCCCAAGTTGAAGCAATTTTCGTGCCTCAACCTCCTGAGCAGCTGTGATTACAGGTATGGGCCATCACGCTCAGCTAATTTCTGCATTTTTAGTAGAGAAGGGGTTTCACCTTGTTGGCCAGGCTGGTCTCAAACTCCTGACCTTAGGTGACCTCCCCACCTTGGCCTCCCAAAGTGTTGGGATTACAGGTGTGAGCCCCCATGTGTGGCCCACATGTACAGTTTAGAACTAGAAAATACCAATCTCTGATCTCTTTTAAAGTGCTATTGGTTGCCAGGATATCACCAACTCAGAGTGTGTCTCATATGGCAGAAGACACAAGGCAATGTGAAGAACATTTATTTCATTAACCTTAGCTGTTGTAGCAGCCCTTCTTCGATATCCGGTGTAGACCTGAATAAGGTAGTGAAATTGAGCGCTGGGGTCATTATCAGCCAGGACAGTGACCTTCACCTGCAAGAAAAGCAGAACCATGCAACTTACTAGGCCTCCCCTTGGTATAGCTCCTGCCTCCTCCAGCTGAGGAGCAGGAGGATGCACTCTGGCAGGTGTGGCAGCCCTGCAGAAAGCAGACAGACACATGAGCAGACCTAAGCCACTAAAGTGGGGATGAGGCCTGAACCTCCAGGGCCTGTGCCTCTCAAGTGAAATAGTCATAGAATCACCCGATCAGGTCTTGGGCCTCTAAATCCTTCCACCTCCCTCCCACTTAGGTACAGTCACCAGATAACAGAGAATACCCAGCTAAATTTGCATTTCAGATAAACTATGAATAATTTGGGGCACGCTTACACTAACAATGCACTATTTATTTAAAATGCAAATTTAACTAGGTAGCCTGTATTTTTGCTTACTAATGCTGACAACCCTACACCCAGGGCAACAAGAAATGAACACTTGGCGTATTCTAGAATTTCCAAGTGTAAGAAAACATACGAAGAACACACACATGGAAAGAGGCGGCTGTCAAAAGATTTTTGTTTCAAAAAACATGCCATATAAATTTCTTGTATATTATAGTTATATTTATATTTTTATTTTTTGAGACGGAGTCTGGCTATGTTGCCCAGGGTGGAGTGCAGTGGTGCATTCTCGGCTCACTGCAACCTCCACCTCCCAGGTTCAAGTGATCCTCCCACCTCAGCCTCCTGAATAGTTGGGACTACAGACATGCGCCACCACAGCCAGCTAATTTTTGTATTTTTAGTAGAAACAGGGTTTCACCATGTTGGCCAGGCTGGTCTTGAACTCTTGACCTCAAGTGATTCACCTGCCTTGGCCTCCCAATGTGCTGGGATTATAGGCGTGAGCCACCTCACCTGATCGGTTACATTAAGTTATAATTTGATTTACATATAACTTTCTTTTTTTTTTTTTTTAGACGGAGTCTCACTCTGTTGGCCAGGCTGGAGTGCAGTGGCATGATCTCGGCTCACCGAAACCTCTGTCTCCTGGGCTCAAGCAATTCTCCTGCCTCAGCCTCCTGAGTAGCTGGGATTACAGGCGTGTGCCACCACACCTGGCTAATTTTTGTATTTTTGTAGAGACAGGGTTTCACCATGTTGGCCAGGCTGGTCTCAAACTCCTGACCTCAGACCTCAGGTGATCCACCTGCCTCAGCCTCCCAAAGTGCTGGGATTACAGGTGTGAGCCACTGCACCCTGCCAACTTACATATAACTTTCATATCCAATGTATAAAGTAAGATAAACTTGCATTTGACTTTAGTTAAGCTCTCTAGGTCTTTTCTTTTTCTTTTTGGAGACTGGGTCTCTGTTGCCCAGGCTGGAGTAAAGTGGCACAATAGCTCACTGCGCCTCAAGGCTCCTGGGCTCAAGTGATCTTCCCACCTCAGCTGCCCAAGTAGCTGGGACTACAAGCATGCACCACTATACCAGACTCATTTTTTTTTTTTTTTTTAATTTTTAGTAGAGACAAGGTCTTGCTATGGTGCCCAGGCTGGCCTTGAACTCCTGAGCTCAAGTCATCCTCCTGCCCTGGCCTCCCAAAGTGTTGGAATTACAGGCATGAGCCACCACTGTACCTGGCTAGTGTTTTCTTTTGGCTCATTCATGTCCTAAAAGGAGTCCTACAAGGGTCCAATCTTGGAACCAAAGGAAAAAAAATGGAGAGAAAAAGTTCTCAGGTCTTGAGACAGTAGATATGAAGATAAATTTAAGAAAAGTTTCACTTGAATTTCTATGCCTTCCAGTAACAGGCTTCCTGCTTCTTTTGACAAAGGTGTTTTTTTCCCTCATCTTAATTACTCAAGACATCATGGCAAATCTGTTGAAATCAAAATCTCATTACCTTCTGCATATCTGCTTGATCCTTTTTCCAAGCCCACACAACTGTGATCACATAAAATCCTAAAAGGCTGGCCAGCAGTGACACCCCAACAGGATTGTTGGTCACGCGAAGGAACAGTTCGATCGTGTCTTCAACATTCACAGTCCTGGGCACGACAAAGAAGTCGCTGGCAAAGAAGGTCAGGTGGTTACAGAGACACTGTGTCCTCAGAATTGTGCTCTGTGGCCCAACCTGGAATTAGAATCAAGACGTTGATTCTAGTCAGACAGAGTGCTAAGGAGGGGACAGACATAAAACAAACACCAGCAATTTAGAGATGGAAAGAGGTAGCTGGTTCTCTCATTCACAGCTGGTGATGGCGTAAATTGGTATAACCAATGTGGAAAGCAATTTAGCAACATCTAGGACAGCTGAAGCAGCACAAACTCTTTGAATCCTGCAATTTCAGTTCTGAGTGTATGTATGCTAGGGGAACGGTGCACATGTGTATAAAGATATACGAAAAGGAATGTTTTGTCACCTTTGTTTATAATTATCAAAAATAGGAAACAACTTACATGTTCAATAGCAGAACATACAAATTAACAAGTACGCAAGTAAGCAGAGGCAAACTGATGGAATTCTATACAGCAGTTAAAAATGAATGAATTAGCCGGGTGTGGTGGCTCACATCTGTAATTCTAGCACTTTGGGAGGCTGAGGCAGGTGGATCACCTGAGGCTGGGAGTTTGAGACCAACCTGGACAACATGGTAAAACCCCATCTCTACTAAAAATATAAAAATTAGCCAGGCATGGAGGCACATGCCTGTAGTCCCAGCTACTTGGGAGGCTGAGGCAGGAGAATTGCTTGAATCTGAGAGGCAGAGGTTGCAATGAGCTGAGATCACACCACTGCATTCCACCCTGGGCGACAGGGCAAGACTCTCTCCAAAATGAATAAATAATAAATAAATATAAAAATTTAAAAAAATGGACGCATTAGAGGTACATGCATCAACATGGATAAATGCTAAGTGAATAAAACAAGAGATATGTACAGTATAATGCCATTTGCACAAAGCCTAAGAAGCATGCAAAATACTTATTTATCTATTCATTGTCAATTTCCCTCTCCAGAATGTCAGTTCATGAGGATATTGTCTTGTTCATTGCTGTGTCTCTATAGTTCCTAGACTTGGGCATGGCACGTAGAAGACACTCAATAAATATTTGGTGAAAGAATGAATTTCCCCCTCAAATTCAGGCCAGTAGTTACCCTTTGGTGGAAGGGAAGGAAGGAGAGAGACTAGAGAGGGATACACAGAGGGCTTCAATTATTCATGAGTGTTTTATTATTTAAGAAAATCTGAAGCAGAGCAAAATACTAACTTTGATAAAGCTGAATGTGCATTCAATGTTTTCTATTATTCTTTAGGACTTTCCATATGTTGGAACATTTCTGCATAATATTTAAAAATATGTCAGTAGGTGATTACATGGAAGCTACCAGTTCTGTGTTTGGTTTCGTGGGTGAAAAGCCTCCAGTACTGTCATTACGACTACTTCTTTCCATGGCACAGAGTTAAGTCCTGGAGGCCCAATCTAGTCTGCCTTTGGAAGAACTCTTGTGCTGTATTTCAGGCAGCTCAATTCCTTTCACATAGTCCAAGCACTTCAAAGTGCTTCAGGGAGGTGGGAAGTATCCGATGCCTTCTGCAATCAACGGGTCTGTGCTGTGAGAAGAGAAAAGCTCTCAAGCTTCTCTATTCAAAGTATGGTTTCCCTAACAAGCAGCATTGGGATCAGCTGGGCGCTTGTTAGAAAGGCCTGACCAGAGCCACTGCTTCAGAATCTACATTTTAACAAGCTGATTGTAGATTTGCTTGATAGCCATTGTCCAGCTATGACTGCCTGAGGCTATGAATGGTGCAGATGCCTTCCTAAGAATCCTCTCTCTGTCATGCCTGTAATTCCAGCACTTTGGGAGGCCAAGGCGGGCAGATCACCTGAGGTCGGGAGTTTGAGATCAGCCTGACCAACATGGAGAAACCCCGTCTCTACTAAAAATACTATAATTAGGCTGGGCGCAGTGGCTCACGCTTGTAATCCCAGCACTTTGGGAGGCCGAGGCGGGCAGATCACATGAGGCCAGGAGATCGAGACCATCCTGGCTAACACGGTGAAACCCCGTCTCTACTAAACATACAAAAAATTAGCCGGGCGCGGTGGTGGGCGCCTGTAGTCCCAGCTACCTGAGAGGCTGAGGTAGGAGAATGGCGTGAACCCGGGAAGTGGAGTTTGCAGTGAGCCAAGATTGCACCACTGCACCCCAGCCTGGCCAATAGAGAGAGACTCCGTCTCAAAAAAAAAAAAACAAAAAAAACAAAAAAAACAATAATTAGCTGGGCGTGGTGGTGCATGCCTGTAATCTCAGCTACTGG
Source organism: Pongo pygmaeus (assembly GCF_028885625.2). Taxonomy (NCBI): domain Eukaryota; kingdom Metazoa; phylum Chordata; class Mammalia; order Primates; family Hominidae; genus Pongo; species Pongo pygmaeus. The sequence continues at coordinate 69,702,561 of NC_072391.2, read as the reverse complement.
GGAGGCTGAGGCAGGAGAATCGCTTGAGCCCAGCAGGGCGGAGGTTGCAGTGAACCGAGATCGTGCCATTGCACTCCAGCCTGGGCAACAAGAGCGAAACTCCGTCTAAAAGTCATCATCATCATCATCCTCTTTCTGGCCTCCCAAAGTGCAGGTGGGAGGATTACTTGAGCTCAGAAGTCCAAGACCAGCATGGGCAACATGGCGAGACTCTGTCTAAAAATCTAAAACATTAGCCAGGCATGGTGGCACCTGCCTGTGGTCCCCACTACTTGAAAGGCTGAGGCAGGAGGATCTTTTCAGCCCAGGAGGTTGAGGCTGCAGTAAGCCGTGATCATGCCACTGCACTCCAGCCTGAGGGACAGAATGAGATCCCACCTCAAAAAAAAAAAAAATTATCTTTCCTTCTCTTCCCAATCTAGATGGCACTTTCTCAGCTCCTTTTAGGACAGCTTCCTGATTTGCAAGACCTTATACCACATTCTTTGAGCAACCAAACCAGGACTTTCATCAGGCAGGATCTCACAGAATCACGAGTGTGCAAATATAATAGTGCTGGTTTAAAGCAGTTGGACACCAGGAACAAGGTGATAATGACAAAAGTGACAACCTGTCCTCACCTGGCTTGGAATGTACAAGAATCTGAGAATGTATTTCTTGAGCTACGAAAGTTCTCTTTCGTTTAGCAAGAGGTTTCATTTTACCCACCCACAACATATTTAATACTGTAGAATTTTATGGCTTCCACACGCTATTTTATTCTCAATTGTCAGATCCACCCTGGACTGTGTTTGAGAAAGAAATCACAAAGATAAAGCACAAAGCTGCTCCTGCTTCAAAGAGGCACACCCTCCCTGCCCACCACACACAACCCTCCTCCCTCCTTTTGCCCAGGCAGAGTTATTTCAAACCTCCTGATTATTTTTCTTTCTGGGCTGCCCCAAATGAGATAATGGATGCTTTGGGCTTAAAGGTGGCTACAGCGGAAGAGAGGCCCAAGAAGCGGCTCAGTTTCTTACTTGGCATCCGGTGCTGCTCCATGTCTGGTTGTGGATCTCCCAGTAATAACACTGAGTGACGGCCGTGATGACCGAGACCAAGCTGGGTGTCTGCTGAGCACCCTCCTGCCTCTCACTCAGCACAGCTGTGATATAGTAGGTGCCAATCCCATGCTGTAGATGCTCTGGAGTCAGCACCCACGTGTACTCCTCATCTTAGAACAAAGAAAAGTGCTTACTTGTATATCAAATGGAACAAAAACACCATTGAACCTCTCTTCTAAACGATCTATTATTAATATTTTACAAATGAGACCACGATAAAACTAGAGTCACAAATGATTTGAAAGAAAATGACCAGTGATACAATCCCGGGCTCTGGATTACTGCTGTTCCAGTAAAGAACTATAGTCTTTTGGCCAGGTGTGGTGGCTCACGCCTATAATCCCAGTACTTTGGGAAGCTGAGGCGGGCGGATCACTTGAGGTCAAGAGTTCAAGACCAGCCTGGTGAACATGGTGAAATCCCATCTCTACTAAAAATACAAAAATTAGTGGGGTGTGGTGATGTGAGCCTGTAATCCCAGCTACTCAGGAGGTCGAGGCAGGAAAATTGCTTGAACCTGGGAGGTGGAAGTTGCAGTGAACTGAAATCGCACCACTATACCCTAGCCTGGGCAACAGAGTGAGATTTTGTCTCAAAAAAAAAAAAAAAAGAATTATATTCTTTTGGCATGCGGACATTTAGGTTTAATGATTTAGAATGTATTACGAGGTTTAGAAAAATGAAATGATCACACACCTAAGTTAGCAGATAGAAGACTAAGGTAACAAAAGAAACACCAGGGTGAAGCAAAGATAGGGATAGGGTGGCTTCAGGAACAAAGCCCAGGACTGCACGCCAGGGACTGGAGGTCGGGCCTGGCTCTGTCACCAGCTGGCTGGTAGGGGCTACGGCGAGTCACCCAGTCTCTCTGGCCTCAGCTTTCTCATCTTTCGAATAGTCCTGTCTCTCAAAAAAAGGTTCCCGAAGGCCCCTTCCAGCTCTGAATGACATATCATTGCCAAGATCAGCAAGAAAAACTGAGTGCATGGCCAGGTGCAGTGGCTCAGGCCTATAATCCAAGCACTTTGGGAGGTTAAGGCAGGAGGATTATTTGAGCCCAGGAGTTTGAGACCTAGCTTGGCGAACATGGCAAAACCCTGTCTCTACTAAAAATACAAAAAATTAGCCAGGCGTGGTGGTATACGCACCTGCAGTCCCAGCTGCTTGGGAGGCTGAGGCAAGAGAATCGCTTGAGCCCAGGAGGCGGAGGCTGCAGTGAGCCGTGATCGCACCACTGCGTTCCACCCTGGGCGACACAGTGAGACTCTGTCTCAAAACAGAAACAAAACCAAAACTGAGTACACCTTTGGAATTGGGAAGGGCCCGTTGATAATTCACACAAACTCTATAGTGGGCAGCCTGGTAGTGAGCATTGCTGCCTCAGGGACTTTGCCTAAAAGCAAGAACTTAAAAGTGATTGTTCCTGTGTGAGCGGGGCCCATGCGAGAGCCAGAGAAAGTTCTTTTCAATATGGAAGGTGGTCATGACGAGACACTGTAGCATGCTTTCTCCAGATTTTTCCCAGCGTAAAAATAAATACAAAAGTGTAGCTCTTATTAAGACTTTTCGGTACTAAAGTTGATACTCACAGAGCATGTTTTTGATCAAGTATATCTGGGTACTATTTATATATATCAGGAATTTTTATTTTTTAGAGACGGTGTCTTGCTCTGTCACCCAGGCTGGAGTGCAGTGGTATCATCAAAACTCATTGCAGCTTTGAACTCCTTGGCTCAAGCGATTCTCTTGCCTCAGCCTCCCAAGTAGCTAGGACTACAGGTGCACGCCACCACGCCCAGCTAAATTTTTTTTTTTTTTTTTTTTTTTTTTTGTGGAGGCAGAGTCTCACTCTGTTGCCCAGGCTGGTCTCAAACTCCTGGGCTTAAGTGATCCTCCTGCCTGGGCCTCTCAAAGTGCTGGCGTTACAGGGGTGAGCGACTACACCAGGTCAGACATTTTTAACTTTAATGTTATGTCTCAGAAATTCTTAACTTTTCTAAACTACAATACAGTCATTCTGATCTTATACCAAGACTTACTGAGATATCATCAGGCCTTTCTTCCTCAAATCTAAGATTAGAAATAAAGTTGAAATACATAGGACATATTTCATATATAGTCATCTACAATATATAAATGTGAAGTATATGTAACTCATGGTGCTGTGAGCCTTACTTCTGCTGTGGGTCTCAACATGTTATGAAAATCTTCAACCATACAAAGAGAATTTTACAGGGAATAACCATATAACCATTAACCAGATTCTACAATTAACATCCTACTAAATCTGCTTCCTTACGTACATATCCTTACCCATCCTATAATCAATCTTTTAAAAAAATGCATTTCATGGTCACATGTGTCTACACATGTGGTAAAGTCACACGAGACTCAATACACACACATATAGAAATGTACTTGTAAACCTGGTGAAATCGGAATAAAATCAGCAATTGTATTAATGTTATTTTCTGGTTGTGGTATACTCTAGTTATGCAAGATGCTGCCATTCAGAGAAACTGGATGAGAGGTATACAAGTTGTTTCTGTTCTTTTTTTTTTTTTTTTGAGGCAGGGTCTTTCACCCAGGCTGGACTACAGTGGCACAATCTCAGCTCACTGCAACCTCTGCCTCCTGGGTTCAAGCGATTCTCATGCCTCAGCCTCCCGAGTACCTGGGATTACAGGTGTGCACCACCATGACCAGCTAATTTTTATAGTTTTAGTAGAGATGGGGTTTCACCGTGTGGGCAAGCGTAGTCTCAAACTCCTGACCTCAGTTGATCCACCTGCCTCTGCCTCCCAAAGTGCTAGGATTACAGTGGGATTTCAGGCATGAGCCACTGAGTGCCCAACCTGTCTTTTTTTTTTTTTTTTAAGACAGAGTGTTGCTCTGTAGCCTGGAGCGCAATGGTGCGATCTTGGCTCACTGCAACCTCTGCCTCCCGGGTTTAAGCAATTCTTCTGCCTCAGCCTCCCAAGTAGCTGGGATTACAGGTGCCCGCCACCACGCCCAGCTAATTTTTTGTATTTTTAGCAGAGATGGGGTTTCATCATGTTGGCCAGGCTGGTCTCCAACTCCTGACCTCAGGTGATCCACCTGCCTCGGCCTCCCAAAGTGCTGGGATTACAGGTATGAGACACCGCACCTGGCCTGTCTCTGTTATTTCTTATAACTGCAAGCAAATCTACAATTATCTCAAGATGAAAATTTTTTTAAAAAAGAAAAAAAACATGGCCACATGCAGTAGCTCATGTCTGTAATCCCAGTACTTCAGGAGGCTGAGACAGGAAGATCGCTTGAAGCCAGGAGTTCAAGACCAGCCTGGGCAACATGGCAAGACCCTGTCTCCACAAATTTTTTTTTTTTTTTTTGAGACAGAGTCTGGCTCTGTCACCCAGGCTTGAGTGCAGCGGCGCAATGTCGGCTCACTGCAAGCTCTGCCTCCCGGGTTTACGCCATTTTCCTGCCTCAGCCTCCTAAATAGCTGGGACTACAGGCGCCTGCCACCTCACCCGGCTAATTTTTTTTTGTATTTTTAGTAGAGACAGGGTTTCACTGTGTTGGCCAGGGTGGTCTCGATCTCCTGACCTCGTGATCTACCTGCCTCGGCCTCCCAAAGTGCTGGGATTATAAGCATGAGCCACCGCGCCCGGCCCACAACATTTTTTTTAAGAAATTAGCCAGACATGGTGGTGTGCACTTGTAGTCCCAGCTACTTAAGAGGCTAACGCAGGAGGATCCCTCGAGCCTGACAGTTTGAGGCTGCAGTCAACAATGATGGTGCCACTGCACTCCATCCTAGGCAAAAAGAAATCAAAGTAAGTTTCTGACAGCTGATTGGGTTTTACCTTTTTGCCACACCTTATCCTTCGGAAGGGTGATGTTCAGGTGGAAGTGAGTGCAGTTAGGCTGATACTGGAACCCCAGGTAGAGCGTCATTAAAAGGGGACTGTCAGGATCTATGCTCACTATCAGGGATTTCTCCAAGGAAGTGAGGTTCACTGTGATTGTAAGCTGACGTGTGCTCATGTTGAGGCTGGTGGGATGGGTTTCCACGCTAACATTTCTCCAGAGCATGATCTAGAATAAGAGACAGTTAATCAATATAATGGTCCATCCGTTGATGTCTTTCAAAATCCTTTATATTGATAAGGTAAGGAAACGTCCTAGGTCTTCCTCTTTTTTTTGAGACGGGGTCTTGCTATGTTGGCCAGGTTGGTCTTGAACTCCTGGTCTCAAGCAATCCTCCCGCTTCAATCTCCCAAAATCCTAGGATTATAGGCATGAGCCACTGTGCCCAGCCAGGTCTTCCTCATTGGATGTTAGTAGCTAATACTGCTGGGGTTAAGGATAAGTACATAGTCCAAGACCTAAAACGCTTCTTATTCTTCTTCTTATTTTTGAGACCAAGTGTTACTCTGTCACCCAGGCTGGTGTGCAGCAGCGCGATCTCAGCTCACTGCAAACTCCACCTCCTGGATTCAAGCTATTCTCCTGCCTTAGCCTCCAGAATAGCTGGGATAACAGCCGCCCACCACCATGCCAGTTAATTTTTGTATTTTTAGCAGAGATGAGGTTTCACCATGTTGGCCAGGCTGGTCTCGAACTCCTGACCTCAAGTGATCTGCCTGCCTCAGCCTCCCAAAGTGCTGGGATTACAGGCATGAGCCACTGCGCCCGGCCTTCTAAAACACTTTTTCTAAGGATAAGGTGTATCTCTTTGTAAAAGTTCCTAAGATGTTAATAACAAAATAATGCCACTGCCATCAGTCTAACATAATTCCCTTTAAGTTGTTGCATCCTTCCATCCTGTTCCAGAATAGCCATTCTCTTCTATTTTATTCCCTAAGGATCAGTTCCTACCTCAATGTCCTCCATTAAATCATGGACTTGGAGCAATTTTCGATCAGCGCTTAGTAACACACTTCCAATGCTTCCAACAATGTTTCTGTTGTCCAAATCCTTGAAGGGATTGAAAGCTAGTCCTGTTATCTAAAGACAAAGAAAAGTCCAGTTTTATCCATTGCTGAAATATTTTTAAATCATCCCAAGAGAAAGATATATCTCATATATATGTATATACACGTGTGTGTGTGTATATATATTTATTTTTATTTTTATTTATTTATTTTTTTTGAGAAAGAGGCACGCTCTGTCAACCAGGCTGGAGTGCAGTGGCGTGACCTCGGCTCACTGCAGTCACCACCTCCCAGGTTCAAGCAATTCTCCTGCCTCAGCCTCCCAAGTAGCTGGGACTAAAGATGCACACCACCATGCCTGGCTAATTTTTGTATTTTTAGTAGAGACGGAGTTTCGCTATGTTGGCCAGGCTGGTCTTGAACTCCTGGCTTCAAGTAATCTGCCTGCCTCAGCCTCCCAAAGTGTTGAGATTATAGGCTTGAGCTACCACGCCCAGCTGGATATCATATATTAAAGTAAATGTTGGGATGTGCCCCCTACTAATACCGCAAATGATAGAACATTCCCCATTATAACCTCTATGAGAAATAGTAAATTAAAGATGAATTATACTTAGGACCCCCAGAATTATTATTTTCAATCTTTACATCTAGAGGATTCTATTTTACTAGGAAGTAACTATTCTGCTCTTCAGGGTAAGGCGACAATGCTACTTATATCTGTCAGGTAACTGCTGAAAGAAATACAATATATTGATATGACTGGGTTGGTATACTGAGTCAACAATTATTTAGATAGTCCCATCTTTTTGTAAATAGTGCAGAGGCCGGGCATGGTGGCTCACACCTGTAATGCCAGCACTACGGGAGGCTCAGGCGGGTGAATCACTTGAGGTCCGTAGTTCGAGACCAGTCTGGCCAACATGGCAAAACCCCGCCTCTACTAAAAATACAAAAATTAGCCAGGTGTGGTGGCCCATGCCTGTAATCCCAGCTACTTGGGAGGCTGAGGCAGGGGAATCGCTTGAACCTGGGAGGCAGAGGTTGCAGTGAGCGGAGATCGTGCCACTGCACTCCAGCCTGGGTGACAGATTGAGACTCCATCTCAAAAAAACAAAACAAAACAAAACACACAACAAAAGAAAAAATGCAGAGTTGAAATCAATTCAACTTACAACACAGAAATTTAGTTAAATCCAGAAATCTGTTTAATGTTCCTAACTTCTACAATGGATCATTTTGAAGAGGCCTCTATCCCTGCCAGTGTAAAATAAAAACGAATGCTACATAAACTCTCTCATCTGATCTGGTCTGTTCAGCTTACATTTCATGGTACATGACTTTCACCCAAATGCCTATATGGCCATCAGATCCCATTTTCATTCTGATCACAGTCAATTTCACACTTACTTGGACATTAACTCCTGGGTGTTTATTCAAGAGCTCCTTCAAAGCTGAAACTGATGGAAAGCCTAGCCTCACAGGGGCTGGGTGACCCAGAGTGTAAGAGCTCATCGGTAAAGTTGATATGTTTTGTCTAATGAGAAAAGTTAAAATGGAAGTCAATTTTTGTATGTCTGAAAGTGAAAAACACAGTGAAACTCTCCCCATTCCTTCCTCCCATTAACCTGCTCAGCAGCAGAGTAGCAATGGAAGAGGTCAAAGTCACTGAAGACTCGGGAGACTGGTTCTGCTCTAGAAATGCTTCCCCGATATTCCCAAACTCCACCAAGGACATTTCCAGGATGTCTTCTACCTGCATGGAGAGGAAAACAGTGTATGACTTATAAAACCTCAGTGTCTTATGTTAGTAAAATAATGTTTTGGAGAAGATTGGAAGAGAATTTTCACAGTGTTGTAACGAAGGGTGGTATTCCTTAGAGAGGGCCTTGGAATCTCACAGAAAGTACTTGCAATCTGGCTAAAGACTTACCATCCTTTGAACCAAACTGAGAGAGCCAGCCAAGGAAATATGCCTTTGCCTCATCATATAATTGCCCTAGACCTGCTCATGATAGAGTTTTTAAATGACAGTTTTATTGAGATAACTTTCACATAAACAATTCATCCACTTAGAGTATATAATTTAATATTGTTAGTATATTCACAGGGTTGTGCAACCATCACCACAATCTAATTTTAGGATTCATCCTCCCTAAAATAAACCTGGTGGCCGGGTGTGGTGGCTCACACCTGTAATCCCAGCACTTTGGGAGGCTGAGACAGGTGGATCACTTGAGGTCAGAAGTTTGAGACCTACCTGGCCAACATTGTGAAACCCTGTCTCTACTAAAAGTACAAAAAATTAGACAGGCATGGTGGTATGCGCCTGTAGTCTCAGCTACTTGGGAGGCTGAGGTGGAAGAATAGCTTAAACCCGGGAGGCAGAGGTTGCAGAGAGCCCAGATCACGCCACTGCACTCCAGCCTGGGCAACAGAGCGAGACTCTGTCTCATAAAATAAAATAAACCTGGTACCCATTAGCAGTCACTCTCCATTCCCCCATCCCTAGTCCCTCTAGCTCTAGGCAACCATGAATCTACTTTCTGTGTCTACAGATTTGCCTCTTTGGGACATTTCATATAAATGAATCACAACATACAGTCTTTTGTGATGGGCTTCTTTCACCTGGCATAATGTTTTCAAAGCTCATATTGGAGCATGTACCAGGACTTCATTCCTTTTTGTTGCTGAATAATATTCCACTGTATGAATAGACCAAATTCTACTTAGCCATCCATTAGATCATAGATGTGTGGGTTATCTCCACTTTTTGGTTATTTAGCTATTAAACCATGCTGCTACAAACATGAGTGTACAAGTTTCTGTATGGACACGTTTTCAACTCTCTTGGGTAGACACCAGGAGTAGAATTGCTAGGTTACATGGCAGTTCTATTTTTTACATTTTAAGCAACTGACAAATTGTTTTCCAAAGTGGCTGCATCATTTTACAATTGAACAATGGATAGGGTGGCAAGTTCTCTGCATCCTTGCCGGTACTTGTTATTTTCTTTCTTTTTGGGTGTTAAGTGGTATCTCATTTTAGTTTTGATTTGCATCTCCCTAATGACCAATGATGTTGAGCATCTTTTCATGTGAATAGCAAACATAATCTATTGAGTGTTTGCTTTGTGCCAACACTTTCCTAAATTATTATTATTTTTTTTTGATGGAGTCTGGCTCTGTTGTCTGGGCTGGTGTGCAGTGGCATGATCTCGATTCACTGCAACCTCTGCCTCCTGTGTTCAAGTGATTCTCCTGCTTCAGCCTCCTGAGTAGCTGGGATTACAGGCACGTGCCACCATGCCTGGCTCATTTTTGTATTTTTAGTAGAGATGCAGTTTCGCCATGTTGGCCAGGCTGGTCTCGAACTCCTGACCTCAGGTGATCTGCCTGCCTTGGCCTCCCAAAGTGCTGGGATTACAGGTGTGAGCCACCGGGTCCAGCCCCTAAGTCCTTTTCACTTGATTACAGCACTAGGGAGTCTTGGCTCACTGGTGGGGTGGGGAGGGAGACCCTGGGGAAGGCTTGGCAGAGGAGTTTCTTCTGCAGCAGAAACTTCAGCAAGATTATCTTTAAAGGTCTGGGGAGAGGCTGTGACACCTGGACCTGTCAAGATTAAAATGCTTCTAAGCAGATCTGGCCACCTGCATATCTGGCACCTACCTGCTCAGTATCACGCTTGGATTCCAGCCAACTTCCTTCTCCAGCTTTGGTGACATTGTTGAAGGAATGAAAGGGGCAGACAGTCGCAGGAACTTTGAAGCCCAGACTGTCGTTGTTCTGAAATGGGATCCTGAATAACTCCTCACTCAGGTAAACAAGGGAATTGATGAGATTAACCTGGGAGGATTAGAAAGCAAACATACACCCTTGAATTGTTTGATTGCTTTTTTTTTTGGTGTGTGTGTGTGTGACAGAGTTTCACTCTTGTTGCCCAGGCTGGAGTGCAATGGCGTGATATTGACTCACTGCAACTTCTGCCTCCCGAGTTCAAGCAATTGTCCTGCCTCAGCCTCCTGAGGTGCTGGGATTACAGGCATGTGCCACCATGCTCAGCTACTTTTGTATTTTTAGTAGAGATGGGGTTTCTCCATGTTGGTCAGGCTGGTCTTGAACGCCCGACCTCAGGTGATCTTCCTGCCTTGGCCTCCCAAAGTGCTGGGATTACAGGTGTGAGCCACCACGCCCGGCCTATGATTGCTTTTTAAAATTTTACTTTTAAGAGATGGGGTCTTGCTCTGTTGCCGAGGCTGGAGTGCAGTGGTACAATCATGGCTCACTGCAGACTCGAACTTCTGTACTCAAGCAATCCTCCTTCCTCAGACTCCCCAGTAGCGTGGGCACCACCACACCTAATTTTTAAAAATTTTTTGTAGAGGCAGGGGTTCACTATGTTGCCCAGGCTGGTCTCAAACACCTGGCCCCAAGAGATCCTCCTGTCTTGGCCTCCCAAAGTGTTTAGATTACAGGCATGAGCCACACACCTAGCACATGATTGTTTTAAATTTGCATACTTCTTATTAGCAGCTTAATATTCTTTATGCATTTCAAATGCATTTTATAAAAAAAGTTACAGTTTGACAGGGAAGGAGAATATATTATTTCATATAACCTATAAGGGAGGATTCATATTTCATGTTATTCTGACGAACTGACAATTCTTTTTGAGTGGTAAGTAGACCAAATATCCAGTTAATACCACCAGACTAAAAAAAGGAATGAAGAAAAGACCAGTGCTGAGTTTTTTGTTTGTCTTTTTAAATTGAGACAGAGCGTGGCTCTGTCACCTAGGCTGGAGTGCAGTGGCAGAGTCTTGGCTCACTGCAACGTCCACCTTCCGGGCTCAAACCATCCTCCCATCTCAGCCTCCCAGGTAGCTGCAACTACAGGGGTGCACCACCACATCCAGTTAAGTTTTGTATTTTTGGTAGAGACAGGGTTTCACCATGTTGCCCAGGCTGGTCTCGAACTCTTGGGCTCAAGCTATCCGCCTGCTTCGGCCTCCCAAAGTGCTGGGATTACAGGTGGAAGCCAATGTGTCCCACTGAATGCCGACAGACTTCTAACAAATGCATCAACAAGGCAGTAAAAGCTGATTAATCAACAAACGAACATAAACACAGTATATCCAAGAATGTCACTACTGATCAATTTAATTCATAACTTTCCAGATTTAAAGGTAAAAAAAAATGCTTGCTAAAATTTAAATACAGTCTTTATAATACTAAGCTTGGCATAAGGCACAATCTCCAGATTCTCTCTTTTTTTTTTTTTGGGAGACACAGTCTCTCAGCCACCCAGGCTGGAGTGGAGTGGTGGGATCTCGGCTCACTGCCTCCGCCTCCTGGGTTCAAGCGATTATTGTGCCTCAGCCTCCCAAGTAGCTGAGATTACAGGTGCCCGCCACCGAGCCCAGCTAATTTTTGTTTTTTCAGCAGAGACGGGTTTTTGCCATGTTGCCCAGTCGGGTCTCGAACTCCTGGCCTCATGTGATCCGCCTGCCTCGGCCTTCTAAAGTGCTGGGATTACAGGCGTGAGCCACCGCACCCAGCCTCAGATTCTCTTTTTCTGTTTTCCACTTTTCCCTCTCTCCTACCTTCTTCCCTCCCAGTCACCCTCCACTTACCTGAGCTGGCTTAGAAAATCTTGGAGTTAAGGCTATTAGTTTCTGGAGGAACTCACAAGCTTCCTGTAGTTTGTTATGAGCTTGCAAACCATGAACTGCTCTGCTGAAGTTCCCTGCTATCTCATCTATGACCTATTGGGAACAAAGAAGTTGTCAAAATTACTTATACAAAATTACTGTACTGTAGTAGTCAGGGAGATTATTTTAATCCAAGCTGACCTTGGGTAACATAAACCCTATGAACCACAGCTCTCTGAAACAGTGATTACTTTCAGAAGCTTTTCTGCGAGTGGACAGAATTTATTCCTACTTCTTCCATATGATAGAGAAAATGAATAACAAGATTATACAATGATTGCTCCAAGGGCAAATGAGTCTGGAAATAAGATTTATAGCAGTAACTTTAAGTCTTAAGGCCAGGAAGATGAGGGAAACTTGGGAATCAAAAAGCCAAAACCAAACTTTTCTATTCAGAAGTATGTTTTCCTCTCAGGCTTCCCACTGTGCGTGTTTCCCTCCATTCAAGTGTTCGTATTTAAGGCTGGGTGCGATGGCTCACGCCTGTAATCCCAGCACTTTGGGAGGCTAAGGCAGGCAGATCACTTGAGGTCAGGAGTTCAAGAGCAGCCCGGCCTACATAGCAAAACCCTGTCTCTACTAAAAATACAAAAATTAACCAGGCTTGGTGGTGTACACCTGTAGTCCCAGCTACTCGGGAGGCTGAGGCAGGAGAGTCTCTTGAACCCGGGAGGCAGAGGTTGCAGCGAGCCGAGATTGCACCACTGCACTCCAGCCTGGGCGACAGATTGAGAATCTGTCTCAAAAAGAGAGTTCATATTCAAGAGGTAATGACTTAAAATGACTCATAGCAAGAGGTGGGAAGTAGAAAACCTCCCTGCCCTAAGAAACAAACTGAGCAAATGGCCGTGGTCCCAAAGCTTAGGCAGCTACTGCGCTTGAACTCGAAGTCCAACCCTGAGGCGATTACCATTAATGCCAACTACATGGTCGATTTCTGGAGAATAGCTCACTCACAGGTTAATTCAATCACATATTCAAGAAATCTTGATTAAATGCTGAACATTGCTAAATCCTCTTAATATTTCTAATAATTTATTATAGATTCTTTTAGATATTCTATACTTCAGGATTTCTAAGAAAAAAAAACAATAAAACAACCTCTTTGTTTAAACTCTTGTAGGTCAGTTTCTCCCCCAAATAGAACACCAAATTCCCATTACCATTGCAGGCAGATCCAGAGTGAACAGGATTATGTTTTAGCAGGGAAATATTCAACTGCATATAAACAGGGCTCGTTTGAGTTTAGGAAAAAAAAAGCATGAGGGAAGCAGGATTATTTTCTTCAGTCAACACTGTCAAAGGGGCTTTGCCTCTTTTTTGAGAGAGTTTTGCTCTGTTGCCCAGCCTACAGTACAGTGGCACAATCATGGCTCACTGCAGTCTGGACCTCCCAGGCTCAAGCAACCCTCCCACCTCAGCTCCGGCCCCCACCCCCACCCCACCCCCGAGTAGCTGGGACTACAGGCGCACGCCACCACACCTGGCTAATTTATTTTTGAATTTTAGTAGAGAAAAGGTCTCATAACGTTGCCTAAGCTGGTCTCAAACTCCTGGGCTTAAGTGATCCTCCACCTCGGCCTCCCAAAGTGCTGGAATTACAGGCGTGAGCCACTGTGCCTGGCTAAATTTTTTGAACTTTAGTAGAGAAGGGTCTTGCTATGTTGCCCAGTCTGGTCTCAAACTCCTGGGCTCAAGTGATCCTCTCACCTTGGCCTCCCAAATGCTGGGATTATAGGCGTGACTCAGTGAGCCTGGCTGCCTCGTCTATGTTTTTGGGAGGAAGGAAACAAGGCGGAGAGAGGGGACAGTGAGTAGGAGGAGGAATTGTCTAGAGGTTTGCTGCTGCTGAAAAAGCAGGGTAGGTGAACAAAACTTCTTCCCCATCTGAAGCATTAAATACAATAGCATTAAATAGTGTCATTAATGAAACATTGGGCTGTATATGTACTGTCAAATTGGCTGTTTCCATGGACTTGTTTAGTTTTTGTTTTGGATTGGCATATATGCTGGTCTGTCAGGCATTCTTAGGTGTAGTTCTGCAGGGAGGCAAATGGATGAACCAAGTACTTTTTGGGGGTCACAAAGCTACCTAGCTGTTACTTGAATTTCCCATGTTTACCTGACCAGATGCATTCTGCAATGACACTTGTAGATAAGAGGTGAAGGTATTTGGATGAGCTTCTTCCTTTGGGCTTGAAGTTGTTTCTGCCAGAGATTGCCCAGCATGTGTGACAGACATGGGCGTGGTGAGCTGTGTTATCACAGGGAGAGGCTGGCTGCTGGGTTCAGATGTGGCTGATGTTACCTGTGATGTGATACTTGGTAGTACTGAAGGAAATGGGCTGATGGGATGACACAGGGTTTTGGACTAAAAGATAAAAATATGTAAAAGAAAAGGCTGAATCTGATTTTACCATTTAATAATTAAGGCAGCGTTTCCCCAAATGCTCTGAAACTGTTTCCTATGAGATACTAATAGGCATTTCTGTTCAAAAATTCTGTGTTCAAACAGAATTTTGAAATTTTAAGAAAGCTGCATATTACTTGAGATTCATGATTTATATTAGTGTATTTATTGTCAATCATTCAATAAATTGTTAAACATTTATAAGTTGCTAAGAATGTTCTGGAAAACTGAATATGGCAATGAGCAAAAGGAGCCAAGTTCCTGCACTTGTCGAGCCTCTGTGTTAGTGGTAGAGGCAGAAAGATAAATTATATCATGTATTAAATAAGTGCTATGAAGAAAACAATAATGCTAAGCAGAGAGAAAGTGGATATCATGGAGGGTGTTCAGTGGTAAGAAGAGGATTTCTTTTTTTTTTTTTTTTTTTGAGACAGAGTCTCACTCTGTCGCCCAGGCTGGAGTGCAGTGGCACGATCTCGGCTCACTGCAGCCTCCGCCTCCTGGGTTCAAGTGATTCTCCTGCCTCAGCCTCCTGAGTAGCTGGGATTACAGGCGTGCACCACCATGCCTGGCTAATTTTTGTATTTTTAGTAGAGACAGGGTTTCACCATCTTGGCCAGGATGGTCTCGATCTCCTGATCTTGTGATCTGCCCACCTCGGCCTCCCAAAGTGTTAGGATTACAGGCGTGAGCCACTGCGCCCGGCCGAGGAGAGGATTTCTTGAGACTGGTTGTCACTCTGTCGCCTGGGCTGGAGTACAGTGGCACAATCATGGCTCCCTGCAGCCTTGACCTCCTGGGTTCAAGTGATCCTCCTGCCTCAGCCGCCCAAGTAGCTGGGACTATAGGCACACACCACCATGCCTGGCTACTTTTGAGATGGAGTCTCGCTCTGTTACCCAGGCTGGAGAGCAGTAGCACCATCTCAGCTCACTGCAGCCTCCTCCTCCCAGTTCAAGCAATTTTCCTGGCTCAGCCTCCTGAGTGGCTGGGAGTACAGGACCACATCACCACAACTGGCTAATTTTTGTATTTTTTAGTAGAGACAGGGTTTCACTACCATGTTGCCCAGGCTGGTCTCAAACTCCTGACCTCAAATGATCCGCCGCCTCGGCCTCCCAAAGTGCCGGGATTACAGGTGTGAGCCACTGCACCCGGCCTTTTTTCACTTTTTTATAGACAGGATTTCACTATGTTGCCCAGGCTAGTCTTGAACTCCTTGCTTAAGCGATCCTCCTGCCTCGGCGTCCCAGAGTGCTGGGATTACAGGCATGAGGCACTGTGTCTAATGGAGGGACATTTTTGCTGAGAGTTGAATAAAGGGAGAGAGAGCTCTGCCCATGTGTTAGTGATGGCATGTGAGGAGTGCAAAGGCCCCCAAGCCCACAGCCGGCTAGCTCTGAGGAAGACCAAGGAAGCTAGAGGAGCGATGGTGGCAGGAGGGGGATCAATAAGATCCCAGGGCCAGGGGAGTGTCATATATCGGGCAGTTAAGGGAATGCAGATGTTATTTTTAATGAGGCAGGAAGACAAAGGGCTTTGCAGAAGAGTGGCATGATTTCACTTCTGTTTTAACGGATCCTTCTGTGTTTTAAATGATCAACCATTCTGTTGAAAAGGGTCAGAAAAAGGGGCGAGAATAGAAGCAGATCAGTAGGAGGCAAATGAAGAAGTTCATTTTTTAGTTTTTGTTTTGTTTTGTTTTTTTGAGACGGTGTCTCCTTCTGTCACCCAGGCTGGAGTTCAGTGGTGCGATCTTGGCTCACCGCAACCTCCACCTCCCAGGTTCAAGCAATTCTTCTGCTTCAGCCTCCTGAGTAGCTGGGATTATGGGGACGCACCATCACACCCGGCTAATTTTCATATTTTTAGTAGAGACGGGGTTTCGCCATGTTGGCCTGGCTGGCCTCGAAATCCTGGCCTCAAGTGATCCACCCACCTTGGCCTCTCAAAGTACAGGGACTGGAGGCATAAGCCACCGCACTCAGCCGACAAATGTGTAAGTTCCGATGGGAGATGGTGACTTGGACCGTGTGGTGATCGTGGTGATGACGGTGAGAAGGGGTTAGATTTGGGACCTGTGAAAGACTGCAAAGTCCTATAGTCAAAAGCCTTTGTTTTCTTCTGGCAACATATTATAGGGGTGGCAAAACTCCACCTCCATTCTCTTAGGGCTCCAGCTGGGCCTGAGAATTAAACTGACATAAGATAAACAGGAGAAAATACACATATTTATTGAGTCCAAGTTTTATGTGGCACAGGAGCCCTCATAAGAAAATGAAGACCTGAAGCAGCAGTGAGAGTCCATCTCTCCTATGCTGAATTGGACAAAGAATAGTTATGAAGAAGTGAAATTATGTGGGGAGGCTTAAAAGATAAGCGTTATCTTAACAAGGCCTGTGCAGAATTCTCCAGGTCTTGACTTCTCCTCCTGAAGGACAAGAATGTTGCATATTTCACAAGAGAATTTTACCTCCTGTTTTCAAGAAACAGTACCAAGGTCAGAGTGCTGTTTTTGCACCTGCCATTTTTCAAATGCCTTTAATTGAAATCATCAATATACCAGAGTGGCATATTTTTATCTCTTTCAATTTCAAGGGCTAGTGGTTGTTGCTCTGCGGAACACAGCATGGGAAATACTGATTTGAGGGTTTTTTTTTTTTTTTTTTTTTTACTTCATCCCAGTTTTTTTTTTTTTTTTTTTTGGAGATGGAGTCTCACTCTGTCGCCCAAGCTGGAGTGCAATGGTACAATCTTGGCCCACTGCAAACTCTGCCTCCTGGGTTCAAGCGATTCTCCTGCCTCAGCCTCCCAAGTAGCTGGGATTACAGGCGTGCCACCATGCCTGGCTAATTTTTGTACTTTTAGTAGAGACGAGGTTTCACCATGTTGGCCAGGCTGGTCTTGAACTCCCAACCTCAGGTGATCTGCCCGCCTTGGCTTCCCAAAGTGTTGGGATTATGGGCGTGAGCCACCGTGCCCAGCCTCTGTTCTTTTATACTGTTATAAACACTTATTTCTGCAGCGAGCATTGAGTCAAACAAATGCATATCTGTGTTTAGGCATCAACTAAAGGGTTTCTATATAGGACACAAGGGCAAGAATGCTGAGAGATTTCTTGAAGGTGAAATTTTATAGATTATGTGGACAGTTTCTACCTTTACTTTCCTTTCCCTTTCTGTTAGATGTTTACATTTTATTGCATTGTATTTTTGTAAGATGCCACAAGTCCTTTTTGGAATGAAGCAGGGAATAAATACCCAACCAACAAACACTTGATAATTACACATCAGCATGAAAGCCAGAAAGAGATTCTTTAAAAATTCCAAGTTTGGAGGTGTTGGCTCACACCTGTAATCCCAGCAGTTTGGGAGGCTGAGGCAGGTGAATTGCTTGAGGTCAGGAGTTTGAGACCAGCCTGGCCAACATAGCAAAACTCCATCTCTACTAAAAATACAAAAATTAGCTGGGTGTGGTGGCGCAGGCCTGTAATCCCAGCTACTTGGGAGGCTGAGGCAGGAGAATCACTTGAACCTGGGAGGTAGAGGTTGCAGTGAGCCAAGATGGATTGCACCACTGCACTCCAGCCTGGGTGACAAAGTGAGACCCTGTCTCAAAAAAAAAAAAAAAAAAAAAAAATCCTTGAATGAAGTACCTATTAAAGCCAATTTTTTTCTTGCATGTAAGTACTTTATTTTCCTTATTAGAAAACTATATTCAGAACACTCTAGAAGATAGAGCTCTGACCAGATCTACTAGGTATGACAAAGAGATCAACATTTCACAATGTATGTTGTCAAGGGAAGTACTTACAAGATGAGCAGGAAGAGGATAGTGACATGTGGTTGGAGGATGACCAGGTTCTATAGAAAAAAGAAAGCAGACTAAATTCAAGTAAAAGTCTAAGACAGAAATATTTGTTTTACTTGAGGACTTCTTATTCATGGCTAAAAATAATGCAAATTGTTTTACATAGAAAACCAAGGCCGGACACGGTAGCTCATGTCTGTAATCCCAGCACTTTGGGAGGCTGAGGCAGGCAGATCACTTGAGGTCAGGAGTTTGAGACCAGCCTGGCCAGTGTGGTGAAACCCCTATCTCTACTAAAAACATAATAATTAGCTGGGCGTGGTGGCGGGCGCATATAATCCCAGCTACTCGGGAGGCTGAGGCAGGAGAATTGTTTGAACCTGGGAGGCAGAGGTTGCAGTGAGCCGAGATCGTGCCACTGCACTCTAGCCTGGGTGACAGAGCTAGATTCCACCCCCAACCCCCCAAAAAAATAAAGATAAGGAAGGAAAAGACAAAAGGAAACCTATGATGATCACTCAAGGACCTGGGAATGGAATCCAGAGGACTCCAAGGATAGCACAGCCCTGAAAATTATCAACAGCAAAATCCAGAAAAAAAGTTCAGAAAGCTGTTAATACATCCTTAATAAGAACATCCTTAATAGAACGAAAAAGGTTATTTCCCCAAATAAAAGGTCTCACATATTTATTACTGCATCAGCTTATGAGTGAAGAGCATAGAAACAAAGAGAAAAACCATTTTCCCATAAAACATGCCTGAAAATATGGGACATTTTCAGCTTGAAAAGGTGAGATGACAGTGATTGATACAGGGATGACCTTGATTGATACAGCATAAGTACATGTGCCATCTTAACGTGCAGTTCCTTACAGACCCAGCATGCCTCTTCTCCAATGTCTCCTCTTGGAGTTGTACCTGATTTTATCACTGGTTTCATCCGAATCCACTGGGGAATAAGATGATTTTGCTTTTATTTCTTGGCCAGGAATCACATGATCCTGAAAGTCTTGTGAGAAGACATGGCAAGAAACTGAGTCAACCACACCCACCATGATGATGGAGAAAGGTAGAGGTAAGCAAACAAAATAGTAAGGATAAACCACTTGAAGCTAACATACACCAGAATGAGGTACATTAAAAGAAAAATAAATGATATCAAAACGATTTCAAGATGACAAAAAAAAATACTGCAGAAAAATTAAAATCCACATGGGAGGGAATACTGAGCAGATGTGGAAAAATTAGTCCCTGATATGGAAGATAAATGTAAGGTGCTCTCCTAACAACAAAAAGGGTGATAAATACGAAACCATTCTTTTTCATTTAAAGAGAGTACAGGAAAGACACAGAGGATAGGAAGCAGCAATATGGCACGTAGATACCTGGTATTTCCTAAGGACAAAACCAGAACAAATGAAATAGAAGTGATACATACGTAGGATATTCTTGATTCAAGAAAGATGTGTATATGTAGCATCATGTTCTAGGCACAATCAGTGAAAAGTAACCTAGATACACACTAAGAAAATTTCTGAATTACAAAAAACTTTTACAAGCAATCTGATAGAGATTTTAAAAGGCTGCCTGGAGTGCGGTGGCTTGATTATGGCTCTAACAGCCTCTAACTCCTGGATTTAAACTATCCTCCTTCCTCAGCCTCCTGAGTAGCTGAGACTACAGGCATGGACCACCACACCTGCCTAATTTTTTTAATTTTTATTTTTAAAAGTTTTTTTGTAGAGACAGAGACCCAGTATGTTGCCCAGGTTGGACTGGAACTCCTGGCCTCAAGCAGTCCTTCCAACTCAGCCTCCCAAGGTGCTGGGATTACAGGTGTGAGCCACTGTATTACACACAAGCCACACCTAGGATTACAGGTGTGAGCCAACGTCTGCTGAGGGGAGATCCAGCCTGCAAACTTTTTAAAGGACCCTGCGTACATAAATATTAGGCATATTGCTTGTTAGGTAAATTGCCCCACAATAAGGCAGTCTACATTTTTCCCAATGAGGAGATTTTAAAAAGTATTCCTGGGGCAAGCTTGACAATATAAACTTAAATTATATAGGTGAAATAGTCAAATGTCTATTTAATTCAGTAATTTAGTTTTACTATGACATTTAAAGCCACATGTTATGTAAAGTAATATTGGAAGCATTGCTCTCACGAAACTCACATTTCAGGACACAGCTTAAACATTTCAAATGCGTCTTTAACATCATTGCATTAATTATCATCGGAACAACTTTTGGATTTAACTCTTTTCCAAAATATGTCATCTTTACTTCCACCTAATGCTATCACTAAACATTTTCCTACAACTCACAAGTCCCCATTTACAAAGGATTGAGAAAAGTTGGATTTTACATTTGTTCTTTAAATATATATTCATGTCTCTAAATAAAACTTTCTAAATTGCTAAGTGATATTTAAAGAGTTTGTTGATCAGGACATCTAACACTTGCAGCTGTGAGGTCATACCCCGAGGAGTGATCACGAGATCCTCTTTAAATTGATCTATTTTACTCCTTTCTTTCAGCTGATCTCTATAACCACCCATCCACTGATATTGATTGCCATCATTTCAGGCTAATGCATCCTTCCCAAATAGTACTTGTTTTTCAAAATTAAATAAACAAATGATAACACCATAATTTGAAAGACTTTGCAAGAACTTTAAGATGACTTTCTCTTTGTTGATGAAAAATTTTGTGGGAATAAAACCTTGTCTTTTATTTGGGAATATATGAAAAGACGGCGGCCAAGGGCATATCAAGAAAACACATATATAAAATGAAGGCAAAGATTGCCATATTAAGATCAGATAGAATAGAATGCAACGAATACTGGGCACATGTTATAACACATTTCAGCATTAATTCAGTCTTGTGCATTCTTTTAGCAAAAATTGATTCCACGGATTTTTAAGGTTACTAGAGGAATAACACATTACCTGGGGGCATTTTGTCTCTTGCTATTGCAACTCCTTTTTTTGTCTTCTTGTGTCTCGGGTACAAATGAGAATTATTTCCATTTCTTTCATAATGGGCATCTCCGTCCAAAAAGTCACCTATTTGAAAGCCAATACACAAATTAATTTATAGGTTATAGCTATGGCTACAAGTCTATAAAACCATCATTACATGCACATATGTGATAATCAGGAAAACACAAATTAAAAATTCCTATCCAGTTTTTTAAGGACACTAAGAATTCTGCAGTAGCCCTTTTGCTCTGGAGCCTGCTTACATCACATTATGGTGTCCCACGTTTCAAATTAAGTTCACTAGTTGGGTCAACACTGAGAAGTTCATTAACCCATTTATGCCTAGTGTTCCATTATTGGAACACTAAGCATGTGGAGTTATTTACATCCTACTGCTTAAGGTCATCGCCAGGGTCTGATTTTTCACCAAAAAAGTTTGCAACCTCCAGCATAAATGGAAAATTCCATACTAAGCGTAATATTCTCCTTTGTGTTCTGTAACTCTCATTGGTAGAGATAAAAGAGTTCAGAAGGTGGATGATAACATTCTTTTTTTGAGACAATTTTTGCTCTGTTGCCCAGGCTGGAATGCAATGGTGCGATCTTGGCTCACTGCAATCTCCACCTCCTGGGTTCAAGTGATTCTCCTGCCTCAGCCTCCCGAGTAGCTGGGATTACAGGCACGTGCCACCATGCCTAATTTTTTATTTTTAGTAGAAACGAGGTTTCACCATGTTGGCCAGGCTGGTCTTGAACTCCCAACCTCAGGTAATCTGCCCACCTTGGCCTCCCAAAGTGCTGGGATTACAGGTGTGAGCCACCACGCCCGGCTGGCAATCACATTCTTGAACGTGCCTCCTTGCATACATGAGCAAGAGTTTCTCACACACGCCATTGGACGTGGCTAGAGAAAATCATATAACCATGATGACTACGGCTCAGCTTAAATTCGCGATCATGAAGCTCCAGCAGCCTGCCTTCATACTGCCTGGCAGTCATACTGTTTCCACTCTCCCAGGTGACTCCCACTTTCCTGTCTCTACTCAACCTCCAATACCTGGGAGCCTCCCTCAGTCTCATTCTCAGGTCAGGTGATAACCTTGCTTTCTAACTCAAGGAGAATATCAAAGCAATTTAGAGTCCTTCCACGACTCTGACCATCATATCTAGCTGCCTACTAGCACCTGTACCTGTAGCGAGACTGCCTTCTCTCATGCTGCTACAAATCTTCCTACTCCTACCCAAAGTGAATCCCTCTAGTTGTTTGGTAGCTCAGATTAAGTACATCAGTCGTGCATGCTATTTTTTCTGTCTTCAAAAAAACCCAACAACTTATATTGGCCTCATGAACTATTGCTCCAGCTGTTTCCTGCTCTTGAGCAAAATTACCTTAAAAATTGTACAAACTTATTAGCTCCAATTCTTCTCCTCCCCTCTCTTTCTTTACTTTTAGGGATTGCTTTTTAAAATGTTGACAGGCCAGGTGCCTGTAATCCCAGCACTTTGGGAGGCCAAGGAGACTTATCACCTGAGGTCAGGAGTTCGAGACCAGCCTGGCCAGGATGGTGAAACCCCCGTCTCTACTAAAAATACAAAAATTAGCCAGATGCCTGTAATCCCAGCTACCTAGGAGGCTAAGGCAGGGGAATCACTTGAACCCGGGAGGTGGAGGTTGCATTGAGCCAAGATCACACCCTTGCACTCCAGCCTGGGCAACAAGAGTAAAACTACATCTCAAAAAAAAAAAAAAAAAGTTGACATAAATTTGTTTTATAATTGCTTTAGTCTGTTTTGCGCTGCTATAATAGACTACCACAAACAGGGTAATTTATAAAGAACAGAAATCTAATTCTCACAGTTCTGGAGGCTGGACGTCCAAGGCACTGGCACTTGGAGTTGAGAGAGTTATCCTCACAAGGTGGAAGGGCAAAAGAAACCCTCCCTCTGCCAAGTCCTTTTATAAGGGCCCCAATCCCATTCACAAGGGAGGAGCCCCGTAGGCCAACCCACCTCTTAGAGCCCCAAGTCTTAATGCAATCACATTGGCAACACCTGTTTTGGAAGGAGCACATTCAAACCATAGCAATAATTATGGAAAACATTTAAAGAGTTCCAATGCCAAACTATAAAACCAGGTACATTTCGAAAGGTCTCATTTCCATCTTCATCCTTTCTGCCCTATTTTCTCTCTCCCTCATAGATAACCATTTTCATTAGTTTTTGTTTCTCCTTCTGTTATATTTTTATGTACATGTATGTATATAGGCAAATATATATGTTCTGTACCTTTATTTTTCACTAAAAAAATACATCATAGAGATAACCCCACTGCAGTACATGGAGATTGTTGTTATTTGCTTTTTACAACCAGTTCCCTCTTGATGGGCATGTGGATTATTCCTACTGTTTTGCTATCACAGAGAGCTACAATGAATAGCCTTATGTGTGCATCTTTTTGTACTTTTGCTGGTTTGACTTTGGGATAGATTCCTAGCAGTGGACACTGGGTCAAGGGTAGATGTATATCTAATTTTGCTAGATATTGCTGAATTCCCCTTTATTTATAAATGTATAGAGATTATATCTTACTGCATTCTCACTAGCAACTTATGAGAGTACCTATTTTCTTACGGCCTTGCCAACGGAATATGTTGCTAAGTTTGTGGATTTATGCCAATCTGATAGATGGGAAAGAGTATCTCAGTTTATTTTTAATTTGCATTACTCTATTTTTTTTGGCAAGAATACTGTGTAAGTGATGTGTATACTTACATCAGGGCATTTTTCTTTTTTTTAAAAATGTAACTTATTATTTTGAGATAATTGTATATTCACATGCAGATGTAAGAGAAAATGCAGAGAGATGCCTGTATCTAGTTTCCAAGGGTAACATCTTGCAAGGGTAACAACAGGATATGGACACTGATACAGTCATGTCAAAAATTTTTTTTCAATTGCTATAAGAATCCCTCACATTGACCACCCCCTCTTTTTTTTTTTTTTTTTTTTGAGACTGAGTCTTGCTCTGTCACCAGGCTGGAGTGCGGTGGCGCAATCTTGGCTTACTGCAACCTCCGCCTCCCAGTTCAAGCCATTCTCCTGCCTCAGCCTACTGAGTACCTGGGACTACAGGTGCGCACCACCACGCCCGGCTAATTTTTGTATTTTTAGTAGAGACTGGGGTTTCACCATGTTGGCCAGGATGGTCTCAATCTCTTGACCTCATGATCCACCCGCCTTGGCCTCCCAAAGTGCTGGGATTACAGGCGTGAGCCACTGTGCCTGGCCCACATTGCCCTTTTATAGCCATGCCTACTTCCTTCCTGCCCCCATGCCCTTCTTAGACCCCGATAACCACTAATCTGTTCTCCTTTTCTATCATGTTATCATTTCAAGAATGCTCAATAAATGGCACCATACAGTACATAACATTTTGAGATTGGCTTTGTTCACTTGGCATAATTCTCTGGAGATTGCTGTGTGTATCAATAGTTTGCTTCTTTTTATTACTGAATTGGACTCCATGGAATCCAATTCAACAACCAGAGGGATTCACTTTGGGTAGGAGTATGAAGGTTTGTAGCAGCATGAGAGAAGGCACTATCTCTCTGCAGGTACAGGTGCTGGTAGGTGGGTAGATTTGGCGGTCTGAGCCTTGGACGGACTCCAAATTGCTTTGATTTTTCTCCTTTAGTTAGAAAGCAAGGTGATCACCTGACCTAAGAATGAGACTGAGGGAGGCTCCCAATTGTTGGAGGTTGAGTAGAGAGAGGAAATTGGGAAAGAGTCACCCGGGAGAGTGGAAACAGTATGACTGCCATGGCTGGACCACAGTGGTTTAACCATTCACCTGTTGACAGACATCTGAATTGTTTCCAGTTTTGCTCTATTATGAATAAAGCTGCTATAAGCATCCATATACATATTTTTACCTGAGCACAGGTTTTCTCTTTCTGCGATAAATGCCCAGCAATTGCTCGGTTGTATGGTAGTTGTTTTTTTTAAGAAATCACCAAGGCCGGGCACAGTGGCTCATTCCTGTAATCCCAGCACTTTGAGAGGCCGAGGTGGGAGGATTGCTTGAGTCCAGGAGTTCGAGACCAGGCTGGGCAACATAACAAGACCCCCCCCCGCCCCCCCACCATCTCCACACAAAAAAATAAATAGGCTGGGCGCAGTGGCTCACGCCTGTAATCCCAACACTTTGGGAGGCCAAGGCAGGCAGATCATCTGAGGTTGGGAGTTTGAGACTGGCCTGACCAACATGGAGAAACCCCATCTCTACTAAAAATACAAAATTAGCCGGGCATGGTGGCACATGCCTGTAATCCCAGCTACTCGGGAGGCTGAGGCAGGAGAATCACTGGAACCCGGGAGGCGGAGGTTACGGTGAGCCGAGATTGCGCCATTGCACTCCAGCCTGGGCAACAAGAGCAAAAATCAGTCTTGGAAAAATAAATAAACAAATAAATAAATAAATACAACAACAACACACACACAAATGCATACATACATACATAGCTTAATCCTGATCTACTTCTGCAGAAGCGAACCTTGGAAAACAGCCCTCTCACCCTTCGTCTTCTCATCTTCCTCTGCCTTATTCTCTTCTCC
The DNA here is from genome assembly GCF_028885625.2 of Pongo pygmaeus. Lineage (NCBI taxonomy): Eukaryota > Metazoa > Chordata > Mammalia > Primates > Hominidae > Pongo > Pongo pygmaeus. The sequence continues at coordinate 69,677,004 of NC_072391.2, read as the reverse complement.
TCCTTCTCTTTGCCATCCTTCCCTCTGAAGCCCAAATGCTGACTGAATTATGAGTGTGCATGTGGAAAATGGTGTCACCAATACAACTTCTCCCACACTCTGCCCAAGTCAAAACACGAGGAGAACATCAAGGCACAACTCTTCCAACTCCTAGTGGGGATGGATCCAAGGAAGTCACTCCAGATAAGTTTCTCACGCTAATCAGTATCATGAAAATCAAAAGCCCTGTATCACCCCATGGTCTACTGCTCACAGACTATTTAACCAATACTCTCACATGCACTCCTTATTTAGAATCAGTTTCTAAAATTTGGGTCTTTGGCAGCATGTAGCTTTATCACTTACCAGTCTGGCAAATGAAATAGTATTTCAGTAAGCACTTGTCCTCTTTGGATGAGATCCGAATGAAGTTTCTGGACAGGTAGGTGCAGCTGGGGGGCTTTGGGGGCCCGTGGGCTGCAACGTCTGCTGAGGGGAGATCAGACCCAGATGAGCCTCATACTCGAAAGCCAGGCTTTTAGATTTATTTTTTATTATTGTTTTTGAGACAGTCTCACTCAGTTGCCCAAGCTGGAGTGTAGTGGTGTGATCTCCGCTCACTGCAATCCCTGCCTCCCGGGTTCCAGTAATTCTCCTGCCTCAGCCTCCCAAGTAGCTGGGATTACAGGCACCCGCCACCATGCCCAGCTAATTTTTGTATTTTTAGTAGAGATGGGGTTTCACTTTGTTGGCCAGGCTGGTCTCGAACTCCTGATCTCAGGTGATCCATCCACCTCCACCTTCCAAAGTGCTCAGATTACAGGCGTGAGCCACCACCCCCACCCCGCCAGGCATTTTTAAAAAGTAAATATGAAAGCCAAATTTGGCTGACTTCCAATAGATAAAAATGTAGAATTTCCTCCCATACATTATAGTTTATTTTTTCATATGTGTTCCTTACCACAAGGCTTAGTATTACTTTACCTACATGTTAATGAAGATGGTGAGAGTGATAAAATAATGGCTTGGATTTGTCTCTCAAACTTCAAGATTATGGTGCATAACTCTGAAAACACTTTGTAAGGGCCAGGCGCGGTGGCTCACGCCTGTAATCCCAGCACTTTGGGAGGGCGAGGCGGGAGGATCACAAGGTCAGGAGATCAAGATCATCCTGGCTAACACAGTGAAACCCTGTCTCTACTAAAAAAAAAAAAAAAAAAAGAAAACGCTTCGTAAGAAAGACAATAGGTAGATAATGTTCCTCTTAGTTTTGTGTTAGGAAACTTAGAGATCAGAATAATGAAGAGATGTTTATTAGGAAAAAAATGACCATCAAAGGTTTCTGTCTTTCGAACCTAGCATAATTCTTTTAGTGAAAGGTTAGGTAAGTTAACTTTAGATGGGTTCTAGGAAAAATTGCATCATTTTTGCTAGACAGACAAATCAAAGGCTGTAGCACAAAATGGAAATATTTCAGAGGAAAGATGGTAATGAAGTAAAGTGACTGGTTTTTCTGTATACAAAAGCAGAAAGATTAAGATTTTCTTTTTTTTTTCTGTCCCAGAATAAAATATAAGGAAGTTTCCTTCATAAACACTAAACCCCAGAGTCTTACCTGGGTATTTGTTGTCTTGATGCTTTTTCAATGGCATTACATTTTGCCCAATCCACCACTTCTTTCCTTCTTCCAGATAGTCCCGGATGAGATCTTGAACTTCCTTGTTCCCAATATGAGCTAGGAATCCTCTCTGCACATGACAGTAACGCTCTGCTTCCTCAAAGCTGCATTGAAATCTGTTAAGCTGGTAACAATTATTTTGCCCATGTGGCGAGGGGCTGTTTAGCTCACTTCCTAGAATAATACTTGTTCTGATGTATAACCAAAGCCAGCTTCCTCCTTTGAAGAACATTTTCTCTGAATTGTAGCAAGAAAAAGTGTGGGAGTTTAGCAGCTGCCTGGTCCTTTAAATATATATATTGGTGGGCTTGTCTTATTAGTATTATTCTTTTACGAATTGGGAATAATTTACCAAGGATACAAAAGGTTTTGTTTTGAGGACCCAGGTGCAGGTCCTACAAGCTGAAAACAAATAGCAGAGATCAATAAAACAATGGCCCTTTTTATCTGGGGCCCCACCATCTGTGTCTACCTACCGAATATGCCTTTAGCAAATAGAGATCGATTATAAAGCTGAGTCTAAGCTGCACTGGGTAGAGGATGATGAATATCTAACATCTAAGTTAGTGCTGCTAAAAATTAATAAGTGTAGCTTTTTCTTTTCTGAGGCAGGGTCTCATTCTGTTGGCCAGGCTGGAGTGCAGTGGCATGATCTCAGCTCACTGCAGCCTCAGCCTCCCACCTCAGCCTCCCGAGTAGCTGGGACTACAGGAGTGCACCACCATGCCCACCTTTTTTTTTTTTTTGAGATAGGGTCTTGCTATGTTGCCCAGGGCGGTCTTGAATTGCTGGGCTCAAGCCATCTGCTCACCTCGGCCTCCCAAAGTTCTGGAATTAGAGGTGTGAGCCACCACACTCAGCCACATTTTTTTTTTTTTTTTAAAAGAAAGTTATTCTTGCAGACCCTCTAGGATTGATTTTTTTTTTTCTTTGAGATAGAGTTTTGCTCTTGCTGCCCAGGCTGGAGTGCAATGGTGTCATCTCAGCAACTTCTGCCTCCTGGGTTCAAGCGATTCTCCTGCCTCAGCCTCCCAAGTAGCTGAGGCATGTGCCACCACACCTGGCTAATTTTGTATTTTTAGCAGAGATGGAGTTTTGCCATGTTGGTCAGACTGGTCTCAAACTCCTAACCTTAGGTGATCCACCCACCTCAGCCTCCCAAAGTGCTGGGATTACAGACGTGAGCTATTGCACCTGGCCTGACTTTTTAAAAAAATAAATGTTACTGTGTATATTTAAGGCACACAGCACGATGTCATGGGATACATACAGATATTAAGAAGGTTACTATAGTAAAACAAACATATCCATCATCTCACGTTAGTTACCAACTTTTTTTTGTTTTTGTAGCAAGAGCAGCTAAAATCTCATCTAGCATGAATCTTGTCTACTGCATGGTTTTATTACCTGTAGTCCTCAGTTTGTACATTAAATCTCTCGACTTGTTCATCCTACATCTCTGCTACCCTCAGGACTGATTTAAATTACTATATTCTGTCTCTTAAGTACATGCAAACAGAACTAGGCATAAACTCTATGTTTTTTTGTTTGCTTTTTATGGGGTCTCTCTATGCCACACAGGCTGGAGGGCAGTAGCATGATCATAGCTCAGTGCAGCCTTGAACTCCTGGGCTCAAACGATTCGCTCACCTTGGCCTCCCAAACTGCAGGTGTGAGCCACCGTCCCTGGTCCATGAACTTTATCTTAAAACTCTTACACAGTCATAAAAACAAAACAATATTAAACGGAAGAATGAATACAAATTAAGTACAAACAAAACTGAAAACCAATGAGATCCAAGTTTTGCCAAGCTAAATGGCAGATAAACAGGGTTCTGGCCTACGACTACACAGGTTCTTTTGAATCTGGCATGCATGCTATTTTATGATATAGGGAGGATTCAGTTCTGATACCACGTTTCTTTATTTGACTCACTAAAAACAAAACAAAACAAACAAAGAAAAACCTTTGTTCACACAGCAGGTCATTTGGTCTCCACCTGTTGCATACCCACCCATCACATGTATTACGACTGGTTCTTTCTTGGTGCCAAAAAGTGATCATAAACTCAAACAAGTGTGGGCACTGAACCGCTTGGTAGGTTTCAGGGTTAAGATGGTTATCCAGATAGTCCAAATGATGCTTATGTTACTCTAAAAATCAGTACAGAAGTGGTCACCAAAATTATGAAATTCTCTAAAACACAGACTGCAAGAATACACCCTGTTTGAAAAACCCTGCAGTAATCAGCCAGGCATGGTGGCTCACGCCTGTAAACCCAGCGCTTTGGGAGGCCGAGGTGGGCGGATCACTTGAGATCAGGAGCTCAAGACCAGCCTGGCCAATATGGTGAAACCCCGTCTCTACTAAAAATACAAAAATTAGCCAGGTGTGGTGGTGCATGCCTGTAATCCCAGCTACTCAGGAGGCTGAGGCAATAGGATCACTTGAACCGGTTGGTGGAGGTTGCAGTGAACTGAGATTGCACCACTGCACTCCAGCCTGGGCGACAGAGCAAGACTCTGTCTCAAAAAAAAAAAAAACAAAAAAACAAAAAAACAAAAAAAAACCCCAAAACAAAAACACCAAAAACACTGCAGTAATCAAATGAAAGATAAATACAGTATGATCCTCCCTTTCAAAAAGTCCAATTAGGGAAGAAAAGGCATAATAATTGCAATTAATATAGGCAGTGAAAAGTGCTAGCCTAGAGGGACAGCTTAGGTGCTGCTGTGAAGGTTCAGATAAGGAAGAAATTACTTCCAGGTTTTGGAATGAACATATAAAAATGGCAATATTTAGACAGATGGAATGGACATCTCGGCAGAGGAGTCGATGTGAATAAATACACAGAGGTGGGAAAGTGGAAGGTATTGATAAAGAGAAAGAAATACTTGCGTGTGTGTGTGTGTACATGTAGGGGGTACTTGGTGGAACAGTAGTGGGAACTGTAATCAGAAAATGGGAGTGTTTCAAATGCCAGGATAAAGGGTTTACAGTTTATTTGGAAGGTTTCTGAGCAGAGTAGTCCACCCTTACAAGAGTTTGTGGCAATGGAATCATCTGGATGTGGGATGCTTTTGTTTTCAAAGTTCACAGAGCCTCAACTTCTAAACATCTTCATACACATACATAAACAAATGCATGATACAGCCACACATATGTTTCAAGCTTTTTTTCCAGATTAAAAAAATGATACTTTATTATAACTTTTAAAATTGCAGAACGTCAGGCTGAATATCATCAGACAGATACACAAAACCACTCATCTCTAAAGTCATCTTCTATACCCTCTCAAAATTTGGCCAATGAAATATGCCTCAGGGAATTTTCCAGTTCAACCCCATACATAAATGGAAACACTAGACTTTTGGTTTTGCCCACAGTTCCAAAGTGCTATTACAGGTGGAGTATCTGCTGCAGGAGGTCATTCTTGCTGCTGTGGGTGTGAGTAAAATGTCTATCTGTATGCCTCTGGTCCTGCAGGCTTTGTTCTCTTTCTCCTCGTTTTGTCTCCTTCTACAGGGGTTATCTTACATTCTGCAATCAAAAGACATCTTCTGCTTGGAATCACAACAGATAGTGAGAGGTTCAAGTGAGAAGTAATGTTACATAGCAAGTTACTGAATCTCCAATGAGAAATTGAACTCTGGGGTTACAACTCAAATATGATTTCAAGGTAAAGAAAATAATTACTTGGCTGGCTGGTGAAATGCTTAGTTCCTTCTAAAATCATAATTGCAATATGGACTCCTGCTTCATGCTGCATCCCAAGGCACCAATCAGGTAACCTACATCTCCCAAATGATCAACAGGGCATTCCTTCCTATTTTACCCTCAGTGCTGAGAAATTACTCCTGAGCCCAGAAGTTGTTGCATAGGTGACTTGGGTGACTTGGTGCTCAGGCAACAATTGCCACAGGTCCCACCTTGATGAACACCATCGATTTCTTTAAATATGATGATACTAAGATGGAGGCCCCTGCTCGGAGGAAGCAAGGATGTAAAAGCCAGGACAGGCTGTGCTGAGGGTCACTACACTGACAGACCCAGATGACACGAATTCAAGGAACATGAATACTGAAGCCAACAATCTTCTGGAACTCTCTTTTCCAAAACTCATATGCTGTTTTTTCTAATTGGGAAATCAGGGACAGGGAAACATTTGCATAATTACCCACCAACATGTTCTTCTTAACAGAAGTGAAGACTATTATTATTATTTTTTTTGAGACGGAGTCTTGCTCTGTTGCCCAGGCTGGAGTTCAGTGGCGCAATCTCAGCTCACTGCAAGCTCTGCCTCCTGGGTTCATGCCATTCTCCTGCCTCAGCCTCCCGAGTAGCTGGGACTACAGGTGGCCGCCACCACGCCCGGCTAGTTTTTTGTATTTTTAGTAGAGATGGGGTTTCACTGTGTTAGTCAGGATGGTCTCGATCTCCTGACCTTGTGATCCGCCTGCCTTGGCCTCCCAAAGTGCTGGGATTACAGGTGTGAGCCACCGTACCTGGCCTATTTTAAGAATATGAAAAGAGTTTCAAGACACCTGTTTTCAGGGATAGACAACAGCAACAGAAGCACTTTTCAGAGCTGGTTCATTTTAAAGTCCATCTCAAGAACAAGGGCCAGCTGGCTTTCACAAGGTACCAAGACATGTTCTGGCAAAAACATTTTCACTTTAAGTTATATGCTGTCAAGTTCAACTATCTTATACATATCTGATCCTTTTCTGTCAGCAAAAAAGGTAAAAATTTTTAAAACTCCAAAATCAATCATTTCTGGGTAGGATGAAGGTAGAATTTTGGTTGTATTTTATACTTCAGAACACAGATGAAACCAAAAGTTCTGCAATTGTCTCTACATTCACATCTTTCAAAGGTCCTTTTCTCCTTTTACATGAATTCATCTGAATCATTGCCATCCTGATTTGAAGACATATTTTCAACTTTCATTAGTGATGAATAGCTCCTAAGTTCATCCATTTCTCTCTTCTTCATTTCTTTTTCTCTCTTTCTCATTTCCTGAATTTGGGCTTTTTCTCATTCCTCTCTTCACAATCTCTGCATTCTTTCTCTGCTGCTAGGTCTGGGAACCACTCCACTTCGATTTTTTCTTTTTCTTTTCTTCTTTTTTTTTTTTTTTGAGATGGAGTCTCGCTTTGTCGCCCAGGCTGGAGTGCAGTGGCGCGATCTCAGCTCACTGCAAGCTCTGCCTCCCGGGTTCACGCCATTCTCCCGCCTCAGCCTCCTGAGTAGCTGGGACTACAGGCACCTGCCACCATGCCCGGCTAATTTTTTGTATTTTTAGTAGAGACGGGGTTTCACCGTGCTAGCCAGGGTGGTCTCGATCTCCTGACCTCGTGATCTACCCGCCTCGGCAACCCAAAGTGCTGGGATTACAGACATGAGCCACCGCGCCTGGCTCCACTTTGGTTTTTTCTAATCGGTTCAGGATCTCATTTACTTTCTTCTCCATTGTCACAATTTTTACATCCTTCTGCCTGTGAAAGCCTATCTGGCTCACATCCACGTCAGCTGTTTTCTTCAGGTCAGACCATGGCGTATTTACCACATTAACGTTGTTCTTGCAGCCTTGAATGCTATTGGCCTTCACAAGGTGGGTGCAGTCTGTCAGCACTTCCTTTGGAATGTCTTCTATATTCTTTTCCTTATGCAATTGAAGGTATACATGAGCCGAAGAGAGTCTGTCCGCACGAAACCAGATATCTTCAGGCCAGCTGTGCTTGATCAGATCTTCATGATGATTTATGGGTTAGTAGGAGAGATATAAAACTCAAGGGCTGGGCGCAGTGGCTCACGCCGGTAATCCCAGCACTTTGGGAGGCTGAGATGGGCGGATCACAAGGTCAGGAGATCGAGACCATTCTGGCCAAAATGGTGAAACCCTGTCTCTATTTCATATTTATCCTTTCCCATGTAAATAGTGTAGGCAGATGAATTAACGCTGCTGCTGGTGAAGTAGAACACCACGATGCTGGTGGCGGTGCAGTGACTCCACCGTGGAGCAGCAGTGTTCAACTGTGGCAGCTGCCTGGTCTCTGGAATTCTCCTCTTTTTTTTTTTGTTATGCATTATGGAAACTTTTTAATGTGATTTTTGTACAAAAGAAGTATGAGAGTAACCCTTTTACAAATGAAAATAATTTACTAGAGCAAACAATGACAAAACTGAACTGACATTTGATGTGAATCCATAGGAGTTTAAGCTTCAAATCCAGCCAATAAGTTTGTTACAATCTCCGTCAGCTTTGCATCTGAGTCTTCTGAGATCTTTCCATCAGCCCTGATAGTGCCCAACAGAGCTTAGTGCTGGCTGACAACATGAGACAAGAAACCATTCTCAAACTTTGTAATCTTGCTGGGCTCCAGTTTATCAAGATACCCCCTTACACCCGCATAGATAACAGCCACTTGTTCTTCAATAACCATGGGAGAATACCGTCCTTGCTTCAGCAACTCAGTTAGATGCACACCACGACTCAAAAGTTTTGAGTGCGAGCATCGAGGTCAAAACCAAACTGGGCAAAAGCAGCAACCTCACGATACTGAGCCAATTCCAGCTTATGGTACCTGCCACCTGCTTCATAGTCCTGGTTTGGGCAGCAGATCCAACACGAGACACAGACAGACCAATGTTAATGGCAGAGCGGATATCTTTGTAGAACAATTCTGTTTCCAAGAAGATCTGTCTGTCAGTGATGGAAATGACATTCGTTGGAATGTAAGCAGACACGTCACCAGCCTGTGTTTCTACGACTAGCAAAGCAGTCAAGGAGCCACCAACAAAAGCATCATTCATTTTGGCTGCTCTCTCCAGCAACTGGGAGTGTAGGTAAAACACATCACCAGGACAGGCCTTACGACCAGGGGGTTGGTGGAACAACAGAGACATCTGACGGTAAGCGACAGCCTGTTTGGATAAGTCGTCATAGATGATCAAAGTATATTTGCCATCGTCTCTAAAATACTCTCCCATGGAACAGTCAGAGTAAGGAGCCAGGTACTGAAGTAGGGCAGCATCTGAGGCCATAGCTGACACCACAGTGGTGTACTTCACGGCATCTACATCTGTAAGTCTCCACCAACTGAGCAACAGTGGATCTCTTTCGACCAATAGCAACATAGATACAGTACAGCTTCTTCTTTTCTTCAGATCTATCATTGAAACGTTTCTGGTTAATGATTGTGTCAATAGCAATTGAGGTTTTCCCAGTCCTTCGGTCACCAATAATTAGCTCATGCTGACCACGACCAATTGGCACCAAGCTATCCACAGCCTTAATGCCAGTCGGCATTGGTTCCTGCACTGAAGTTCGAGGAATGATTCTGGGGGCTTTCAGACCGACTCAGTTATGGGTCTTGGAACCAACTGGACCCTTTCCAACAATAGCATTACCAAGGGCATCAACTACACGACCCAATAGCTCCTCACCGACTGGAACGTCCACAATGGTTCCCATCCTCTTCACTATGCCTCCTTCCTTAGTTTATTATTTTCAAACACTACAACGCCAACATTGTCAGGTTCCACGTTCAAGGACATATCCTTTAAGCCTGAAGAAAACTACCATTTCTTCTGCTTGGAACATTCCTCAGCCCACGTACATGGACAATACCATCACCAATACTTAAGACATGCCCAGTTTCTGCAAGGTCAGCAGAGGTATCAGCTCCAAGAACACGCTCTTTAAGAGTAGAGGACATCTCAGCAGTCCCAGTCTTCTGAAGATGAGTGTTAGAGGCATGGAGGTTCCTTGCAGCAATGAAAGAAGAACCCAAAGCATTTCTGGAGACCAGTCCCGCCCACCGAGTGAGGTCAGGGGCCACGGCCGCAGAGACGCACACAGACAGCATCTTTGCAGTTTCTCCACAGGTGGTACCTCCACAACCGCAGCTTCTGGACTGACTGGGACCGTTTCAAGCATTTTTAAATGAAACCTGATGTTGATGAAATCTCTGAAAGTCAAGTCAGGTATCTTACGCAGTGCTGTAATTTCATTTCAATCTTTTTCATAAAGGGTAAAGTCCTTGTATATACTCTTTCAATACATGCTTTATCTAAGACACAAGCACTCTATCAATAAAAGTTTTAATTTAAACGACCAAAAAATTGGTGAGAGAGTGCTCAGAACTGAGGATCAACATGTAAGTAGTTTTTTTGTCCCGGATGAGTAATGATTTATGTTGACTAAGGTATGCTGAATTAACTTATTCCATTAAAGTGTAAAGGGAAGACATGTTGATAAGCATAACTTTTACCTTGATAAATGTTTTCAATGATTTCTATTGCATGTAGACTGAAACATCTAGCATGTAAATTATCGCAGTAGAATCTGTCTCTAAGTCTCAGCTGGGTCTGTGAATTTGTTCTAATTTGATAGCTTCATACGATTGATGAAGCTCAAAAATGGCTTGACTCAAGATTTTTCATACACCTTTCTTTTGCTCTAATTTCTGTTACGACAATAACCCAGCTATTTCAGCTGATGGCGGGAACACTGCAATTGGACAAAAATGACACGGATGGGTGTAGAGCCTCCAAACAATAAGTATCTGATTAATATTGTTGACACCTAAGTCTACAGAGGCTATTCTTCAACAGCCAGGACATCATTAGGTAAGACATTTCAAAATTCTTCGTGAGGGCACCATTGCTTCAGAGGACTACAAAGTGACACATTAGGTCGTCATAAATCACCGCAGTACCATCCTGGCTAACACGGTGAAACCCCATCTCTAACAAAAATACAAAAAAATGAGCCGGTCATGGTTGCCGGCGCCTGTAGTCCCAGCTACTTGGAAGGCTGAGGCAGGAGAACGGCGTGAACCCGGGAGGCGGAGCTTGTAGTGAGCCGAGATCGCACCACTGCACACCAGCCTGGGCAACAGAGCAAGACTCTGTCAAAAAAAAAAAAAAAAAAAATCACCGCAGTAAACCACACTCCAACGGGCCTGCACACTCAGGGTCTTGATTAGAAACAGTATTTAAAAAAATACCTCCACATCTGTTGCACCAGAATGCCAAGGTATAACCAGGGCCACTTTCTCCAGGAGGCATAACAGGCGCAGGGCCAGGGAAGGGCCTCTGACACTTTTAGGATCTCAAGAAATTTTTTTTTTGGTTATTTTTCTTTGTTTGTTTTTGAGACAGAGTCTTGCTTTGTCACCCAGGCTGGAGTGCAGTGGTGCTATCTCGGCTCACTGCAACCTCCACCTCCTGGGTTCAAGCGATTCTCCTGCCTCAGCCTCCCGAGTAGCTGGGATTACAAGCGCCCGCCACTATGCCCGGCTAATTTTTTGTATTTTATTTTATTTTTTAGTAGAGACGGGGTTTTGGGTGTGGACCAGGTCTCGAACTCCTGACCTCAAGTGATCTGCCTGCCTCAGCCTCCCAAAGTGCCGGGATTACAGGCTTGAGCCACCATGCCCGGCCTCAAGAAAATGTTTTAATTTCCTTAAAAAACCTTAAGAAAAATCAACTTTTAAGTTGAAAAAGTTTATATATTAACATTCATCTTTATATCAACACAGCAGTAAAATTTATTTTTTAAAGTGACAAAAACTACAAATATTTCTGGTGTGAAACACAGTGTTTTGATGTCTACACTAAAATAACTTTAGGAAGGGGCCCACAAAAGTCACAACGCGGCCCCGGCAGAAAGGCAGCGGTGTGTGGCACGACCTCAACACCTGTCTTCCTCACAGAGCCCCCTTGCGGACTCTCGGATTCGAGGCTGCGGTAGTACGGACAAACACCGTGCAGCAGCATCTCATCTCCGCCAACAGCCGGCGACCAAGCGGGCAGGCCGGGAGGAGGGCGGGCGGAAGAGGCGTGGCCGCCGCTACTGCGCACGTGCACCCAACCAGAACCTGGGGGTGGTGCCGGGCCTTCCCCGCTGCGCGGGGCCGTCCGCTCAACCCTTCTGCCCGGCGATTGGTGGGCTGGAGGCTAAGGGGCGGAGATAGGAGGGGCCGCCGCCATCTCCCCCAATGGAAGGGAGACAGGGGCGGGCTTAATGACGGAAGGAGCATGGCGTGGAGACACCTGAAAGTGAGTCCCGCGAGTGAGCAGTGTGGATCGGGGATCAGGGACCGGGGCGGGCGAGAACGGAGAGTCAGGCCGGGCGAGGCATGGACCGAAGGCGGCTCCGGGAGTGTGGGCCCCCCTGGGACGTGTGCGTGTTTCCGGGGGCGTCTGCAAATGCTCGTGCGTGTGCATTTGCACGTGGACTCGGTCAGGCGTGTGCAGACAGCGCCTGCAGGTCTGGGTGGGTGCTGATCTGAGTGTCTGCGCCTGGGCCATGTTTTTGAGCCTGACACAGGGGTGCTTAGTGAACACATGACCGCCTAGCGTTGTATGCAGGATCCAACGGGGAATGAAACTAGAGTAGGACATGCTTCCAACCCTTTTAGGTAAAGTTTTGTTAGGGCGGGGGGCTCTGTGAAAAGTTCTTAGTTGTATCCCCGTATGTAATAGGTGTTCAGATATTTGTTGATTGACATGGCGGGGGTGGGAGTACAGTCTCCAAGGGAGGCTATGAATACCTTGACTCTCTTTTTATTTATTTATTTATTTGAGACGGAGTCTTGCCCTGTCGCCCAGGCTGGAGTGCAGTGGCGCGATCTTGGCTCACTGCTACTTCCGCCTCCCGGGTTCAAGCGATTTTCCTGCATCGGCCTCCTGCGTAGCTGAGATTACAGGCGCGCGCCACCACGCCTGGCTAATTTTGGTATTTTTAGTAGAGACTGGAGTTTCACCATGTTGGTCAGGCTGGTCTCGAACTCCTGACCTCGTGAGCCTCCCAAAGTGCTGGGATTACTGGCGTGAGCCACCGCGCTCGGCCTGAGTCTCTTTTTAAAATAAATAAATGGAGAGAGATGGGATCTCACTGTGTTGCCCAGGCTGGTCTAGAACTATTGGCCTCAAGGGATCTTCCCGACTCAGCCTCCCAAAGTGGTGGGATTACAGGCGTGGGCTACCGCGCCCAGCCAATGAATACTTGATCTACATGTCTTTAGCAGTTTGGAAGGATCCTTAAAAGCAAATCTGATCATGTCATTTCCTGGCTTAAGGAACAAAACCCAAATCTTTATTTTGGCCAAGACTCCTGCTCCTTTCTCCTGTCTCGTCTTAAGCCTTACTTTCCCTCACTCCTCTGTTCCAAACTTTCTCCCTTTCTCATTCTCTTCTGCTACTGAGAGAGCCTTTACGCTTTTTCCTCTCCCTACTGCCTTCTGGTTAACTATTTTTTTTAAATAATTGAACCAGAATAGGTTCAGAGAGACCCCCATCAACTCGTTTATCCCTTGAGTATCAGCTTTAAGTCATTTCCTTAAGGAAGCCTTTCCTTACCTCTAAGATTAGGTTGAATACTTTCATTACCTTATACTTTTTATCCTTCATCACAGTTGCTATGTCTACATATTTGCATGATCATTGGTTTCTGTCTGTCACTTCATAAGATCACACTCTCCATGAGGGTAGGGGCAAGATCTGTTTTGCCATCTTTGCTCAATCAGTATTTGATGAGTGACTGAACTAATGAATGAATAACTCAGCATCTGGCAGTGATAGAGAAAAGCATTGTGAACCACTTTTGATCCTATAAGACCTGAAGCTTCTGTTTTATATTTTACACCCCCGTTATCTTGAAATGGAATATGTGTATGTCTTTGTATGTATACATTTTTGAGAGAGTCTGACTCTGCCGCCCAGGTGGAGTGCAGTGGTGTGATCCCGGCTCACTGCAGCTTGGACCTCCTGGGCTCACTTCTGCCTCCCAAGTAGCTGAGACCACAGGCGCACCACCATGCCTGGCTAATTTTTTATATTTTGTAGAGACAGGGTCTCACTATGTTGCCCAGGCTGGTCTCAAACTCCTGAGCTCAAGCAGTCCTTCCACTTCAGCTTCCCAAAGTGCCGGGATTACAAGCATGAGCCACCAAGTCCAGCTATGTGCAATTTTTAAAAGCCAGCATAATTAATACCCTAACTGGAATATAAAGGAGAAAAATGTAAAAGTAGTTTATATTAATAATAAAATTACATGTATTTCAGTATGTAAATATTGCTATGACTCCCCTAGTGAGATAGTTGTGTTTAAGTCTCTACTTAGAAATGCAACTGCACAGGTGTGTTACATTATCAGACACCGCAGCAAAGCACTGTACCATTCCCGATGAGATTTTCTGAAATGGTGAACAATTCTTGGGAATGTTCTACGCGAAACTGTACAGTTGTCCCTCAATTTACAAGATACTTGTACTGTATGTGAAAACCATGTGGAGGCTGGGCACAGTGGCTCATGCCTGTAATCCCAGCACTTTGGAAGGCCAAGACAGGAGTACTGCTTGAGCCTAAGGGTTCAAGACCAGCCTGGGCAACATAAAGAGGCTCCATCTCTTCAAAAAATTGGCTGGGCTTGGTGGCACGTACCTGTAGTCCCAGTTACCTGGGGAGGCTGAGGGGGGAGGATTGCTTGAGACCAGGAGGTCAAGAAAGACAGTTTGTGTTTATGTAGTAAAATATAGTTTGGTTTAGATAATATGAACAGATAATTTTTACCCACACGAATGTCAGAATGTTCAAAAGTCACACAGGAAATGGGGCAGTTCATGTCAGATAGTCTCAAGCCGAGAAGGATGTCTGACTTTATGGATTCCTGCCCACCACATCTATTAGCATTACCCTGTCACTGTAACCAGTAGCAGTGTCCACCACGATCCCCCTAGGGGACAGTACTGTCCCTCTTTAAATTTCTGGCCTGGAGTCCCAGGACAGCCTTTAGGGCCTGAAGAGGGTGTGTAGGCAGAAGTGTAGATACAGCCTCTGACTGTAGAGACCAGTGTCAGCGGAGGGCTAAGGGCGTCTGTTTCATGTGACCTGCTGTTATGCCCTCTGTGTGCCTGGGTGTGAAGGGCTCAGGAAGGGTGCTGCAGCCTGGCCTGGGGGACCCCCCTAATATGCTCTTTTTTGCAGAAGCGGGCCCAGGATGCTGTGGTCATCCTGGGGGGTGGAGGACTTCTCTTCGCCTCCTACCTGATGGCCACGGGAGATGAGCGTTTCTATGCTGAACACCTGATGCCGACTCTGCAGGGGCTGCTGGACCCGGAGTCAGCCCACAGACTGGCTGTTCGCTTCACCTCCCTGGGGCTCCTTCCACGGGCCAGATTTCAAGACTCTGACATGCTGGTAGGTGCTCCCAGACACCCCGCACATTAAATACAAAGGCGAAGGCTGCAGTCCCCTAAACTTCTCAGCTGGGACTGATCTTTTTGAAAACCAGAACCCCAAGTGAGCAGTGGGGATCTGGAATTCAGTCTGAGCATTATTATTTTATGTCACGTAATTAGCAACGATGATTATCTATTACGTATATGGGATTGTGTTAGGCGGTGTTCTTGTTTGATCCTCCCAGCTGCTCCATGAGCTGGATCCTGTTACCATCCCCAGCCATGGATCAGGAAACCGAGGAACAGATTAGCAACATAAAGGAACTCAAGTCACACAACTAGGAGGTAGCAGGACCAGGATTCAAACCCACGGAGTCTGACGCTGGCTTCCCGCCCCTTGGCCACTGTCCTGCCTTGCTGAGGTAGTGGGTAGCTCAGTCTTCCCCTCGGCTAAATGGGGAAGCTGCCAGAGTCATTAAGCACTGGTGCGAGGCAGGAGCATCGGGTCCCAGCCTCACTCAGTCGCATGTTCAGCACACGGGCCCTCTCCACATGCTTGAAATCTTTGGCCTAGAGTCCCAGAAAAGCCTTTAGGGCCGGAAGAGGGTGTGTAGGCAGAAGTGTAGATACAGCCTCTGACTGCAGAGGCCAGTGTCAGCGGAAGGCTAAGGGCCTCTGTTTGATGTGACCTTCCGGGCTTAGTGCAGCAAACCGAATACAAGAGTCCCCATCCTCATGGAAGCTGCTTCCTCATGGAAGCCTTGGCAGTTTCCTTTCGAGAGGCTTCTTACCAAATGGGAGGACATCAGAATGATTTGAGTGTGAAAACGCAAACAAGAAGCCCTCAGAACTCTGGTGGGAAGGGTCACTGTTATAAATTAAAGGGGCCTTCACCGCATTTTCCCTTCCTACCTTAGACTCCTCTTCACTCTCTGATTATGTGGTGTTGAGCAGACGTGTCATTTCCCCTGACTTGCCATGCTCACACACTAACAGGCACTGTAGGCTCAGAAAGAGCACTCCGTTAAGCCGTCCTCACCCCAGACTGCTAGTTTGAGAGCCCTGGAACCAGTGTAAACTGGGAGTGAATCATGAGTGGGGTGCAGAGATGGGGTGAATTTAGAAGGAAGTGCGGGGTGCCTGAGGGCGCAAGCTGTGTCGGTATAAACACAGATGACAGAGATAGGCAAACCTGACCTCTGAGGTGTCGTCCTAAACACCGCTGTGTGGGCCCACACTTGAAGCAGCTCATTTAGAATGTGACTCAGACTTTTTAACTGGTAGCCAGGACTCTTGATTTCACAACTTTCCTGGTTTGGCTCTCCACCCTTCACCTATGTCAGGCATGTTAGAATCCCCCGGGGGTGCACTTGAAATATTCAGATGCCCTGGCCTGGTGCCAGACCAGTTTCACCGCCACATCTGAGGGCAGGACCTGAAAGCTGCCAGGGGCCTTTGTGGTGCAGCTGGAGCTGAGAACCGCAGTCCTGGAGGAAGGCCCCTAGTCCTAGGAAGGCACACATCTTGCCTACCAGTCTCCTGAGGTGCTGTGAGCATTCTCACCTTCATTTGTTGTTCTTCCTTCTTGGAGCATCTCTCTTAACCGCCTGCTTCTAGGATCCGACGGTGTTCACCCTGGGAGGCCTTTGCTAGTCTCCTGAAAGGTCGCTGGAGCCCATCAGTCAGTTCTGCCCAGCTGAACACCTTCCTTCCTCTGGTTCCCCGTGGGAGGCTGGGGGACGTGGCTGGGGTTTCTTGCCAGCCTGGATGAGGAGGGACACAGCTGGAGCTGATGTTTATTAAGCTGATTAAAGGGTTTTGCTGCTTGACACGCCTTGGTTTCAGGGAAGCACTATCTAGGGCCTGACACCAGTGAGCTGCTCTCTCCCAGCAAGGCTAGTTGATAAGAAGGTATGAACCTTAACCACAATTGGAAAAGACAGTGCTTGTCTCCTGTTCAACCCACGGTGGAAACACCATTTCTCCCCGCAGCCTTGCTAATAATAAAGCCCTGTGGTTTTCAAACTCTAGCAGGCGTCACAGTCCCCTGGAGAGCCAGCACTGTTAAAAATAGGTTCCCCCAGTGCTCCATTCCACCCCCAAAGATTTTGACCTTGGGGGTGGGCCCTGAGATCTGAGGTTTCACAAGCTTCCCAGGTCATTCTGATGTAGCCGTGCCAGGAACCATGCTTTGAGAAATACCAGGATAGCCTTGCATGCCTCTGACTTTGTCTTCCTCTTCCCAGGAAGTGAGAGTTCTGGGCCATAAATTCCGAAATCCAGTAGGAATTGCTGCAGGATTTGACAAGCATGGAGAAGCCGTGGACGGACTTTATAAGATGGGCTTTGGTTTTGTTGAGATAGGAAGTGTGACTCCAAAACCTCAGGAAGGAAACCCCAGACCCAGAGTCTTCCGCCTCCCCGAGGACCAAGCTGTCATTAACAGGTAGGTGAGCGGCCCAGAGTTAACGGGGGATGCCCTCTTTCCAGTTGGGCTTTCAGAGATGTAAGATCTGCCTCTGTTTTTTTCTCTCATACAATGTGGACATTCTTCTGTCATTTGGAATGTTCAGGAACCCTGTTCAGCATCTACTACGTGCCCCAGGCATCTATCTTGAAAAGCAGGCTTTGTTATGGCCATTTAACAGTTGTGTAGATGGAGGCTCATAGAGCTAAATAACTCCGCTTCAGTCACGGAGATAATAAGCAGGAGAGCTGGGGCATGGCCTGGGCTTATTGGACTTGAGAGTTTGTGCTCTGTCCATGTTGTTTTTCCAATGCTCTTACTCAACACTGTCCAGGAGAAATGTAACGTGAGCCCCATATGTAATTGAAAGTACTCTAGTGACCACATTAACACAGTAAACAGAAATGAGTGAAGTTAATACTTAAAATTATAATTTATATTTAATATGTTACAAGTATTTAAAAAAACATATATTTAAAACACCATAAAAAGTATTAATTTGCTGTTTTTACCTTCTTTTGCCTGTACCAAGTCTTCAAGAGCCAGTGTGCATTTTACTTCCAGCACCTCTCCCTTTGGACCAGCCGCATTCCCAGCAGCCAGTAGCCACATGTGGCCAGCAGGCTTGTATTGGCTAGCACAGCCCCAGCCTTTAGCAAACAGGAAAATGTAATATTCAACATGCACAGCTGCTCTTAGTAAGAGAAATCGTTCTAGACTGTATAAAGCCCTTCCCTTTGTCATCCCTGGGCAATTTTTACTGCAGCAAACCCAAAAGGTGAAGAAGTGCCTACTTTTTGGTAAGAGGATTTTGAAGAGCCTCCTTGGGGAGATTTCGATGGGCCTTTCGATGGGCATCTTTGGGGCCACTGGTGGCCTCCTGGGAGACAGACCTGTAGGACATTTACTTGGCCGTGCTTCCTGCTTTCTTGTGCTTGTTTCAGGGAAATTCTCCAGCATTAGAGATCAAGTTATTGATCTTTCTGCTGCATTGCAGGTGGGGATCAATATCTTCAGAATTGGCCGGGCAAAATATATTTGCTTATCATTCAGCTGCTACAGATAACTGCAGGTGCTGGGATGAGGGTACTTGGTGAATCCTATAGGTGAGCAGGGGTGTGAGATCGTGCTCTGAGCACTGTGTGTGCGGCCTCCTGGTTGTGTGGCATGTGGTGAGTGTGCAGTAAACAATGAATGGGTGAAGTTATTAAGTCATCAAATATGTGTGCCAGTGTGTCTGTTATTATAGATTCTTTTGGCTCTAACAAAGTGGCTTAAACAACAGGCACATTTGATATTATTTTCTTCTCATAACAGGTGCAATGGGCAGGTCCAGGGTTGGTTGAGCACCAGGGCAGTGTTGAGACTGGTCCAACTTCTCTGGGCCTTCTCTTTTTGCTTGTCAGAGAGCGACCTCGGCTGCAAGTATTATGTTCTTACACGGACGCCCAAGAGCAGAAAGGAAAAAGGGCAGGGATGTTCTCAGAGGCTCCCAGTAGGCCTCACTTGTGTCTCAGTGCCTACACTTGGGCATACACTTATGCTTCCCTTGCCAGCAAGGCTGGGAAAGGAGTCATTAGCATTTTTACCCTGTATCAGGGCAGGTGGGTTTCACTGGCAAGGAGGAAGAGGAAGGGGACTGGCCACTAGGTCAACACCCACAGTGGGGCTGGGGATACAGGGATGAAAGAGAGATGAGGCCCCTGCCTTCGGGGAGTGTCTAGTGACAGTGACAGAGGGATGAGAGAAGTATGAGATGTTGCTCACCCTCAAGAAGATTGTAACCTAGGGACCTTAAGCATATATGTATGTATCTATCCCGAGCCAGGAGAAAGGTGGGGCCAAAGCTCTGTATGAAGGCCAGGGGGATGAGGGATCCTTTGCAGCTGGGAGCTCTGCGCAGGAGGAGAGGGAGCGTTTGAGCTAGGAAGAGAGGTGATTTCACAGGCAGAAAGCATAGGGAGATGGAGTGGCTGCGGGGGCTTCAGGAGGCTGTTGGGGAGCCCAGGCAGGAGGTGGCAAGTGAGCGTGCAATTCTCAGAGAGTGGCTGGGTAAGGCGTGGGGATCCAGCAGGTCTGGGGCAGCTGCTGCTGAGTCTGGGCTGTTTCCAATGCTAGTTGGTTGAGCATTTGCAAATTTTAATCTTTCCCTGGGTATTGGATGGTGTTCTGGCAAGTTCTCTAGGAGCTCCAGGGGTGTTTAGACCCTGGAAGTGTAAGAACTGACTGTGATTTTTTTTTCCTCTTGTTTGAAAAAGTCCTAAGTGTACGGGAAGTGGCTATGGAGACCTCTCACTCTGTCCCTCCCATCTGCTTGTGCTCTGCAGGTATGGATTTAACAGTCACGGGCTTTCAGTGGTGGAACACAGGTTACGGGCCAGACAGCAGAAGCAGGCCAAGCTCACGGAAGGTAAAGTGGGGTTGTGTCAGAGGGCCTTTCTTAATTATTAGGAGGAAATGTGGGAGAAATGCTGGGAACATTTCTAGTGAAATAAACATGATTGAGCAATAGCAAAAACCACTGAGGACCTCAGGGCACCTCTCCTAGAGCAATTTTCCTGGTCCCACACAGCTTCCAAGAGTTTAACTGGATTTCACAATTTAGCAAATACTCACTTTGCCTCTGCCTCGTTATGTAACCTGTTACCGTAACTAGGGAGGCCTGAAAGCAAGCGAAGCAAAGCGGCTGGGCTGTGATCACACAGGCAGTGAGGGCAGGAGCAGGACTTGAATGTCATCCTCTTGTGGCCCACTCTGTCCTCCCTTTTTTGTCATCCATTGTGTAAATAATGTTCATTAATTATAGAAGACTTAGTAAATACAGAGAAGCGTAAAGAAAGAATATTCAAGAAACAGATACTCCTCCCTACTCAAGGATAACTAATATTAGCATTTGGGAAAATATTCTTCATGAGTTGTTTTGGAAACTCATTTTTGGCTCAGGACAGTTCACACCTGTAATCTCAATACTTTGGGTGCCCAAGTTGGGAGGATCACTTGAACTCAGGAGTTTAAGACCAGCCTGGGCAACATGGTGAGATCTCATTTCTCTAAAAAAACCAAAAACAACATGCATTTTTTTTTTTTTTGAGACGGAGTCTCGCTCTGTCTCCCCAGGCTAGAGTGCAGTGGCGGGATCTCTGCTCACTGCAAGCTCCACCTCCCGGGTTCACACCATTCTCCTGCCTCAGCCTCCCGAGTAGCTGGGACTTCAGGCACCCACCGCCACACCCAGCTAATTTCTTTTTGTATTTTTAGTAGAGACGGGGTTTCACCGTGTTAGCCAGGATGGTCTCGATTTCCTGAGCTTGTGATCCGCCCGCCTCGGCCTCCCAAAGTGGTGGGATTACAGGCGTGAGCCACTGCGCCCGGCCACAACATGCATTTTTGAAGACGCCTCCGGCGATGCGGGTGTTCTCTGTGGCCTCTGCCTCACTCGCTCTCAGGATGCACTTAGTGGTCGCAGCCCTCTGTTGTCCTGACCCTAATGCCCCTGGGGCCCTCTGGGATTGTGTGGGGCTCAGTAGCGACCATTTTCTTCTTTGGGTCCCTCTGAAACTCTTTCCAGGATGTCTTAGTCTCAGATAGTCCTGGTAGCAGGATGAAGTAACCAATGGATATGGGATTCATTTCAGGAAGTGAGGTGGAAAGGGCTGAGGCACTCAGCAGTGTCAGATTTGGGGAATAGGAAATTATCTTTTGGAAACCCCTGGCTTGGGTGGAACCAGACCCCGCTGTACTGCACAGCCGCCCACCTGGGGAGCTTTGGAGGTCATCACAGGACTTGCATGGTTTGTGATGCTTGCCCGCCTTCGTGCTTGCTTTTTCTTCTCCTCGGTGTCTGCAGTGCAGTGTCCTGGCTTTATCCCCTGTTCTTCCTCACCCAGCCCTCCCTCCCTGTGACCCTCCTGGTTGGCAGAGTGAAGCGGAGCCTGCAGCAGTGCTCTGCACAGATGTGTCTGCCAGCAGCTTAGGGGCCTTCATGGCAGCTTCTTGTTAGCACCATGCCAAGGAACACTCATTGACAAAAGCTTTGGTGCCGTCTGGGGACAGAGTAATCCAGCAATTTCTGTCTAACTCCCAAATCTTGTCAGTTTGGGCAGATGACTCCTAATCCATTAGCTACATGAAAGTGATATTCTCCTTCAAGCCAGTTTACTTGTGTGGAAAAGAATTCAAGCTTACAAATGATCTTGGCTTGGTGGGTGCTAGACTGGGAAGCTTGGAGACCTTATGATAAACCTTTTGTCTAATTGGATTCTTTGTTTTTTTGAGACAGAGTCTCGCACTGTTGCCCAGACAACAGTGGTGCAATCTTAGCTCACAGTAGCCTCCGCCTCCTGGGTTCAAGCGATTCTCCTTTCTCAGCCTCCCAAGTAGCTGAGATTATAGGCACCCACCACCATGCCCGACTAATTTTTATATTTTTAGTAGAGACAGGGTTTCACCATGTTGGCCATGCTGGTCTTGAACTCCTGACCTCAACTAATCCACCCACCTCAGCCTCCCAAAGTGCTGGGATTACAGGCGTGAGCCACTGCGCCCGGCTTCTAATTGGGTTCTGATCCCCTCCTCCAGTCCCCACCTTGGAAAGTAGCTACACTCATCTCATTTGCTGATGATGCGAGAGTGTGATTAGGGTGTGGGAAGGTGGTGAGCAGTACAATAGATGTTGTTTGATCTTCTCTGGCCTGACAACACATTTTGTGAGCTGCTTGATGTTCTAAGTCTTTCCGTAACTCTCAGATCGAAAATACAGCCTGTACCATTGATGTACCACTCCCCGTGCAGATAAGATAGCATCTTAGAAGAAGTCAAGTAGAGACAACCCGTTTCTTTTACACATAGTGTGTTTCTGGAGGTCCAAAATGCAAGTCCATTGATAGTCTCGTGGATTTTTAAGTAAGCTGACCTCCTTGCTTACATGTAAACCGAGACCCTCTTGAGAGTAAAAAGGGGCAGGTGTTAACAATGATAACCAGGCTAGGGGAGTAATCAGGTTGTCCGGGGAGCACTGAAGATACAGGGTACCCTCAGTTATTATATGAGGTAGAGACCCTTTCCTCAGAGAAATAAAATTATAAGTTAGAAAACAATTACATCTCTACATTTTAGGCATGAAAACATTTGGCCGGGCATGGTGGCTCATGCCTGTAATCCTAGCACTCTGGGAGGCCAAGGCAAGCGGATTACTTGAGGTCGGGGGTTTGAGACCAGCCTGGCCAACATGGTGAAACCCCTTCTCTACTAAAAATACAAAAATTAGGTCAGGTGCAGTGGCTCATGCCTGTAAACCCAGCACTTTGGGAGGCTGAGGCGGGCGGATCATGAGGTCAGGAGATGGAGACCATCCTGGCCAACATGGTGAAACCCCATCTCTACTAAAAATAAAAAATTAGCTGGGCGTGGGTGGCACACACCTGTAATCCCAGCTACTCAGGAGGCTGAGACAGGAGAATTGCTTGAATTCAGGGGGCGGAGGTTGCAGTGAGCCAAGATTGTGCCACCACATTCCAGCCTGGGCAACAGTGAGACTCCGTCTCAAAAAAAAAAAAAAAAAAAAAGAAAACATTTTCCAGTATATATATATGTATGTGTGTGTATATATATATAAATGTATGTATATATATGTGTATATATATAAAAATGTGTGTGTGTGTATATATATAATTTATTTATTTATTTTATTTTATTTTATTTTGAGACAGAGTCTTGCTCTGCTGCTCAGGCTGGAGTGCAGTGGCACGATCACGGTTCACTGGGGCCTCAATCCTACTTCAGCCTCCCGAGTAGCTAGGACTACAGGTGTGCACCACCGCACCCAGCTGAGTTTTCAATTGTAGAGACGGGGTTTCACCATGTTGCCCAGACTGGTTTTCAGTTCCTGGGCTCAAGCAATCCTCAGCCCTTGACCACCCAAAGTGCTGGGATTATAGGCTTAAGCCACCGCACCTGGTCTGTTTTTCAGTATTTTATACATATTCTTTCATTTTGTTTTTTCTCCGCAACTGTACATCTAGTCAACTGAGCCAAGGCCAACAAGCATCCCTGGAGGTGAGCGTTGTGGGCCTGACGTGCCTACTGAGTTCTGTCTGTTCTCAGTTTTATTCAATTTATGAGGCCCATCTTTTGCTCCACAAGTATTTGCACTAATTTGTCCATTTTCCATGAAAATTTTAAAAATAAAAAGGACAAAATGCAGCAAAACATCCTCGTACCTGCCCAGACTTTGCTAGACAAAGCCAGTGAGTGGTTTTGGTCAGCAGGCGGGCCCAGGCCGCAGTTGAGCACCTGTCAGCCGGTGTCGGGCAGGTCAGGTTTGGAGGGAAGACCTGCGCGGCTGTCCACGGGTGGTTTGGTCAAGGACAGCCTCAGAAGGTGGCACAGGAAATGGTGTGCGGGGTGCGGGCCTGACCAGCGATGTTTGCAGATGGACTGCCGCTGGGGGTCAACCTGGGGAAGAACAAGACCTCAGTGGACGCCGCGGAGGACTACGCAGAAGGAGTGCGCGTGCTGGGCCCGCTAGCCGACTACCTGGTGGTGAATGTGTCCAGCCCCAACACCGCCGGGCTGCGGAACCTTCAGGGAAAGGCCGAGCTGCGCCGCCTGCTGACCAAGGTAGGCAACTGCACCCCTTCTCCAGGCCCCGTCCCACCAGCCTGTCCCACCCGCTCCGCTTCATTCTCCAGGGCGAAGCTTCAGCATCACCCTCAGAAGCTGTCCTTAGCACCTGGACCAGTAGGACCCCTGGCTATGCCTTCCCAGAGCCCCCTCTGATCCCCTCTCATGACACTGATTATACGCGACGGTGACAAATTGTTATCTGACCCTGCTGCTGTAAACCACGGGGTCTGTAAGAGCAGAGACCACGTCTCTCTCATTTGTCACTCTGACTCTAGTGCCCAGAACTCTGAGTGAACTGAAGGACTTCATCACCCAGTACCTGTGGTAATATTTCCTGGTTATCTTTTAGGAATAAAAGTCTAAAAAAGGTGGGGCACGGTGGCTCATGCCTGTAATACCAGCACTATGGGAGGCCAAGGCGGGTGGATCACTTATAGCCCAGGAGTTTGAGACCAGCCTGGGCAAAAGAGCAAGACCCTATCTCTACAAAAAATTTAAAAATTAGCCAGGCACAGTGGCTCAAGCCTATAACCCCAGCTACTTGGAGGCCGAGGCAGGCAGATCACTTGAGCTCAGAAGTTGACCAGCCTGGGCAACTTGGCAAAACCCCATCTTACAAGAAACACAGAAATTAGCTGGGCATGATGGTGCACACCTGTAGTCCCTGATACTCTGGAGGCTGAAGTGGAAGGATCGCCTGAGCCCAGGGAGGTGCAGGCTACAGTGAGCCGTGATCATGCTGCTACACTCCAGTATGGGTGACAGAGTGCGACCTTGTCTCAAAAAAGAAAAAAAAAAAAGAAAAGTCTAAAACACCCTTGAGCTATTAGCCAATGCCCACGGGATCCCTTGGCCTAAAGAATGGAATCGGATCCATCTCAACGGTGCTCCTCACATGTCTGAGGGCTGGCTTTCCTGAAAAGGAGAAATTGTTCCTGCTTTAGTCTGATCGCTATTGTGGAAAGCCACTGACCTGCAGCGTAGGTCACAGCTGCACTGCGGGGCTGTGGTCTGCGGGGTCCCCAGCTCTGGCCATGTGTCACCCTAGGTGCTGCAGGAGAGGGATGGCTTGCGGGGAGTGCACAGGCCGGCAGTCCTGGTGAAGATCGCTCCTGACCTCACCAGCCAGGACAAGGAGGACATTGCCAGTGTGGTCAAAGAGGTTTGAGTCGGGGCCTGGGCCCAGGGCGTGCCTCCCATGGTCTGCAGAGGCCGTTTGGCCAGCTGGGCTAGCCCCGAATGGCATTCTTTGTGATTTCCTCTCCTTGGTATTCAAAGCTGGTTTGGTGTCTGTCATGGCGTAACTCACCCTGTGGTCAAAAGCGAATGTTGGAATAAATGCTTGAAGGAGTTTTTCTCATGCCTCTTCCTCTCTCTCCTCAACTGCATCCAGCAAGGTTAAGGCTTGAGCTTGGCTCGTTGGCCAGTCTTGACTGGGACTGAAAATTCTTTCTCTCACTCCTCTCTCCAGCCTGTCTGGACAGCGGGTCTCTGTGGCATAGGAGAGTAGTGGAAACAGACTGAGCCCGGCCATCGTGGGTTCAAATCCTGGTTCCACGACTTACTACCTGGGGGCCTCAGACAAGACACTATAACTGGGTTGTTGTAAGGACTGGACCCTGTCCTAGGGGAATGTTGTGGGTGGTCAGCATGTGATGGCTGCTGTTGTCATGTTATGGCTCGTTCTCAAACTTGTTGAGGAAAAGATGAGTAGTGAGGTCTGGTGTAGCTCTTGCTTTGGGGGCTGTAGTGTGGGTACCTGGCCCAGCTGCTGCCTTCGACCTCCAGAGAAGCGCCTCTGGGTCCTTCGGTGCCATGACTCATGGCTTTTTCTCTATCTCGCACTGCAGTTGGGCATCGATGGGCTGATTGTTACGAACACCACTGTGAGTCGTCCTGCTGGCCTCCAGGGTGCCCTGCGCTCTGAAACAGGAGGGCTGAGTGGGAAGCCCCTCCGGGATTTATCAACTGAAACCATTCGGGAGATGTATGCACTCACCCAAGGCAAGGCTTCCGGTGTTTGTGTCTTCAGATCTGCGTGTGGCTTGGGCTCCTGGGTCGTGATGGGAATCATCATTCCCTAATTCTGCCTTGATTGCGGGGGACTCTGGGGCTGAAGCCACATCCTTCTTTACAGTGTCGCCATGTGCTTCTCTGTAGGCCGAGTTCCCATAATTGGGGTTGGTGGTGTGAGCAGCGGGCAGGATGCGCTGGAGAAGATCCGGGCAGGGGCCTCCCTGGTGCAGCTGTACACGGCCCTCACCTTCTGGGGGCCACCCGTTGTGGGCAAAGTCAAGCGGGAACTGGAGGCCCTTCTGAAGTGAGTGAGGTCATGTGTGGCTTGAAACAGAAGTTAGGCAGAGGTTCATTCAGATCACTCAAGTCAACGAGATACTGTTGATCTGTTTCTTATTCATTCAAAAAGGAGTTGAGGGGTACACTCTGAAGGGGAGAGAAATTCTGGATTACTCTTTTGATGAAGGACAAACAGTGCCAAGGAGAACTGAGGATTAACCTCCAAGGCAATGGTGTTTCTAAGGTGGAGTTGTCCATTTGCTCGAGGGAGGGGAGCCTGAGGAATCCCGTCAGCATTCCCATTAATTAAGCAACACTGGTTCAATGTTGGGAGCTGTCAATACTTAAAAGCAATTTCCTTCCCACTCTGTTCCTACCTGGGTAGAAATATCCCTAGGTCTCTGGGTGAAGAGTGTAGAGGAAACCAGATGTGCCTGGGCCGGGATGATGCGTTTCTGGGTGAACGTGGGCTTCCTGTAAGAGCAGGGCCTGTCCTCCACTGTTTGCTGAAATTGCGTTGTTTGCTTTTTTTCCAGAGAGCAGGGCTTTTGCAGAGTCACAGATGCCATTGGAGCAGATCATCGGAGGTGAGGACAGCGTCTGTCGGGAAGCCTGATCTGGAACCTTCCCAAGGACTCAGGCAAGCCTTTGTGGCTGGATCATGAGAGGAGGGACTCCATCTTGAGCCATGTCCCCCAGCCATGGCATGGCTGCACTCTAAACGCCAATCGGGGGGTCACCAGGATCAACCGCAGGCTTTCTTCAGTCCCTTGGCCAGACCATAAACTGCATTTGTGATTCTTTGTGGATTCAAACCCTAGGATCCATCAGTCTTGCAAGGACATTGAATATTAGGAGGAAAAAGTCATGGAAAAGATAAAGCCATTTAGAACCTGGGTTTCAACGCTAGCCCTTTCTGGTTTGCCATAGGCCCTGCCAAGATACTGCAGGTCCATCCAGGCCTCTGCTATCTGCATCTGCAGTGGGCTTCCCAGGAACTTGACTGTCTTTCATTTGATCTTTATTTTTGTTTAATATTTTAAACTGTATTTTAAAAATATTTCAAACATAAGGGCAGGGTGTGGTGGCTCATGCCTGTAATCCCAGCACTTTGGGAGGCTGAGGCGGGCGGATCACCTGAGGCCAGGAGTTGGAGACCAGCCAGGCCACCATGGTGAAACCCTGTCTCTACCAGAAATACAAAAAATTAGCCAGGTATTGTGGCAGGCACTTTTAATTCCAGCTACTCGGGAGGCTGAGGCAGGAGAATTGCTTGAACCTGGGAGGCGGAGGTTGCAGTGGGCCAAGATTGCACCAGTGCACTCCAGCTTGGGTGACAGAGCAAGACTCTGTCACACACAAAACAAACAAATTTTCCCATTCCTCTCCGTCGCTCTCTCTATAACATGAATAAAATATTCACATGTATTATGTATTTATTATTGCTGAGTCATTGGTGCCTTATTCTTAAGTGTTTCAGTCTGTATCTCCTAGCATCCTGATGTTAGTTTTTTGATTATAAAATTGACCTGCATTCTTTACTAGCAATTCAAACGGTACAGCACTCTTGAAGTGTAAACATTCCTGTTCCTCCTCACCCCACTCTGCAGACATGCCTTTCTGTCTCTCCTCCCGGACTTTTCCCCCTGCATAAAGATGTTCATTTTGTACATACACTCAGACATACATGTGGCTGTATTTTTTGTATACCGATTTCTGGATGGAATGCACACTGTTTTCTGTTTAATTACTTTACATTTTCATACAAATGACATATCCCACAAATACAATTCTGCCGTTGACTTTCTTCACTATTCTTATGTGGGCATGGTTCGTGCTGGGCCTCGGTCTTTTGAGTGGGGTCTGTTTAGCCAGTCCCCTGTTAGTGATCACATCGCTAACTTCCGGCGTTTTCCTATCACCATCAGTGCCTCCGTGAACACCTTGTGAATGTGCCTGTGCCTTTGTTCTGGTGTCAGTGCAGAACAGGGTCCCAGGGGCGTGACAGCTGGGCTGAGGGGCTGGCATGTTTCACATTCTGATAGATGGAGCCAAGTTGCTCCTATCAGGTTTTCAAGCTGCCCATTTCCCACCGTGGAGACAGCCACAGAGGGGACATCCCCAGCTCCTCTAGCTTTGCCTGTTCAAAGCTACCCTGTGAGGCCTGAAGACAGAGCTGCCCTGAAGGCAGCTCATGTCCACCGAACACTGACTGTGGGCTGGACGCTGTGCCAAGGGCTTCACGTTTCCTCTTTAAGGATGAGGAAATGGGGGTAGAGAGGTGGCTGATTGTCCAGTCCCCCTGTGTGGAGGCTGCTTGGCTGGGCTCGAGCCCGGCGGTGTGGTCACAGAGCATGTTGTGCCGAATGGCTCTGCCATGGACTAAGCCTTGGCTGCTCTAAAAGCCGGCTCATTGCCTTCTGCTTCTCCGGATTCGTTCCTTACTCCAGGAAGAGCAGTGCACTGAAGGGAGAAATAGGAATGGGCAAAAGGAACCACGTGCTGGCCAGTCCCCTGCGGGGTCACTTTCCTTAGCCTGGGCTCCGACATGCCATGTCAGGTGCCAGCGCACATACTCTGGACACCCTCCTTGTTCTGTCTGGGCTTTGATGCTCTCTGTGAGTCATCTGCCCTCCCTTCCCCACGTTATAGGCATCTACCTTGTTCTGTCCCACCTAATAGCTTCAGGACTGAACAATTCAGGAAAGGGAAGGGAAGGGGTGGAGGAGAAGAGGGAAGAGTCAGCCCTTGGAAGGTTCTCCACGGGAAACTGACTTTTTTTTTTTTTTTTTTTTTTGAGACGGAGTCTCGCTGTGTGGCCCGGGCTGGAGTGCAGTGGCACGATCTCAGCTCACTGCAAACTCTGCCTCCTGGGTTCAGGGGATTCTTCAGCCTCAGCCTCCAGAGTAGCTGGGACTACAGGTGCATGCCACTGTGCCCTGCTAATTTTTGTATTTTTAGTAGAGACAGGTTTCACCATATTGGCCAGGCTGGTCTCGAACTCCTGACCTCTTGGTCCACCCGCCTCAGCCTCCCAAAGTGCTGGGATTACGGGCGTGAGCCACCGCGCCCGGCTTGAGAGACTGACATTGTCTCAGCACAGCTGGAAGAGGCTGCTTGAGCACCAGGGTAAGGAGTTGTCTTGCATTCAGGGGCCATGTGGTGTGAGGATACCTATTTTTCTTTCTTTTCTTTTCTTTTTTTTTTTTTTGAGACAGAGTCTCACTCTGTCTCCCAGGCTGGAGTGCAGTGGCATGATCTCAGCTCACTGCAACCTCTGTCTCCCGGGTTCAGGCAATTCTTCTGCCTCAGCCTCCCAAGTAGCTGGGATTACAGGTGCCCGCTACCACACCCAGCTAATTTGTGTGTGTGTGTGTGTGTGTTTTTTTGAGACAGAGTCTCACTCTGTCACCTAGGCTGGAGTGCAGTGGTGCGATCTCAGCTCACTGCAAGCTCCACCTCCAGGGTTCACACCATTCTCCTGCCTCAGCCTCCCGAGTAGCTGGGACTACAGCCTCCTGCCACCACGCCTGGCTAGTTTTTGGTATTTTTAGTAGAGACAGGGTTTCACCGTGTTAGCCAGGATGGTCTCGATCTCCTGACCTCATGATCCGCCCACCTCAGTCTCCCAAAGTGCTGAGATTACAGGCGTGAGCCAGCATGCCTGGCCAATTTTTGTATTTTTTAGTAGAGACGGTGTTTCACCATGTTGGCCAGGCTAGTGTCGAACGTCTGACCTCAGGCAATCTGCCCGCCTCAGCCTCCCAAAAAGCTGGGATTACAGGTGTGAGCCACCGCGCCCGGCCCAAGGATACCTATTTTTCTTAATGCTGGAAGCCACACTCAGACACCAGAGCAGCTCTCAATGCTGGGAAACCTGGGAGATTGATGATGCCTGTGTCTCCCTTTGGGACCAAGGATGGTGGAAGGGTGTGCAGAATTCCAAATGTTATTTACATCACTCACTCTTGTGTGGAGTGCATAATTGTCTTTGCTTGCCAATTTCATATTAGTTAAATATAAGCCATAAGCTAATCCTATTCTGTGACTGACTTTTCTCACATGTCATCATAATGATATACTTCAATATTCATCCCTCAGATCGGCCTTGCTCTAACAGCCCTTTTCATGGCATAAATGCATCAGTGTTTGCTTATGGGAAACACAAAGGATATTTTCAGGTTTTCACATCAGACAGTGCTTCAGTGCTCAGGGCTTATGTTAATCTTTGTGGTCTTCTGGTAGAATTTCTGTAGATTCCCAGAAGTGGTATTGCTTGGGCAAAGGTTATGCACACTGAACATGTTGATACTTACTGCCGAATTGCCATGAGAGAGGGCTGTCCAACTTTGTAAGGGAAGGCCTCTTTCCTCTTATGTTGTTCCACATGGGAATTTCAATTTCACTGGTCTGGAATAAGCTGTTCTTCCTTTTCAACTTTTCCACTAGGAATAGCTTGCATTATGGCTCTCCCTTGGTTTAAAAAAAAAAAAAAAAAAAAGAGAAAAGAAGTGGAGGGTTTAGCAAGTTACTTTGGGCTGCAGCCAGAGTGATTGCCACATGCATTTCTCTCTTTTTCTCTCCTCTCTCTCCTACCATAGGCTCAGTTCTGTATCAGAAAGGGCTGAGGTTCCTACATGCACCACCTTCCTTCAAAGGGGCAGATACGTCAGGTCATATACACTCAGTATTTTGAAAGAATCCATTTCCTCACTGACTTTCTGATAGGCTGCTTCTGGGTCAAGTTCTGTAGCCAATACTTTTTTTAGTCTGTTTTCCCCACGAGGAAAACATCCAGTCAGAATGGCAGTCTCAAGGACAAGTGGGAAACTGTGATGTAGTGTGGAGACGATTTGCTTAATTCCATCTTGGAGGCCAAGGGTGTAACTTGGCTAGCTCAGTAGCTCCTTGGTGGTGCTTACTCAGTGCCCCTGGGTAGGAAAATCAAGTTGGCAGGACACCAAGGGTTCACTCAGCTCTGCTCTCAGCAGCAGATGGGAGGCACGGGCTCCATCTGGAAGAAGACCTTGCTGTTGCACTCCAGCTGGTTTGCTGCCCACAACGCTGGCCAGCCTTTAATAAGAGAAGGCAGGCCAGACGTAGTGCCTCATGCCTGTAATCCCAGCATTTTGGGAGGCTGAGGCAGGCAGATCATGAAGTCAAGAGATCAAGACCATCCTGGCCTCTGGGCGCGGTGGCCCATGCCTGTAATCCCAGCACTTTGGGAGGCCGAGGCAGGCGGATCACCTGAGGTCAGGTGTTCGAGACCAGCCTGACTACCATGGAGAAACCCCATCTCTACTAAAAATACAAAATTAGCCGGGCGTGGTGGCGCATGCCTGTAATCCCAGCTACTAGGGAGGCTGAGGCAGAAGAATCGCTTGAACCTGGGAGGCAGAGGTTGCGGTGAGCCGAGATCACGCCATTGCACTCTAGCCTGGGCAATGAGAGCGAAACTCCATCTCAAAAAAAAAAAAAAAAGACCATCCTGGCCAACATGGTGAAACCCTATCTCTACTCTACTAAAAATAGAAAAATTAGCTGGGTGTGATGGCATGCGCCTGTAATCCCAGCTACTTGGGAGGCTGAGGCAGGAGAATCGCTTTAACTTGGGAGGCGGAGGTTGCAGTGAGCCGAGATCGTGCCACTGCACTCCAGCCTGGTAACAGAGCGAGACTCCATCTTAAAAAATAAATAAATAAAAATAAGAGAAGGCAGAAATCTGCATGTTTTGTGGATCATCTCCAGTTTTTAAGACATGAACTGATATTGTGCCAGTCCATTGAAACTGGTTTGTGGGCCATATGTGAATTAGGGCTTCTAATTTAAATCCATACTGTTAACAAAAGACCATGAGATTTGCGGAGGCAGAAGGGAGAACTTTGTTTTCTGAAGGCAGTCTGCAGATTGGGGAGGCACAGGCTTTGGTGTAAAATGAAAGTGCACTCTGAGAATGCGTGAGAGAGTAGGATGTTATAAAGGCAAAAAACCATAGGAGAGGAATGAGGAACAGTCTTAGGGGTCTTGCTTTGTCACCCATGCTAGAGTGCAGTGGCACAATCACGGCTCACTGCAACCTTGACCTCCCAGGCTCAAAGAGTCCTCCTGCCTCAGCCTCCTGAGTGTGCACCACCATGCTTGGCTATTTAAAAAATTTTTTGTAGACATGGAGTCTCACTCAGACTGGTCTCAAACTCCTGAGCTCAAGTGATGCTCCTGCTTCAGACTCCAAAAGTACTGTGATTACAGGTGTAAGCCATCATGCCTGGCCAGGAACAGTCTTGATTGGATGACGTTTAAGCTCCAAATCACCAGTCTCTTCATTGGCTGGTTCCAGGTGGTTGGTCAGTTGGGACCTGATGGTCTGCTGGTGGTCAGTTCGGGAATTTCCAGGTACGGTTGTTTTCAGGCACTGTTCTTTGACTTGGTTGCAGAAAAACAGATTTTGCAAAACTTTCCAAGGACACAGTGTTACCACTCCCTCACCCTGCCATGGTCTCTTGGTTCTGCTTTTAACTTCTGAGCCTCAGGGAGTCCATCTTGTCTGTCAACTGGGGGTATAACTCGTCATTTTCCCCCTTTTGGTAGAAACTTGCCATAGGCAGCACTGATGACCAATGTATGCCCTATCACATATTGTTGCCAGCATGGTGTGGCTACCTGCCTTGGGCCCATCTAGTCCCCCGGTGGGACTCATGTGGCTAAGAAACTTATGACAATTGAACAACTTGGGCCAAGCAGAGTGTAAAGTGGGCAGACACCTGCTAGATATATATATATTTTTTGAGACTGAGTTTCATACTTGTTGCACAAGCTGGAGTGCAATGGTGTGATCTCGGCTCACTGCAACCTCCATCTCCCAGATTCAAGTGATTCTCCTGCCTCAACCTCCAGAGTAGCTGGGATTACAGGAGCCTGCCACCATGCCTGGCTAATTATTGTATTTTTAGTAGAGACAGGGTTTCAACCATGTTGGCCAGGCTGGTCTCAAACTCCTGACCTCAGGTGATCCACCTGTCTCGGCCTCCCAAAGTGCTGGGGATTACAGGCATATCTAGTAGTTTTACTTATATATATTAACTATAATTTTAACTCTTAGTAGCCCTAATTTCTAGTGGAAAACTTAGGAAGTGATGTTGAATTATTTTATGTCAGTATTTGTAGATGAAAACCATTTTGTTTCCTCAATTTTTTATTAACAGATCTAAATATATTGTTTTCTATACCATATAGGTGACTTAGACATTCTATGATTACCTATTATTTAACATAGCATGATTTTAAGATTTTTAAATTAATAATTTGAAATGATGACACAGGTACCCTTCCTAATGTTTTTTTCTGTTGTCTTGGGTCTCAAGTGTCCATGTGGCACCCAAGGACAGCTATGAAGGGCAGGCCTTGTTGGGGTCCCAAATTTACATACCAAGTATAGAGCTCAGGACAGGACAGAGTTGTGAAGATAATGCCTGGAGAATCCAACCCATCCCAGCATGGCAAGGAGGCAAAGCTGGGCCAGGGAGGATGGGGCCATATTGGGCTTGGTTCTGCCTTACAGCTGGTGGTCAGGAACTGAGGACATGTCCCCAGGTCCCACTATGGCCAACCTGTCCAGATCCTAGAATCCAGATGCTCAAAACTGAAAAGAAGCTGACAGTAAGATATGTCCAAGGCTTTGGGGAGCCCAACAGCCAACCCTCACAGCTTTAGCTCACAGACAAAACAAGCAACAGTTTTATGACCTTAAAACATCTACAGGCTGGGCACGGTGGCTCACACCTGTAATCCCAGTACTTTGGGAGGCTGGGGTGGGCGGATCATGAGGTCACGAGATCGAGACCATCCTGGCCAACATGGTGAAACCCCGTCTCTACTAAAAATACAAAAATTAGCTGGGCATGGTGGCATGTGCCTGTAGTCCCAGCTACTCGGGAGGCTGAGGCAGAAGAATCGCTTGAACCAGGGAGTCGGAGGTTGCAGTGAGCTGAGATCACACCACTGCACTCCAGTCTGGGTGACTAAGTGAGACTCCGTCTCAAAAAAACAAAAACAAAAACAAAAGCAAAAACAAACAAAGCAAAAATAAAAAAACAAAAGCAAAAACAAAAACATCTACAGAAACCACCTAAACCTGTCTGACCAGTACATTCAGGCAAGAAGTCTGAGTCAAATTTAGTATGGGCAATTCTGAAGACATTTAATTTTATTTTGCCAACAATTTAAACTAGTTTTATTTACCAGAGATTACTAGAGTCACATGAGCTAAAAAAGCATTTGAGTTAGTTTCTATTTTTCTGATACAGTATTTTGATTTAAGCACTTACTTATTCATTAAGCCAACTAATTAGAGCTCTTTCATATATTTTGGTAGTGAAATATCACATACACATGACACATATAAACATACAGACAGAAGAAGATTTTATAGCTTTACAAGATTCTTCATTTGCCAGTTTTCAAATAGTTTTTCTCCCCCCTACAGACAGACTATCAAGCTCTAGGCAGTTTTTAGCTAGGCAACCTGAAATTTGTACTCTCAAAGACAGGACTTCTTTGGTAAAAATTTACATTTCAAAGACACAGAACTTAGATATAAACACCATTATTTGCCAAGACAAAAAGAGGTAGGTAAAAGCCCAGTCAAGACAAGCTTTCCAGGAAAAGTGTCTTAAACAAATTTAAGGTTTGTTATGTAAACTTTAAGACATCTTCCTTGTTGGAAAGTTTCTAGTGGTTTAAGTGCAGGGATGCAGATGCCCTTACAAATGGAGAATTTTTATATATGTAAATTTATTTTACAAAGAATTTCAAAATAGCCAGCTAAATTCCAGAAAATATTTTGGAGACCAATCTAATTAGACTGGTCTTTTTAAATTAAGTTGTTTCTTGATTAGATTATTGAGCCCTTTAACAGGGTAAAAGCAGCCTTTTCCATGCTTGGACTCAGGAAGTCTATTTTCACCTGAGGGCCTATCTTTTATAAACACTTTAGTTAGCTTGTTTTTTCTTTTGAACCAAAGGTACCTTTTCAAATAGTTCACCAAAAGCAATAACCCTTAACCAAGATTATGACTTGGTTAGTCAAAGATGAACCAGGCATCTCCAAGCGGTGCAAAGCAGTCCTCACAAGATCCAGAACTACCCCAAAGTCAGCTCAAAGATAAAAAGTCTTTTTAGCCACAAATGGAATACAACTTATACTTCTAACTGGCCATATTTTCTAGGATTTCAGCTTCTCAGCTGAGCACCTATGCATAAAGGCCCAAAGGCCCCATATGCCCCATAGAAGGAAAAAGACGGGAAATCAAATCATGTTTTAGGTTACGTTTTTGCTCTTTAATTTTGTCAAGAGAATTTCCAAGGCTAGCCATGACACTCCTAAGCATCCATGGAAAGAAAAAGGATCAATAACAAATGGGTACCCAAAAAAGGTCAATAGTCAAACAATTTAAAACAAATGAGATTGCTTCCCTGACTGGGAATTGAACCTGGGCTACAGGCACAAGAGCACAGAATCTCAGCCACTAGACCATAGAGTGGAGGGCTTTTTGTAAATCCTACAGGGGATCAAAAGTAGACAGTTTGAGCATAAAAATTATTTTAACTTTTAGATCATGTTTTTGCTCTTTAATTTTGTCAAGAGAATTTCTAAGGCTAGCCATGAAACTATTAAGTGTCTTTATATTTTAACTTAATCTTTTTATAAATACAAAGAAGGCATTTGTTTAGAATGAGAGATCTCTAAGATATTTTTAAAATTTAGGAGGGTAATTTAAAGGATCTGTTTTCTGGCCATTGACATTTAGAATTTTCAGTGATGTACTCATTTCAATAATGGCACAATCCAATAGCCTCTTTATGAAAAGTCCAGAATGTAATTTTCCAGGTGTAGAGTAAGTTTTTTTTTTTTTTTTTTTAACCAGTTAAGAAACAGGTGTTTCCTTGAAAGGGTATAGAAGAGGCAATGCCAAATATCCCCCTACGCAAAAAAGTTCACTCCCAGGAATAGGCTAAGTTGGCAAAAGACTCTTGTTGCCACAGATGGTTAAGGATGATGGTGTTTGTGCATATGCTGTCTCCAGCAACCTATAAGACTGTAGGGGGTTGCTAGTCACAGACCTGTCAATCTGTGACACTGGGCAGACCTTCCTGGAATTGGACTTTCCCAGGACTAACCAGGCAACAAGAGTTGAGATGAAAGAAGCCCCACAGCGACTTCTTCTTTTCTTTCTTTTTTTTTTTTGAGATGGAGTCTCACTCTGTCACCCAGGCTGGAGTGCAGTGGCGTGATCTTGGCTCACTGCAACTTCTGCCTCCCGGGTTCCAGTGATTCTCCTGCCTCAGCCTCCCAGGTAGCTGGGACTACAGGCACGTGCCACCACACCCAGCTAATTTTTTGTACTTTTAGTAAAGACAGGGTTTCACTATGTTGGCCAGGCTGGTCTCGAACTCCTGACCTCGTGATCTGCCCACCTTGGCCTCCCAAAGTGCTGGGATTACAGGCATGAGCCACCGCACCCAGCCCCCACAGTGACTTCTTAAGACAAACCCCTCCAAGAACTTGACATGTTCAGAACAAAATGTGTGTTGAATCCAGGCACCGCAGCTCATACCTGTAATCCCAGCACTTTGGGAGTCCAAGGTGGGAGAACTGCTTGAGCCCAGTGAGGCAGGAGAATAGGGTCTGGAGATAGGGAACATAAGGCCGATTCACGCTGACTTCCTAGAACTAAATCAAATGGAAACACTTCAGCTATGACAGGAAATACCCTCTTCATTTACATAGGGCATACATTGAGTAAATGTAACTTTACTTCATCCTCTTCATTTACTTAGGACATACACCAAGTAATCAACGGAAACCCCTAGAGGGTATTGAAACCCCAGAAAATTCTATAATGGGGCTCGAGCCCCTGTGCTCAGGCCTGCTCCCGCCCTGTGGAGTGTACTTTCATTTTCAACAAACCTCTGCTTTTGTTGCTTCATTCTTTCCTTGCTCTGTTTGTGCATTTTGTCCAATTCTTTGTTCAAGACTCCAAGAACCTGGACACCTTCAACCGGTAACACCAGGAGTTCGGGACCAACCTGGGCAACACAGTGAGACCCTGTTGCTTTTTTTAATGTGTGTACTTTTATTGGGACAGAAAAGAGACCTTGTCTCTATAAAAAATTTCAAAATTGGCCAGGTGTGGTGGCAACCACCTGTAGTCCCAGCTACTCAGGAGGCTCAGGTGAGAGGACTGCTTGAGCCCTGCAGGTTGAGGCTACAGTAAGCCATGATTGTGCCACTGCCCTCCAGCCTGAGCAGCAGAGCAAGACCCTGTCTCACTAAAAGTATGTTGATCGGAATCACAAACTGAGCAGTCTGCAGGGCTGGGTTGAATAAGCGGGCTTCTAGGGGCTTAGCCTTGTGTTCTACCCCTCTTGGTGATAGAACAACACAGAAAGATGAAGACAAGGGAAAACACTATTTCAGGCAGTTAAAGGGATCAAACAATAAGAATATTCATACCAAAAACTACCAAAAAGCACACCAGAGTTCTACACCCAAAACTGTCACACAAATCCTTTTCTCCCTGAATAAGTCAGTTATCTGCTGCTAACAAAGACATACCCAAGACTGGGTAATTTATAAAGAAAAGACATTTAATGGACTCACCGTTTCACATGGCTGGGAAGGCCTCACAATCATGGTGGAAGATGAACAAATCGCAAAGGGATGTCATACATGGAGGCAGGCAAGAGAGAGCATGTGCAGGGGAACTCCCCTTTATAAAACTATCAGATCTTGTGAGACTTACTCAGTATCAGGAGAACAGCACGGGAAAAATCTGCCCCCGATTCAATTACCTCCCACTGGGTCCCTCCCATGACACATGGGGATTACTACAATTCAAGGTGAGATTTTTGTGGAAACACAGAGCCAAACCATATGACTCCCATTAATCAAGATTATGTAGAGGAGATAAACGGTTATATTTTTCCTGTCTGCTCAACTGGGTTTCACAGGAAGACAGGCTGGGAGCCTTACTGTTGAGGAATTCTTACCCTTTTGCCCATTGTCAAGTCCTGGGTTCCCTTCACTGTGGCTTCTAGAAGAGCAGAGTGGCTTTGGTGAGCCTGCCCACAGCACCAAAACTGTAGGGTCCAAGGGAAAGCTTCCGCTTTGCCTTCTGAAAGTTCACTGAAAAATCACCTCACAAAGGAGCTGAGCAGGAGAAATGGCATACAGTTATCCACATGCACACAGGGGAGAACCCCAGAGTGATTACCCCCTTCCTGAGAAACAAAAAGTCTCAAGGAAAAACTCACCACTTCACTGAGGAGTGAGAATATCTAGCTGAACAGAACTCAGGACCGGAATTGTGTGGGAAGTCTGAGACTCAGGAGAAATGCAGCCAGTTGTCTGCAATCTTGGAGGAGCTGGAGGGGCTCAAAGGGCTTTTGCTGGTACCCTCAGGGTCCCTGCAATGTTCCAGGCAAAGAGAATGGTGGTGAGATGGAAAAAATGGAGGTGGAATGCAAGTGGGGGAGCAGGGAGATAGAGGGCTCTCTGTTTTAGAGACATTGGTTAATTGTTCCGGTTAGTCTCCTTTAAAAATTTAGAGAGACTGCCAATTGCGTTTGGAGCTTTCAAAAATGCTGATTAAAGGAAAGCCTCTTAGTATTTTTGAGAAGTCCAGACTCCTCTTTGTTCTAATTGTGTGCATAGTTTAATTTAGATGCATCTCTCAGGTTGATCTTGTCTGGGGGCAAAATTTGACAATACCAATCCTTGGTAGTGATTAGTAATGTCCATGAACCAGGAGCACTGGCAGAGGACTTAGGGGTATATCAGGAAAATGGCCCATTCCATCCAGGGGTGGGGCAGGAGGGCACCAGGGGGTGTGCTATTGACCCCAGACTCACTGGGTATAGGGTGGAAGTATAGACATTGGAGTTAACCTTGTAAGATTTACCTAACCTCCCTGAGGCCCTGTTTTCTCAACTGTAAAAACAGTGGTTTGGAGGGTTCAATGATATGCTAACAGCAAATTTTTTAAAAATTAATTAATTAATTAATTTTTTTTGAGACAGAGTCTCACTCTGTTTCCCAGGCTGGAGTGCAGGCAGTGGCGTGATCTCAGCTCACTGCAACCTCCGCCTCCCGAGTTCCAGCGATTCTCCCACCTCAGCCTCCAGAGTATTTAGGATTACAGGTGCTTGCCACCACGCCCAGCTAATTTTTTGTATTTTTAGTAGAGATGGGGTTTCACCATGTTGGCCAGGCTGGTCTCAAACTCCTGACCTGAAGTGATCTGCCACCTCAGCCTCCCAAAGTGCTGAGATTACAGGTGTGAGCCACTGCGCCCAGCCACAACAGCAACTTTTAAAAAGATAAATATTGGCCGCTCATGGTGGCTCACACCTGTAATCCCAGCACTTTGAGAGGCTGAGGTGGGCAGATGACTTGAGGCCAGAATTTTGAGACCAGCCTGGGCAACATGGCGAAACCCCGTCTCTACTAAAAGTACAAAAATTAGCCGGGCGTGGTGGTGCGCACCTATATGTAGTCCCAGCAACTCAGGAGGCTGAGGTAGGAGAATCATTTGAACCTGAGAGGTGGAGATTGCAGTGAGCCAAGATGGCGCCACTTCATTCCAGCCTGAGCGACAGAGCAAGACTCTGTCTCAAAAAAAATAAAAGGATGCAGGCTGGGTGCAGTGGCTCAAGCCTGTAATCCCAGCACTTTGGGAGGCCAAGGCAGGAGGACTGCTTGAGCTCAGGAGTTTGAGGCTAGCCTGGGCAACATGGCGAAACCCCATCTCTACAAAATATACAAAAATTAGCTTCTCATGGTGGCGCACGCCTGTAATCCCAGCTACTCGGGAGGCCGAGGCAGGAGAATCACTTGAACCTGGGGGGCAGAAGTTTGCAGTGAGCCGAGATTAGGCCATTGCACTGCAGCCTGGGCAACAAGAGCAAGACTCTGTCTCAAAAAAAAAAAAAAAAAAGGATGCATATTATGTGTCCATCACATTATGTACTTATTAGTTGTGGGTGATCATGTAAATTTTGTGTGCCTCAGTTTCCCAATGTGTAAAATGGGAATAAGGACAGCACCAATCTCAGAGCATTACTACACGGATTAAATGTGAAGTGCTTAGAATAGTGCTTAGCATATTCTAAATTTCTAATAAATGTTAGCTATTATTTTTGATATTTCTGATTATCACAAATGGGTCCTGAAAATAGATATTAGTATACCCATAGTTACAGATAAAACAAGGGCTTTGAGATTAAATAACTTCCCTAAACCATGAGGCCAGGATTCAACAGAACTGGAGCCCCCAGGGTATGAGCATCTCCTCCCAATGCAAGCTGTTGGCAGGAAGTGTAGGTGAACCTCTCCATAGGGCTGCTTGAGTGTCCTCACAACATGGCGTCCAGCTCCTCCAGTGTGAGTGATCTAAGAGGGAGCAAGGTGGAAGCTTCAGTGCCTTTGTGACCTAGTCTTGGAAGTCACACATCATTACTTATGCCACATTCATTCTAATTTTATTTATGGAGACAGGGTCTTGCTCTGTCACCCAGGCTGGAGTGCAACGACATGATCACGGCTCACTGCAACCTCCCAGGCTCAAGCAATCCTCCCACCTCAGCCTCCTGAGTAGCTGGGACTACAGGCACGTGCCACTAGGGCTCCCTAAGTTTTGTATTTTTTGTAGAGATTGGGTCTTACTATGTTGCCCAGGCTGGTCTTGAACTCCTGGGTTCAAGTGATCCTCCAGCCTTGGCCTCCCAAAGTGCTAGGATTACAAGCATGAGCTACTGTGCCCAGCCTCATTCTACACATTGGAATAGAGTTGCTAGTTTAAGCAAAACTAAAACAAAAGGATGCCCAGTTAAATTTGAATTTGAGATAAACAATGAATACACTTTTAGTATAAGTCTATCGTCTATCCCATGCAGTATTCCGGACATACTTATTCTAAAATTTATTTGTTGTTTATCTGAACTCAAATTTCATTGGGTATCATATATTTTCTCTGGCAACCCTATGTTAGAAGCAGGTCATTTAGTCCAGCCCACCACTCAAGAGAAGGGCTTCCACTTTTGAAGGGAGGAATGTCCAATAATTTGTGGAGATATTTTTCAACCACCATAAGCAGGGTTTTGAAAAAATTCACCTGGTTCTGGGGTCTGTGGATAATTGTATCAGAGCCTAACAGGATGAAGCAGTAGTTCAGGGACAAGAAGGTTTTCTTCCAAATGGTCCTGCACATTTTCCAGAAATCACACACATTATCTTATTTGAGCCTCAGACAGCTCTGTGAAGTAGGTGAGGGTGGCAATTACAATCCCCGTTTTACAGGCGAGGAAACAGATTAAGCACCTGCTCCAAGGTGATATGGGCAGAAATGGTGGAGGGGGCAACAAATTCCCCTAATCTCAAGTCTGGCATTTGTTCTACTCCACCCAGTCATGTCCTGACAAGAGTACTGATGTCTCCACTATATAAGATGTCTTAGATTCATTTTATATCTTCTGCCATGTTGTTATCTCAAATAGGTGATGAGAGTTGTGGATCCTTGCAGCAGTGCTGGGTGATGACAGAAGACGATCGGAGAAGCTGAGGCTGGAGGGCAGCTTTCTCTCCCCACATCCACAAGCTCTGAGATCCATCTTGGCTGAGACCATGGGCTTCAACCCACTCCTCAGACCCTTTGTGTTGACTGGTTCCAGAATACTGACAGGAACCTCACTCATTTTCACCAGAAGGCCATCAGCCTCACATAAGAAAGCTGAGGAACAGTCAGCCCAAATAGATAATTACCCTCCTGTAATTTGTATTATAAGGAATTTTAGGCTGGGCATGGTGGCTCATGCCTGTAATCCCAGCACTTTGGGAGGCCAAGATGGGCTGATCACTTGAGGCCAGGAGTTCTAGACCAGCCTAGGCAACATGGGGAACCCTGTCTCTACTAAAAAAACAAATATCAGCCAAGCATGGTGGCGCATGCCTGTAGTCCCAGCTACTCAGGAGGCTGAGGCAAGAGAATTGCTTGAACCTGGGAGGCAGAGGATACAGTGAGCCAGGATTGTGCCACTGCACTCCAGCCTGGGTGACAGAGCAAGACTCTGTCTCAAAAAAAAAGAAAATTTAGATATACAGAAAATCTGAAAGAATAGTATAATAGATATCCATACTCCTTCCACCTACACTCAGTAATTCTTCCTATGTTTTCCCTGTTGGCTCTGCCAATCTTTTAACGTATTTTTATTGTGTATTTTGATTCACTCCTAAGTACTTTGTAACCTGCATTATCTAAGTACATGCTCCTATGTAACCATAAGTCTATAATCACACATAAGAGAATTAACCATGATTTGCTAATATCATCTAACACTGAGTTCATGTTCAACTTTCTCCTGTTGTACCCAAAATATCTTCCATATGCAATCAAGGCTCATCC
The DNA here is from genome assembly GCF_028885625.2 of Pongo pygmaeus. NCBI lineage: Eukaryota > Metazoa > Chordata > Mammalia > Primates > Hominidae > Pongo > Pongo pygmaeus. The sequence continues at coordinate 69,634,313 of NC_072391.2, read as the reverse complement.
ATATGCCTCTTTAGTTTCTTTTATTTATTTTATTTATTTATTTTTATTTTTTGAGATGGAGTCTCGCTCTGTCGCCCAGGCTGGAGTGCAGTGGCGCGATCTTGGCTCACTGCAAGCTCCGCCTCCTGGGTTCACGCCATTCTCCTGCCTTAGCCTCCTGAGTAGCTGGGACTGCAGGCGCCCGCCACTACGCCCGGCTAATTTTTTGTATTTTTTAGTAGAGATGGGGTTTCCCTGTGTTAGCCAGTATGGTCTTGATCTCCTGACCTTGTGATCCACAAGCCTTGGCTTCCCAGAGCACTGGGATTACAGGCATGAGCCACCGCACCCGGCCTATTTATTTTTTTTGAGAGGGAGTCTCACTCTGTTGCCCAGGCTGGAGTGCAATAGCACAATCTCTGCTCACTGCAACCTCCACCTCCTGGGTTCAAGCAATTCTCCTGCCTCAGCTTCCCGAGTAGCTGGGATTACAGGCGCCTGCCACCACACCCGGCTAATTTTTTTTGTATTTTTAGTAGAGACGGGGTTTCACCATGCTGGCCAGGCTGGTCTCAAACTCCTGACCTCAGGTGATCTGCCCACCTTGGCCTGCCAAAGTGCTGGGATTACAGGCGAGAGCCACTGCGCCTGGCTAGTTTCTTTTAATCTAGAACAGTAACCTCTCGGGAGATCAGGCCAGTTATCTTGTAGATCTCTGTTTTAGTCTGTTCTCATGCTGCTAATAAAGACATACCTGAGACTGGGTAATTTATAAAGGAAAGAGGTTTAATTGACTCACAGTTCAGCACTGCTGGGGAGTTCTCAGGAAACTTACAATCATGGTGGAAGGGGAAGCAAACATGTCCTTCTTCACACGGCGGCAGATTGAGAAGTGCAGAGTGAAGGTCGGGGAAAAGCCCCTTATAAAACCATCAGATCTCATGAGAACTCACTATCATGAGAACAGCATGAGGGTAACTGCCCCCTGATTCAATTACCTTCCACTGGGTCCCTTCCATGACACGTGGGGATTATGGGAACTACAATTCAGGATGAGATTTGGGTGGGGACACAGCCAAACCATATCAATGGTTCCATGTTTGGATTCCCAGCATAAAGACATTTCCTGATTTCCAGTACAGTTGGATGTGGTCCTGTGACCAAGTTCTATTCAATGACATATATGTGAAAGTATTGTGTGAAGTTTCTGGAAAGTCTGCTGCTGCCTGTAATATGGGTATGATGGCTGGAGCTCTGGCATCCATTTTAGACCTAAGGATCAGGGTCACTCTGCAGGGATGATGGAGGCAAAAGCTGGAAACAGCTTAATGCTGGCACTAATACCAGCTCTGTCTGCCTACTTCCCTACCTCTTTTACTTGAGAAAACAGAACCTTGTGTATGAGGGTGTGTGTGTGTTTTTAATTAAAAATCAAAAAAAAATTTTTTAGACAAGGTCTCACTTGCTCTGTCACCCAGGCTGGAGTACACTGGCATGATCATGGCTCACTGCAGCCTCAATCTCCTGGGCTCAAGTGATCCTCCCACCTCAGCCTCCAGAGTATCTGGGACTACAGGTGTGTGCCACCACACCTGGCTAATTTTTGTATTTTTTGTAGGCATGGGGTTTCACTATGTTGCCCAGGCTGGGACCTTGTGTGCTTTAATCCCTGTTAAGTCACTTAGTCAAATTTAATCCTAGCTAATAAAGAAGCCAGACTGAGGTCTACTACAGTTTTATATTTGCTTGGAAGAGATGTTATGTGTTTCCTACTTGGCTATAACATGTTTCAGGATTTCTCTTTTTCCTCCAGGTACAGATCTCTGCTCCCAGTACACCATAAGAACATTCTGAGATGACAATGTTACCTACCCTCTAGTCTGGGCCACCTATGATGTTGAATGAGTCTTGGCAGCCAGGGAAAATTTCTGTAAGAGCCTTATGGTTAGACATGTAGGAAATAAAGTCACTGTGGCTTGTCACATGCAAGAGAACAGCAGGGGACAGGGCATAGCGGTGTGTGTGCAGGAACAGTGTGGGAATGATCTGGAATTTGTGAAATACCTGGGCAGCAATACAAGGACGAGGCTCCAAAGGGCAGGGCTTCAGGAGAGGAAATGGATAAACACTACACTTCTTGCATTACTGCCAGCCACAAAGAGGTCTCCTGAGTGCTGAAAACCCCATCTGGAAAGTGTCCCATAGGAAACGAAAGGAGTTACAGTGTGTGAAGGTCACCTGGCTGCTGCACCACCTGCCACCCCATTAATCACTTGAGTTGGTGGGTACAGGAACAAAGCTGTGGGCAGAGGGTCAGAACACTTCCTGTCTTCCCCAGGCACATGGAAGACATTCTCCTGAGTAGTAACCTTGGCACTGCCTTGGCTATTTGAGGAGCTGGCCAGTTATTTCAGTCACTGGGTATCTGAGAAGCTGGCCAGCCTTTTGAGCTTCAACCATTCTCACAGATGTTGAATTTGCAGTTCTTAATGGATCTAGGGACGCCTTCCTACCTCAGCAGAGCAAAAAATGGAGATCCCAGGTCTAGGAACCTAAAAGAAATCACTCTGAGTAGGTTAGAATTTCACCTCTATCTGAGACCCTGATAGAATCATTTAAAAATAAAAACACATATATACAAATATCTATACACACATACATATGTGTGTGTGTGAATAGGTTGGCCCACCTTCATGTTCTTTTACTCCCTTGTTCTTTCAAACATTCACTGAGATGCTGAGTTTTCCAGCATCTCTCAGTCTCTCAGAAGAACAGCCTGCCAGCATCCAGCGGATCACATCCTACGACAAGCCCAGTGCCTCTTTAGTGGAGAGGGGATTTGTTTTGGGGCTTGGCAAGTTTATGCAAGTCCCTGATTTCTTGCACTGACTGCTGAAAAGCAGAGCTCCATTTAAATTCCATTCCTTCTGGAGATCTGTCCTTATGACCAGGGTGCATGGTTCAACTCCTCTCTGCATCTGGCTGGCACCCAGGGCACTCTTGCCCAAATGCTTTGTCAGGTAGTTTCCTTGATCTATTTCCTAATGTGCTTCCCAGACATGGTCCACGTGGTTTCTGCCTGCTCCAGTGCCCCCAAGGCCAACACAGGGGTCATGCTTGGACAAAACCTCCAACTCTTTGCAGCCTCAGGCTTCTCCAGCCTTGGGTGCCAGTGCTTTAAGGTCCTCCTTATCCTCTTTGCTGGGCATCACTGCCTCAGTCATGGTTTAAATCTGATACACAAGGTTCTTAATGGGCTTCCACAGCCATGTAGAATTGACACCCTTAGCCTGGCTAATGTGGTTAGCTAGTAAGTTTGTTATCCCTTCCAGGTAAGAAATGCCTTAACCCAGTGAAAGATCTGTCTCCAGATGACTCTTAAAAGTGACTCTAATGGTGAGCCCTTGATGCTGATTATGTGAGGGAATCTTTTTTATTTTATTTTTGAGACAGGGTCTTGCTCTGTTGCCCAGGCTGGAGTACAGTGGCACAATCAGAGCTCACTGCAGCCTCTCCCAGCCTCAAGTGATCCTCCCGACTCAGTCCCCTGAGTAGCTGGAACTACAGGTGCATACCACTATGCCTGGCTAACTTCTTATTTTTTTATTTTTTATTTTTGTAGAGATGGGTCTCCCTATGTCGCCCAGGCTCACCTTGAACTCTTGGCTTCAAGCGATCCTCCAGCATGTCCTCCCAAGTGCTGGGATTACAGGCATGAGCCACTGTGCCCAGCACATGTGAGGGAGTCTTGAGAATTCTATGTAGTTCATTATGTGGGAGAGGTAGCACCCCAGGGTGGTCGAGGGCTTGGCCTGGGTTTGAATCCTGGCTCCTCTCTTTACTAGCTGTGTTACCTTGAACAAGTTCCTTATCCTCTCTGTGCCCCATTTATAAAAAATGGGGTTATTAGATAATAAAAAGACCCAATGCTTATGGGCTGTTGAAGAATTAAATGAGTAAATACACAGAAAGCACATAGCACAGTGCCTGGCACACAGAACCCTCCCAATGTTACCTGTTATTACTAGGAGTTGACTGGCTTTTCTCCTAAAGTACCTGCAGGGCTGGTTCTGTGGACAGCTTTTATGCTTCCGAGGGCTGGATCTTCTCCACTGCAGACAGAAGCTGACAATACAGGCATTACTTACTCGTGCTACAGTTTTTATTTCTGCCCCTACTCTGAACTCTTTGAAGGCAGAGGCTATGTTTATCCCCCATTCAATTCAACCAACCGGACTGAGCCTCTGTTGTGTGCCAGGCATTGCTGGGTATAGAGATAACGGTGAATGAAAAAAAAACACCAAAGTGGTCCTACCTTGTTTCCTGGGACCCATCCCACAAACGTGGTAGGTTGAAGAAACTGAGGAAGGTTGATATGAATTCTTTTGAATATAGAGTCAGTTTTTACACTCATACTAATGTCCTCATGCCTTTGACATCTGACCAGTTTCATGCTGGGAAAGGCAGCATTTCTTTGGAAGTTTTGACAGGTTGTGTGGGTTTCCCACCTTGGTTGGCTGTCTTTGCTGACAGGAAGCTGGTCTGAGGATAATACTTGATTTAGCAGCCTGGATCTTGGAAGTTCCTCATTTACAAACTGTCAGGGATGATCCTACTTTTAAGAAGCTTTTAGAAAGCTTAAAATATCAATGCGTATGGTACAAAATATCAATATGTGTGTCTGCCAGTGGCTCAGTTTTGGAGAAGAGAATTGCTGACCGTAAGGGAGCTGGGAAGCAATGCCTATGTTCCAGGCACCGCGGGACCTTGTAGCCCCTGGTCCTGGTGACTGTGAAAAAAAGGAGAAATTCTAGAAATAGGTGTAATCACGTGAATGTCTTTGTTTAATTTTCTTATCAAGATAAACTGCAATTCTGAACAACATGTGCTGTTCTGAATTCAACACTCCACTCTCCATTCTGTTTGAAGGTTTCGTATACTCCTGGGAAAATCCAGGGTTCTCATTTCATGGCTACTGAGGTATTTATTCCCACACTATTTAAATAAATAAAATAAAATAAAATATCATTTATAATAACATAAACACCAAATGATTAAGAATAAATCTAATGAAAGAGGTGCTAGAGGTCTGTATAAATATGAACAATGCATTAAAATTAAAGACACCCTAACTAAATGAAGAGAGATACTACGTGCATTACTCGAAAGACTCAAGAGAGTCAAGATGTCAACTCACCCCAAAGTGATCTGGAGATTCAATGTAATCCCAATAAAAATCCCATCAGGACATTTCATGAGAACTGGAAAGTTGATTTTAAAATTTACATAAAATGGAAAAGACCCAGAATAGTCAAGACAAACTCTGAAAGAAAATAAAGTTGGAACACTTATAATACCAGATAGCAAGATTTAGTACAAAGTCCCCATTATTGGCCAGGTGTGGAGGCTCATGCCTGTAATGCCAGCACTTTAGGAAGCTGAGGTGGGTGGATCACTTGAGCTCAAGAGTTCAAGTCCAGCCTGGTCAACATGGCAAAACCACATTTCTACAACTATAACAAAAACAAATTGGCTGTGCGTGGTTGCGCATACCTGTAGTCTCAGCTACCCGTGAGACTGAGGTGAGAGGATTGTTGGAGCCCAGGAGGTTGAGGCTGCAGATCGTGTCCCTGCACTCCCGCCTGGGGGACAGTGAGACCCTGTCTCAAAAGAAGTTCCCATTTGTGAACCCCCAAAATTTGAGACAGGTCTCAGTTAATTTAGAAAGCTTATTTTGCCAAGGTTGAGGACGCACACCCAACACAACCTCAAGAGGTCCTGATATATGTCCAAGGTGATCAGAGCACAGTTTGGTTTTATACATTTTAGGGAGACCTGAGACATCAATCAACATATGTAAGATGAACATTGGTTCCGTCCGCAGAGGCGGGACAACTCTCAAAGCCAGGAGGGGGCTTCCAGGTCATAGGTAGGTAAGAGACAAATGGTTGCATTCTTTTGAGGTTCTGATGAGCCTCTCCAAAAGAGGCAAAAGGATATGCATTTACCTCAGTGAGCAGAGGGGTGGCATTGAATAGAATGGGAGGCAGGTTTGCCCTAAGCAGTTCTCTGCTTCACTTTTCCCTTTAGCTTAGTGATTCTGGGGGTTTAAGATAGTTTCCTTTCACACATTATTATTATTATTATTATTAATTTTATTTTTTTTTGAGACAGAATCTTGTTCTGTCACCCAGGCTGGAGTGCAGTGGTGCGATCTCAGCTCACTGCAACTTCCGCCTCCCGGGTTCAAGCAATTCTCCTGCCTCAGCCTCCGAGTAGCTGGGACTACAGGCGCCTGCCACCATGCCCGGCTAATTTTTTGTACTTTAGTAGGGATGGGGTTTCACCATGTTGGCCAGAATGGTCTCGATCTCCTGACCTCGTGATCCACCTGCCTCGGCCTCCCAAAATGCTGGGATTACAGGCGTGAGCCACTGCACCCAACCCCCTTTCACACATTATTAAGACAGTATGACAATGGCTCCAGATTAGACAATTAGACTAATGGAAAAGAAGAGAGGATTCAGGAGGAGGCCAACACATAAATAATCACCTGATTTATAATAAAGATACCACTGGAATTCAGGGACAAAGGATGGTCATTTTAGCAAATAATACTGGATAGATTGCATGTCTATATGGAAATAATGAACTTTTGTCTCACATCATATACCAACATTAATTCCAAATGGAATTTGGAATTAATTTCAAATTTATCTTTCCAATTTGAAAGATAAAACAATACACTTTTAGAAAAACATATAGGAGAATATTGTCACAACCTTGTAGGCAAAAATTTCTTAATCAGAACACAGAAATTACTAACTATGAAATTTAAAAAACTGACAAAATTAGGACTTATTTAAGATTAAGAACTTCTGTGCTTCTGTTCATCAAAATACAAGATTAAAAGAATTAAAAGACAAACCATGGAATGGGAGAACATGTTTACAATACATTTATCCAAAAAAAGACTAGTATTCAGAATATTTTAGAAAAAGACAACAAATCTACGAGGAGAAGACATACTGTAAAGAGGATATCTAAGTGGTCCAACACAAATCTAAAAAGTGCTCTACATCATTTGATATTGGGGAACTGCAAAATTAAAGCCATTATTATTATTATTATTATTATTATTTATTTATTTTTTGAGACAGAGTCTTGCTCTTTCACCCAGGCTGGAGTGCAGTGGTGCGATCTCGGCTCACTGCAACCTCTGCCCCCCAGGTTCAAGTGATTCTCCTGCCTCAGTCTCCTGAGTAGCTGGGACTACAGGCCCGTGCCACCACACCCGGCTAATTTTTGTATTTTTAGTAGAGACGGGGTTTCACTATGTTGTCCAGGCTGGTCTTGAACTCCTGACCTCAGGTGATCCACCTGCCTTGGCCTCCCAAAGTGCTAGGATTACAGGCGTGAGCCACTGCGCTTGGCCTCCATTATTATATTTTACTACACATATGCAGAATGGCAAAACTTAAAAAGTATTGGCAAGGATGCAGAGCAACTGGAACTTTGATATACTGCTGATAGGAGAGTTTATTGGAAAACTGGTAGAATCTATTAAAGCTAGACATATGCCTATCCTATGACAAAACCAGGCACGTATCCAAGAGAAATGAGTGCAAGTAACCACCAAACGATATATGCAAGAATGTTCATAGCAGCTTGGTTTACAGTAGCCCCCAGATGGAATCAATCCATACATCCATCTACAGGAGAATGGATAAATCAATTGTGCTTTAGTCACACAATGGAACACTTCTCAGCAATAAAAAAAGAAACTAATGTGACAACATGGATGTTTCTCACAGACATTATGTTGAAAAAACAAGCCAGAAACCAAGAATGCCTACTATTTGATTCTATTTATACAAAGTTCAGGACCAGGCAAAAGTATTCCATCATGACAGATGTCAGGACAGTGGTTACTTTGGTAGGGGTGGGGTGTGGACTGAGAGGAACCCAAAGGAGTTTTCTGGGGTGCTAGAAATATTTCATACTATAAAGATTCATTGAGATGAACACTTAAGATTTGGTATTTTTAGTAAATGGTGCTGGATCAATTGTACATCCAAACGGAGTAAAATGAGTGTGGTCTCCTTACCTCACTTCCCTGTGTGTATGCAAGCTATTAATAACAGCAAAATTAAAGTACATGTGATACCTCCTTAAGTTAGGAGTATAATATAGCATTTAAGATTTTTTTTTTTTTTGAGACAGAGCCTTGCTCTGTCACCCAGGCTGGAGTGCAGTGGCGCAATCTTGGCTCAACTGCAACTTCCACCCCCCAGGTTCAAGCGATTCTCCTGCCTCAGCCTCCTGAGTAGCTGGGATTACAGGCGCACGCCATCACACCTGGCTAATTTTTGTATTTTTAGTAGGATGGGGTTTCACCATGTTGGTCAGCCTGGTTTCAAACTCCTGACCTCGTGATCTGCCCGCCACGGCCTCCCAAAGTGCTGGGATTACAGGCGTGAGCCACCGTGCCCGGCCTAAAATGTTTTAAAGAGTTTGCTGCAACATGGAAAATGCCTACAACATTGGGTGAAGTAGAAAGTAAAAAGTTCCTCTTCAAAATTTTCCTTCTTGTTAAAGAATAAATCATAAGTGTTAGAAATAATAGTTTCTTTTAAAAACTAACTTCCTTCAAGTCTCCTTGCTTTGTGCTAATAACTCTTTGTTAAGCCCTATCCTATGTAGCTGTTAAATGTAAGAAAATAAATACATTCTATGTCCCTGTACTTTAACCAAGATATCTGTGCTAGACGTGTGCACAGGCATGTCACAGCTTGCAGCCTATGCCCCTTCCTTATTTGGGAATGTTATTACTTTTCTAAGTCTTTTCATAAGCAACTTCCTCTTTTCCTTTGTTCTCCTCTGCCATTACCTCTTTAGAAAAAGTTTTAAACCTTTAGCCAACCGGGTGCTGCCTAGACTGTCAGGTCCAGTTCCAGCCAATGGAATCAGGACACAGCAGTAGGGTCTGGATGGGTTGGATATAAATGTTTTTTACCTCCTTTGTTCACGTGTGCTCTTGCCTTTGTTCCATCTGTGATGGGCACCCTTTCTGCAGAAAGTAAAAATTGCCTTGCTGAGAGAATTAAATTTATGTTCAAGTGCTATTTCTTTATGGCATTGGGGAACAAGCATTTTGCATTTCTAACAGGTGAAAAGGTTAGACCAAAAAATTCTATATATAAAGAGTGATCAAAATTGTGTAAAAGTATGCACAGAGAAAATCTGGAAGGAAGTAACACTAAAGTGTTAATGGAGGTTATTGGTTGTCTTGAGGTGGTGAAATTATCGGAGACTTATTTCTTATTTTTATTTTTTGGTAGCTTACAAAATTTCAAGACTTTTGTAATGGCAGAGTGAACTTTTTGTTTTTTTGAGACAGGGTCTCACTGTCACCCAGGCTGAAGTGCAGTGGCATGATCATAGCGCACTACAGCCTCAACTCCCCGGTGCAAGCAATCCTCCCACCTCAGCCTCTAGAGTAGCTGGGACTACAGGCATGTGCCACTGTGCTTGGATAATTTTTTATGTATTTTCTGTGAAGACGGAGTTTTACCATGTTGCCCATTTTATTCCATATGGTTCCAACTCTTGGGCTCAAGCAATCGACCCGCCTTGGCCTCCCAAAGCACTGGGATTACAGGCATAAGCCACTATGCCTGGCTGGCAGAGTGAACTTTTAAAAATCGTTTTTTCCTTCTAAAATCAAAACTCTCCCCTTCAAGCTCCTCTGTCAACTGCTGTCCTGGCCTATTAATATTTCAAGCTTTCCTGCTTTCTATTCTCCCAACAAAATATATTCCTACTTTCCTTGGTGGAGTCTTCTGACTTGCTATCTCCCATCTTGACTTGTTCAGTGAAAGAGAGAAGCCTTTTGGGCTGGATTCTGTTTCTCCTCAAGTTAATGAAAGATGCCCAGGGCAGGAAGGCTGTGTGTGAATGCTCCCCTGTTGCCCAAGACAAGCAGTCAGAGTAATAGAGTTCAGGGTATGTTCAGAGGAGGAACGTGAATTTTCACGTACCTGGTGAGTAAACAATTGTTCTACAACAGTGGTGATAAATGTTTCATTTTAGACACCCTAGGAGGGCACCAGTCCGAGGAGGAAGTCTCTCCCTCCATTTCATAGGACCAGCGTTCTCCCCGCTTCCCTGAGGACCCACAGAGCTGCAGAAATAGAGGCCATCTCTTCCCTCTGTGGAAAAGTAGCAGCAACTGGACAGAAAAAAAAAAGAAGCCTGGGGCTGTGACATTTGCAAGACTCTAGATAGAGGACTGTGAGAGGCTGAGATTTGACAGTTTCTGTGGGGAGGGATGATGGACTGGATGAGGTGGGAGGGGGAGGAGGGCATGAGGATGCCATAGGACAGAAGTGTTCCAGGTTTAGTGGAATCCTTCACAGTCTACAGTGCAGGTTCTCTTTGGAAAACGTAGGGTGTAGCTCCCTCCTTCTGGCCATTGAAGGAAAACCTGGGTGGCAAAGCACAGGTAAAGACAAGCTGTGACAGAGGATAGCAGGAACCCAGGGACCTAGGGAGCAGAATTCTAACACCTTCACCCCAGATTCAGCCAGAGCAGCTCCATTTCCATCATTCCATACACCAGTTCTACTGGTTAATATTTGCTACCTAATAAGTCTTCCTCAAGCTTTGTAGCTTAGAACAGTCATCTTTTATTTAGCTTATGATTCTGTGGGTCAGCAATGTGGGCTGGGCTTAGCTGGAGGTGGTTTGGGTCAGGACCAGTTTCAGCTGATCTTGGCAGGAGCTCATTCATGCACCTGTAGAGGGCTTCTGGGAATTTGGGGCTGGCTGTCTGTCAGCTGGGATGCCTGGGTTCTGCTCTATGGGGATCTTTCATTCTCCAGCAACGGAGGAATAACTTGGGCTCATTCCCAGGGCAGCCCCCAGATTCCGAGTGCTGTAAAAACAGTCAAACCCCAATTCACAAGCATGTTTCAAGACTATCCTTGTTACATCTGCTACTATTTCAACATAGTCACAGAGCCAACCCCAGATTCCAGGGGTGGAGAAATGGGCTCTTGCTTATGACTGAAGAGCTGCAGTCTATTGCCTCGTACCTGCAGGGCTGGGGAGAAGTTATGGATGCTTGAAATGTAGATTCTCACATCCCCACACAGACCTACTGGATCCAATTCATGGAAAAGGGGCCTCTCACTATGTCCTTCGGGTGATTCCCTCCTCCTTCATATTTTAAAATATTTTATTTAATACTTATAAAATATTGTATGTGACATATATGTGTGGGCATATATGTGTTTTATTAAAAATAAAGCACAATAATATAATGTATGTTAATGAACCTACTACCCAGCCCAAAAGCTGAGTCATTAACAATTTATTTATATTTACCTAAGTGTCTTTCTCTTATGCCTTCCTCCTACCTCCTCATAAGATGTAACATTTTATATTTTGGGTTTTCCATTCCAACAAGAAATTTAAAGTACAGTTTTGACTCTTTGATATCTATGACTGAGCAACATACTGCTGAGTCTTCTTTCTTTCTTCCTTCCTTTCTTTTTCTTTCTTCTTTCTTTCTCTTTCTTTCTTTCTTTCTTTTTCTTTCTCTCTCTTTCTTTCTTTCTTTTTCTCCAATAAAAATAAGTTTACTTATTTACTTCTTGAACTTTTCGTGCTAAAATATTTATAACATAAAATTTCTGATTTTAACCATTCTGAAGTGTGCAATTCGGCAGCATTTATTACACCAGCAATGTTGTGCAACCATCACCACTATCAGTTTCCAAAATTTTTTCATCAGCCCAAACAGGAACTCTGTACCCATTAAGCAATCACTTCCCATTTCTTGCTTCTCCCAGCCCCTAGTAAAGTCTAATCTACTTTTGTTTCTATGCATTTGCCTATTCTAGATACTTTATTATAAGTGGAATCAAGTAATATTTGTCCCTTTATGTCTGGCTTCTTTCACTTAGTATGTTTTCAAGGTTTATTCATGTTGTAGCATGTATCAACTTCATTCCTTTTTATACGTGAATAATATTCCATCGTACGTAGATATCAGTTTGTTGATCCATTTGTCTGTGGATGGACGCTTGGATTGCTTCTACCTTTTGGCGATTGTGAAAATGCTGCTACGAACATTGGTGTACAAGTCTCTGAGTCTCTGATTTTAATTCTTCGGGTGTACATCCTGAAGTGGAATTGCTGGGTCAGATGGCAATTCTATGCTTAGCTTTTTGAGGAACCATTAAACTGTTTTCTACAGCAACTGCACCATTTTACATTCTTACTAGCAAGGTAATGTACCAGGGTTCTAACTCTTCCATGTCCTTGTCAACATTTCACACACACACACACACACACAAATTTGTAGCCATCCTAGTAGGTGTGAAGTGGTGTTTCATTGTGGTTTTGATTTGCAAATTTCCCTATTGACATTTTCCAATGGTGTTGAGTGACTTTTTTTTTTTTTTTGACGGAGTCTTGCTCTGTTGCCCAGGCTGGAGTGCAGTGGTGCGATCTCGGCTCACTGCAAACTCTGCCTCCCAGGTTCAAGCAATTCTCCTGTCTCAGCCTCCCAAGTAGTAGCTGGGACTGCAGATGCACGCCACCACGCCTGGCTAATTTTTGTATTTTTAGAAAAGATGGGGTTTCACCATATTCATATTGGTTAGACTGGTCTCGAACTTCTGGCCTCAGGTGATCCACCCACCTCGGCCTCCCAAGGTGCTGGGATTACAGGTGTGAGTCACTCCCCAGCCTTGAGCATCTTTTATGTGCTTTTTGGCACTTTATGTATATTTTCTGGAGAAATGTCTATTTAAATCCTTTGCCCATGCTTTAATTGTTTGTCTTTTTGTTGTTGCAGTAGGATATGCTCTGGATAACAACGCTTTATCAGATATAGAATTTGCAAATATTTTCTCCCATTCTGTAGACTGTCTTCACTTTTTTTTTTGAGACAGAGTATTGCTCTGTCACCCAGGCTGGAGTGCAGTGGTGCGATCTAGGCTCACTGCAACCTCTGCCTCCCGGATTCAAGCAATTCTCCTGCCTCAGCCTCCTGAGTAGCTGGGATTAAAGCATGTGCCACCATGCCTGGCTAATTTTTGTATTTTTAGTAGAGATGGAATTTCACCACGTTGGTCAGGCTGGTCTCAAACTCCTGACCTCATGATCCGCCCACCTCAGCCTCCCAAAGTGCTGGGATTACAGGCATGAACCATCGCTCCTGGCCTGTCTTCATTTTATTAATACTGTCTTTTGATACACAAATGTTATTCCGATGAAGCCCAATTTATCTAATTTTTCTTTGATTGCTGGTGATTTTGGTGTCATTATCTAAGAATCTATTGCCAAGTTTTACTTGGTTTTGATCTCTAAAAGACTGCTATCATACTGAAGGTAATCTTCTGAAACTTGCGGTTTTCTTTCAAAGATTATGTTTATAAGATTATCCATGTTCTTGCAGAGTTTATTCATTTTATGCTGTATAATATTCCATTATATCCACATACAACGCAGTATTGACCCTTCCTCCTGTTGATGGGCATTTGTCTTGTTTATAGTTACTTTGCTATTACACCACTGTCACCATGATTATCCAAAAGTAATTCTTTTGTACACTCTAATTTAAGAACAACTAACCCTTTTTAATGAATAAATCAACCTTGTATTGAGTTGCTACTAAGTTTCAATTGACTAGTACCTGGAATACACACAGGTGCAGACATTTGACTGAGACATATTGATTTTTCTCATCTGCCTATTTAGGCTAATCACCAGACTATAAAACCATGAGAACCACTGCCATTGAGTATAGTCTGTGTCAGTCTACACTATAGCTTTAACTAGTTGTGTGATTTCTTGCAAAGAGCAATCAGAGAAGACACAATAAACACATTTACTGATTTCAGGCTGGAGAGCTTTTAAGCAATAGGGAGATGGCCACACACAAGGTGGAGAAAATTACTGTGAAAAGGAAGTGCTTTCTTTAGAGCCCCACCTAAGCTAGCCTGCAGAAATGTCTACAATGGGTTTGAAACAACTCAAAATGAGCCCTTCTGCAGCGTGAAAATCCTCCAAGATAAAGAGACAGATTGATGGTTCCTGCCGTCGCCCTGTCCTGCCCAGTTGCTGATTTCAGGAAATACTTTGGCAGGTTCGTGGGTCATAGAGTTGCCAGGTTTCTTTGGGGTTTGTAATAGAACACCACAAGAAAATCAAGTGTGAAGCAAGAGCTCAACTCTTAACAGGGGTAATGTTTGTAGTTTTGTTACTGGAAAAGATAGTGACCTTACCAAGGCCAAAGTTTGTAGACACAGGAATTACGAAATGGAGAAGAGGGAGAAGTGAGCTAGTGGCATCATAAAAAGATCAGCAGATGCCCCACAGCACTGCTCTTCCAGAGGCAAGACCAACCAAGATGAGGTGGGTCCACAGCTTTCCCTCCTGCCTTTCCTCTGGTTCTTTATTTCAGTCTTTTTTGTATACATCGGTAGAGATGCAGAAATAGAACAAAGAAACAGGGCAAGTGGGCTAAATTATAGTGACCTAAAGGGCTTAGTGTGTTAAATCTTCTCCTTTTCTGCATCCATAGAAGACAGTGCTGCTGTCTTTCCCAGGAGATGAGATTTACTCTCAGGAGTGTCTTTTTCCTTCAGGTTACATTTTTGACTTTGTAGGGGACGTCATCAGCTCCCGTGGTAGGCTTCCTGGCATCCTGAGAATATTTATTAGCAGATATTTTCCTCTTTAAAAATGTATAATAAGGAAGACTAATAGTAACATGTTTGAATGACACAATTAATTGACTAGTACCTGGGATACACACTAATACCTGGGATACATCTAATTAAGGCACTTATATCTTATAAAAATAAAGACTTTTTGAAATGTTGAAATAATAAGACTAGAAACTTCTTTTTTTTTTTTTTTTTTTGAGATGGAGTCTCGCTCTGTCACCAGGCTGGAGTGCAGTGGCATGATCTCGGCTCACTGCAACCTCCACCTCCCATGTTCAAGCGATTCTCCTGCCTCAGCCTCCCATGTAGCTGGGACTACAGGCGTGCACCACTAGGCCCACCTAATTTTTGTATTTTTAGTAGAGACAGGGTTTCACCATGTTGGCCAGGATGACCTCGATCTCTTGACCTCGTGATCTGCCTGCCTTGGCCTCCCAAAGCACTGGGATTACAGGCATGAGCCACCGTGTCCGGCCTAGAAACTATTTTAATAGAAGCAAGTAGTGCCTGAATGGTTGGCATCTGTTAGTGAGATGGTGAACTGGCAGATGGCACCTGTGGGTCAATGCCCGTGGCCACAGTCCTGCTTTCGGACACCAGTTCTCTTCCAGGTAACCTTCTGGCATTTTGGGGTTTGAGATACCATTTCCTAAAGGTGAATTATCATAAAATACTAGAAATAACCACATGTTTAAAATTATATATTTAAGGAACCTTTTATTACGGAAAATATCAAGAAGTAGAGGAATAGCACAGGAACCCCAAAGTTCCCATCTCTGAGTTATCTACATTTTATTAACACTATTTTTGTGGTGTCTGAGGGAGGTTTTTCTTTCCTGGAGGGCTCCTGTATTATTGCCAATGTACTTTCCTGAATGCAGCCAGAAACTGAGCCCACCCCACCAACTATGTGCCTTCCTATCCCTCTCTGAAGCTTCTGCAGAATTCCCAGCAGGACAGAGCTTGCTGGAAGCTTGGTATGCTCAGAAGCTGCTAAAGTGTGTATGGGCAGGGGTAGGGGCAACTTCTTGGTCCTAGCACTTCCATATATCGACTTTCTTTTCTGGCTGCTAAGTGGGAGGAGTATGTGTGTATGCATGTGTGTGTGTGCGTGTGTGTGTGTGTACATGCATGTGTGTGTGGATGCATGCATGTGCTGTGAAGCAGGGAGACCAGCTTTCCACTCCTTCTTGTCTTCTCTCTGCAGTGCCCTGGGAGCTGTCATTGCCCTCCTGCTCTGGGGACAGCTTTTTGCAGTGGACTCAGGCAATGATGTCATGGATATTTCAGGTCAGTCTTTGGTTGGGTAGGAGCGTGCATCCCTGGTGCCGCCGCATCCCACTCTGACCCTCTCGGGTCTGCACTCTCTCTCTGAGAACACCCAATTCCCCCTTCTTATCTCAACCTCTGGGCTTTCAGGACCGTAAAGAACACTGGGGTTCCTGCCAGAAATGAGGGTAGCTTGCCTTTTCCATTGGCTTCTATTCGGGGTGGAAGGAGATTGATGTGCAGAGCAGCTTCCACTCATCTGACTTTTCATGGTTCACTGGGAACAATTTCCAAATAGCAAACTCTCTGGCTTCTCTCTCTTTGCAGATGACGGCTGCCCAAAGCCCCCCCAGATTGCACATGGCTATGTGGAGCACTCGGTTCGCTACCAGTGTAAGAACTACTACAGACTGCGCACAGAAGGAGATGGTAAGACCTGGACAACTGTCTCTGTGCCCTACATACAACCCCCTTCTCTGACATTTCCATGATGGATGGTGCTGAGGTGATTTGCCAGAAAGTTCATTGCTCTCCTTGGAGCCAGGAGATTTAGATTCTAATAAGCGTTTTGTCGCCAGTAGCCATGGCCCTTTGGGCAGACTAACTTTTGTCAGCCTCAAGTTTTCTGTTTTGTTAAGGGGAGGCGATGCCATGCAGCCTACCTCATGTAAATCTCAGAGTCGGATTTACATCTCCAGCAGGAGATGTGGGAAAAGAAGGAATGCTGATGACGATGTCACCCTCACCTAGTGAGTCTTGCTGTCCTGGCACTGCTCTAAGGGCTTCATATTTATTTGCTCACTTAATCCTCACAGTGTCCCTCTGAATAGAGTTTATTGTTTTCACATTGCTGATAAGGAAACTGAGGCACAGACAGGTTGAGTATCTTGCCCAAATTCAGGCGGCCTGTAAAAGGCAGAGTCAGGATTTGAACACTGAGTCCTCCCTGTACTGCCTGGCTGTGACCGCCATGACCACAGTGTGTTCTGCTGGGCTTAACTGGTGTCCAGGCACTTGGCTTCTAGCACAGCACTCTTTCCCTTCCTCCTTCTCATATTCTCTCTCCTTTTCCCTTCCTTTTTGTCCCCTTTTCCTCTTCCTTTAGTTCTTCTCTTTAAAAGCCTTCTCACTCTGCACTGGGTCTAGACTTGACTTCTCCTTTGGCTCATTTCTTACCTTTTGTTTCAGGAGTGTACACCTTAAACAGTGAGAAGCAGTGGATAAATAAGGCTGTTGGAGACAAACTTCCTGAATGTGAAGCAGGTGGGTGCTCAGCACTTAAGAGAGCAGGCAGGCATCCAGCGGGGAATGTCCTAGAGGCACAGCCTTCCAGTGCGGCTTCCTCTGAGCACACAAAAGCCAAGATGAGGAATGCGGCAGAACCACAGCTGGCCAGGGAGAGACTTAAGCAGTTAGGTGGTAACTCCCTAAGGGTCACCAAGTGTCTAAGGGTCTTGATCATTGGGGCCTGAAGGGCACTGGCTGCATCCACTGTCTACACTGCCCACAGATCAGGACAGCCTGTGCATACAGAGAGCCTGCTAGAGAGCCCTGGGTTTAAGGAGTAGCAAGCTCCAGGGAGAGCAAGTCAAGGGATGCCATAAAATCTTAATCCATGGAAGCCTAGCAGGAGGCTGGACATGTGCTGGGACTCCTGCTTCTCATTATTAGGAGGAGCTGTTGCTCTCTCCTTTCATTCTCGGAACCAGAGGCAAAGACCCAGCCTCTTCTGCTCTTACTGGTGTGGAACTGCCAACCTGCCTCGTATTAACTGCACCATCTACAAAATCTGAGCTCCAGCCGGTGCTGCTCTAGACTCATCTTTATTTAGAGAGAATGAATTATTGTAGCCCCTAGCCCTTTCAATGAATTTCAGGGAATTGTGGAAATTCCTTTGTTGGGATAATTGTTTAAATATAATATAGTTCACCAGCCAGCACTCAAAAATCTCAGTATTTCCCATTTCCTTTGTTAGAAAAGTGGGAAATATAGCTTTTCATAATGTAAACAATTTAAAAAACAGAATTATTTTAAAACTGCAACTATTGGAAATGAGATGAGCAAGTGGTAAGGGAAAAGCATTTAAATCTTTCTAGTTTATGCAGCAGTGACAGCTGCCCATGCTTTCACCCCTTTCTCAGATGGAAAGGCTCTTGCACATTTCCACTCATGAGTGTCTTGCTCTCCTTGACAGTATGTGGGAAGCCCAAGAATCCGGCAAACCCGGTGCAACGGATCCTGGGTGGACACCTGGATGCCAAAGGCAGCTTTCCCTGGCAGGCTAAGATGGTCTCCCGCCATAATCTCACCACAGGGGCCACGCTGATCAATGAACAATGGCTGTTGACCACGGCTAAAAATCTCTTCCTGAACCATTCAGAAAATGCAACAGCGAAAGACATTGCCCCTACTTTAACACTCTATGTGGGGAAAAAGCAGCTTGTAGAGATTGAGAAGGTGGTTCTACACCCTAACTACTCCCAGGTAGATATTGGGCTCATCAAACTCAAACAGAAAGTGCCTGTTAATGAGAGAGTGATGCCCATCTGCCTACCTTCAAAGGATTATGCAGAAGTAGGGCGTGTGGGTTATGTTTCTGGCTGGGGGCGAAATGCCAATTTTAAATTTACTGACCATCTGAAGTATGTCATGCTGCCTGTGGCTGACCAAGACCAATGCGTAAGGCATTATGAAGGCAGCACAGTCCCCGAAAAGAAGACACCAAAGAGCCCTGTAGGGGTGCAGCCCATACTGAATGAACACACCTTCTGTGCCGGCATGTCTAAGTACCAGGAAGACACCTGCTATGGTGATGCGGGCAGTGCCTTTGCCGTTCACGACCTGGAGGAGGACACCTGGTACGCGGCTGGGATCCTAAGCTTTGATAAGAGCTGTGCTGTGGCTGAGTATGGTGTATACGTGAAAGTGACTTCCATCCAGGACTGGGTTCAGAAGACCATAGCCAAGAACTAATGCAAGGCTGGCCAGAAGCCCTTGCCTGAAAGCAAGATTTCAGCCTGGAAGAGGGCAAAGTGGACAGGAATGGACAGGAGTGGACGGGATAAGATGTGGTTTGAAGCTGATGGGTGCCAGCCCTGCATTGCTGAGTCAATCAATAAAGAGCTTTCTTTTGACTCATTTCTGTGTTGTGTTCGGTCTTGAGTCTTTTTTATTTGCTCTTTTATGGTCCAGGGTAGTCAGAAGGTATAGAGTCTACTGGGAGTATGGCAGAAAACACCTCAAACCCACTGGAAATCCCGAAGGTGATACAAACTCTTCCACCTTAGGGAATCATGCTCACTGATTGAGTGCCTATTGAATGCTAGGTCCCAGAAAAGTAACTGTTGTCCTTGTTTTACAGACAAGGAAACAGACTCAGAGATGGTAAGTGAGTTGCTTAAGGTTACATAGCTATGAAACAGTGAAGCTGAACTTTGAACCAGGTCTGTTTGATACAAACTCAGAGGTCGTTTCACTGAATGCTGTTGCCTCCTCAAAGTGAATTAGGAGAAAAGGCATCCGCCTGATGAGGAAGAGGCTAGCTCAAAATGGGATGGGGAAAAAGTGTTTTAACATAGACAGTACTTCAGAGTTTGGGATCTAACCTACCAGCACTCCAGAAAACAAAAGACAATGATGTAAAGGCAGGATCTCTGGACTTGCTGAGTCCAAATCACAGAATGGCCGATAAATTTGCTAAGTAATTTAGGTTTCCTGGCCATCAGTTCCTGGTTTCTTCCATAAAGGACTTGAGCCAGGCGATGGCTAATGTCCCTATCAGCAATAAGCTTCTGGGACTCTGTAAAGAGTGGGGAGGTAGAGTCCTTGCATCAGTAGAAGCTGCTTTTCCTACTGGGAACAAACCCACCCTTCACCAGGAATCAAATGCAAGCTGTCTGAGCCTCCTCTCCTGATGGCAGGTCATGCTATTAAGGGTCTCCCAGAAGAAAGGTTCTGGAGCTCTGATAAACAGAAGCTCTTCTAACGGAACTTTTTCTTGCTGTAAGCCTTCAATACCACCAATCACCAATGCGCCTTCTTCTCATGCCAAAATACGGCCCCTCCTTTGCAGGGTGTAAAACGACACTGATGTCTCTCTCGCCAGGGTCTGGCCATCTCTGGGAAGCTCTCCTCACAGGCACCCTACAGATTCATCAATAAACTTCAACAGGTTAGCGCTAGTAGGCCAATAAGATGCACACTTATATTCTAGAACCTGTGAAAGAAGTAATAGCCAGAAACTGGAAAATAACAGCCAAACTCTTTAAAAAAAATGCCTCTCAGAACACAGTCACTTATACCTTTTCCTCTGGTAGTTCTCTTCAGCACCAAGTTTCTTGGAAGAACAAGCTACTCCCCAGTTTTCTTAAAGAATTGTCTGATTGTATTAAGTAAGTGGCTTCTGGTAAAATAATGGTAAGAGAAAAGCTCTGGCATTCTCTTGATCACTCATCTTCTCTGACTTCCTCCCCAGCAACATCTCCTGGCCTCAGCCTGTGGGCTTCAGCAACACCAAACTCCATATTGCTCTCTGACAAGCCCGGCTGTCTCCAGCTCTTGGGCTTTATTTCCTCGGGGGCCCTATGCTGAAATTCCCTTCCCCTTGCTGTATTAGCACCTCCTACTCGCCTTCAACATGCAGGCACCGCCTCCTCTAAGGAGCCATCTGTACTTACGTAGCTGTGAGCATAGGATGGGGCATACAGCAGGCACTTAACAAATACTTGTGGAATGGAAAGCAAGTGAGATAGGATCAAAAATACAAATCAAGATGTGAGAGAAAGACAATCAAAAGCCCTCATGAGGGGGCTGGGCGTGACGGCTCACACCTGTAATCTCAACACTTTGGGAGGCTGAGGCGGGCGGATCACTTGAGGGTGGGAGTTTGAGACCAGCCAGAGCAACATGGAGAAACCTTGTCTCTACTAAAAATACAAAACATTAGCCAGGCATGGTGATATATGCCTGTAATCCCAGCTACTCGGGAGGCTGAGGCAGGAGAATTGCTTGAACCTCGGAGGTGGAAGTTGTGGTGAGCTGAGATCATGCCATTGTACTCCAGCCTGGGCAACAAGAGTGAAACTCTGTCTCAAAAAAAAAAACAAAAAAAAAACAAAAAAGAACACCACGGGAAAATCAAGTGTGAATCAAGAGCTCAACTCTTAACAGGGGTAATGTTTGTAGTTTTGTTACTGGAAAAGATAGTGACCTTACCAGGGCCAAAGTTTGTAGACACAGGAATTACGAAATGGAGAAGAGGGAGAAGTGAGCTAGTAGCAGCATAAAAAGACCAGCAGGTGCCCCACAGCACTGCTCTTCCAGAGGCAAGACCAACCAAGATGAGGTGGGTCCACAGCTTTCCCTCCTGCCTTTGCTCTGGTTCTTTATTTCAGTCTTTTTTGTATACATCGGTAGAGATGCAGAAATAGAACAAAGAAACAGGGCAAATGGGCTAAATTATAGTGACCTAAAGGGCTTAGTGTGTTAAATCTTCTCCTTTTCTGCATCCATAGAAGACAGTGCTGCTGTCTTTCCCAGGAGATGAGATTTACTCTCAGGAGTGTCTTTTTCCTCGAGGTTACATTTTTGTCTTTGCAGGGGATGTCATCAACTCCTGTGGTAGGCTTCCTGGCATCCTGAGAATATTTATTAGCAGATATTTTCCTCTTTAAAAATGTATAATAAGAAAGACTAACAGTAACACATTTGAATGACACAATTAATTGACTAGTACCTGGGATACACACTAGTACCTGGGATACATCTAATTAAGACACTTAGATCTTAAAAAATAAAAAGACTTTTTGAAATGTTGAAATAATAAGACTAGAAACTTTTTTTTTTTTTGAGACGGAGTCTCACTCTGTCACCAGGATGGAGTGCAGTGGCGCGATCTCAGCTCATTGTAACCTCCACCTCCCCGGTTCAAGCAATTCTCCTGCCTCAGCCTCCCGAGGACTACAGGCGTGTGCCACCATACCCAGCTAATTTTTGTATTTTTAGTAGAGACGCGGTTTCACCATGTTGGCCAGGATGATCTCGATCTCTTGACCTCGTGATCCGCCTGTCTCAGCCTCCCAAAGTGTTGGGATTACAGGCGTGAGCCACCGCGCCCTGCCTAGAAACTATTTTAATAGAAGCAAATAGTGCCTGAATGGTCGGTGTCTGTTAGCGAGATGGTGAACTGGCAGATGGCGCCTGTGTGTCAATGCCCATGGCCACCGTCATGCTTTCAGACACCAGTTCTCTTCCAGGTAACCTTCTGGCATTTTGGGGTTTGAGATACCATTTCCTAAAGGTGAATTATCATAAAATACTAGAAATAACCACATAAGTGTTTAAAATTATTGTTAAATACAGTAAGAAATTCTTCTTCAAAAGTTTAGCCTGCATAAGTTTCCTTGTCCTTTGTTTCCTGCTTTCAAGGCCAGACTTCTTTACTCTCTGTGTTTCCCCTACCCTGGTAAACAACCTTCCTGCCAGTCCTTATCTATATAGCCCACATTCCACATCTGCTACCCACTCTGTGATTTACCCCTCCCATCGCAACAGCCTCTCCCACCAAAACTGATCTTCCTGCCTTCCCACCAGTGCAACCACATTCCTGCACTTTTCAAGTTAGCCAACCGGGTTCAGCTTAGATTGTGCAATCCAACTCCAGCCAATGGAGTCAGGACATAGTAGCAGGGACAAGCTGCGTTAGACATAAAAACCTCTGCTTTTCTTTGTTTGGGGTGCTCTCATGGCAACCAGACTTACCAGGAGCTCTCTTCTGCAAAAGTAAATTTGCCTTGCTGAGAGACCTTTTGTCTTTTGTCTCAGTGCTGGTTCTTCTTTGCAGCACCGAGCATTTGTTTCCAACAAATTTGGTGGCCCATACAGGGAAAATATTCTCCTCTGGGAAAGGGTCTTTGATCACCTCTTGTGAGGAGACGCGTCCCACTGCCTTGTTGCAGTGGCCTCACGAGTAAGGAATGGAGACCCACCTGGTGTGATGAATAACCCCAGACTCTCAACAACGTGGGGAGAAAAAGGCTTGCAACACTATGGTGACCAGGTAACTCTGTGCACAGACCAAGGTAAGAAATGTCGCAGGAGCGATAAAGTACATCCTTGGTGGTCAGTATATTCCGGTGGTTGAAAGTTCGTGAGTGGTAACAAGTGCTACTGCTATGTGGAGTGAATGAGTCCGATCTGTGGGTCTGTGGTACCTCATACGGCTTAGCCTTCTTTGAAGGATCCTGATGTTGGGGTTTATATAGTCCTGCCAATGCTAAGCGGGACTTAAAATATTCCTAGGAGGAAAGTGGCCAGAGTGGATGAAGTGAAGGGAGAAGAGTGTGAAGAACCTCCAGGAGGTGGGGCTAAAAGATAGGCAAGAAATCCCTAATATGAGGGATTGAGCCACAGAAAGCTCCAGATAGAAAAAAAAGAAATCCCTAATATGAGGAACTGAGCCACAGCAAGCCTCCAGTAGGCAACAGATCCCTAATATGAGGGATTGAGCCTAGCTAAGACCCAATATGGGAAATACCCCAAGAAAGAGAATAAGAAGGATGAAAATAGTAACAAGGATATACCCCCTGATAGTCCCCTGGGTTTCATGTTAAAATACCGGAAAGATAATGAGAGGACTAAGCACAAGAAGAAGGAGCAAATGATAAAATATTGCTGTTTCATTTGGACCCAAGGTCCCATCCTCAAACCCTCAATCTTCTGGCCAAAGTATGGGTCGAATGAGGATGTAATGTGTCAACTCCTAATCCAATATGTTAACGATAAAAGTCTGGTTTCTCAAAAAGAACTAGACTATGCTCTTTGTTGGAGGCAGGGACCTGTCCTCCTCTTTCCCTTAAAGACAACTAGGGAAGAACCTGACCCAGCATCTCAAATTGAGAAGTCAGACAAGCCAACTCCCACACCTAAAGTCGGCACATGGGATCCCTTAGACTGTCTTCCTCTGCTTACTGCCCCTAATCCTAACCCCCCTACTCCTCAGGCAGCTGCCGCTGCCCCAGATCCCATCCCAGATTCTTCCCCAACTCATGATGTTCCTCCCGCTTACAACCCTGACTCTCAGGGGCAGTCGTCCCAAGAGCCTGTTCATTGCCAACCTAAATATCCTTCCTTAAAAGGGCTCCAACATGAAATAGAGCAGTGTAAAAAGGACATTTAGAACTCCCCTTTTCTTTCCACACCTAAGGAGTCAGCTGTAACTTTCTTCCCTTTAAAAGGGGTACCACAAGGAGGGGAAGTCATTGGTTTTGTGAATGCTCTCTTGACTAGTTCGGAAGTTTGAGGTCTGAAGAAAGAACTTAAGCCACTGCTAGATGACCCCTATGGAGTGGCAGATCAAGTTGATCAATTCTTAGGACCTCAGTTATACACTTGGGTCTAGCAAATGTCTATCGTAGGCATCTTCTTTTCAGGGGAGGAAAGAAGCATCATCCGTAGGCCTGCTATGGCAATTTGGGAACGTGAACACCCTCTTGGTCAAAACGTTCCTACTGTGGACCAAACATTTCCTGCCCAAGACTCCTGGTGCGACAATAACAATGCAGCCCACTGAGAAAACATGCAGGACCTAAGGGAAATAATAATAAAAGGAATCAGGGAATCCATACCCAGAACTCAAAGCTCTCTAAAGCATTTGATATACAACAGGAGAAAGATGAGGGACCTATAAGATTCCTAGACAGACTAAAGGAGCACATGAAGCAATATACAGGTCTGAATTTAGAAGATCCCCTTGGGCAAAGGATGTTAAAGATCCATTTTGTCACTAAAGGCTGGCCAGATGTTTCAAAAAAGTTACAAAAATTGGAGGACTGAGAAAACCGACCTCTAAGAGAACTTCTCAGAGAAGGTCAAAAGGTGTATGTGAGAAGGGACAGGGAAAAACAAAAACAGAAGTCAAAACTGATGTTATGTATTTTCCAGCAGGTGGCTCCAAACCCACATGCTACTAATGAGGCTTCCACGGAGCCAGAAACTATAAAAGGTCCCAAGCCTCCCAAACCCAGTTTAGAGAATCCAAACCTTCAGCTAGAGGACCCAAGTCTACATTTCCCAGGCCCCCTAAAGAGCATAGAAAAGCAAGACCATTACACCATGGACTTCATGTCTAAAACACCAAAAGCAATGGCAACAAAAGCCAAAATTGACAAATGGGATCTAATTAAACTAAAGAGCTTCTGCACAGCAAAGGAAACTACCATCAGAGTGAACAGGCAACCTACAAAATGGGAGAAAATTTTCGCAACCTACTCATCTGACAAAGGGCTAATATCCAGAATCTACAATGAACTCCAACAAATTTACAAGAAAAAAACAAACAACCCCATCAAAAAGTGGGCGAAGGACATGAACAGACACTTCTCAAAAGAAGACATTTATGCAGCCAAAAACCACATGAAAAAATGCTCACCATCACTGGCCATCAGAGAAATGCAAATCAAAACCACAATGAGATACCATCTCACACCAGTTAGAATGGCCATCATTAAAAAGTCAGGAAACAACAGGTGCTGGAGAGGATGTGGAGAAATAGGAACACTTTTACACTGTTGGTGGGACTGTAAACTAGTTCAACCCTTGTGGAAGTCAATGTGGCGATTCCTCAGGGATCTAGAACTAGAAATTCCATTTGACCCAGCCATCCCATTACTGGGTATATACCCAAAGGACTATAAATCATGCTGCTATAAAGACATATGCACACGTATGTTTATTGCCGCATTATTCACAATAGCAAAGACTTGGAACCAACCCAAATGTCCAACAATGATAGACTGGATTAAGAAAATGTGGCACATATACACCATGGAATACTATGCAGCCATAAAAAATGATGAGTTCATGTCCTTTGTAGGGACATGGATGAAATTGGAAATCATCATTCTCAGTAAACTATCGCAAGAACAAAAAACCAAACACCGCATATTCTCACTCATAGGTGGGAATTGAACAATGAGAACACATGGACACAGGAAGGGGAACATCACACTTCGGGGACTGTTGTGGGGTGGGGGGAGGGGGGAGAGATAGCACTGGACGATATACCTAATGCTAGATGACGAGTTGGTGGGTGCAGCGCACCAGCATGGCACATGTATACATATGTAACTTACCTGCACGTTGCGCACATGTACCATAGAACCTAAAGTATAATAATAATAATAATAATAAAAGAAAAAAAAAAAAAAAAGAAAAGCAAGACCAAAAAATCCCAAAACTGAGAGGGGGAAGGACAAGATAAGTGTTACAAATGTGGAAGGACGGCCCCCTTCAAAAGAGAATGTCCCAAATTAGAAAAGGAGAGAGAAGCCCTTCCACTCATGACCTTTGAAGCGGAACAGGGAAGTCAGGGGCTCTGTCTATATTATCTTGAATCCCACCAGGAGCCCTTGATAAATTTGGAGGTGGGACCTACAATGAGCTTATCACATTTTTGGTTGATTCAGGAGCGGCCCATTCCTCTGTTTGTTTTCCCTCATTTAGTATCACCTGCTCTTCAGAAGAACTTACAGTCTCTGAGATAAAAGGGGAAGGATTTAAGGCGAGAATCTTAGAAAATACAGAAGTCAAGTACCAAGACTGAACAACCCATGTTCAATTTTTGTTAATCCCTGAAGCAGGAACTAGTTTGCTAGGAAGAGACTTAATGTTAAAATTAGGCATAGGCCTACAAGTTAGCCCAAAGGGATTCCTTACCTCATCAAACTTACTCACCACTGCGGATGATAAATACATTCATCCTGATGTCTGGTCAAGGGAAGAAAACTGAGGAAAGCTTCGAATTCTCCCAATCCACATCAAGCTAAACACCCCCGCACCAGGAAGTAGTGAGGAGGAAGCAATTCCCCATTCCCTTAGAGGGCATGCTAGGGCTAAAACCTATAATTGAAAGTCTCATTAATGATGGGCTTCTTGAACCCTGTATGTCTCCTTATAACATCCCAATACTGCCTGTCAAAAAATCAGATGGGTCATACCGGCTGGTGAAAGACCTCAGGGCCATTAACCAAACAGTCCAGACCACTCATCCTGTTGTCCCCAACCCTTACACCATTCTCAGCAAAATTCCATATAATCATCAATGGTTTACTGTAATAGATTTAAAGGATGCCTTTTGGGCATGTCCCTGGCTGAAGATAGCCGAGACATATTTGCCTTTGAGTGGGAAGATCCCCAGTCAGGGTGAAAACAATGGTATCAATGGACAGTCTTGCCTCAAGGGTTCATGGATTCACCCAACCTTTTTGGTCAAATTTTAGAACAAGTGCTAGACAAAGTTTCTGTTCCAAAACAATTATGCCTGCTTCAATATGTCAATGATATTCTCATATCTGGTGAGGGTATAGAGAAAGTAGCTGGCTTCTCTACACATATTTTTGACCATCTGCAGTTCGAGGGGTTACGGGTCTCAAAGGGAAAGCTTCAGTATATGGAGCCTAAATTTAAATATTTAGGCTGCTTAATAAGTGCAGGCAAGTGAAGGATAGGGCCTGAACGGGTTGAAGGAATCATGTCCTTACCCTTGCCTCAGACTAAACAGGAACTCAGGAAATTTTTAGGGTTAGTTGGATACTGCCGCTTATGGATTAACTCATATGCCCTAAACAGTAAACTTTTATACCAAAAACTTGCCCAGGGAAAACCTGACCATCTCCTGTGGACTTCTAAAGAGGTCGATCAGGTCAAAGAGCTAAAAGGAAGGCTTATAACTGCCCTTGCCCTAGCCTTACCTTCCCTAGAAAAACCATTTCACTTTTTTGTCAGCATGAATAATGGGGTGGCTTTAGGGGTGCTTATTCAAGAGCACAGAGGCCGCTGGCAGCCCATGGCCTTCCTGTCAAAAATTTTGGACCTGGTCACCTGTGGATGGCCTCAGTGTATCCAATCCATTGCAGCTACAGCAGTATTAGTTGCAGAGAGTAGAAAATTAACCTTTGGGTGGAGATTAACAGTAAGCACACCCCACCAAGTTAGAGCTATTTTAAATAAAATAGCAGGAAGGTGACTAACTGACTCCAGAATCTTAAAATATGGGGCTATTCTACTAAAAAAAGATGAGAGAACACCTATGTCTACATTTAATTGACTACCAAACAAAAGTCAGGCCAGATCTAGGGAAGATCCCTTTCAAAACAGGACGGCACTTATTTATAGATGGTTCCTCCCAGCTGATTGAGGGAAAAAGACAATGGGTATCCAGTAATCGATGGAGAAACTCTCTTTGTATAAGAATAAAGTCAAGAAAATTGCCTAATAATTGGTCTGCCCAAACTTGTGAACTGTTTGCACTCAGCCAAGCCTTAAAGCACTTGCAAAACCAGGAAGGAACCATCTATACTGATTCTAAGTATGCCTTTGGAGTAGTTCATACATTTGGAAAAATTTGGACTGAATGTGGCCTCACTAATAGTAAAGGTCACGACCTTGTTCATAAGGTGTTAATCATCCAAGTACTGATAACCTTCAGTTGCCAGAAGAAATAGCTATTGTCCGTGTCCCCAGACACCAGAAAAGCCTTTCTTTTGAAAGTCGAGGAAATAACCTAACAGACCAGAGAGCCAAAGAAGCTGCTGTTTCCTCCGAAACACCTATCTTTCACTTAACTCCTTGTCTTCCTTCCCCTACTGCAATTTCCATTTTCTCTTCCATTGAAAAAGAAGAATAAAGATAGGAGCCAGAGAAGACCAGAAGGAAAATGGCTGTTACCAGACCAAAAAGAAATGTTATCCAAGCCCTTTATGTGGGAGATCTAGTCTCAACTATATCTGAGGACACACTGGGGACCCCAAGCCATGTGTGATGCAGTTCTCAGGGTCTATGGATGTATAAAAATTTACACCCTAGCCAAACAAGTTACAGATAGTTGCTTAATATGTAAAAAGACTAATAAGCAGATTCTAAGAAAACCACCCCTTGGAGAAAGAGATCCAGGGCTAAGAGCATTTCAAAGTGTTCAATTAATTATACTAAAATGCCCCCAATTGGTCATTTAAAATACTTATTAGTAATAATAGACCACTCTACCCACTGGGTAGAGACTATCCCACCCTTAAGTGCAACCACCAGTAATGTAGTTAAGGCATTAACTGAAAACATTGTACCCAGATTTGGACTAATAGAAAACACTGATTCAGACAATGGAACCCATTTCACTGCACATGTCATTAAAAAGTTAGCCCAGGTACTAGACATAAAATGGAAAAACCATATCCCTTGGCATCTCTCCTCCTCAAGAAGAGTAGAAAGAATGAATCAGACTCTAAAAAGCCACTTAACTAAATTAGTTCTAGAAACTTGATTGCCATGGACTAAATGTCTTCCTATTGCCTTGTTAAGAATCCGAACTGCTCCTCAGAGAGATATTGGCCTTTCCCCTTATGAGATGCTCTATGGATTGCCCTATTTATACTCCACTGCTAACATTCCTATATTCAAAATAAAAGATCAGTTCCTCAAAAATTATATACTTTGTCCATACTCTACTTTCTCTTTCCTTAAGATTAAAGGTCTCCTAGCACAGGCGCCACCCCTGGAGTTTCCAGCACATCAGCATCAGCCTGGAGACCATGTCCTCATAAAAGGGTGGAAGGAAGGGAAACTCAAACCAGCTTGGGAAGGACCCTACCTGGTGCTCCTAAATACTAAGACTGCAGTCCAAACAGCAGAAAGAGGATGGACTCATCACACCCGAGTCAAAAAGTCGCTGCCACCTCCAGGATCATAAACCGTCACTCCAGGGTTCACCCCAACAAAATTAACTCTAAAAAGGGCTTAATAATTACTTGTTTATTTTCTCTTTTCTTTCCAACACAAGGTCATCTTGTCATCAATGTAACTTGGGCTAACCATCCTTTAACCCTTCAGTTTGACGCTTGTTCAGTCATCCCGTGTGGAGACAAGCAAGCTCAAAGGAAGCTGTCTCATGTAGATAAGTACCTATGTCCATACCGTAAAGAGTCAACCAAGTATAAGTATGGAGCCTTAAAAAGTCCCTGTGGTGACTGGACAGATGTTTTGTAAACCACTCGGTATGGAGGGTGGACAGCCAGGCCCCCTTTTTCAAATAAGTTATGGGGACTAAAACAGAAACTCCAACTAATTCATGGTCCCACCCCACCAAATTGTAAGCCACTGCAGTGTAACCTCTCATTGATAATTATAGCTAACCCCCAAACAATGGCCCAAGAACCCAGTATATCCAAACGGTATGGATTAGGAGCAAATGTTACAAACCAAAATCCCATAAAAATCTTCAACCACTGGTGAACAATGATAATTAAAAAAAAATCCATACCCAGAGTCTGGGAAACGAGTGGAACCCAACACTCTCCCCAAGTATAGCAAGCTCAGCATCCTCCTCCCATCTCCAAAACAACCCAACCAAAGTAATGGTTGTAAAGGTAAAAAATTTAAAGCAGACTATAGCCCTAGAGACAGGAGCAAATGCTTGGCTAAAATGGATTAAATATTCCATCTGCACTTTAAACAAATGTGAATGTTATGCTTGTGCTCACGGTAGACCAGAGGCCCAGATTGTCCCCTTTCCACTCAGATGGTCTTCTAACTGACCGGGCATAAGCTGTATGGTAGTTCTCTTGCAAGACCACACAGCCTGGGGTGACAAATCATGTCAAGCTCTTTCTCTGCTGTTCCCTGAAGCTCAACACCCTGAGGGTCAGCCCCCGAGGACCATCAGCTTCTGTTTCCCAATGCCAATTTTACTTTGCGTCAGGGAGAAAACTTGGTGTTCCTTGGAGCCTTAATGGGATGCAGTGAGCTTAAGTCCTTCCAAGAGCTTACCCATCAGTCTGCCCTTAGTCATCCTCGAGCGGATGTATGGTGGCATTGTGGTGGACCATTACTGGACACTCTGCCGAGTAACTGGAGCAGAACATGTGCTCTAATTCCATTGGCTATCCCTTTCACCCTGGCATTTCATCAACCAGAAAAGATAGAAAACAAACACTGTAAAACAAGAGAGGCCCCTCATGGGTCCATTGACTCCCATATTTATATAGATTCCATTGGAGTCCCACAAGGAGTGCCAGATGAATTTAAGGCCCCAAATCAGACAACTGCAGGATTTGAATCCACGTTCTTCTGGTGGTTAACTATAAATAAAAAATGTGAATTAGATAAACTACATTTATTACAACCAACGACGATTTTTTTTTTTTTTGACGGAGTTTTGCTCTTGTTGCCCAGG
Organism: Pongo pygmaeus; assembly: GCF_028885625.2. NCBI lineage: Eukaryota > Metazoa > Chordata > Mammalia > Primates > Hominidae > Pongo > Pongo pygmaeus. Next base: position 69,603,101 of record NC_072391.2, on the reverse strand, counting down.
CTGGAATGCAATGGCGTGATCTTGGCTCACCACAACTTCTGCCTCCTGGGTCCAAGCAATTCTCCTGCCTCAGCCTCCCGAGTAGCTGGGATTATAAACATGCGCTACCACACCGGGCTAATTTTGTATTTTTAGTAGAGACGGGGTTTCTCCATGATGGTCAGGCTGGTCTCAAACTCCCGACCTCAGGTTATCTGCCCGCCTTGGCCTCCCAAAGTGCTGGGATTACAGGCGTGAGCCACTGTGCCCAGCCTACGATTTGTTAATTATATTAGAGATGCTCTTGAAGGGACAGCTGAACAATTAAGACCCACCAGTCAAATGGCCTGGGAAAATAAGGTAGCATTAGACATGATACTAGTGAAAGAGGGTGGAGTTTGTGTCATTATCGGAACCCAATGCTATACTTTTATCCCTAATAATACTGCTCCAGGTGGGACCACAACAAAAGCACTACAAGGTCTTATGGCCTTATCAAGTGAGCTAGCCAAAAATTCTGGACTAAATGACCCCTTCACAAATTTAATGGGAAATTGTTTGACAAATGGAAGGGACTTATGTCCTCAAACCTCATGTCTCTTGCCATCAGAATAGGATTGCTTATTCTTGTAGGATGCTGTGTCATACCCTGTGCCCGAGGATTAATACAAAAGCTCATTGAAACAGCTCTCCCCAAAACCTCCCTCAATCCTCCTCCTCCTTGTTCCAGTGAGCTTTTTCTTTTTGAAAACCATGTAGAATAACAGAGCCAAATTATGTTAAAAGGGTTTAAAGAAAAAATACTGTAAAATATTTAACAGGGGGATTGTTAAATACAGTAAGAAATTCTTCTTCAAAGGTTTAGCTTGTTTAAGTTTCCTTGTCCTTTGCTCCATGCTTTCAAGGCCAGATTTCCTTACTCTCTGTATTCCTCCTGCACTGGTAAACAACATTCCTGCCAGTCGTTATCTATAGAGCCCACATTCCACATCTGCTACCCACTCTGTGAATTACCCCTCCCATCACAACGGCTTCTCCCGGCAAAACTGATCTTCCCGTCTTCCCAGCAGTGTAATCACATTCCTGCACTTTTCAAGTTAGCCAACCAGGTTCAGCTTAGATTGTGCGGTCCAATTCTAGCCAATGGAGTCAGGACACAGTAGCGGGGACAAGCTGCATTAGACATAAAAACCTCTACTTTCCTTTGTTCGGGGTGCTCTCGTGGCGACCGAACCTATGAGGAGCAACCTTATGCAAAAGTAAATTTGCCTTGCAGAGAGATCCTTTGTCCTTTGTCTCAGTGCTAGTTCTTTGCGGCACCAAGCATTTGTTTTCAACAATTATATATTTAAGGAACCTTTGATTATGGAAAATTTCAAGAAGTAGAGGGAATAGCATACTAAGCCCTCTGTTCCCATCTTTGAGTTATCTACATTTTATTAGAAGTATCTTTGGGGTGCCTGAGGGAGGTTTCTCTTTCCTGGAGGGCTTCTGAATTATTGCCAACACACTTTCCTGACTGCGGCCAGAAACTGAGGCCCCCATACCTACGTACCTTTCTATCCCTCTCTGAAGCTTCCGCAGAATTCCCGGCAGGACAGAGCTTGCTGGAAGCTTGGTATGCTCAGAAGCTGCTAAAGTGTGTATGTGGGGGGGTGGGGGCAACTTCTAGGTCCTAGCACTTCCATATATTGATTTTCTTTTCTGGCTGCTTAGTGGGAGGAGTGTGTGTGTATGCATGTGTGTGTGTGTGTGTGTGTATGCATGCATGTGCTGTGAAGCAGGGAGACCAGCTTTCCACTCCTTGTTTTCTCTCTGCAGTGACCTGGGAGCTGTCATTTCCCTCCTGCTCTGGGGACGACAGCTTTTTGCACTGTACTCAGGCAATGATGTCACGGATATTTCAGGTTCAGTCTTTGAGTTGGGTAGGAGCATGCATCCCTGGCACTGCCACATCCCACTCTGACCATCTCGGGTCTGCATTCTTTCTTTGAGAACACACAGTTCCCCATTCTTATCCTGACCTCTGGGCTTTCAGGACTGCCAAGAACATTGGGGATCCTGCCAGAAATGAGGGGAGCTTGAGCTTTTGTTGGCTTCTATTTGGGGTGGAAGGAGATTGATGTGCAGAGCAGCTTCCACTCATCTGACTTTTCATGGGTCTCCGGGAACAATTTCCAAATAGTAAACTCTCTGGCTTCTCTCTCTTTGCAGATGACCGCTTCCCGAAGCCCCCTGAGATTGCGAATGGCTATGTGGAGCACTTGTTTCACTACCAGTGTAAGAACTACTACAGACTGCGCACAGAAGGAGATGGTAAGACCTCGACAACTATCTCTGTGCCCTACATACAAACCCCACTCTGACATTTCCATGATGGGCGGTGCTGAGGTGATTTGCTAGAAAGTTCTTTGCTCTCCTTGGAGCCAGGAGATTTAGATTCTAATAAGCGTTTTGTCACCAGTAGCCATGGCCCTTTGGGCAGACTAACTTTTGTCAGCCTCAAGTTTTCTGTTTTGTTAAGGGGAGGCGATGCCATGCAGCCTACCTCATGTAAATCTCAGAGTCGGATTTACATCTCCAGCAGGAGATGTGGGAAAAGAAGGAATGCTGATGATGCTGTCACCCTCACCTAGCGAGTCTTGCTGTCCTGGCACTGCTCTAAGGGCTTTATATTTATTTGCTCACTTAGTCCTCACAGTGTCCCTCTGAATAGAGTTTATTGTTTTCACTTTGGTGATAAGGAAACAGAGGCACAGACACGTTGAGTATCTTGCCCAAATTCAGGCAGCCTGTAAAAGGCAGAGTCAGGATTTGAACCCTGAGCCCTCCCTGTACTGCCTGGCTGTGACCGCCATGACCACAGTGTGTTCTGCTGGGCTTAACTGGCGTCCAGGCACTTGGCTTCTAGCACAGCACTCTTTCCCTTCCCCCTTCTTGTATTCTCTCTCCTTTCTCCCTTCCTATCTGCCCCCTTTCTTCTTCTTTTTAATTCTTCTCCTTAAATGCCTTCTCACTCTGCTCTGGGTCCAGACTTGACTTCTCCTTTGGCTCATTTCTTGCTTTTTGTTTCAGGAGTGTACACCTTAAACGATAAGAAGCAGTGGATAAATAAGGCTGTTGGAGATAAACTTCCTGAATGTGAAGCAGGTGGGTGCTGAGCACTTATGAGTGCAGGCAGGCTTCCGGGTGGGCATGTCCTAGAGGCACAGCCTTCCAGTGTGGCTTCCTCTGAGCACACAAGAGCCAGGAGGAGGGATGTGGGAGAACCGCAGCTGGCCAGGGAGAGACTTAAGCAGTTAGGTGATGACTCCCTAAGGGTCACCAAGGGTCTTGTTCATTGGGGCCTGAAGGGCACTGGCTGAATCCACTGTCTACACTGCCCACAGATCAGGAGAGCCTGTGCATACAGACAGCCTGCTAGACAGCCCTGGGTCTAAAGAGAAGCAAGCTCCAGGGAGAACAAGTCAAGGGATAACATAAAATCTTAATCCATGGAAGCCTAGCAGGAGGCTGGACATGGGCTGGGACTCCTGCTTCTCATTATTAGTAAGAGTTGTTGCTCTCTTCTTTCCGTCTCAGAACCAGAGGCAAAGGCCCAGCCTCTTCTGCTGTGAGTGGTGTGGAACTGCCAACCTGCCTCGTATTAACTGCAACATCTACAAAATACGAACTCCAGCCAATGCTGCTCTAGATTCCTCTTTCTTCAGAGATAATGAATTATTGTAGCTCCTAGCACTTTCTTTTTTCTTTCTTTCTTTTTTTTTTTTTTTGAGACAGAGTTGCTCTCATCACCTAGGCTGGAGTACAGTGGTGCTGATTCCTGACCTCAGGTGATCCAACTGCCTCAGCCTCCCATAAGTGCTGGGATTACAGGCGTGAGTCACCGCATCTGGCCCCTAGCCCTTTCAGTGAATTTCAGGGAATTGTGAAAATTCCTTTGTTGAGATAATTGTTTAAATATAATATAGTTCACGAGCCAGGGCTCAAAAAACTCAGTATTTCTCATTTCCTTATTTAGAAATAGAGCTTTTTGTAATGTAAACAATTAAAAAAATATTTTAAAACTGCAACTATTGGAAATGAGATGAGCAGGTGGTAAGGGCAAAGCATTTAAATCTTTCTAGTTTATGCAGCAGTGACAGCCGCCCATGCTTTCATCCCTTTCTCAGATGGAAAGGCTCTTGCACATTTCCACTCATGAGTGTCTTGCTCTCCTTGACAGTATGTGGAAAGCCCAAGAATCCGGCGCAGCGGATCCTGGGTGGACATCTGGATGCCAATGGCAGCTTTCCCTGGCAGGCTAAGATGGTTTCCCACCATAATCTCACCACAGGGGCCACGCTGATCAATGAAAAATGGCTGCTGACCACGGCTAAAAATCTCTTCCCGAACCATTCAGAAAATGCAACAGCAAAAGACATTGCCCCTACTTTAACACTCTATGTGGGGGAAAAGCAGCTTGTAGAGATTGAGAAGGTGGTTCTACACCCTAACTACCACCAGGTAGATATTGGGCTCATCAAACTCAAACAGAAGGTGCCTGTTAATGAGAGAGTGATGCCCATCTGCCTACCTTCAAAGGATTATGCAGAAGTAGGGCGTGTGGGTTATGTGTCTGGCTGGGGACAAAGTGACAACTCTAAATTTACTGAGCATCTGAAGTATGTCATGCTGCCTGTGGCTGACCAATACGATTGCATAAAGCACTATGAAGGCAGCACATGCCCCAAATGGAAGGCACCAAAGAGCCCTGTAGGGGTGCAGCCCATACTGAATGAACACACCTTCTGTGCCGGCATGTCTAAGTACCAGGAAGACACCTGCTATGGTGATGCGGGCAGTGCCTTTGCCGTTCACGACCTGGAGGAAGACACCTGGTACGCGGCTGGGATCCTAAGCTTTGATAAGAGCTGTGCTGTGGCTTAGTATAGTGTGTATGTGAAGGTGACTTCCATCCAGGACTGGGTTCAGAAGACCATAGCCGAGAAGTAATGCAAGCCTGGCTGGAAGCCTTGCCTGAAAGCAAGATTTTAGCCTGGAAGAGGGCAAAGTGGACGGGAGTGGACAGGAGTGGATGGGATAAGATGTGGTTTGAAGCTGATGGGTGCCAGCCCTGCATTGCTGAGTCAATCAATAAAGAGCTTTCTTTTGACTCATTTCTGTGTTGTGTTCGGTCTTGAGTCTTTTTTATTTGCTCCTTTATGGTCCAGGGTAGTCAGAAGGTATAGAGTCTACTGGGAGTATGGCAGAAAACACCCCAAACCCACTGGAAATCCCGAAGGTGATACAAACTCTTCCACCTTAGGGAATCATGCTCACTGATTGAGTGCCTATTGAATGCTAGGTCCCAGAAAGGTAACTGTTGTCCTTGTTTTACAGACAAGGAAACAGACTCAGAGATGGTAAGTGAGTTGCTTAAGTTTACATAGCTATGAAACAGTGAAGCTGAACTTTGAACCAGGTCTGTTTGATACAAACTCAGAGCTGTTTTCACTGCATGCTGTTGCCTCTTCAAAGTGAATTAGGAGAAAGGGCATCAGCCTGGTGAGGAAGAGGCTAGCTCAAAATGGGATAGGGAAAAAAGTGTTTTAACACAGACAGTACTTCAGATTTTGGGATCTAACCTACCAGCACTCCAGAAAACAAAAGACAATGATGTAAAGGCAGGATCTCTGGACTTGCTGAGTCCAAATCACAGATTGACCCATACATTTGCTAAGTAATTTAGGTTTCCTGGCCATCAGTTCCTGGTCTCTTCCATGAAGGACTTGAGCCAGCCGATGGCTAATGTCCCTATCAGCAATAACCTTCTGGGACTCTGTAAAGAGTGAGGAGGTAGAGTCCCTGCATCAGTAGAAGCTGCTTTTCGTACTTGGAACAAACCCACCCTTCACCAGGAATCAAATGCAAGCTGTCTGAGCCTCCTCTCCTGATGGCAGGTCATGCTATTAAGGGTCTCCCAGAAGAAAGGTTCTGGACCTCTGATAAATGGAAGCTCTTCAAAAGGAACTTTTTCTTGCTATAAGCCTTCAATATTCTGACCAATCACCACTGTGCCTTCTTCTCATGCCAAAATATGTCCCCTCCTTTGTAGGGTGTAAAACGACACTGACGTCACTCTCTCTCACCAGGGTCTAGCCATCTCTGTGAAGCTCTCCTCACAAGCACCCTGCAGACTCATCAATAAACTTCAACGGGTTAGCGCTAGTAGGCCAATAAGACACACACCTATATTCTAGAACCTGTGAAAGAGATAATAGCCAGAAATTGGAAAATAACAGTCAAACTCTTAAAAAAAAATGCCTTTCAGAACACAGTCACTTACACCTTTGGGTCAGTGGTTTCCTATTCAAAGAGTCAGCTTGTTGAGCTCGTTGTTTTTTGTTCTCTATTTTCAAAGAGTAACTTCCTTATTCTTTGTGTCTCCTTGCCCCTAGTTACGGTAAACGGCCTTCCCACCAGTGCTAATCTATAACTCACATCTATTCCCTCAATTACTCACTCTGCAACTATCCTTCCCGCCTTTACTGTGCCCTAAAACTGTAATGGACAGCCTCTACCTCCCTGCCTACTTAGCCCTATTCAATTTTAAACAGTAGCCAATCGGGTCAGATTAGATTGTGTGGCCCGACTCCAGCCAATGGGGAAAGGGCACAGCTACAGGAGCTGCTGCGTTAGGGACAAAAACCCCCTGCCCCACTTCACTCGGTGTGCTCTTGTGACGCCAGGTGCTAGTGGCACTATTCTGCAGAAGTAAATTGCCTTGCTGAGAAAGCTTTTTGCTGGAGTGTTGATTCTTTTTTGTGGCACCAAGCATTTGTTTTTAACAAATTTGGGGGCCCACCTGGGATTCCCATTCTCCTCCGAGGAAGGGTCTCTGGTCCTCTTCCGTGAGGAGGCGCACTGTGCTGCCTCGTTGTGGCAGCCTCAGGGTAAAGGAATTGAGACCCACCCAATGTGGCAAATAAACCTGGACTTTCAGCAATGCAGGAAGAAACAGACCAAAAACTTGGGGAAAAAAGATCATCACATACTGCGATGACCAGGTAACTCTGTGTACAGACAAGGTAAGAAACGTAAGAGCGACAAAGTATTTCCTTGGTGGTTGGGGTATCTTGGAGGTTGAAAGTGTGTGAATGAGATGCACCATTGAGTGCAAAGTGAGTGGTGAGTCCGGATCTGCAGTTCTGTGGTCACCTCATCTGGCTTAGGGTGGCCCTCCCGTTAAGAGTCTGGGTTGGGGGTTTATACCTACCCGCCAATACCAAGAGGGATGGAACATTCCCGGGAGAGAAGCAGCCAGAGAAGGATGAAGCAAAAGGAGAAGACTGCGAGAAGCCTCCAGCAGGGGACTTGAGCCTCTAGTAAAGGAAGACGAGAAATCTCCAGTATGGGGGATTGAGCCTCATACAAACATCCAGTAGTAGGGAAGGCAAGAAATTTCCAGTAGAGGAAATTGAGCCTCACCCCGAAAGGTGAGAAATCTCCAGCAGGGGAGATTGAGCCTTACCCCAAAACCATCAAGATGGGAAATACCCCAAGTAGGGTAGGGGATAAAAAGGATAAAGCTAGCAACAATAATATTCCCCCGATAGTCCATTAGGCCTAATGTTAAAATATTAGAAAGATAATGAAAGGACCAAAAACAAGAAAAAGCAGCTGCTGTCCCAGACCCTTCTCCTACCCCTGTTGTCCCCTCCTTATAACCCTGCCTCTTTGGAATCATCCCAAGAGCTCACTTACTACCAGCCTAAGTACCCTTCCCTGAAAGGACTTCAACACAAGATAGAGCAATGTAAAAAGAATATTCAGAACTCCCCTTTCCCCTCTACTTCGGGGGAATCAGCTCCAGCTCTCTTCCCCTTAAGGCGGGTGCCCCTAGGAGGAGGGGGCGTTGGCTTTGTAAATGCTCCTTTAACCAGCTTGGAGGTCTGAAACCCAAAAAGAGAGCTTAAGCCAGTATTAGACGATCCTCATGGAGTAGCAGATCAAATTGACCAATTTCTGGGACTTCAGTTATATACTTGGGCTGAGTTAATGTCCATCCTAGGCATTCTCTTCTTGCAGGGAAAAAACAGGCATGATCTGTAGAGCTGCTACAGTAGCCTGGGAACGTGAACACCCTCCTGGCCAAAACATTCCTACAGCAGATCCAAAAAATTTCCCGCCTAAGACTCCTGGTGGGACAATAACAACACAACCTGCTAAGAAAATATGCAGGACCTTAGGAAATTGATAATAAAGAGGATTAAAGAATCAGTACCCCGAGCCCTGACTCTTACCCAAGCACTTGATATACAGCAAGGGAAAGATGTAGGGCCTATAAAATTTTTAAACAGACTAAAGGAACAAACGAGAAAATATGCTGGTCTAGATCTTGAGGATCCTCTTTGGCAGGGAATGTCAAAATTTCATTTTGTCACTAACAGTTGGCCAGATATTAACAAGAAATTACAAAAGACAGAGAACTGGAAAGATAGACCTATAGAAGAGCTTCTGAGAGAAGCCCAAAAAGTAAATGTAAGAAGAGATGAAGAAAAACAAAAGCAGAAGGCAAAAATTCTGCTGTCTACCATACATCAAAGTACCCAGGGGGCCAGAACCTATAAAGAACCTAGACCCCCACTCTCCAGGCAATATAAAGGGTACAAAAGAGTAAAGCCAGCAGAATCAAAGGTAGAAAAAAAAAGAGGACAGAACAAATGTTTCAAACATGGAAAATTAGGTCACTTTAAAAGACAATGTCCCACATGAGAAAAGGAAGAAACCCACTTATGGCTTTTGAAGAAGACTAAGGAAGTCAGGGGCTCTATCTTTCTATCTTGAGTCCCACCAAGAGCCCTTGATAAATTTAGAAGTGGGACCCAATGTTGAGCTTATTATCTTTTTAATCAACTCAGGAGTAGCTCACTCCTCAGTTTGTTATCTTCCATCTAGTGTAACTTGTTCACAAGAAGAACTTTTTATTTCAAAGGTAAAAGGAGAAGGGTTTACAGCAAAAAAAAATCTTAGAGGAGACAGAAGTGAAATACAAAAACCAATCAGCTAGTATCAAATTTCTGTTAATTCCGGAAACAGGGACAAATCTATTAAGAAGAGATTTAATGCTAAAATTAAGCTTAGGCCTCCAAATCAATCATGGAAAATTCCTCCCCTCCCTAAACTTGTTCACCACCACAGACAAAGAACACATTCATCCTCGGGTATGGTCAAAAGACGGGAATCGAGGAAACTACAGATTCCTCCCATTCATGTTAAATTATAAACCCCTAGGGAAGTTGTAAAGAGAAAGCAATACCCTATTTATTCATTTAAAAGCCAGGGTAAATTTAAAACCTGTAATTGATAATTGAAGGTCTTCTCCGTGATGGGCTTCTTGAGCCCTGTATGTCTCCCTATAACACTCCAATACTGCCTGTAAAGAGGCCAGCCATGTCATACTGCTTAGTGCTAAACTTTAGAGCTATTAATCAGATAGTCCAAACCACCCACCCTGTTGTTACTAGTAACTGCCCCTGTCCTAGCTTTACTCTCCTTAGAACTGCCCTTTCATCTCTCCATCAATGTAAACAAAGGAGTAGTCTTAAGAGTACTCACTCAAAAACACGGGGGCCATCAGCAGCCCATAGCCTTTTGGTCAAAAATTCCTGACCCTGTAATCCAAGGGTAGCAGCAACAGCCCTACTAACAGAAGAAAGCAGGAAATTAATTTTTAGAAGGAACTTCATTGTCAGTACACCTCATTCAGTTAGAACTACCCTTAATCAGAAGGCAGAAAGATGGCTTACTGACTCAAGAATTTTAAAGTGTGAAGCTATCCTATTAGAAAGAGATGATTTAACACTAACCACTGATAATTCACTTAGCCCAGCAGGTTTCCTGACTGGGAATCCAAATTTAAAGAGACTCGAGCATGAGTGTTTAGATTTAATGGATTATCATGCTAAGGTCAGACCCAATTTAAGAGAGACCTCTTTCAAAACGGGGCAGCACTTATTTATAGATGGCTCTTCCTGGGTAATTGAAGGAAAAAGACATAATGGGTACTCAGTGGTCAATGGGGAAGCCCTTGCAGAAGTAGAGTCAGGAATACTACCCAATAATCGGTCTGCCCAAACATGTGAGTTGTTTGGATTAAATCAAGCCTTAGAGCACTTGAAAAATCAAGAAGGGACTATCTATACTGATTCCAAGTACGCCCTTGGAATAGCTCACACCTTTGGAAAAATTTGGACTGAACGAGGTCTTATTAGTAGCAAGGGTCAAGACCTGATCCATAAAGAATTAATCACCCAAGTATTAGAGAACCTCTAACTGCCAGAAGAAATAGCTGTTGTCTGTGTCCCAGGACATCAGAAAAGTATCTCTTCCGAAAGCCAAGGGAATAATCTTGCAGATCATATAGCCAAACAAGCTGCCGTTTCCTCTGAAATGCCTGTTTTTCATTTAGCTCCTTGCCTTTCTCCCCTGACTGCAGTCCCCATCTTTTCTTCCACTGAAAAGGAAAAATTAGGGGCCAAGGAAAATTCAGAAGGGAAATAGGTGTTACCAGACCAAAGAGAAATGTTACCCAAACCCCTCATGGGAGACATTCTCTCTCATCTGCATCAAGGGATTCACTGGGGGCCTCAAGCTATGTGTGATGCAGTTCTTAGGGTTTATGGATGTATAGGAATTTATACTTTGGCAAGACAGGTTACAGATAGTTGCCTAGTATGTAAAAAGATTAATAAACAGACCCTCAGAAAACCACCTCTTGGGAGGAGAAATCCAGGATTAAGGCCGTTCCAAAGTATCCAAGCTGATTACACCAAGATGCCCCAGTTGGTCATCTAAAGTATTTATTAGCAATAGTAGATCACCTTACTCATTAGGTACTCATTTCACTGCACATGTCCTTAAGAAATTAGCCCAAGTACTGGATATAACATGGGAGTATCATACTCCCTGGCACCCACCTTCATCAGAAAGAGTGGAAAAGAATGAACCAAACTCTAAAAAGCCACACAACCAAATTAGTCTTAGAGACTTGGCTGCCTTCCCATTGCCCTGTTAAGAATCCAAACTGCTCCTTGGAGAGATGTTGGCTTATCCCCTTATGAAATGTTGTACAGGTTACCCTATTTGCACTCCACTGCTGACATTCCCACGTTCGAAACAAAAGATCGGTTTCTCGGAAACTATATACTTGGTTTATCTTCCACTTTCTCTTCCCTCAGAACTAAAAAGTCTTTTAGCACAGGCACCACCCCTAGAGTTTCCAGTACACCAATATCAGGCTGGAGACCACGTCCTAGTCGAAAGTTGGAGAGAAGGAAAACCCGAACCGGCTTGGGAAGGACCCTACCTAGTGCTTCTAACCACCGAGACCGCATTTCAAAAAGCAGAAAGAGAAAGGACTCATCACACCCAGGTCAAAAGAGCACCACCCCCTCCAGAATCATGGACAGCTATTCCAGGGCCAACTCCAACCAAGTTAAAGCTAAAACAGGTTTGATCCTCTTATATTGCATCTCTTTCTTTTCCCCTTCTATTGCTAATCCTCTCGTTATTAATGTGACTGGGTCAAGTTCACCCCAAACTATTACTTTTGATGCTTGCCTTGTGATGCCCTGTGGAGATTTGCCAAACCAGAGGCAACTCTTCACTTCAAAAAAGTATCTTTGTCTTTCCTGGATCTCCTCAGACTAGAAATCTGTTAACTGGGATGAGTTAGTCTAGGAAGATTTTGATGATGATCCCAGTATGAACGGGGAATCTTGCCCTCCTAGAACAGAATTTTTATGCTGTAGCTGGTCTAATGTCTTATGGACTACCAAGGAGCAAGGATGGACCACCCCAACTAGTAGTTGCAGTTTCCTGAAACCATATATTCATTTTACTAAAGGAATTACCCCCATCAACTGTCAGCTAAACCAATGTAATCCAGTAAAAATTACCATCTCAGCTTCCCAAAATTCTTCCCCTTCATTAAATTGTTTTTATGGTACAAGAGCAGAAGTCTCAGGAACAGACCCTATAGGACTCTTTGAAACGTGCTGTATTGCTCCCCCACCCCCTTCACATCCTTCTAATACATCTTCCAATCAAACCGCTACTCTTCCTCTACCCAGTGATAAAACTAAGGTAGCCATTGTAGAAGTTAAAAGATTTAAAGCAAACCATAGCAATTGAGACAGGGTACCAAGATGCGAATGCTTGGGTGAAATGGATTAAATATTCCATCTGCACTCTAAACAAAAGTGACTGTTACACTTGTATGCATGGTAGGCCACAGGCCCAGGTTGTCCTCTTTTTACTCAGATGGTCTTCCAGCTGACCTGGCATGAGCTGCATGGTAGCTCTTTTACAAGACCTCACAGTCTGAGGTAATGAATTCTGCCAAGCTCTCTCTCTCTGCTATTCCCTGAAGTCCAACACCCTGCGGGTCAGCCCCTGAGGGCCATCCAGCCTCCGTCTCCTGACACCAATTTTTCCTCATGTCTCTCACGACAAGGGGAAAACTTGGCGTATCTTGGAGACGAAAGGGATGCAGTGAGCTTAAGCCCTTCCAAGAGCTTACCAGTGAGTCTGCCCTTGTTCATCCTCGAGCAGATGTATGATGGTACTGTGGTGGACCCTTACTAGACACTCTGCCAAGTAACTGGAGCGGCACTTGTGCTCTAGTCCAGCTGGCCATCCCTTTCACCTGAGCATTCCATCAGCATGATAGAAAAGAAAATCGTAAAAGAAGTGGCCCACATGGGTCCTTTGACCCCCATGTTTATAGAGACGATATTAGAGTTCCATGAGGGGCACCAGATGAATTTAACGCCCAAAATCAAATAGCTGCAGGATTTGAATCTGTGCTGTTTTAGTGGTCAACTATAAACAAAAATATAGATTGGATAAATTACATTTATTATAATCAACAAAAGTTTGTTAACTACACAAGAGATGCCATTAAAGGAACAGCTGAACAATTAGACCCCACCAGTCAGATGGCTTAGAAAAATAGAATAGCTCTTAACATAATGTTAGCAGAGAAAGGCGGGGTCTGTGTCATCATTAGAGTCCAGTGTTGTATTTTTATCCCTAATAACACAGCCCCTGACAGAACAATAACAAAAGCTTTGCAAGGCCTAACCTCCTTATCCAATAAGTTAGCAAAGAATTCTAGAATAAATGACCCCTTTACAAGATGGATAGAGAGATGGTTTAGAAAATGGAGGGGACTAATGTCCTCAATATTTACTTCTCTTGCAACTGTTATAAGCGTGCTGATTCTTGTTAGATGCTGTATTGTACCATGCATTCGTGCACTGGTACAAAGACTCATAGAAACAGCACTCACCAAAACTTCTCTTAGTCCTCCTCCACCTTACTCAGATAAGCTTTTCCTTTTAGAAAACCAATCAAAACAGCAAAGCCAAGATATGATGGAAAGGTTTGAAGAGGAAAATTTATAAAAATCAAGAGGGGGAAATTGTTGGGTACAGTGGGTTCCTCTTCAAAGAGTCAGCTTGTTCAGCTTCATTGTCCTTTGTTCTCTATTTTCAAAGAGTAACTTTCTCGTTCTTTGTGTCTCCTTGCCCCTAGTTACAGTAAACAACCTTCCCGCCAGTGCTAATCTATAACTCACATCTATTCTCTTGATTACCCAGGCTGCAACTATCCTTTCCGCATTTACAGCCTCTCCCTTCCTGCCTAGTTAGCCCTATTCAATTTTAAACAGTAGCCAATCAGGTCAGCTTATATCGTGTGGTCTGACTCCAGCCAATGGGGAAAGGACACAGCTAGAGGAGCTGCTGCATTAGGGATAAAACCCCCCACCCCACCCCGCTCGGTGTGCTCTTGTGACCACACCAGGCACGAGTGGCACCCCTCTGCAAAAATACAGTGCCTTGCTGAGAAAGCTTTTTGCTGGAGTGCTGATTCTTCTTTGCAGCACCGAGCATTTGTTTCTAACATACACCTTTTCCTCTGATAGTTCTATACAGCACTAAGTTTCCAGGAAGAACAAGCCACTCCCTAGTTTTCTTAAAGAATTCTCTGATTGTATTAAGGGCTTCTGGTAAAATAACAGTAAGAGAAAAACTCTGGTGTTCTCTTGATCACTCATCTTCTCTGCCTTCCTCTCCAGCACCACCTCCTGGCCTCAGCCTGTGGGCTTCAGCAACACCCAACTCTGTGTTGTTATCTGACATGCCCAGCTGTCTACACCCCCTGGGTTTTATTTCCTCGGGGGCCTTCTGCTGAAATTTCCTTCCCCTTCCTGTATGAGCACCTCCTACTCTCCTTCAAGATACAGGCACTGCCTCCTCTAAGGACATTTTCTCCTGTCCAGGAGCCATCTGTACTTACATAGCTGTGAGCATAGCATGGGGCATACAGCAGGCACTTAATAAATACTTGTGGAATGGAAAGCAACTAAGATAGGATCAAAAATACAAATCAGGAGATGAGAGAAAGCCCTCAGGAGGAAGAAGACATGAAAATTTTGCGCATGCACATTCTGAGTTTTGGCTGGTGGGGTGAGCACTTACCATACCTCAAATACTGTGTGATCTGGGCTGAAGAACAGAAAACCCAACTAACAGTGACTTAGGCAAAAATAAATTTTATTCTTTCACAGAAGTCTGGAGGGAGGCAGGCCCAGAGTTCACGCAGGAGCTCAATAACATCAGGGATCAGGCTCTTTTTGTTCTTCTTAGCATATCGACGTTTTACCTGATGCTGGGCACCTCGTGGGCCTAAGATAGCTGTTGTAGCTCCATGCATCATGATTAAACCAGAGGCAGGAAGTGTAGGATGGGAGAGGATGCAGGTGGTGGGCTCCTCCTCTCCTTTTGTTTTGTCTTATTCCTGGAGTGACTCCCTCCTTTTATCAGCAGGGACACAAGCAGTGCCCAGCAGCCTTCCCTCTCTGCTGCATGAGCCAGAAGCAAGACTCATGGCACCCCTCCCTGCAGGAAAGGCATGGAATGCAGCCCTTGGCAAACGGGGCTGGACTTGCAGTGACAGTGCTGCTCTGAACAGGACTGGGCTTCTGTTGGCGAGGAGGTCTGCAGCTGCTAAGCAGGTCACAAGTTGCCTTGCCCATGGCTCTCCAGCTCTCTGCCTACCCTCTCCTTCTAATAAGTCAGTTTCAATAACCACCATGAGGTTTGGAAAGGAGCTGTAACTTGCCCACAGTTGCGCCAGGCACCCCTGGAAGAGCAAGAATTCCTCAAAAAGTTATTAAAACAGGCAAATCCCATATAGGTGACATTTCTTTCTAACAATGCTGACATCTCTTTTAGTTTTGAGCCTTAGTAATACAATTTTCTGCCTCAGGAAGAGGCAGCAGCTTCTGGGAAAAATCTGCTCCTGCTAAAGGTGGCTCATTCATTGTTTTACCTGAATAGAGTGGTGGATGGTGAAGGTTCAAATTCTCACTTTTCATATTAAATTTTATAACATAAAAGATAATTAAATGAGCCAAACAGGACAATGTTTAAAAGCCAGAGCCAAAAAGGCTCCAAAATAAAACAAGCTTGTCTGCTCAATTAATTATTTGAAGAGAAACTACGGTAATACAGACTGGAGATGGGAAAGCATGAGGGACGTATGAGTGGAGGAACGGGCAAAGGGGTGTGTGTGTGTGTGTGTGTGTGTGTGTGAGTGTGCACACATGCATCCGGCTAGGGTAGAAAATAAGTACTTTTGCTTCTATGGGAAGTGACTTTCCAGTTCACTTGTGTATCAAATGAACATGATGAAATCAAATTGTACTAGCCAATGTTTGGGAGGGTTCTGTATTAAGAGGATAAAGAAAAACATTAGAAAGAGAAGTTACAAAAATCACCATGGGGAAAATGAACACCAATGACTTGGCTGCTCTGAGGCTCGCAGGGAGTAGACAGTTAGGCATCCCAGGTCATGAGAGAACCAGTGGGATCTTTTCCTCAGGGGCCAGGTTTTCTACATGCAAATCTAACCTCTTCTCCTCTGGGACACATGTTTCCAAAGGACTCCAGAAACACAGCACAGCTGGATTCAAGGTACCGTACCAAGATGTGCCTTTTCCTTCATCTTTGACAGCAGTTAATGTACTAAATGTCTTGATAGAGAAGGTCATATTTGAGAATATTCTTGGGATCAATAGGACTTTGGACAATAAGCTTCCCCCTCATTGCTCCTTGATAGATTACTTCAATCAAATCTATGAAGTCTTGTTTGGTTTTGAAGCTTCCCACAAACTTAGTGTGATCTGGAGATCATAGAAGAGAAACAACTGCTCTAAGAACTTTGAATAATCACTTGTTGAAGACTTTCAGGATAAACAAAATGAACAACAGCTTTGTTATTTTCTTCTTGTCAATGGACTTCAGACATAAAGCCCAACATTAATTTTTCAATCGTTTTTTTCCATTTAGTAAATGACTCAACCCAGTGCTGTGGGCCACTAGCATGAAAGCTCTGTCATGTGAAAAGCTTCAGCTTCAAAAGCTATTGTAGTCACAAAATCTATTTTTATCACTTCTCAAATCATCAGGTAGAATTCACCAAGTGTTGGAGTGTGCATTGTTTCTTCGTTTGCTGTTGTTGTTTTTGCCTGGGCACTGTGCAAAGCCCATTCAGTACGCATGGCCTTTAAGTTCTAGTCACTTATACTTTTGTGTGGTAGGTATTAAAAAATTGTTTTTTTAGAAAAGTATCTCAAACACCAGGTATGTTACTGTAAAAATTTTAAAGAAATAAATAAAACCACGGATGAGGCCAGAGGTCACTTTTCAGTGTCTATCCTTCCAATTGTATGTGTGTGTGTGTGTATATGTGCAGATGTATATTTCTTTTTTCCCAACATTGAGAATTATGCCATACAAATTATTCAGTAATGTGCTTTTTTCCAGCTAACATATATTTCTTTCAGTTGTTAAATATGTATCTACAACATCATATTAAAGTCCTGGAAGTATAATTACTGGGTTAAAAAGTTTAAAAACTTTTAAGTGTTTGACATATAATGTTGAACTGGCCCTCTTAAAAGGTTGTACCAAATTAATACTTACATCAACTGTGTTCCAGTAGAATAAACAGCTTTAAAACCCTTTGTGGTTTTATTTTTATTTTTATTTTTCTGAGATGGAGCCTTGCTCTGTCACCCAGGCTGGAATGTAGTGGTGCAATCTCTGCTCACTGCAACCTCCACCTCCCGGGCTCAAGCGATTCTCCTGCCTCAGCCTGAGTAGCTGGGATTACAGGCGCCCACCATCATGCCCAGCTAATTTTTGTATTTTTAGTAGAGACAGGGTTTCACCATGTTGGCCAGGCTGGTTTTGAACCCCTGACCTCAAAGGATCAGCCTGCCTCAGCCTTCCAAAATGCTGGGATTACAGGTGTGAGCCATCATGCCCGGCCAAGAACCACTAACCTTTTTAATGAATAAATCAATCTTTTATTGAGTTGCTAATAAATTTCAATTGACTAGTACCTGGGATACACGCAGGTGTAGACACTTGACTGAGATCTGTTGATTTTTCTCATCTGCCTATTTAGGCTAATCACCAGACTATAAAATCATGAGAACCACTGCCATTGAGTATGGTCTGTGTCAGTCTACACTATAGCTTTAACTAGTTGTGTGATTTCTTGCAAAGAGCAATCAGAGAAGACACAATAAACACATTTACTGATTTCAGGCTGGAGAGCTTTTAAGCAATAGGGAGACGGCCACACACAAGGTGGAGAAAATTACTGTGAAAAGGAAGAGCTTTCTTTAGAGCCCCATCTAAGCTAGGCTGCAGAAATGTCTACGATGGGTTTGAAACAAATGAAAATGAGGCCTTCTGCAGTGTGAAAATCCTCCAAGATAAAGAGACAGATTGATGGTTCCTGCCGTTGCCCTGTCCTGCCTAGTTGCTGATTTCAGGAAATACTTTGGCAGGTTCGTGGGTCATGAATTTGCCAGGTTTCCTTGGGTTTATAAAAGAACACCACGGGAAAATCAAGTGTAAAGCAAGAGCTCAACTGTTTGTTTTCTTTTTTAACAGTTCAGTTTTTTATTGCACACATTATAAAACAGGTTTAGTCAAAAAGACCAAAGCCCATGTCATCATCAGACTCCTCAGATTCTTCTTTCTTTGCTTCCACTTTCTTATCCTCTGCTGGAGCAGCAGCAGCGGAGGGGGCAGGACCTCCGCTGGTGCAGCACCGCTGCTGGAGCAGGTGCACCAGTCCCTACATTGCAGATGAGGCTCCCAATGTTGACGTTGGCCAGAGCCTTTGCAAACAAGCCAGGTCAAAAAGGTTCAACATTTACACAGCTGCTTTAATGAGGGCATTGAACTTATCCTCCGTGATGGTCACCTCATCGTTGTGCAGAATGAGGGCCGAGTAGATGCAGGCGAGCTCGAAGACGGAGTCCATGGTGCGGGCAAGTGTGGGGCTGGTGCTGCTGGATGCAGTGCTAGTCACCGGATGAAGTGAGGGCATCACCTCAGTGCAGCCTTAGCTTCCTAGGAAGGACAGAGCACCTTGGTGGCAGTTGAGGAAAGAGGTTCAAGAGCTCAACTCTTAACAGGGGTATTATTTGTGGTTTTGTTACTGGAAAAGATAGTGACCTTATCAGGGCCAAAGTTTGAAGACACAGGAATTACGAAAGGGAGAAGGGGGAGAGGTGAGATAATGGTGCCATAAAAAGACCAGCAGATGCCCCACAGCACTGCTCTTCCAGAGGCAAGACCAACCAAGATGAGGTGGGTCCACAGCTTTCCCTCCTGCCTTTGCTCTGGTTCTTTCATTCTTCTTTGCATACATTGGTAAAGATGCAGAAATAGAACAAAGAAACAGGGAAAATGGGCTAAATTATAGTGAACTAAAGGGCTTAGTGTGTTAAATCTTCTCCTTTTCTGCATCCATAGAAGACAGTGCTGTCTTTCCCAGGAGATGAGATTTACTCTCAGGAGTGTCTTTTTCCTTCAGGTTACGTTTTTGACTTTGTAGGGGATGTCATCAGCTCCTGTGGTAGGCTTCCTGGCATTTTGAATATATTTATTGGCAGATATTTTCCTCTTTAAAAATGTATAATAAGAAAGACTAGTAGTAACACATTTGAATGAAACAATTAATTGACTAGTACCTGGGATACACAGTAGTACCTGGGATATATCTAATTAAGGCACTTAGAGCTTATAAAAATAAAGACTTTTTGAAATGTTGAAATAACAAGACTAGAAACTATTTTAATAGAAGTAGTGTCTGAATGGTCGACGTCTGTTAGTGGGATGGTGAACTGGCAGGTGGTACCTGTGTGCCAATCCCCATGGCCACAGTCCTGCTTTCAGACACCGGTTCTCTTCCAGGTAATTTTTTTGCATTTTGGAGTTTGAGATACCATTTCCTAAAGGTGAATTATCATAACATACTAGAAATAACCATATAAGTGTTTAAAATTATATATTTAAGGAAACTTTGATAATGGAAAATTTCAAGAAATAGAGGGAATGGCATAATAAGCCCTGCTTTTCCATCTTTGAGTTATCTACATTTTATTAGCAGTAACTTTGGGGTGCCTGAGGGAGGTTTCTCTTTCCTGGAGGGCTTCTGTATTATTGACAATGTACTTTCTTGAATGCAACCAGAAACTGAGGCCCCCATTCCTATGTGCCTTCCTGTCCCTCTCTGAAGCTTCTGCACAATTCCCAGCAGGACAGAGCTTGCTGGAAGCTTGGTATGCTCAGAAGCTGCTAAAGCGTATATGGGCGAGGGTGGGGGCAACTTCTTGGTCCTAGCACTTCCATATATTGATTTTCTTTTCTGGCTGCTTAGTGGGAGGAGTGTGTGTGTGTGTGTGTGTGTGTGTGTGTGTGTGTGTGTGTGCATGTGTGTGTACATGCCTGTGTGTGTCGATGCATGCATGTGCTGTGAAGCAGGGAGACCAGCTTTCCACTCCTTCTTCTCTCTGCAGTGCCCTGGGAGGTGTCATTGCTTTCCTGCTCTGGGGACGACACCTTTTTTCATTTTACTCAGGCGATTATGTCATGGATATTTCAGGTCAGTCTTTGAGTTGGGCAGGAGTGTGCATCCCTGGCGCCGCTGCATCCCACTCTGACCCTCTCGGGTCTGCACTCTCTCTCTGAGAACACCCATTTCCCCCTTCTTATCTTGACCTCTGGGCTTTCAGGACCGCAAAGAACATTGGGGATCCTGCCAGAAATGAGGGGAGCTTGTGCTTCCTTTGTCTTCTATTTGGGGTGGAAGGAGATTGATGTGCAGAGCAGCTTCCTCTCATCTGACTTTTCAAGGGTCTCTGGGAACAATTTCCAAATAGTAAACTCTCTGGCAGATGACGATAGTAAACTTTCTTTGCAGATGACAGCTGCCCAAAGCCCCCTGAGATTGCAAATGGCTACAGGGAACACTCAATTCGCTATCAGTGTAAGAACTACTACAGACTGCGCACAGAAGGAGATGGTAAGACCTGGACAACTGTCTCTATGCCCTACATACAACCCCCTTCTCTGACATTTCCATGATGGATGGTGCTGAGGTGATTTGCCAGAAAGTTCATTGCTCTTCTTGGAGCCACGAGATTTAGATTCTAATAAGTGTTTTGTCGCCAGTAGCCATGGCCCTTTGGGCAGACTAACTTTTGTCAGCCTCAAGTTTTCTGTTTTGTTAAGGGGAGGTGATGCCATGCAGCCTACCTCATGTAAATCTCAGAGTCGGATTTACATCTCCAGCAGGAGATGTGGGAAAAGAAGGAATGCTGATGACGATGTCACCCTCACCTAGCGAGTCTTGCTGTCCTGGCACTGCTCTAAGTGCTTTATATTTATTTGCTCACTTAGTCCTCATAGTATCCCTCTGAATAGAGGTTATTATTCCCACTTTGCTGATAACGAAACTGAGGCACAGACACGCTGAGTATCTTGCCCAAATTCAGGCAGCCTGTAAAAGGCAGAGTCAGGATTTGAACCCTGAGCCCTCCCTGTACTGCCTGGCTGTGACCGCCATGACCACAGTGTGTTCTGCTGGGCTTAACTGGTGTCCAGGCACTTGGCTTCTAGCACAGCACTCTTTCCCTTCCTCCTTCTCGTATTCTCCCTCTTTCCCTTCCTGTCTGCCACCTTTACTCTTCTTAATTCTTCTCCTTAAATGCCTTCTCACTCTGCTCTGGGTCCAGACTTGACTTCTCCTTTGGCTCATTTCTTGCCTTTTGTTTCAGGAGTGTACACCTTAAACAATGAGAAGCAGTGGATAAATAAGGCTGTTGGAGATAAACTTCCTGAATGTGAAGCAGGTGGGTGCTGAGCACTTAAGAGCACAGGCAGGCGTCCAGTGGGGAATGTCCTAGAGGCACAGCCTTCCAGTGCAGCTTCCTCTGAGCACACAAGAGCCAAGAGGAGGGATGTGGGAAAACCGCAGCTGGCCAGGGAGAGACTTAAGCAGTTAGGTGATGACTCCCTAAGGGTCACCAAGGGTCTCGTTCATTGGGGCCTGAAGGGCACTGGCTGAATCCACTGTCTACACTGCCCACAGATCAGGAGAGCCTGTGCATACAGACAGCCTGCTAGAGAGCCCTGGGTCTAAGGAGAAGCAAGCTCCAGGGAGAACAAGTCAAGGGATGCCATAAAATCTTAATCCATGGAAGCCTAGCAGGAGGCTGGACATGGGCTGGGACTCCTGCTTCTCGTTATTAGGAGGAACTGTTGCTCTCTCCTTTCTCGGAACCAGAGGCAAAGGCCCAGCCTCTTCTGCTCTTACTGGCGCGGAACTGCCAACGTGTGTCGTATTAGCTGCACCATCTAGAAAATCTGAGCTCCAGCCAGTACTGCTCTAGTTTCACCTTTCTTCAGAGAGAATGAATTATTGCAGCTCCTAGCCACCACCCCCCTTTTTTTTTTGAGATACAGGTTCGTTCTTGTCGCCCAGGCGGGAGTGCAGTGGCACGATCTCAGCTCACTGCAACCTCTGCCTCCTGGGTTTAAGCAATTTTCCTGCCTCAGCCTCACAATGTAGCTGGGATTATAGGTGACCATCACCACGCCCAGCTAATTTTTTTGTATTTTTAGTTGAGACGGGGTTTCACCATGTTGGCCAGGCTGGTCTTGAACTCATGACCTCAGGTGATCCAACTGCCTCGGCCTCCCAAAGTGCTGGGATTACAGGTGTGACACACCACAGCTGGCCCCTAGCCCTTTCAGTGAATTTCAGGGAATTGTGGAAATTCCTTTGTTGGGATAATTGTTTAAATATAATATAGTTCACCAGTCAGCATTAAAAAATCTCAGTATTTTCATTTCCTTTGTTAGAAAAGTGGGAAATAGAGCTTTTTGTAATGTAAACAATTAAAAAAACAGAATTATTTTAAAACTGCAACTATTGGAAATGAGATGAGCAGGTGGTAAGGGCAAAGCATTTAAATCTTTCTAGTTTATGCAGCAGTGACAGCCGCCCATGCTTTCACCCCTTTCTCAGATGGAAAGGCTCTTGCACATTTCCACTCACGAGTGTCTTGCTCTCCTTGACAGTATGTGGGAAGCCCAAGAATCCGGCAAACCCGGTGCAGCGGATCCTGGGTGGACACCTGGATGCCAAAGGCAGCTTTCCCTGGCAGGCTAAGATGGTCTCCCGCCATAATCTCACCACAGGGGCCACGCTGATCAATGAACAATGGCTGTTGACCACGGCTAAAAATCTCCTCCTGAGCCATTCAGAAAATGCCATAGCGAAAGACATTGCTCCTACTTTAACACTCTATGTGGGGGAAAAGCAGCTTGTAGAGATTGAGAAGGTGGTTCTACACCCTAACTACTCCCAGGTAGATATTGGGCTCATCAAACTCAAACAGAAAGTGTCTGTTAATGAGAGAGTGATGCCCATCTGCCTACCTTCAAAGGATTATGCAGAAGTAGGGCGTGTGGGTTACGTGTCTGGCTGGGGACAAAATGACAACTTTAAACTTACTGACCATCTGAAGTATGTCATGCTGCCTGTGGCTGACCAAGACCAATGCGTAAGGCACTATGAAGGCAGCACAGTCCCCGAAAGGAAGGCACCGAAGAGGCCTGTAGGGGTGCAGCCCATACTGAATGAACACACCTTCTGTGCCGGCATGTCTAAGTACCAGGAAGACACCTGCTATGGCGATGCGGGCAGTGCCTTTGCCGTTCACGACCTGGAGGAAGACACCTGGTACGCGGCTGGGATCCTAAGCTTTGATAAGAGCTGTGCTGTGGCTGAGTACGGTGTGTATGTGAAGGTGACTTCCATCCAGGACTGGGTTCAGAAGACCATAGCTGAGAACTAATGCAAGGCTGGACGGAAGCCCTTGCCTGAAAGCAAGATTTCAGCCTGGAAGAGGGCAAAGTGGACGGGAGTGGACAGGAGTGGATGGGATAAGATGTGGTTTGAAGCTGATGGGTGCCAGCCCTGCATTACGGAGTCAATCAATAAAGAGCTTTCTTTTGACTCATTTCTGTGTTGTGTTCAGTCTTGAGTCTTTTTTATTTGCTCCTTTACGGTCCAGGGTGGTCAGAAGGTATAGAGTCTACTGGGAGTATGGCAGAAAACACCCCAAACCCACTGGAAATCCCGAAGGTGATACAAACTCTTCCACCTTAAGGAATCATGCTCACTGATTGAGTGCCTATTGAATGCTAGGTCTGAGAAAGGTAACTGTTGTCCTTGTTTTACAGACAAGGAAACAGACTCAGAGATGTTAAGTGAGTTGCTTAAGGTTACACAGCTATGAAACAGTGAAGCTGAACTTTGAATCCAGGCCTGGTTGATACAAACTCAGAGCTGTTTTCACTGCATGCTGTTGCCTCTTCAAAGTGAATTAGGAGAAAGGGCATTGGCCTGGTGAGGAAGAGGTTAGGTCAAAGTGGGATGGGGAAAAAGTGTTTTAACACAGACAGTACTTCAGAGTTTGGGATCTAACCTACCAGCACTCCAGAAAACAAAAGATGATGATGTAAAGGCAGGATCTCTGGACTTGCTGAGTCCAAATCACAGCTTGGCCTAAACATTTGCTAAGTAATTTAGGCTTCCTGGCCATTAGTTCCTGGTCTCTTCCATGAAGGACTTGAGCCAGGGTAACGTCCCTATCAGCAATAAGCTTCTGGGACTCTGTAAAGAGTGGGGAGGTAGAGTCCCTGCATTAGTAGAAGCTGCTTTTCCTACTTGGAACAAACCCACCCTTCACCAGGAATCAAAAGCAAGCTGTCTGAGCCTCCTCTCCTGATGGCAGGTCATGCTAATAAGGGTCTCCCAGAAGAAAGCTTCTGGAGCTCTGATAAAAAGAAACTCTTCTACCGGAACTTTTTCTTGCTATAAGCCTTCAATACCACCAAACACCAATGCGCCTTCTTCTCATGCCAAAATATGGCCCCTCCTTTGCAGGGTGTAAAGCGACACTGATGTCACTCTCTCTCACCAGGGTCTGGCCACATCTGTGAAGCTCTCCTCAAAGGCACCCTGCAGATTCATCAATAAACTTCAACAGGTTAGCGCTAGTAGGCCAATAAGACCTATATTCTAGAACCTGTGAAAGAGATAATAGCCAGAAACTGGCAAATACCAGTCAAACTCTTTAAAAAAATGCCTCTTAGAACACAGTCACTTACACATTTTCCTCTGGTAGTTCTCTTCAGCACCAAGTTTCTTGGAAGAACAAGGCACTCTGCAGTTTTCTTAAAGAATTGTCTGATTGTATTAAGTGGCTTCTGGTAAAACAACAGTAAGAGAAAAGTTCTGGCATTCTCTTGATCACTCATCTTCTCTGCCTTCCTCCCTAGCACCACCTCCTGGCCTCAGCCTGTGGGCTTCTGCAAAGTCAAGTATCAGGACTAATTAACTAGCATCAAATTCCTGTTAATTCCACAAGCAGGGACAAACCTGTTCAGGAGGGACTTAATGACAAAATTAGGTATAGGTCTATATGTTAATCAAGGAAAATTCTCTGCTTCCTTAAACTTACTTACCACCCTAGAGGAGAACCAAATCCACTCTGATGTTTGGTCATAGGAAGGAAATTGGGGAAAATTACAAGTTTCTCCAATCCATGTAAAATTAAGAAATCCTGGGGAAGTTGTAAAGAGAAAACAGTACCCTATTCCCTTGAAAGGCAGAATAGGTTTATAACTTATAATCGAAGGTCTCCTTCAGGAAGGACTTCTTGAACCCTGTATGTCCTCTTACAACACTCCAATATTGCCTGTAGAAAAGTCGGATGGGTCATATCGGCTACTACAAGACCTTCAAGCCATTAACCAAATAGTCCAGACCACCCACCCTGTCACTCCTAACCCTTACACCATTATCAGCAAGATTCCTCATGACTGCCAGTGGTTCACAGTAATAGACCTCAATGATGACTTCTGGGCTTGCCCCTTAGCTGAGGATAGCTGGGACATATTTGCTTTCGAATGGGAGGACCCTCACTCCAGTTGGAAGCAATAGTAGTGATGGACAGTTCTACCCCAAGGGTTTACAGACTCTCCAAACCTATTCAGTCAAAGTTTGGAACAAGTCCTAGAGAATTTCCCTCTTTCATCATCCTCATGTCTACTCCAATATGTGGATGACCTGATCATTTCCGGAGGCACCAAAGACCAAGTAACTGCAATTTCAATTAGCTTTCTAAACTTCCTAAGGGAACAATGGTTACGGGTCTCAAAAAGTAAACTCTAGCTTGTAGAACCCGAGGTAAAATACATGGGGCACTTAATAAGCAAAGGTAAGTGGAAGATAGGGCCCGAACAAATTGAAGGGATCATATCCCTGTCATTGCCTGAGACAAAACAAGAACTTAGAAAATTCTTCAGGCTAGTTGGAAATTGTTGCCTGTGAATTGACTCTTATGCCTTAAAAACAAAACCTCTATACCTAAAACTTACCCAAAAAGGGCTTGACCCCCTTCTTTGGACCCCACAAGAAGTCCAGCAAGTCGAAGAACTAAAACATCTACTTATAACTGCCCCTGTCTTAGCTCTGCCATCCTTAGAACAGCCATTTCACTTTTTTGTTAATATAAGCAATGGGGCAGCTATAGGAGTACTCACTCAAAAGCATGAGGCCATCGCCAGCCCACAGCCTTTCTGTCAAAGATTCTTGACGTGGTAACCTGTGGGTGGCCCGAATGTATCCAATTTATAGCAGCAACTGTTTTATTGACAGAAGAATGTAGAAAAATAACCTTTGGGGGAAGTCTCATCCTAAGCACACCCCATCAGATTAAAACCATTCTTAGCCAAAAAGCAGGGAGATGGCTTACAGATTCAAGAATCCTAAAATATGAAGCTATCCTCTTAGAAAAAGGTGATTTAACCCTAACCACTGACAATGTGCTCAACCCTGCCACCTTCCTCTTTTTTTTTTTTGAGATAGAGTTTCACTCTTATTGCCCAGGCTAGAGTACAATGGCACAATCTTGGCTCACAGCAACCTCCGTCTCCCGGGTTCAAGCAATTCTCCTGCCTCAGCCTACCAAGTAGCTAGGATTACAGGTATGCCACCATGCCTGGATAATTTTTTTGTATTTTTAGTAGAGATGGGGTTTCTCCATGTTGGTCAGGCTGGTCTCGAACTCCTGACCTCAGGTGATCTGCCTGCCTCGGCCTCCCAAAGTGTTGGGATTACAGGCGTGAGCCACCGTGCCCGGCCTATCCCGCCACCTTCCTGACAGGAAATCCAAATGCCGGAGACCCCAAGCACAAATGTTTAGACTTAATCAATCATCAAACTAAAGTAAGGCCTGATCTAAGTGAGACCCCTTTAAAAACAGGGCACCATCTCTTTGTAGACGGCTCCTTCCGGGTAATTGAAGAGAAAAAACATAATGGCTACTCAGTGGTTGATGGAGAAACTCTCACAGAAGTAGAATCACGGAGACTGCCCAATAACTGGTCTAACCAAACATGTGAGTTGTTTGCACTAAATCAAGCCTTAAAATAGCTGCAGAATCAAGAAGGGACTATTTACACCAACTCCAAATATGCTTTTGGAGTGGCCCTTACCTTTGGGAAGATTTGGACTGAACAAGGTCTTATTACTAGCAAGGGCCAAAACTTTGTCCACAAAGAGTTAATCATGCAAGTATTAGAAAACCTTCAGCTACCAGAGGATATAGCCATTGTTCATGTCCCAGGACACCATAAAGGTCCCTCTTTCAAGAGTCACTTCCCAAGAAGTGCCCATTTTCCACTGAACCCCTTGTCTCCCTTCCCCATCCGCAACCCCCATCTTCTCCCAAGCAGATAAAGAAAAATTAAAGGAAATAGGGGCTAACAAAAACTCAGAAGGGAAACGGATACTGCCAGATAACAAAGAAATGTTGTCCAAACCCCTAATGACAGAAATCTTCACACAACTTCACCAAGGGACCCATTGGGGTCCCCAAGCCATGTGTGACGCAGTCCTTAGAACCTATGGGTGTATAGGGATTTATACCCTCACCAGGCAAGTCACAGACAGTTGTATGGTATGCAGAAAAACCAATAAACAAACTTCTAGAAAACCGCCCTTCGGGGGAAGAAATCCTGGGCTAAGGCCATTCCGAAGTGTCCAAATTGACTATACCGAAATGCCCCAAATAGGCTGCCTCAAATATTTTGTCAGTTATAGTGGACCATCTCACTCACTGGGTGGAAGCCATTCACCTGCCAAGTGCAACTGCCAATAATGTAGTTAAAAGTACTAATAGAAGATACCATACCCAGATTCAGATTAATAGAGAACATTGACTCAGACAATGGAACCCATTTTACTGCACAGGTCATTAAAGGATTAACCCAGACACTAGAGATAAAATGGGAATATCATACTCCCTGGCACCCACCCTCATCAGGAAAAGTAGAAAGAATGAATCAAACTAAAAAAATCACCTAACTAAACTCATCTTGGAAACCCAACTGCCATGAACTAAGTGCCTCCCTGTCGCCTTACTAAGAATTCGTACCGCCCCTTGAAAAGATATCGGCCTGTCCCCTTATGAAACGCTCTACGGATTGCCATGCTTAAATTCCACCTCTGACATCCCTACATTCGAAACAAAAGATCAATTTCTTAAAAACTATATACGTGGTCTATCTTCCACCCTTTTTTCCCTCAGGACCCAAGGCCTCTTAGCACAAATGCCGCCTCTAGAGTTTCCAGTATACCCACATCAGCCTGGGGATTATGTGCTCATCAAAAGCTGGAGGGAGGAAAACTCGAACCATCATGGGAAGGACCCTATCTAATACTCCTAACAACTGAAACAGCAGCCCGAACGGCTGAACAGGGGTGGATTCATCACACTCGGGTAAAAAGGACCCCACCCCTTATGGAATCATGGACCATCACTCCAGGACCAACTCCCTCAAAATTAACATTCAAAAAGGTCTAATTTGTCTCTTCTTCCCCCTAATTGCCCAGGGGCATTTCATTTTTTTTTTTGAGATGGAGTCTCGCTCTGTTGCCCAGGCTGGAGTGCAGTGGCAAGCTCTCCGCTCACTGCAAGCTCCGCCTCCCGGGTTCACGCCATTCTCCTGCCTCAGCCTCCCGAGTAACTGGGACTACAGGCGCCCGCCACCACGACTGGCTAATTTTTCTGTATTTTTAGTAGAGACGGGGTTTCACAGTGTTAGCCAGGATGGTCTCAGTCTCCTGACCTCGTGAACCACCCGCCTCGGCCTCCCAAAGTGCTGGGATTACAGGCATGAGCCACCGCGCTCGGCCCGCATTTCATTGTTAATGTAACCAGGTCAGCCTCCCCCCAAGCTGTTGTGTTTGATGCTTGCCTAGCCATACCTTGCGGAGACCTACAAAGTCAAAGGTAACTAGCCTCTTCAGAAAAGTATCTTTGCCCTTGGTACTCACCCCACCCTCAATCTGATCCTTGTAAGATTTCCTATAATTGGCTACCTTGCCATTCCTGGTACAATATTCCCTGGACCTCTCAGTCCCAAGGCTGGACTTCTTCAGCAGGCTGTACCTCCCTAAAACCTTATATCCATTTTATGAAACAAAATAACTCCTCTAACTGCCAACACCTCCGATGTAACCCGGTGCATATTTCTATTACTACTTCAGCCTCCACTAACCATATTCCCACCCTAAGTCGCTTTTATGGTATGGGGCAGACGTTACTGGGAAAGACCCCATAGGGTCCTTTGAGATTGGTTTTGTCACCCCTCCAGCACCCCTTCCTTCTCCAAGATCTCCTCCAAATGAAACAACTATCTTGCCACTACCTAATGACAAAACTAAAGTGCACATAGTGGAAGTCAAAGACCTAAAACAAACCCTGGCCATCGAGACTGGACACCAAGAAACGAATGCCTGGCTGAAATGGATCAAATATTCAGTTTGCACTTTAAATAAAAGCGACTGTTACACCTGTGCAATGGGCAGGCCAGAAACCCAAATAGTTCCCTTCCTGCTGGGATGGTCTAACCAACCGGGCATGGACTGTATAGTAGCTCTCTTCCAGCACCCCACAGCCTGGGGTAATAAGTCATGCACCACTCTCTCACTGCTTTTCCCAAAAGTCAAAGACTGCCCTGTGGGTCAGCCCCCAAGGGCCATCTGGCTCCTGGCCTCTGATGCCAATTTTACCTCTTGTCTCTCGTGACGGGGAAAACTTGCATCTTTCGGGAATCTAACGGGATGCAGTGAATCCGAGCCTTTTTGAGAGCTCACCAATCCAACTGCCCTTGTCTATCCACGAGCAGATGTTCAGTGGTAATGCGGAGGACCTCTACTGGGTACGCTGCCAAGTAAGTGGAGCAGCACTTGCGCTCTAATCCAACTGGCCATCTCTTTCACCCTGGCATTTCATCAGTCCGACAAAAAGTCACCCTCTTGGGAAAAAAAAGAAGCTCCTCAAGGGTCTTTTGACCCCCATGTCTATATAGAGGCAATTGGAGTACCACGAGGAGTAGCCAATGAATTTAAAGTTCGAAATCAAATAGCTGCCAGGTTTGAGTCAGTCTTACTTTGGTGGTCTACTAGAAACAAAAATGTAGATTGTATAAACTATATATATTACAATCAACAAGGATTTGTTAATTATACCAGAGATACCATTTGGGGATAGCTGAGCAATTTGG
This sequence comes from Pongo pygmaeus, assembly GCF_028885625.2. Taxonomy (NCBI): domain Eukaryota; kingdom Metazoa; phylum Chordata; class Mammalia; order Primates; family Hominidae; genus Pongo; species Pongo pygmaeus. The sequence goes on along the minus strand of NC_072391.2, from coordinate 69,573,060 downwards.
TCCCACCAGCCAAATGGCCTGGGAAAACAGGATAGCTCTTGACATGACATTAGCAGAAAAAGGCAGAGTTTGTGTCATCATCAGAGCCCAATGTTGTACTTTGATCCCAAATAACACAGCTCCCGATGGAACCATTACCAAGGCTCTACAAGGCCTCACCACCTTAGCAAATGAGCTGGCTGAAAATTCTGGAATAGATGACCCCTTCACAGGTTTAACGGAAAGATGATTTGGTAAATGGAAAGGACTTATGGCCTCTATCCTCACTTCCCTTGCAATTGTTACAAGTGCACTCATCCTTGTAGGCTGTTGCATCACACCTTGCGTTTGTGGGTTAGTTCAAAGACTCATAGAAATGGCTCTCACTAAAACCTTCTCTGTCTCTCCCCTTCCATATTCAGACCAACTTTTACTCCTAGACAATCAAGAAGAGCAACAAAGCCAAATCTTACTAAAACAATTTGAAGAGGAAGACTTATAACAACAAAAAGGGGGAAACTGTCAGAATAAAAGAAAGGTTCCTCTTCAAAGATCCAACTTTCTTGTCATAGGCTGTAAACCACCTTGCTCCAAACCTTAACCTGTAACCTTTACCCTCTGCCTTATTTGAGAAAGATTCAAGCGCATAGCCAACTGGGGTCAGCCTAGACTGTGCGGTCCAACCCCAGCCAATGGGGGAAAGACAAAGAAGCAGGAACTGCGTTAGGGTTAGAAACCTGTTCTTCTTTGTTAGGTGAGCTCTTGCGACTGCTATAGGCACGGGCAGCACCCTTCTGCAGAAGTAAACTCTGCCTTGCTGAGAAACTTTTCTTCTGAGTGCTCCTCTTCCTCTGCGGCACTCAGAAATGAGAACTTATTTCTAACAGGAGGAAGAAGACATGATAATTTTGCACACACAGGTTCTGAGTTTTGGCTGGTGGGCTGAGTGCTTACCATACCTCAAATACTGTATGATCTGGGCTGAAGAACAGAAAACCCAACTAACAGTGACTTAGGCAAAAATAAATTTTATTCTTTCACAGAAGGCTGAGGGAGGCAGGTCCAGAGTTCACGAAGGAGCTCAATAACATCAGGGATCAGGCTCTTTTTGTTCTTCTTAGCATATTGATGTTTTATCTGGTGCTGGGCACCTCGTGGACCTAAGATGGCTGTTGTAGCTCCATGCATCATGATTAAACCAGAGACAGGAAGTGTACGATGGAAGAGGACAGAGGTGATGGCCTCCTCCTCATCCTTTTGTCTTATTCCTGGAGTGATTCCCTCCTTTTATCAGCAGGGACACAAGCAGTGCCTGGCAGCCTTCCCTCTCTCCTGTATGAGCCAGAAGCAATACTCATGGCACCCCTCCCTGCAGGAAAGGGGTGGAATGGAGCCCCTGGCAAAGAGGGCTGGACTTGCAGTGACAGTGTTGCTCTGAACAGGACTGGGCTTCTGTTGGCGAGGAGGTCAGCGGCTGCTAGGCAGGTCACAAGCTGCCTCGCCCATGGCTCCCCAGCTCTGCGCCTACCCTCTCCTTTTAATAAATCTGTTTCAATAACCACCATGAGGTTTAAAGAGGGGCAGTAACTTGCCCACGGTTGCGCCAGGCACCCCTGGAAGAGCAAGAATTCCTCAAAAAGTTATTAAAACAGGCAAATCCCATACAGGTGACATTTCTCTCTAACAATGCTGACATCTCTTTTAGTTTTGAGCCTTAGTAATACAATTTTCTGCCTCAGGAAGAGGCAGCAGCTTCTGGGAAAAATCTGCTCCTGCTAAAAGTGGCTCATTCATTGTTTTACCTGAACAGAGTGGTGGATGGTAAAGGTTCAAATTCTCACTTTTCATATTACATTTTATAACATAAAAAATAATTAAATGGGCCGGGCGCGGTGGCTCACGCCTATAATCCCAGCACTTCGGAGGCTGAGGAGGGCGGATCACGAGGTCAGGAGATCGAGACCATCTTGGCTAACACGGTGAAACCACGCCTCTATAAAAATACAAAAAATTAGCCGGGCATGGTGGCAGGCGCCTGTAGTCCTCGGGAGGCTGAAGCAGGAGAATGGCATGAACCCAGGAGGCGGAGCTTGCAGTGAGCCGAGATCGCGCCACTGCACTCCAGCCTGGGCGACGAGTGAGACTTGGTCTCAAAAAAAAAAAAAAAAAAAAAAAAAAAAAAAAAAAAATTAAATGAGCCAATACAGACTGGAGATAGGAAAGCACGAGGGATGTATGAGTGGAGGAACCGGCAAAGGGGTGTGTGTGTGCGTGTGTGCATGTGCGTGTGTGTGTGTGTGTGCGCATGCATGCACCCAGCTAGGGTAGAAAATAAGTACTTTTGCTTCTATGGGAAGTGACTTTCCAGTTCACTTGTGTTATCAAATGAACATGATGAAATCAAATTGTACTAGCCAATGTTTGGGAGGGTTCTGTATTAAAGGGATAAAGAAAAACATTAGAAAGAGAAGTTACAAAAATCACTGTGGGGAAAATGAACACCAACGACTTGGCTGCTCTGAGGCTCACAGGGAGTAGACAGTTAGGCATCCCAGGTCATCGGAGAACCAGTGGGGTCTTTTCCTCAGGGGCCGGGTTTTCTACACGAAAGTCAAACCTCTTCTCCTCTGGGACACATGTTTCCAAAGGACTCCAGAAACACAGCACAGCTGGATTCAGGTACTGTGTCAAGATGCGCCTTTTTCTTCATCTTTGACAGCAATTAATGTACTAAATGTCTTGATAGAGAAGGTCATATTTGGGAATATTCTTGGGATCAATAGGACTTTGGACAATAAGCTTCCCCCTCATTGCTCCTCGATAGATTACTTCAATCAAATCTATGAAGTCTTGTTTGGTTTTGAAGCTTCCCACAAACTTAGTGTGATCTGGAGATCTAGACAGCATAGAAGAGAAACAACTGCTCTAAGAACTTTGAATAATCACTCATTGAAGACTTTCAGGATAAACAAAATGAACAACAGCTTTGTTATTTTCTTCTTGTCAATGAGACTTCAGACATAAAGCCCAACATTAATTTTTCAATCATTTTTTTCCATTTAGTAAATGACTCAACCCAGTGCTGTGGGCCACTAGCATGAAAGCTCTGTCATGTGAAAAGATTCAGCTTCAAATCTATTGTAGTCACAAAATCTATTTTTATCACTTCTCAAATCACCAAGTAGAATTCACCAAGTGTTGGAGTGTGCATTGTTTCTTCGTTTGCTGTTGTTGTTTTTGCCTGGGCACTGTGCAAAGCCCATTCAGTACGCATTGCCTTTAAGTTCTAGTCACTTATACTTTTAAGTGGTAGGTATTAACAAATTGTTTTTTTAGAAAAGTATCTCAAACACCAGGTATGTTACTGTAAAAATTTTAAAGCAAGAAATAAGATCATGGATGAGGCCAGAGGTCACTTTTCAGTGTCTATCCTTCCAATTGTATGTGTGTGTATATATGTGCCGATACATACTTCTTTTTTCCCAACATTGGGAATTATGTCATACAAATTATTCAGTAATATGTTTTTTTCTAGCTAACATATATTTCTTTCAGTTGTTAAATGTGCATCTACAACATCATATTAAAGTCCTGGAAGTGTAATTACTGGGTTAAAAAGTTTAAAAACTTTAAAGTATTTGATACATAATGTTGAACTGGCCCCCTTAAAAGGTTGTACCAAATTAATACTTACATCAAATGTGTTCCAGTAGAATAAACAGCTTTAAAATACTTTGTGTTTTGTTGTTGTTGTTGTTGTTGTTGTTTTTTTGAGATGCAGCCTTGCTCCATCACCAGGCTGGAGTATAGTGGTGTGATCTCTGCTCACTGCAACCTCCACCTCCCGGGCTCAAGCGAATCTCCTGCCTCAGCCTCCTGAGTAGTTGGGATTACAGGCACCCACCATCATGCCTGGCTAATTTTTTTTTTTGAGACGGCAGCTCTGTTGCCCAGGATGGAGTGCAGTGGCGCAATTTCGGCTCACTGCAAGCTCCGCCTCCTGGGTTCACGCCATTCTTCTGCCTCAGCCTCCAGAGTAGCCGGGACTACAGGCACCCGCCACCACGCCCGGCTAATTTTTTGTATTTTTAGTAGAGACAGGGTTTCACTGTGTTAGCCAGGATGGTCTTGATCTGCTGACCTCGTGATCTGCCTGCCTTGGCTTTCCAAAGTGCTGGGATTACACGCGTGAGCCACTGTGCCTGGCCATGCCTGGCTAATTTTTGTATTTTTAGTAGAGATGGGGTTTCACTATGTTGGCCATGCTAGTTTTGAACTCCTGACTTCAAATGATCCGCCTGCCTCAGCCTCCCAAAGTGCTGGGATTACAGGCGTGAGCCACTATGCCCAGCCTAAAACACTTTAAAACAGATTAATATTTCACATACTTTCAAATAAAGACAAAAAGGGTACACAGATCTAGATAAGTGGACACATCAACCACAGTAAGAAATGATCAGAATCATGGATGTATCCAATCATCAATATTAAGCATTGAGATGGTAATTGGATGGAGTGGAAGGCATTAAAGAGGATATCATGTTACTTATTCTTGACAGGCTTTGTTGAAGAATGATTTAAAATTCTCTCAATGGCGAAAAGCAGGAAACTTTGCAAGAGAGAAGCACATCTTAGTTTGCTGGAAGGAATGCTTCTTTTATAAATGCCACTTACCAGTCCAAAAGCTTAAGAAAAACTACATGTTTTGTTTCAAATGAAATTCCTGAGAAAATTTTAAGAGTTCTTTATTTAGCTAATATAGCTATTTTATATTTTATACACTTATGGATGGTAGTGCTTTGCCAACTGTAGTATTTCTTCATACTTAAGTTGGAAATTAAAATTTGACAAACCATGTGTATGCACTATTAAAAAAATAAATAAAATTTGACAATCATACCTGAAGCACTCTCATTTTGTAGCAAGGTTTTGCATAACAAATTAGAGAGTGCATCAATTGAGGAAACAGTACTGATATAAGACTCACAGAGCTAATATCACATGCAAATAGGCAAGCTACTGAAACTGCTTACCAAAGGAAACTTACAAGGTTGCAATTAACTTCAGATCAACTGCACTTACCCATAATCCACTTTCATATGCTGCCCATTGAAGAAAAAGACAGTAGACGGAATATAACTGATGTCAAAATACTGTGTATAAACTGGAGTGTGGTCCACATCTACCAGGTATATAGCAGCCATTTTACTTAAGTCAGAAGAGGTCTTAGAAAGCTGCAAATGACAAGAGAGACAAAGGTTACAATATGAAAGGCAGCTAATGTTTCTTCTGTGAAACTTATTACTACAACAGAGTGTTTTGTTTGAAAAAACTCCTGGGCCAACAGTCTAGCCCATGTGGCTCCCACATTAGACAAAGCATAACCCCATCCTCCAGAGTCTCATTCACTGCAGACGGGCTTAGAAGGGAATCTTGGGGAAAAACTGTGTGAGGTTAGGAAGGGACCTTGGGGAAAACTGTGTGAGGTTAGGAGGGGACCTTGGGGAAAACTGTGTGAGTTTAGGAGGGTGACAGCATGGGAGTATTCCTGTCTATTCATTGTGGAGAGAGACCTAACTCAAGAACTAAGACCTCTATCCACCATTTCTACTGCTGCCATCCCGTGTTAAGAGCTGAGCATACAAATCCTTGGGGAAAACTGTGTGAGTCTATTTCTTTCTTTAATTTCTTTCTTTGAATGCTTTTATAAAAGTAGCCCATGCTCATTTAAAACAACACAACTTAGAAATATGTAATGTGGATACTGAAATTCCCTAACATCTCCTTCCTCCCAATCCTCCCAGAAATAAAAATCATGATAATTAGTAGCAGACACTTATATGACATTACTATGCGGTAACTGTCCTAAGTGCTTAACATTTGTTAACTCATTTAATCCTTACATCATTCTTATAAGGTATATGCTATTAGAGTCCTCATTTTATAGATAGGGAAACTGAAGCACAGGAAAGTAAAGTAATTTGCCCCAAGTCACACAGCTCCTGAGCAGTAGGGCTGGGATTTGAACTTTGGCAGCGTGGCTTCAGTGTCTACATCACTGACCTCTGTGGTATTTCCTCCTCCCTACGACTGAAGGTAGAATCCTCTGGTCCTTTTTTCCCCAGGCTAACACATCACACCCTCATTGTAACCACGGAAATGAGGATTTGTACGCTCCGCTCTTACACGGATGGTAGCAGTAGAAATGGCGGTAAGAGGTCTTAGTTCTGGGTTAGGTCTTTCTCTGCATCAGGCACATACTGGAGGCAGCACACTAGAAAAGATTATTTGCAGCTACAGAAAACTGAGTTCAAATCCCAGCTCTGCAATATAGTGGATCTGCACCTGTGGGAAGTTACTTGACCTCTCTGGCATTTTTTTTCCTACTGAGAAATGGGGCTACTATTATCCTACTATTGCGAGCACTGAAAAGATAGTGTTCACAGATGCTTGTTAATAGTTTTCTGCTTTTCCATCACCTTGTTGGTGAAACAGCATTGACAGCTGCTAGTGGGTAAGGACATCCAAGACAGATTCAGCACACACAGATTTGGGGGTTTGGCTCAGGGCAGGCACACAATCAGCTCTTAGTGAACTAACAAATGAACAGCTATATACCCAACCCTGACTACTCCCTCTCATGTACTATTCAGATGCTGAAGTGAGAATATACAGATTATTAATAAAAACCATTTATTTTAGACATTCACTTACAATATCATCTAGCTGCAGACAGACAGGATCTTCATCTCTCCCAAACCTGAGAACCAACACCTTCTCAGCAGTACTTTTTATCGCCTGGTCTACTTCCTTTTTGCTAGTCAGCTTGGGCAGTAGGAAGCTCATCTTGAAATAACCCAAATGTGAATCCTCACTGTCACTCCTGAAATAAAGGTGCAATGTTTAAAGACAGTTTAGATTAAGCGCGTGAGCCCTCATTAAAAAAATTAATTCACAGAGTAGCTAATGTATTCACATGGTATAAAAGAAACATTATAGAAAGGTAATACTGTGGAATTTCCCTCTCCTTGTCCCTGCTCCTTGGGCCCAGTTTTCATTGCTCCCTCCCCTGCGCCAGATAACTGCTTTCATCAGTTTCTCATGTATCTTTCAGAGTTTTGTTACGCATTCACCAAAAAATACAAATATGTGTTCCGATTTTTTTTTTCTCTCTCTCCCCACCCCCAAAAGACAGCCTACTGTATCAGTGTTCCAGCATGAAAGTGATGACACTCTCAACTTTGGTAATTTGAAGGCAGTTTAATTAAGGCAGGTGTAGAAACACAACACGGTAAAGTGTACTACTTTGGGGCTGGTAACAGCAGGATGCTGTACCCATCCCTAGGCCCTGGGAGGAAGAAGCCATGGCAGGAAGCAGTTATAAGAATTGTGTGGCAGAAAGAGGTGAGTGGAGAGGACGTTATATAGGAGGGCAGCCTGCTGTTAAGTGCTGCAGCCACTCTCCTCCCTCCCTCCGACCTTTGCTCGTGCAACCGCTGGCTGACTCCAACTGGAACCAGAGGGCAGGGGCCTGTTGAGGCAGGCAAGCCTCCCCGTCCCAGAGCAGTCTAGAGGAGGATGAAGAATGGCTGTGGAGGGACCAATGGCAGATGTTCGGCGCACACACTTTATCTACTCTTCAGCACTTTTCATTATTTCAAACCTAACCTATGAAGATTGCCCCATATCTCTATATAGAGAACATCCATATTCTCTCTGTCATGGCAGGATATTATTTCTTGCATGTGTTACACTTTTTAAACAGTCCTTTATTGTATACATTATATTATTACAAGTCCTGGCTTAAAGATTCTTGGTGGGCACCTTACTAGGTGCACCTCATTACATGGCAAACAGATCAATTAAGAGTGTGTGTGAAAACTACAATACCATAACCAAATCATAAAATACTGAGGTACAAGGGGCCTAATCCAACCCCGTCATTTTACCAACTAGCTTGCTTACAGTTGCACTTTCTGCTACAATGACAAGGACTAGAATACAGGCCACCCAATTTCTAGTCCAGGGGTCCTTCTACTACAATAAGCTACTTTCATGATTGGAAGAAATTTCATTTTTGAGAAACTCTTTGACAAAGAAGCTTAGTTTTGTGGTCATCAATAAGAGACTCCATTGAGATGGTCGGTATTTCGAATTCAGTTCCAAATATGAAAAGGGAGGGTTTCGTTTCCCATATTTTTTGTCACAAGTCACATTTTAAGATACGAATTAGGCCATGCTCACGCCTGTAATCCCAGCACTTTGGGAGGCCAAGGTGGGTGGATCACCTATGGCAAGGAATTCGAGACCAGCCTGGCCAACATGGTGAAACCCCGTCTCTACTAAAAATACAAAAAATTAGCTGGGCGTGGTGGCATGCGCCACCTGTAATCCAAGCTACTCAGGAGGCTGAGGCAGAATTGCTTGAACCCTGGAGGCGGAGGTTGCAGTGAGCTGGGATCGCTCCACTGCACTCCAGCGTGGGCAACAAGAGCAAAGCTCCGTTTCCTCCCCCCCCCCCAAAAAAAAAGGAATTATTTAATAAAAATTCACATAGGAAATAAGATAGTTCCAGCAATAGGTCATACTTTAAATAGGGACATTGATGGCCCAAAGGGACGTCATCAGATGTGAGCAGCAGAACAAATTACCAATGAAAGGGAAGGTCAGAGAAGATGGATCTGTCCCACTAGAATTCAAACAAACAGCAATTCCTCTGTGTTACTGATGGAAAGGAGAAAGTAAGGGGAGAACAAAGTTGTTAGTGGCGAGGCTAGGGATGGAACTGGACAAATGTTGAAAGGAGGAGAGGAAAACTGAGACCACATCTAAGAAAATGTCCATAGTAAATGATACCCACAGAGAATTCCCAAAAGAAGAGGTACAAATGGACAGTAAATAAATTGAAAAGTTAAGCTTTACTAGTAAGCAAAGAAAAGCAAATTAAAAGATATGTTTACAAAGTCAATGAATTGGCAAAAATTAAACAAGATAGTGGTAGGTGCAGGCACAGGGAGTTCCTGCTGGAATGCAGACACAAAACCTTTCTGGAAAGAAAACTGACATACTCTTTGACCAATAACTCCACTGTTTTCCTCGCTCCCTCTCTTTTTCTGAGGCGGGGTCTAGCTATGTTGCCCAGGCTGGTCTCAACTTCCCAGGCTCAAGCAAACCTTCCGCCTCAGTCTCCCGAGTAGCCGGAACCTCAGGCGCGCCACAACTGCAGAAACACCAAAAAAAGAAAAAAAGTTTGAACTCAACTTTTGTACAGAACCTTACTACAATGTATTCCAGAAAAACAACGGGAAATCAGTGGTCATCTCTGCGTGTGAAAGCATGGGTGATTTTTATTTACAGCCGGGCGCGCATCTCCATTTTCCAAAATATCCGATATATATATTTAAAGTCACCAGTGTTGCGCTGCTCCTGGCCCACAAGCGCTAGGGACCCCAGCACTTACCTTACTCGTCCACGCCGCCTCCCTCCCTTTCACTTTGTGGCTGTCAGCAACCACTTCTCGGAAGAGCCCGGGCGCGGACAGCTCCTTTCATTAGCCCCAAGCCGGACAGGACCCCAAGGCCAAGTCACCCAGGGGCTGTTGCCTAGCAACCCTCGTGACCCCGCTAGCGGGAAGGAAGCCGAATAGAAAACGCACAAGCGCAGAAAAGAAACTCCCGGTCGTCGGTCAGCCCCCCTGAACAGTCCAATAAACAGAAGAGCTTCTAGTCACCGCCCACCTTGCTCGACTCTGACCGGAAGCTAGGCGTCTCCTCCGCCCGTATTAAAGATGGTCGACTTTTTCCCCCTCCTTTTCCTGCCCCCAGACTAGAGGCGGGATGTAGTCTCTTAGACTAAGAGTGATTGGTCACAGGAGACTCGGAAGTGTCTCTGATCAGAGCCCCAGAGGAGGCCTTGAGAGCCTGTTCGCGCGCCGTTCCACACTTGAATCCAGGAATCGGCGTGTTCCAGGCTACTCTCTATGGTAGCTTTGGGCGGATAGAGGGGGCCGCGCAAGGTATTAAGGGACAATAATGGCCGCTTTCAAGGTGTGGATTTTGGCTCCTTGAGCCTGTCTGAGCGAGGGGTGGCAGCGCCGGCGCCCCAGAATCCGGGACAGAAGGGTCCCAAGAGTCGCGCTTGGTGAGGTGAGAGTCCCTTCTTCCTTCCTGGCCTGCCCTTCTATAATCATGGCGGCTCCAGGCGGCGGATATTGGTTCCCTGCTCAGGTCCGGGCCCCAGCTTGGGGAGTTCCTCTGTCGTCCCTGTCACCCACCTTGCCTTACTCACCTCAGGGATGCTGTATCCGTCCTGGCCGCCTTGGCCTTCCTCCTTGCTCTGGTCAAATCCTGCTGCCTGGAGCGGCCTCGCTGAGATCCAGGGATGCTGCCTGGAGTGGCCTTGCTCCCTCTCCCAGGCCTCCGCTTTAACCCACCCCAGACTGTCACCGAGCCCGAGTAGGACTCCTTGTGTCTTCCTCTGCTCTCTCACAGTGTTATTTATACCAGGCAATCTGGTGGGCGATCTCTTCTACTAGAATGGCAGCTCCAGGTGGGCGGGGATTTTTGTCTTGTTCTCTGTTGCTATCGCCGAGAACAGCAATTGGCTCAGGGACGCCCTCAGTGAATAATTGTTGAATGAGTGAATCCAGGTTCTTTCTTCCCTGGCTTTCTCGTACGCCTTGTAGTTTCTTTGCCGTTAATCCTTCTCAAGAATCTTGCTCTTTAGCTCCTTATTTGTTCGTCTCAGCAGCTAATGAAGTCCTCTCTGGCTGACTCCTTGTCCTGTGTTGCTGGAATCTTCCCTTGCTGTCTCCAGAAATGTTTGGGTTCCTGTCCTCCTTTAATAAGTTTAAATTAATTCTTTTTTAATTTATCAAACGCTTATTTTGCTAGACATTGAGCTACAGCAGTCAACAACACATCCAGTGTTCTCTCACCTGCGTAGAATGGCAGTCCAGGGTACCTTTCCTAGTTTAGACAACTATTGAGCAGAGCCTGTGTATCTTTACCTTCTTGTGTGGATTTCCTCACATGCGCACAGATGTCACCAATATGCAGCTTTCTTTTTTTCTGTTCTGCCTGATGGCATTTTCAAAATGTAACTTTTGTTTCTGCATTAATATTATGTGTCCAGTCTGTTTGGCAATACTCTATAGAGCTGTGCATTTAATTAGAGTTTGGTAAACAATTCTGGATTCTGGTGGCATCTCCTTTGCTTTGCTAACTTGTTGGAATGAGAGGAATTATCCAAGCACCCAGAACTGGTATATGTTGATGAGTGGCAGATGTGTAGTGAGAAGTAAAGAAGAGCTTGTTCCAACTTGAGTGCCAGAAGTCTTGTAGCCACTTAAATACTTCTCAGTAACACCTTTCCCTACCTGCTGTTTCTCATAAATATTTTTGATGAACATGGATTGTTATTAAACTGATTTTGGCTGCTGTGAGTAAATTGTTTTCTGTAAAACGTAGCTAGGCCAAGAAAAGCCACTAAAGTATGGAGAACATGGATGGTAGCCTTCTGCCCCATCTCTATGCTGCTGTACCTGTTGTTTAAAGAGAGGAAGAGGTAGAACTTATTTAAAAAATGGGTGAGGGACCAACAGTATATAGGAGGATAGCAAATAATATAATGTAGTAGTTACATTTATGTTAACTGTTACGGTTACATAAAGAGCTACTGTTTATGGTTTCACATACACTTTTTGTTTGAGTCTCACAATAGCTTCATGGATTAGATAAGGTACACTTTTTGTTTGAGTCTCACAATAGCTTCATGGATTAGATAAGGTAAAAATTATTTCCATTTAATAGATATGAAATTATGGCTAAACAAAGATTAAGTTATTTGCTTACCATCATACGGGTAGAAAGTGTCAAGAGCCTGGTTTCTAATTGAGGTTTCTGACTCAAATTTAGTGGTGTTTTCCCTACACCCCGTTACAGCTGCTGACATCAGGCTCTAGAAAGTGTCCGTTAGTGAGGCCTTTTATTGCCTCTTGGATCTGTGTGGGGGGTGGGGAGGAATGTATGGTGGGGGTGTGTGTGTGTGTGTGTGTGTGTGTGTGTGTGTGTATCTATTTTGGTGTTTATTGGGGGTTGGAATAGGAGGATCTTTGGAGATTGTCAGTGACTTGATGGAAGGGTCTTGGAGAGAGGGAGCAAAAGTAGTCCTGGTCTTAGGGGGAGATGGGGAAGATTAATCACCTAAATATAACCATAACTGCACTTATTCTGGGATATAGTAGAGCTGAGCCTTCTCCAGTACCAAATGGTTTGCCTTCCTTCCAGAGAAATCCCAGATCCTGTGATGGAGGACACCAGTGAGGATGCCTCGATCCATCGATTGGAAGGCACTGATCTGGACTGTCAGGTTGGTGGTCTTATTTGCAAGACCAAAAGTGCGGCCAGCGAGCAGCATGTCTTCAAGGCTCCTGCTCCCCGCCCTTCATTACTGGGACTGGACTTACTGGCTTCCCTGAAACGGAGAGAGCGAGAGGAGAAGGATGATGGGGAGGACAAGAAGAAGTCCAAAATCTCCTCCTACAAGGACTGGGAAGAGAGCAAGGATGACCAGAAGGATGCTGAGGAAGAGGGCGGTGACCAGGCTGGCCGAAATATCCGGAAAGACAGGTAAAGGCCTTAGGATGGGTTAGCCCAGAGGGAAGCGAATGGAGGCTGGAAAATAACATCTCATGTTTATCTCTCAGTTTTCCTGTTGGAGATTTAGAGCTTTATGATTTTGTTATGATTCTGTAATATTGAAGGTAGGTAGGAATTTGTGGGGAAAAACAAAGGTGACTAAAGACTAGATGGTAGAGGTTAGAAATGCCTTGGGTTGTTGCCATATGTGAGCCTGCTGTCCCAGGGAGAGAAAGTGGAAAAGGATAGATCACTTGTTTGGACAGCCAAAGGTTTTAGGGCAGAGTTTTTCTCCTGTGGAGGGGCCTTTACCAGTTGCTCTCCCTGTTTCAGACATTATCGATCTGCTCGGGTAGAGACTCCATCCCATCCAGGTGGTGTGAGCGAAGAGTTTTGGGAACGCAGTCGGCAGAGAGAGCGGGAGCGGCGGGAACATGGTGTCTATGCCTCGTCCAAAGAAGAAAAGGATTGGAAGAAGGAGAAATCGCGGGATCGAGACTATGACCGCAAGAGGGACAGAGGTAAACTGTCCAGCACAGTTCCTATTGTCCATTAGCATTTGAATAAATGTGTCAGCCTTTTTCTTGTTGCAGGAGTTTTTGCAACACCCATTTGTTAGGGAGTCCTATTTGCATGATGTCTGCCTGAGTGGTTTTGACCCTGCTGGGATTGGGAATAGTAGTTTAAGAAAAGAGCTGTTGCCTGTAACATAGCTGCTCTCCTTGAGTGTGTGGTCTTCGTTTTATTACGAAAATTGATGATAAAGGAGATAATGGGTAAATATGTATAAGAGACCAGCGTTTCTAATAGTATTGGTGATAGAGAAAGGACAGTGCTATGGAACAAAGCTAGACAAAAAAAAAAAACCACTGCTGTCCTTGCTCAGCATTAAGTTTTATAGCTGATAGAATTGTAACTATTAAAAAAAAATGATTCACTCTAAACTCGCACTAGTATTTTTTGAATTCTTGCTGGAAAATAACTGTTACTGTGGGTTTGAAACTTTCTAGGCAGTAACTATTTTTCCCCCTTGGGAGAATGGGCATAGGTGAGTTTCAGGAGTCCACGGATCACATTTGAGCAGTGCAGGTTGCGCCTGTGAGTGAGTGGGCAGCCTGTCCTTTCTCTAGGGTGAAGATGGGTATACCTTAGGATGGGATGCATGTTTTTAAGCTTTGTGTGACTCTTCATAGATGAGCGGGATAGAAGTAGGCACAGCAGCAGATCGGAGCGAGATGGAGGGTCAGAGCGTAGCAGCAGAAGAAATGAACCCGAGAGCCCACGACATCGACCTAAAGGTAGACTCACTGTTTTGGTGGCTTGTGAGGATTCAAGTGTATAAAAGGCGGAGTGAATGACTCTTGTCTTCAGTGAGATTGCTGAGGCATTGAGTCAGAATTCCCGATTGTACCATGAACATATTGGGATAGTTGGTTCTGAGTCAGGTGAGCACAGCTCTGCACTTGGGGTGGATATGGTTCCTGTAAGGTGAGAGGCTGGTTTGCTGAATGGCCAGTTTTCCAAATGGCAGGAAAGAATAGGGAGCTGGAGGTAGAAGAAGTGTTTATTAAAAAGAACTATTTATATCCAAGAGGGGTGTGTTTGTAGAGGTAAAGTAAATATCCCTTAAAATGTTGTCATAAACACAGAATGAAAACTGGACCATTGGCTGGGTGCAGTGGCTCATACCTTTAATCCCAGCATTTTGGGAGGCTGAGGCAGGCAGATTACTTGAGGTCAGGAGTTCGAGACCAGCCTGGCCAACATGGTGAAACCCCATCCCTACTAAAAATACAAAAATTAGCCTGCAGTGGTGGCGGGTACCTATAATCCCAGCTATTCGGGAGGCTGAGGCAGGAGAATCACTTGTACCCGGGAGGCAGAGGTTGCAGTGAGCCAAGATCACACCACTGTACTCCAGCCTGGGCAACAGAGCAAGACTTTGTCTCAAAAAAAAAAAAAAAGGAAAAATATATCCTGGACCATTAAAAATTCAGATATCTTTAAAAACTGTCAAAACCGATCTTAACCATTATAGATATGTGCAAGGTTTAGAAATAGTAAAAGGAGTAAATTTGGGGAATTGACTTTTGGCAACTGGTTCTAGAGCCATGTCGTGGTTAAGTGAGATATTTCCTGTGGATGTGTCTTTTGTGGCCCAGATGCAGCCACCCCTTCAAGGTCTACCTGGGAGGAAGAGGACAGTTGCTCTGGCTCCTCAAGGCGCTCACAGTGGGAATCGCCCTCCCCGACGCCTTCCTATCGGGATTCTGAGCGGAGCCATCGGCTGTCCACTCGAGATCGAGACAGGTGATGTTCTGGGCAGAGCAGCCCAGTTTTGCTGGGTGGGCGGTAAGGGGCCTCGGCGAGGAGAGCAGATGGCGGCCAGGAGGACATGGCTTAGCTCAGTGACAGTTTTGTGATGCTGGTGCTGCTGTTCCCAGGTCTGTGAGGAGCAAGTACTCGGATGACACGCCTCTGCCAACTCCCTCCTACAAATACAACGAGTGGGCCGATGACAGAAGACACTTGGGGTCCACCCCGCGTCTGTCCAGGGGCCGAGGTGAGGCCTGTGGGGCAGGAAGCAGAAGAGCAGGCTTGCTTGCCCTAGCGAGGATGAGCAGGGGCTGCCCTTCTGGAGCTGTGTGGCCCTGCAGATCTGTCTGGGGCTGCTGGGGACAGGCCAGGGCATGGACTGACCTGCTCCCTGTGCTCCTCCAGGAAGACGCGAGGAGGGCGAAGAAGGAATTTCATTTGACACGGAGGACGAGCGGCAGCAGTGGGAGGATGACCAGAGGGTAAAGCTTTATACCTCTGAGGGGCTGATCGAGGCTGCTGGCCGTCCGTAGATGGGTGACCCTCTAGCAGGACTGGGCTTTGATGAGGGTACACCTGAGCCCTGTTCAGCCCCAACGCCCTGGAGTCTCTTTGCAGAGGCATAGGCGGCACGGTGAACCCTGTCACTCACTGCAGTAGGCTGACCTAACTGTTCTGTTATGTGTTGGTGCCACCATGTGGTAAATCTAAGAAGTGCTGTCGTGATGGGCTGCCCTCCAGTCCTGTGTAGTCTCCCACTGTGGTTCTCCTCCAGATGGCACGTGGCTGCAGGGAGGCCTCTCCTGCACCGCTCACAAGGGTAGCTCCACTGCAGTAGTGACTTCCTACCAAGCGTCCCCTCCTCTGTTGGCCATGTCTCGTGCATAAACTTGATCTGTCCCTCACTCCCTTGCTTTGCCTCCTGCCCTGCAGCAAGCCGATCGGGATTGGTACATGATGGACGAGGGCTATGATGAGTTCCACAACCCTCTGGCCTATTCCTCCGAGGACTACGTGAGGAGGCGGGAGCAGCACCTGCATAAACAGAAGCAGAAGCGCATTTCAGCTCAGCGGAGACAGATCAATGAGGTGAGGCTGCCTGCAGAAGTTGGAGCAGATTCAGAGCTGGAGGTAGAGCATGTGGGGAAGCAGCAGGTTATGCCCAAGTGAGGGCAGCACAGCTTGTCCCCTGATTGCCGAGAAGCCCAGATCCTCTGGAGATGGAAGAGGAGTGGGTGATGAGCCTTTTAGTAGCTTAAGGAAAGCCCCGGCTCGTACTTCTCTCTTTTGCAGTACTTCCTTGAGGGGAAGTACTGTTGATGGGAACAGGTGCATTGGGACCTGCCTCTGTGGTCTGTGTTCTTTGTGTCTCTGATGTGGGCTAGGGATACTTACCATTTGTGTGTCCATCTAGAGGTTCTGATTTAGATGAAAGGTGCTGGTGCTTGGAACGAAGTCCTGCAGGTGATTTGGGATCAGCACCTCTTCTGTCTTTGGAGCTGTGGGTAGAGGCCTGTGACATCTTTGCAGCTACCAGTGGCCTTCTGTCAGGACTTGATGTGTGGACTTACCTTGTAACCTTTCAGGACGACCTTTGGGGTGGAAATTTGAGTGTGGCTCCCATTGTGTCCTCACAGGATAACGAGCGCTGGGAGACAAACCGCATGCTCACCAGTGGGGTGGTCCATCGGCTGGAGGTGGATGAGGACTTTGAAGAGGACAATGCAGCCAAGGTGCATCTGATGGTGCACAATCTGGTGCCTCCCTTTCTGGATGGGCGCATTGTCTTCACCAAGCAGGTGAGGCTCCTCTGTGGCCAGGGACAAGACAGCTCAGCTCAGAGAGACCTGATGTGGGCCAGGTGCAGTGGCTCATGCCTGTCATCCCGGCACTTTGGGAGGCTGAGGCGGGTGGATCATTGGATACCAGGAGTTCAAGGCCAGCCTGGGCAATATAGTGAAACCCCGTCTCAAAAGTACAAAAATTAGCCAGGCGTGGTGGCAGGCACCTGTAGTTTCAGCTACCTGGGAGGCTGAGGCAGGAGAGTTGCTTGAACCTGGGAGGCAGAACCTGCAGTGAGCAGAGGTCACACCACTGCACTCCAGTCTGGGCAACAGAGCAAGACTCTGTCTCAAAAAAAAAAAAAAAAAAAAAAAAAAGCCTGATGTGGAGACAGAAAGAAGGGAGAAAATAGCCCTGCACCATGAGAGGGTAGCAGTCCCTTTCACAAGTAGGACTCTCATGAAAATGGCCTTCTTGCTGATTTTAATGGGCATTGCTCTTTCTCCCCACTGCTGCAGCCGGAGCCGGTGATTCCAGTGAAGGACGCCACTTCTGACCTGGCCATCATTGCTCGGAAAGGCAGCCAAACAGTGCGGAAGCATAGGGAGCAGAAGGAGCGCAAGAAGGTTGGTTTCTTGTCACCGTGTTTGAGAAGTTTATATGTATTTTTTTCTTATTTCTTCTTTTCAAAAGTCTTATTAGGCCCACAGATAGAAGGTAGGAGTCCCCTCTATCAAGTCCTTAGTCCCGACAGCTGCGGGGCCTGGTGTTGGGAGAGCTGGAGGCTTGAGGATTGGAATGTGTGGCTTGGTGCCACCAGCACTCTGGAGGAGTTTACCACCTGTGGGGTGAAGCCTGCTCTCCCCTGGGATTGATTTTCCATTGCCCACAGTCATGTGGCAGGATGGAGCAGACTGACCTTTTTCCTTTTCAGGCTCAGCACAAACACTGGGAACTGGCTGGGACCAAACTGGGAGATATAATGGGCGTCAAGAAGGAGGAAGAGCCAGATAAAGCTGTGACGGAGGATGGGAAGGTGGACTACAGGTGGGCAGCCTCTGCCAGCAGCAGATCAGCCTTGCTCCAAAGATGGGGGGCCCATGGGGGCAGTCGCAGCAGAACCCATCGACTTTGTGGCTCCTGAGTGGGAGACTCTTAGGATACCTCTCTGCATCTTCCGCTGTCTCCGGTCCCTTCCTCCTGGTCTCTTCACTGTCTTCCACTTTTCCTATATGTGATTCCTGCTCCCCCCACTGCTTCCTCTGGTGCTGGTGTTGTGAGAGGAAGGAGGCCCAGGGAGGTTAAGTAACTTGTCTGAGGTCACCCAGCTCGTCAGTGAGGGAGTTAGGATCAGACCCAGGCCGTCTCACATCAGAGCCACTCTGCTGAAGTGCCTCCCAGGTGTTCAGCGTGGGTAGCTGGGTTTTAGTCCCTTAGATTTCAGTTCACTATGAGAACTATTTTTAAAAGAGGTTCCAAAATAGAAAGGGTTGTCTTATTGGCCAGTGACTTCTCTGTTCATAGAGGCATCTAAGCAGATGCTGAGTTGGGATTCCTGCATTGGGCAGGTGGCTGGACTTATCTGTCCCTCCCTCAAGATCCTCATCCTTCAAATGCCCTCACGTTCTTCTGAATGGTCATCTGAGTTAATAATTCTCTCCACTCCTGTGTGAAATGTCCATATGAGAAGTTGGTACTATTGATCAGCCCTTATTCATCTCTAGTTAACTTAATTCCTTAGGTATTAGTTATTGGGTGACCAGGAGGGACTGGGTGAAATTAGAAATAGGAAGCTCAGCAGAGCACGGGGCAGCAGATCAGACAGGAAGTCTCTGGGGAAGGGGCTGGGGAGGGGCGTGTGGACAGTGTGGAGCACTGAACTGGTGTCTTTTTGCCGGGCAGCCTTGAGAAAGTGACAGTGCTCTGCGTCTCAGGTGTGTACATGTGTCAGACATTGAGAGCTTTCAGTAGAGGTTGCAGGTTACTGTTTAGTGGGGCTGTTTTCACAGTTCTTTGAAAACGAAACCATACAGACTGTGCTTTCCTGCTGTCCTGCCAAAAGGAGGGAGGAAGTTTGACCCACGTCGCGTGCTCTGTACCCTTACCTCCTCACAAGGCCTGTGTGGCTATTTTAGCCCTTTAGGTGTTGTGCTGAAATTGCCCAAGGGTATTTTCTACAAGTTAGTGACCTGGGGATTGATTTCCACTCCTCTTCTGCTCACTCTGTTTTGGTTAGAGGGTTTGCTAGCATGGTGATCTGTGACTCCTCCGATCCGTGTTCAGCTGGCTCTGTTGGACCCTGTGGTGTTGAGTGTCTTGTGGATGATGGATTCTCACGTAGCAGTTTCAGTCCTGAGGCCGATGAGAACCATCTCAGATTCCCTGGCTGCTGTGGTGTCTCAGACTCTTGCCGAAGTCCTCATTCCTGAGCGTAGGAAGGAGGGCAGTAACCCAATCAGGAAGGACAGCATGGAGCACCATGCAGGGTGTTGAGGTTGCTGTGTGTTCCTAGGACAGAGCAGAAGTTTGCAGATCACATGAAGAGAAAGAGCGAAGCCAGCAGTGAATTTGCAAAGAAGAAGTCCATCCTGGAGCAGAGGCAGTACCTGCCCATCTTCGCAGTGCAGCAGGAGCTGCTCACTATTATCAGGTAACTTCACCCGGGGCCCAGGAATCTAGTGTTAAATCAGGGGTGCCCTTGGTCTCCCATGTTTACCCAGGAGCTCTTTTTCTTTTGTGCATTGCACCCAATGGAGAAGGGAAATAATTTTTTCCTCTGACCCCATGCCTGGGGTATACTGCACAAAGTAACGGGATGGCACCATTTTGTTTTAGCTCACCTGTTTAAACCTCACCGTATTCCAGATGTTTCAGGTGGTATCTCAGTAAGAGGCTGTTTTCCCAGTGAAATTCTCCCTTCTAAACCGGCATGCTCCCTGGATAGCTAGTCATGGGGATAGGAGGTAGCGGAGTCTTCGCGGAGGCCGGGCGTTGGCCTTCCACTTCGGCTGATAAGCCCTTTGCCTGCTTGTCCTCGTAGAGACAACAGCATCGTGATCGTGGTTGGGGAGACGGGGAGTGGTAAGACCACTCAGCTGACACAGTACCTGCATGAAGATGGTTACACGGACTATGGGATGATTGGGTGTACCCAGCCCCGGCGTGTAGCTGCCATGTCAGTGGCCAAGAGAGTCAGTGAAGAGATGGGGGGAAACCTTGGCGAGGAGGTGAGTGGGCATGGGGGCTGAGCCGTGTAGTTATTCCCTAGTAGCTTCCACCCATTTTTCTAAAGGGTGTGATCTGCTAAGACTCGGACCCCAGTACGGGGTGTGCTGGTGGTGAGCCAGTGGCCAGGGCATCTGAGCCATCTCTCTGACCTCCAGGTGGGCTATGCCATCCGCTTTGAAGACTGCACTTCAGAGAACACCTTGATCAAATACATGACTGACGGGATCCTGCTCCGAGAGTCCCTCCGGGAAGCCGACCTGGATCACTACAGTGCCATCATCATGGACGAGGCCCACGAGCGCTCCCTCAACACTGACGTGCTCTTCGGGCTGCTCCGGGAGGTGAGGGCTGTGTGGTTTGGTCTCTGTGCGTGTGGGGTGTTGACCAGCGCACCACCAGTAGCTAGTGGGGTGCTCCAGGTGGGCTGAGGGGGTCTCTGGTAGGCCAGAGTTTCCTGAGGCCTCTGGTTGCAGTTCAGACGCGGGTTGTAGTTTATGCTGTTCTTGCTTTGCTGAGGGTGGCTTGGGGTTTTCTGGGCAGTGGCTTCATTGCTTCAGTCTTCAGGATTGGTAAGAATTGAATAGGCCCATTTGTCAGCTTTGGCTTCTGTTTGCTCGGGGGTGGTGCTGATGGGACTGGGGGACAGGAGCCAAGGGTCCCCACCATGGGAGCCTCCGAGCCGCCTCTTCTCTCAGGTAGTGGCTCGGCGCTCAGACCTGAAGCTCATTGTCACATCAGCCACGATGGATGCGGAGAAGTTTGCTGCCTTTTTTGGGAATGTCCCCATCTTCCACATCCCTGGCCGTACCTTCCCTGTTGATATCCTCTTCAGCAAGGTATTGAGGCCACCATGTTATGAACTGACCCTTCCATGCCATGCACTTCTCTGATGAGAAGCCAGCTGGAGGGTGGAGGGTGGGTAGGGGACTGGGTTGGAGATTTCTTGGGGACCATGGGGCAAATGGGGCAGCCTGCAGCTCTGGGACTCAGGGACAAAGGACTCTGCTCTGGGTGAGGTTGTGTTTCATTGTTTCTTTGAGGCTGAAGTACAGGGCCCAGGGAGGCACTGTGCCCTCTTGTAGAGGCCTCGTAGTCAGGCCCATGTGGAGGTGTGGTGACCCTCAAAGTCCATGGCTCCAGCCCAGAGCAGTGCCTGGGCCACAGGGCTCCCAGAGGATGCCCGGCCTGCGCTTCTAGTACCTCCCTCTGACTGTGTCCGCACTGCTGTTGCAGACCCCACAGGAGGATTACGTGGAGGCTGCAGTGAAGCAGTCCTTGCAGGTGCACCTGTCGGGGGCCCCTGGAGACATCCTTATCTTCATGCCTGGCCAAGAGGACATTGAGGTGCGTGCCTTGGTCATGACTGTGATGAGCGGGTGTGTCCTGCATATGAGAGGTTAGGGTTCCAGTGTCTCACAGCTCCTCCCTGGGCTCTCAGGTGACCTCAGACCAGATTGTGGAGCATCTGGAGGAACTGGAGAACGCACCTGCCCTGGCTGTGCTGCCCATCTACTCTCAGCTGCCTTCTGACCTCCAGGCCAAAATCTTCCAGAAGGTGTGACCGCAGGAATGTCCAGGAGTGGCTCCTGGAGTTCCCTAAAGGAAGCGAGAGGGGATGTGACTGTCCTGGCAGGGGGTGGGCTAGGAGGTAGGCTTTTCCCCCTCGTGGAGCTTTTCCTGTCTTGAGGGACTCATTTTTCTCTCCCTGTATGTCCTGCTCTAGGCTCCAGATGGTGTTCGGAAGTGCATCGTTGCCACCAATATTGCCGAGACGTCTCTGACTGTTGACGGCATCATGTTTGTTATCGATTCTGGTTATTGCAAATTAAAGGTAAGAGAAGACACGGGAGGCAGGGCCTGGGTCTTCACCGGAAGCTAACTTAGCTGCGGGGTGGGAAGCCAGGGCCTCGCTCCTGGCCCGGATGTGGGGAGCGCGTGGAAGTGATGGTGGTGGGAGGAGGCTCACACTGACTCACTGTGCTTGGTTCGTTTAACCCTTGTAATACTCGATGAGGTAGAAAATTTAATGGTAGCACTCACAGAGCTGGTGTTTGTGGGGAGGACTTCTTCAGGTGTTCATGAGAACATTTCTAGAGGCTCCTGGCTCTTCCTCTGCCATGTGTAGCAACCAGTGCTTGCCTTTGTCTCAGGCCTCCTTCCACTTTCCCCTCACTCTGTCCTTTGTCAGCTCTTTGCCGTCTCCTCCTAGGTCTTCAACCCCAGGATTGGCATGGATGCTCTGCAGATCTATCCCATTAGCCAGGCCAATGCCAACCAGCGGTCAGGGCGAGCCGGCAGGACGGGCCCAGGTCAGTGTTTCAGGTAGGAGCCCTGTGCTAGCCTGCTTTCCGGGGCAGCGCTGGGGTTGCTGAGCATGGAGCCCGGGCGGGGGCGGGTAGGATGCTGGCGCTAGAGCTGGTCCCCAAGGCTGGAAGCTGCTGGCAGGGCTGCCACTTGTTAGTCCTTTCATCCTATGCTACTGAGTGGAAGGAAGGAGTGGCTTTCCAGGGATCTCTGAGGTCTGAGGCCAAACTACATGGATGTAGGTACACATGCAGGTAATTACAGCCTGCCTCCCTTCAGAGGGTAGGTCTGGACAAATGATGCCATTGGTTCTTTTTTATTTCTATTGTTCTCTTTCCCCGTTTTCTTTCTTTTTTTTTTTTTTCCAATTAGAGACAGAGTCTTGCTCTGTCCCCCAGGCTGGAGTGTGGTGGTGCAATCACAGCTCACTGCAACCTCGATCTCCTGCAGTCCAGTGAGCCTCCCACGGGGCTGAGACAGCAGCAGGCACCACCACACCTGGCTACACGGGGCTGAGACAGCAGCAGGCACCACCACACCTGGCTACACGGGGCTGAGAGAGCAGGCAGGCACCACCACACCTGGCTACACGGGGCTGAGAGAGCAGGCAGGCACCACCACACCTGGCTAATGTGTTCACATTTTGTAGAGATGGGGTCTTGCTATGTTGCCCAGCCTGGTATTGTGAACTCCTGGCTTCAAGCGATTCTCCTGTCTTGGCCTCCCAAACTGTTGGCATTATAGGTGTGAGCCACTCTGCCTGGCTCTCTCCCCCTTTTTTGTTGCAATTAAAAAAAAAAGTAGTGTATTCACTATAGAGCGTTAATGAATATAGAAAAATATCAAGAAAATAAAACCCAGCCATGATTCTAGTCCCAGGCCTATTGGTTCTAGAAATGAAACAGATGGCTGGGCGTGGTGGCTCATGCCTGTAATCCTGGCACTTTGGGAGGCCGAGGCAGGCAGATCATAAGGTCAGGAGTTCGAGACCAGCCTGGCCAATATGGTGAAACCCCATCTCTACTAAAAATACAAAAATCAGCTGGGCGTGGTAGTGGGTGCCTGTAGTCCCAGCTACTCGGGAGGCTGAGGCAGGAGAATCGCTTGAACCCGGGAGGCAGAGGTTGGGCGACAGAGTGAGACTCTGTCTAAAAAAAAAGAAATGAAGCATGTAAGAGGCTCCAGAAGAAGGGCTAAATTGGCAGATTGGAGTTTTGAATAGGTGGAAGTCAGTGATTCACTGAAGTAGTGGGTGGGGAGAAGAAATGAGAATTTCCTCCCTCCCTGTGGGATTTCATCTGTACTGGCTGCTGTGGGGTTTCCTTGTGGTGAGAAGATGGGGTCTTCTCCCCGGCAGGCTCTACACCCAGAGTGCCTACAAGAATGAGCTCCTGACCACCACGGTGCCCGAGATCCAGAGGACCAACCTGGCCAACGTGGTGCTGCTGCTCAAGTCCCTCGGGGTGCAGGACCTGCTGCAGTTCCACTTCATGGACCCGCCCCCGGAGGACAACATGCTCAACTCTATGTATCAGCTCTGGATCCTCGGGGCCCTGGACAACACAGGTGAGGCGGCCCTGGGAACCTCATGGGTGCTGGCACTTGACTTCCTTCTTCCCTCTACTGTCCCGTCAAATATCCGAGTTTGCTCATCTCTCCTAGGTGGTCTGACCTCTACTGGGCGGCTGATGGTGGAGTTCCCGCTGGACCCTGCCCTGTCCAAGATGCTCATCGTGTCCTGTGACATGGGCTGCAGCTCTGAGATCCTGCTCATTGTCTCCATGCTCTCGGTCCCCGCCATCTTCTACAGGCCCAAGGTGGGGCAGCGGCCGGCTCCCCTCTCTCCCCAGAGGGCTCGAGGAAGCGTTGGGGAGGGGAATGGCTTCTCTCTGTATTACTGAAATGGAACAGAGGGCGGAATCAGAGTTTCTGAAGAATGATTTTGCTGTTCTCGGTTAAGCAGGTTGGGGTAGGGGAAAGGAAGGGCTGGGCCAGTGGTTCTCAGGGAATGCTTTGGAAATTTGCAAGAGCATTTTTTATCTTCTAGTATGGTTGCTCTTGAGCCCTCATGTTTTACAGTAGACCTTTTTAAAAATTATTTTAATTTTTCTCAAATTGTCAGGGCAACCTATTGACATGTTTGAAGTTCTTTGTGTGGGTAGGTGGTAGTGTTACAACCTCTGGGATGCGCTCAGTGGGCCTGGACCCCCCTGTACTTAGAGTGAAGGTTCTTTTTCCCTTCCTAGGGTCGAGAGGAGGAGAGTGATCAAATCCGGGAGAAGTTCGCTGTTCCTGAGAGCGATCATTTGACCTACCTGAATGTCTACCTGCAGTGGAAGAACAATAATTACTCCACCATCTGGTGTAACGATCATTTCATCCATGCTAAGGCCATGCGGAAGGTAGGGTGGTGGATGAGCAGGATGTTGGGATGAGGGGAGGGTCGAGAGGGAAGGAGGGCTCCCTCCTGGTGCCTCCATGTCCTGCCCTAGGTCCGGGAGGTGCGAGCTCAACTCAAGGACATCATGGTGCAGCAGCGGATGAGCCTGGCCTCGTGTGGCACTGACTGGGACATCGTCAGGAAGTGCATCTGTGCTGCCTATTTCCACCAAGCAGCCAAGCTCAAGGTGAGCCCAGGAGCCCAATGGGCCCCTCTCAGCCTGATACGCGTATAAGGGCAAAGTTCTTCCTTTCCCCTGGTGTGGTTCTGCAGATCTGGGCTTCCCCCAAAGGCTGTGTCAAGACAGTGTTAAGGGATGGGGTCGCCGCCCAAATGGGTGGTGTTTTCCTGACGTGGCTGCCTGTTGTGTCTCCTCCCTAGGGAATCGGGGAGTATGTGAACATCCGCACTGGGATGCCCTGCCACTTGCACCCCACCAGCTCCCTTTTTGGAATGGGCTACACCCCAGATTACATAGTGTATCACGAGTTGGTCATGACCACCAAGGTGAGTCTTTTCCAAGGTGCTTGCGTAACGCAGGCCCCCTGTCTGGCTGGGCTTTGAAGCCCTTCACTGCCTTCTGGCGTGAGCTTTTAGCCCGGGAGCCTTGAGGCCACGTGCATTGCTCTGCGGGGCGTGTGAGGTTGGTTTTCATTTGGGGACTTGGGGAAGCTCTGCACAGGGTTGACCTCTAGACTGCAGTGACCTCAGCCGCGTGGGCACGATTGTTCCCCACTTGCTGCTTGGGATGAGCAACCCCTCTTGGTGTCATTAGAAGGATTTTCAGAGGGGTTGGGCCTTTTCTCTTAGATACTAGGGGCATTTTCTCAAGTGTGGAGGAGTTTGGATGGGAGTATCTGGGGTTTTTCCTTTCCTTTTTTCAGCCTTGCAGGGCCAGGGATTGGGCCTTTCCCATGTGGCTCCTAATTGTGGAACCACTCTGGGAGGGACATTGGCCCTCCTGTGACCCTCGCCTCCCTGCCCTTCTGCCCGCAGGAGTACATGCAGTGCGTGACCGCTGTGGACGGGGAGTGGCTGGCGGAGCTGGGCCCCATGTTCTATAGCGTGAAACAGGCGGGCAAGTCACGGCAGGTGAGGGTTCTGTGCTCTCCGCGGGGGTGCTGTTTGCCTGTGGGGTCGATGTTCCCTCCGCTTGATATTGAAGACTTGTGGTCAGTCATCTAACCCACTTACTTCTCTCTGCAAACATAAAGGCTGTGATCCAGCAGGCTGGATCTGTCTGATTCCCCACCACCCACTCCAGTTGTTTGGTAGGCTGAGCCTTTAAAAACAAAACCAAAAAACTCATTATTGAAAAGTCCAAATATTCACGAAAGTGGGAAAAACAGTACAACAGGCCACCATGAATTCGTTGCCTTGCCTCTATAATTGTCAACATTTGTTCAATTTCACTATTCCTACCCCACTCCACACACATCCATTTTTTTTTTCTGGAATATTTTAAAGCTTATCTCATATATTATTCATCCATAAATACTTGAGTATGTGTCTCTGACTAAAAGGACTTAAAATTTTAAATATAACCTCTGTGCCGTTATCACTCATAAAAAAATGAATACTTAATGTCACCTAAGTCTCCAGTCCGCATTTGGATTTCTCCATTTATCTCAAAGATAACTTCTTACGATCGATTTGCTTGAATTAGGATCCAGACATTGCAGCTGCTTATGTGTGTTAACTGTTTCATTTTAGAACAGGCTCCACCCCACGCTTTTTTTCATGACATTGATTTATTGGAACAGCCAGGTCATTTGTCCTGTCGAATAGTCCGTATGATGTATTTGCCTCATTGCTTGCTCACAGTGGTGTTTAACCTGTGCCTGTGTTTCGTGCACTTGCTGTAAGCTGGCGATGAGTCCAACCGCTCGATTAGATCCCGGCTGAGCTGCGTGTGGCAGGGATGCCTGCATGTGGCGCTGTGAACCTCCTCTTAGATGCCTTCAGGAGGCGTATGAGGTCTGGCGGCCCCACCTTTGCTGATGGGAGGATGGATGAGGGGCCCCAGTGGTGGCAGCCTGCCTCTTCCCTGATAGGTTTTCACTGCTCCTCCATCTTGAGGTTTTAGTGTCTGTTGATGGCCATCGCCTAGATCCATATTTAGGGTTGCAAAATGGTGCTGGGCTTTGGCTTACCCCTTTTTGTAGCATAATTCTTCCCACACCAGGCTCCCCTGCATCTTATGCCTGTCCGTTCCAGCCAGCAGGTAACATCTTCCCTGTTTTTCTGTGCTTCCTGGCATAGTTGTGAACTTGATTTTTCAAAAAAGAAGGAAATGTAAGTACTTCCTGGATTGAGGGATGACTGAGTTAGGACTGATTGTCCAGTGTCTTGAGTCAGTGAAAAAAGCAGGCCTCAGCTGCAGAAGAGAAGGCGGCTTTGGTACTGAGGCAGGCAGCCATGTGGAGCACTGGCCTGGTGGATGCAGCACCTGGTTTGTGGCAGGGACTTGGGTGCCGACGAGGCCTCCTTCCTTAGTGGTCCCCAGTAGGCTCAGCCAGGTCTGTCCCTCTTCAATAGGAGAACCGTCGTCGGGCCAAAGAGGAAGCCTCTGCCATGGAGGAGGAGATGGCGCTGGCCGAGGAGCAGCTGCGAGCCCGGCGGCAGGAGCAGGAGAAGCGCAGCCCCCTGGGCAGTGTCAGGTGAGCTCTGGCCTTCAGACTCTGGCTGGGGTGGCACCCATCCCAGGAGGCTGCCAGAGACCAGGCCCTGATGCAGGGTCAGGATTTATGGGAAGGTGCATGTGTGAAGGCAAACTGGTGACAGAAGTTGCTTGTGCATTGGGTGGTCACAAGGATGTGTGGGAGGAGTTCCTGACAGCTTTAAAGGAGTGACAGTACACCTGCAACTCCCGGTCATTGGCAGGGATTCAGGGCCTGAGGCGGCCTGGAGTAGCAGGACGGGTGTCACAGCTTTACTCAGAAGCGAGGGGGTTGGAAACCACAGTGCAGTGGTGAGAAGTGCGCCTTGGGCTTCTGTGTCTGTGCTGGTCCCTGGAGTTAGGCCAGACTTGACAGGTCGCAGGCACAGGCCTCCGTGAGACCGCCCTCACTTCAGATACCAGCTGCAGGTGTGGACACCATCCTCACTTCCAGCCAACCCTCTACAAATCTGGGGATCCCTATGGACCCCTGCAGGTTCAGTATTTGCTAGCATGACTTCCAGAACTCCAGAGAGTGCTGTACTTATCATTATAGCTTTATTATACCAAAAAGGTACAAATTAGAACCAGCCAAAAGGAGAGATGCATAGAGCAAGGTCTGGGAGGGTCTCAAATGCAAAGCCTCGTTTGTCCTCAGGACCACGTCCCCCCGTGGCACACTGATGCATGACAGTATGACAGGTTATTGCTAGCCAGGAAGCTCACCTGAACTTCAGTGTCCGGAGTTCTTATCATCGGGGTTCCGTTACTTAGGCATGAATGACTGAATCATTGTCATGTGGTAGAGCTCAGCCTCCAGTCCCCCCTCCTCCCCAGAGGTGAGGCTGATAGCACGTGGCTCAGAGCACCAGTGCTAACCCTGGGGCAGAGAGGCCAGCCTGCCTTGAGTCATGTTGTTGGATAAACTCAAGGGGTTCACCAAGAGTCACCTCATTAGCATAATCTCTCAAACGAGGGCTGAGGGGCCCCCATGAATAGCAGACACTCCAGTCACCTGGGAAATTCCAGGAGTTTACAGTTGCCTCCCAGGCACTGGGGACAAAGGCAGGCTGCTACACAGTTGGAGTGGAGGCAGTGAGGTGGAGGGAAGCTGCTTTTGTAGCTCCCCTAGGGACTGTGGGAGGAGTTGTTAAAATCCGATCTAAAGCGTATCAGAATGAGTGAGCTTCCTTGATTACGTCGCCAGTCGAACATGGGGACGGCAGGGGAGTGAGAATGTGCCGGGGAGGAGATCCCTCGGCCCCAGAGCTCCCTACCACGGGTTAGGAACAGTAAGTCCTGGGGCTCTGCATCCTCCTGCCCTCCCTGCTGGGGGTGAGGGCACGGTGTTTCCTGATCTTTCCTGCTGCGTCTCCAGGTCTATGAAGATCTACACTCCAGGCCGGAAAGAGCAAGGGGAGCCCATGACCCCTCGCCGCACGCCAGCCCGCTTTGGTCTGTGAGCTGAGGCTGTCCCCAGAGAGGATGGCAGCAGGTATTGGGTCCTGAGCCAGATGGCGGGAGCCCTGAGGCTGCCGACAAAGCCCTTTCATCTGAGGACTTTCATCTGTGCATATCACAGCCCCCCAGGGCAGTTCCTGCTGGACCAGACTCTGTGGCAGGAGGTGGAGTTCTTCCATGCAGGAGCGCGGCATGGCGGGAGCCGGGCTGCAGAGTATCCGAGATGCTGCCGGGGCAGCGGGAGGTGGCTGGACCCATCGCATCTAAAACTGGCCCAGGACACTTGGTGTATGTGTGACTTGGCTGTGGCTATGTCTTTTTTAATCCTTGTGTAAAGCAGCAAAAAAGACCTAAAGGGAATTGTAATTTGGTTATAATTCAGGATTTGGAAATAAATTTATTATTTGTAAAACATGACTGCATGTCTGACTTTTTCCTTCACCCTCTTAAATCATGTAATAAAGGTGGCGGGTGCAGAAGCCTGCCCTGACTTCCCTTGCATGGGTCGTCCTGGAACTCCGCCCTTATTTCTGCACAAGGCAGGCCAAGCTCTGAGGATGCGCAGCTGCTCCTGCGGCTGGGGGGCACTGGCAGGTCTGCCTTGATGGCCAGGTCGTGGGAGGGAAGTGAGCAGGAGTCCGCCCCAGCCTTCCCCGGGGTGGTTCGGCTGCTTGAAAGAGGTCCATGGGATTGCTCTGGATGGCAGAGGGTAAGGGTTGTCCATTGACTGGAAAACAGTCTAAAATGTTGCTTATTGATTTTCACGTAAAAGGTGACCCTTACACCAGAATCACCTGTCTTTTCTCTTTTTAAGCAGTCTCAAGTCTGCTGAGGTGGCTTTTGGGGTGTTTGGCCCTTTCCACTAACCATGGTCTGTATGTTGTGATTCCTCCAGGCTGGGCTTGTGCCAGGTGTGCTGGTTGGCAGGTTCTGTGTTGTGGTTGAGTCACAGACAGGACTGGGGCTCGGAAGCACCTTGATACCAGGCCAGTGCCGGCATGAGCCCTGTGGTGCGTGGCCTGCTGTGCTGTTCTGATCCCTTTCTCCCTCTGTTCCTGGGATTTGCATTTCTATGTTATAACTCAATAAATGTTAAAATGTAAGTCAATTTTGTGGGTGAGCTCAGAGGCCTAGCTTTGCCAGCCAGCACCAGCTACCACCTCTGCCTCCATTCTTCCCTCTAGCCCCCTTGGGGGAACGCAGGTGGAAATGGGCTTCTCAGGGCTCCGTAGTGAAGAGAGGGCTGCCAGCACTTTGCCTAGGAAGCCTTCTAATCTTGGCCCTAGGTTGGAGGACTAGAAGTTGGCTGATGTGTGACCTATTTACAGACTCAGGCAATGGAGTAGGAAAAAGATTGAGGTTCTAGTTAACAGTTATTATTAATAAGCTGTGACCTTGGTCACAAACTCACTAAGTCCCTTAGATAAAAAAATAAGGTCAGAGAGGCTATTAAAACAATGGGTCCAACTCAACCATCTTATTTATAAGCAAGGAACACCTGGTAAAGGATACTTGATACATGTGGGTGCTACAAGAGGAATGGAGGGGTCCCCTGCCCACAGCAGCTCCCCCTGAATTTGCCACGGTACTGGAGCTTCTGCTCAAGGCTCTGTCTCTTCCTGTTTCCAGTGTTTTTTTAAATTACAGACCCTTTCCATTCAGATCTTCCTTAAAGTTCCTTCCAGCTTTAATATTCTGAGTCTCACTGTCTTTTCTTCAGATGGCAACTGATTGTTTTTCTAGAGGTACAAAAGCATACCTATGACAACATGGTCTCTAGCACCATGGCCCCATTGTGGACTCCTGAGTCTGGCTGACCCTTGTTATTGTCTGTATTTTTTTTTTTAGTGTAACCATCCTAATGGCTGGTATCTCATTGCAGTTTTGATTTCCACTTCCCTAGTAATTAGTGGTGTTGAGCATCTTTTCATGTGCTTATTATTGGCCATTTGTTTATCTTCTTTGGAGAAATGTCTCAAGTCCTCTTCCTTTTTTTTTTTTTTTTGCATTGGTAACTTTTTAAAAATTTTTAAATTTCAACTTTTATTTTAGATACTGAGGGTACACATGCAGCTTCATTATATGGGTATACTGTGTGATGTGGAGGTTTGGGGTATGGATCCCATCACCCAGGTAGTTAGCATAGTACCCAACAGGTATTTTTTCAACCCATTTCCCTCTCTCTAGTCCCCCCAAGCAAGTAGTCCATAGTGTTTATTGTTCCTATATTTATGTCCCTGTGTGCTCAATGTTTAGTTCCCACTTATAAGTGAGAAGAGGTGGTATTTGATTTTCTGTTCCTGCAGGAATTAGCTGAGGATTATGGCCTCCAGCTGCATCCATGTGGTTGCAAGGGACATGATTTCATTCTTTTCTATGGCTGCGTAGTACCCCACGGTGTGTACGTACATTTCCTTTATCCAGTCCACCGTTGCTGGGCACCTAGGTTGATTCCATGTCTTTGCTATTGTGAATAGTGCAGCGATGAACATGCGAGTGCATGTGTCTTTTTGGTAGAATGATTTATTTTCCTTCGGGTATACGCCTACTCATGGGATTGCTGGGTCAAATGGTAGGTCGATTTTAAGTTCTTTGAGAAACCTTCAAACCTGTTTTCACAGTGGCTGAACTAATTTACATTCTCACCAGCAGTATATAAGTGTTGCCTTTTCTCACCAGCCTTGCCAGCATCTGTTATTTTTTGACTTTTTAGTAATAGCCATTCTGACGGGTGTGAGATAGTATTTCATTGTGGTTTTGATTTGCATTTCTCTGGTGATTAGTGATCATGAGCATTTTTTCATATGTTTGTTGCCTGCTTGTATGTCTTCTTTTGAGAAGTGTCTGTTCATGTCCTTTGCCCATTTTTTAAATGGGGTTATTTGTTTTTTGCTTGATTTGTTTAAGTTCCTTATAGATTCTAGATATTAGGCCTTTGTCAGCTGCGTAGTTTGTGACTATTTTCTCCCACTCTGTAGGTTGTTTATTCTGCTGATGGTTTCTTTTGCTGTGTAGAAGCTCTTTAGTTTATTAGGTCCCTCCTACCAATTTTTGTTTTTGTTGCAATTGTTTTTGCTGACTTAGCCAAAAATTGTTGGCCAAAGCCGATGTCGAGAATGATTTCTTTTTTTTTTCTTTTCTTTTCTTTTCTTTTTTTTTTTTTTTGAGACAAAGTCTTGCTCTGTTGCCAGGCTGGAGTGCAGTGGCTTGATCTCGGCTCACTGCAACCTCCGCCTCCTGGGTTTAAGCAATTCTCCTGCCTCAGCCTCCCAAGTAGCTGGGACTACAGATGTGTGCCACCACGCCCAGCTAATTTTTGTATTTTTAGTAGAGACGGGGTTTCACTATGTTGACCAGGATGGTTGACTTCGTGATCCGCTTGCCTTGGCCTCCCAAAGTGCTGGGATTACAGGTGTGAGCCACCACACCTGGCCCGATAACGATTTCTTTCTTTCTTTTTTTTTTTGAGTAGTAGTCTCGCTCTGTTGCCAGGCTGGAGTGCAGTGGTGTGATCTCGGCTCAGTGCAAGCTCCGCTTCCTGGGTTCATGCCATTCTCCTGCCTCAGCCTCCCTAGTAGCTGGGACTACAGGCGCCCACCACCATGCCCAGCTAATTTTTTTTCTTTTTTTTAGTAGAGACGGGGTTTCACCGTGTTAGCCAGGATGGTCTTGATCTCCTGTCCTCATGATCCGCCCGCCTCGGCCTCCCAAAGTGCTGGGATTACAGGCGATAACGATTTCTATAGTTTGAGGTCTTGCATTTAAATCTTTAATCCATCTGGAGTTAATTTTTGTATATGGTGAAAGATAGGGGTCCAGTTTCATTCTTCGGCATATGCTCTGCCCATTTTTGAACTGGGTTGTTTGTTTTCTTGAGTTTTAGGAGTTCTCCATATATTCTGGATATTAACATCAGAGATATGATTTGGAAATATTTTCTCCTATTCTGTGGGTTGCCTTTTTACTCTGTTGATATTGCTTTTGATGCACAAAATTTTAAAAGTTTCATGATGTCTAATTTGTCTATTATTTCTTTTGGTGCCTGTGCCTTTGGTGAACTAATCACTGCCAAATCTAGTGCCATGAAGGGTTTGTTCCATGTTTTCTTCTATGAGTTTTATGGTTTTAGTGGCTACATTTAGGTCTTTGATCCATTTTGAGTTAATTTTTGTATAAGGTGTTAGGTAAGGGCACAGCTTTATTTTTTTGCATGCAAATATTCAGTTTTCCCAGCATCATTTGTTGGAAAACTAAAACAAAAACTATTCTTTCCCCATTTCATAGTCTTGGCATCCTTGTCAAAATTATTTGACCATATATGTGAGAGTTTATTTCTGGGATTCTTTCTAGTCTATTCCATTGGTTTGTATGTCTGTCTTTTGATTTATATGGCAGTACCACACTATTTTGATTACTGTAGGTTTGTAGTAAGTTTTGAAATCAGTAAGTTCTTCAGTTTTATTCTTCTTTTTTGAGACTGTTTTGGCTGTTGGGTTCCCTTAAGATTCCATGTGAGTTTTAGGTTGAGTTTTCCTATTTCTGCAAAAAAAAAAAAAATTGGGATTTTGACAGAGATTACTTTGAATCTGTGGATCACTTTGTGTATACTGACATCTTAATATTAAGTCTTTCAATCCATGAACATGGGATGTGTTTCTGTTTATGTCTTCTTTAATTTCTCTCAGTAATGTTTTACAGTTTTCATTGTACAAGTCTTTTACTGCCTTGGTTAATTCCCAGGTATTTGTTTATTTTTGATGCTATTATAAATGAAATGAAATTATTTTTATAATTTCCTTTTCAGATTATTAATTGTTGTTATATAAACCTGCAACTCATTTTTGTGTGTTGACTTTGTATCCTGTTACTTTGCTGAATTCATTATTAGTTCTACCAGGCTTTTTTTTGGTGGGGGGGTGGTCTGTAGAGTCTTTAGGGTTTTTTACATATAAGATTTGTGAACAGAGATAATTTTACTTCTTCCTTTCCAATTTGAATCCCTTTTATTTCTTTTTCTTGCCTAATTGCTCTGGCTAGAACTGCCAGTACGATGCTGCATAGAAGTGGCAAAGTAGGTGTTCTTGCCTTATTCCTGATCTTAGAGGAAAAGCTTTTAGTCTTTCACCATTGAGTATAATGTTTGTTCTGGGTTTTTCATATGTGGTTTTATTATGCTGAGGTAGTTTCCTTCTAATCCTCATTTGTTGAATGCTTTTTAAAAAAATTCATAAAAGAGTGTTGTTGTAACCATTTCTTTTTAATATCAGCTGTTCGAACTACTTTTTAGGAACTCAATTCCTTGGTTATTTCTTAACAAATTATAGGCAGGCAACACTCAGTTTCTCTGCCCTTCCTCGTGTCTTTAGAGAAACTGCACTTCTCTAAGTCCATGCCCTGTACTCAGCCAGGTCTTCTGCCTGGCTGGGCTGTCCTGTCAAAGTCAGATGGCTGGGTAATATGTCGATGTTTTTCTGGCTCTGCTACCAATTAGCTCTCCGTAACTGACTACCTGCTTTGCTCTGGTGTAATCACGCCACAGGAAGTGAAAGATAACTTTGGAAAGATGTATAACATTCAAAGAAACCAGAGATTATCATTTTGGCCAACATATATGAAATATTTTTGTAAATTATAGAGATAAAATCCCTTTTTAGTAGACTAGGCTGGGGATTTTAATGGCATTGAACTTTAGTTTGAATAAAGTAAGCCACAGGCTAGATTAGTACTAGATTTTTCAATCTTTGTTTTCTCTAGAAAACAAACCCATATTCTAAACCACATGGGGGAACATAGTTCAAAGAGCTTAAACAGACAACAACTATCATAACAGAAACTACCAGAGATGCCTGTCACTCCTAGCTCACACTGCATTTCTGGAACTGTCCTTCCCAAGTTCCATCAGGGGCATCCTATGTAACATGTTAGTGTTCCTATTAGCAGTGAACTTTCTTGGCCTTTATTAGGCCCAGGAAGAATATTGAAGAATCCTTGCTAACCAGTGGGTTTCTTCCTTCACTTTTACTGCCCCACTCAGAAGTGTAAGATCTTTCATTTCTTTCTCTTACATTAATATTACCCTAGTAGTGAGTTGTCTCCACTTCCTATAGACTAGAAATATAAATTCTAGACATGTACTCAGTTTAACAAAATCCTACCAGAACAAAATATTAGCTGTCCTTGGAGTTTGTCATAATGGAATTTCACTTGTATTGAGGTGGCTGGGGAAGGAAAATAAAATTGTTAGAAGGAGGAATGGAATGTGGAGCCCCGTGGTGGGGTGGGGGGTGGGGGCAGGTGGTGTGCTCTTGCTCCCCCATTTGGAAAATACAGCCCTTATTGCTCTTCCTTTCTTTGGGGTCTCAGGATTACTTCCTTTTTGGAGTTTTTAGACTTTCTCTTTTTAAGTTTCAGATAGTAATGGAGAGAAAAGAAAAAGGAGCTACTTATCATTTTTGTTGGTTTAAAAACGAATCCAGAAGCTTGCATTGGGGATTATGGCTTCCCCATATATGGAAGAGACCAATATCTCTTAGAATCCAGAGAAAACAGGATGAACACGTTGCTGGGGGATTGCGGGGCAGAAATGTCTGCAAGACGCCAAGAGCTCACCACAACTGCTGTGCTCGTGCTCATGTCTTTATTTCAGTTTGGGCCTGGAGATGGTAGTATGGTTCTAAAGCTCACTCCATGGCAGGAAGTGGACAAAACTCAACAAAAGTTAGTGTCTTGCGAAATAGGCTGGGACTGTGATATATTCCTGTAAGAGCTGATCCAGGTCAAGAGAGAGGGAGGGCTGGGAACTCACTGTCCTCTGAAGAAACACGCGTGGAAATGCTGCTCAGGGCTAGATGTGGATTCTAGCAGTACGAGGAACCTGAGGGAACGGGGAGGAAATGAGAGTTTTGATTCGAGGAGAAATTAACGAGGTGATTCCTCAAGGGCTGGCCGCATGGCCAGGCAGCTCTGCCGCAGGGTGACTTCTTGCCTCTGGGGTAACATGGAGTTTACAGGTGGCAGGAAAGGCGGCTGTGGACCCAGGCTGGGTAGGTGGCTGGGGTGCTCTTATGGGGTTTCCAGACGTAGAAGGAAGATGCCTCTTCTACCTGTTCCCTAAAATGGGTCTGGGTCAGGGGAGGGGACAGGTCTGAGATACGAGGCACTTGGGTATGCTTCAGATGTTCTTAGATCAGAAGGGGTCTTAATTTGCCTCCTCCCTTTACAGATGTGAAAACAACGATCTTTGGTCCAAAGTAGCTAAGAAAATGACTTGAGGTCACAAAAGGCCTATTTTCTTCTTCCTACCTGAATTCTCAATCCAGTGATTTAAAGAAAAAAATCATACTTATTTTTTTGACAAATGGCAGACGTACCCGGGCAGTGGGGCATCCCGATGTACTTGGTGAGGTCCATTCTTTGACCCACATCCTGGGGCAACCCCTTCCAGCCCAAGGCGCCGCACACTTTCTCCCTCTGTGTGGACTCCGTTCTGCTCGGGCCTAGGGCTTTGGTGCATAGCCTTGCGTTCTCAGCTTTCGTCTTCTTCTCTTCTATCTCCTTCTTCAGCTTCTTGTTTTCCTGCTGCAGGTGGACCATTACATTGTGGAGGTGGCTGTGGGAAGGAGAGGAAGGACGGGTTGTGTTGGGGCTGCTGGCTCTGCTTGGTTCCCTGCTAGAAAGGACAGATAAAGGTGTCACAGGGAAGACAGCACAGATGCCCAGGTCTGTTCAGAGCTGGCCAGTTACACATGCTCTGTAGAAATGGAGGCCTACGTGTGTCCTGTGAAAGAAGCCCAGGCCTGGGGTCCGAGTGGACCAGGAGCTGGTACTCCTGCCCAACTCTGCCAGCTCTGGGCCTGTTTTCCTATCTGTCAGATGGGGATAGTCAGGCCTGGCTTGACTGATGGGATTCATATGAGGATCTGGTTTGATAAATGATAGAAATTTGACTTGAAGAGCCAGAAGGCTGGTAGGGACAACTGCAATCATATGTCCTCGGGTTCTCATGGCCGTGCCTTGGAAACAGTCTCACCCAGCACCAATGCCAAAGCCCGCATTCTCTCCGCTTCCCTTCGCCGAAGAGTCGGGAGCACAGGAGATCCCAGCTCTGTCAAGAACTTGGGTAAGTTACTTATCCCCATTTTACAGATGAGGAAATGGAGGCTGCCATGTAGAGGAGGGGAAAGATAATTTAGCGCATTCCCCGTGGCTCAATAAATAGCAACTTTTATTATCACTGTTGTGTGTCTCCAAACTAATGTTGAGGGCAGTGGGTGAAAGTGGGCTCTGAAACCAGACTTCCCACGTTGGAACTGTGACTCTGCCACTTATTAGTTTTGAGACCAGGGGCAAGTTACTTAGTTTCCCAGGTCCTCTCTTTCCTCATCCATAAATGGGGATCATGACTATACTGAACGCAGGAGGTCTTATGAAGATGAAATGAGCTCGTATGTGTCAACACTTAGTACCTCACACACAGCAAATAATATGTATTAGTTGAGCTACTATCATCATTAAAAGATGGTTTTCTTTCAAATAAGAACAGGAAAACTCAAGAGTGAGTTCTTTGTGAAAGAGAACTTCCTGGACTTGGCACAATAGAAGAAAAAGACTGACATTATCTGTTACCTTCAGAATCTGAAAACTTTTCTTTTAGTTACACCCTAGTAAAAAGTTTCGTGGTCTTTTCTAGAGGAAATCAAGTAGAGAATTCATCCTCAGCCTCTTCTCTGGGCATATGCTCTACCCTTTTGCTCTCTACAAAGCTGGCCAACCTTGAGGATGCCTCTTCCCCCGCCCAGTAGCCCCTCACTCCCAGTGCTGCTGGGTCTGGAGAGGAGGTCTCAGCAGTGCCCTCCTTCCCTGGCTCTCTGGCTCCCTCCTGTCAGCATCCCCAAAGCCTTCAATATCCCATACAGCTCATCCACATCCCGGCTTCTCAATTCATTGGCCTCCTTATTCCAAAGGTCTCATCCTTCTCTTCAACTCAGCCATGTACCTAAGGCCAAAGCCTAGAATAGGGCTTTCCACCTGGGGTGCCACGAATGGATTCCAGGCGTTTGCAGATGCCTGCAGCCCTTGGGGGCAGGCTCTGAGGCAGCCACTGCTTGGTCAGCTTTGTCACAAGTATGCCAAACAAATGTGGTTACTTTTATCCTTTTTTAGAGACAGGGTCTCATTCTGTCACCCAGGCCAGAGTGCAGTGGTGTGAACATAGGTCACTGCAGCCTCAACCTCTTGGGCTCAAGCAATCCTCCCACCCCAGCCTCCCAATTAGCTGGGACTGTATGTGTGCACCACCATGTCTGGTTAGGCTAATTTTTAAACTTTTTGTAGAGACAGGGCCTTGCTGTCGCCCAGGCTAGTCTTAAACTCCTGGCCTCAAGTGATCCTAAACTGTGGTCATTTTCTTTTTCACTTTTATTTTATTTTCACTTTTATTTTAGGTTCAGGGGTACATGTTACATTGGTAAACTCATGTCACAGGAGTTTGTTGTACATATTATTTCATCACCCAGGAATTAAGCCCAGTACCCAATAGTTATATTTTCTGCTCCTCTCCCTCCTCCCACCCTCCACCCTCAGATAGACCCCAGTGTCTGTTGTTTCCTTCTTTGTGTTCGTAAGTTCTCATCATTTAGCTCCACTTACAAGCAAGAACATGTGGTACTTGGTTTTCTATTCCTGTGTCAGTTTGCTAAGGATAGTAGCCTCTAGCTCCATCCATATTCCCACAAAGACATGATCTCATTCTTTTTGATAGCTGCATAGTATCCATGGTGTTACGTAAGGCATGGTTGTTTTCTAAGTATTCCCTGAGAAAAGGTTGGGAAGCGCTGTCCTAAGGCTTGTTGTTACTTGTTACTTCGCCACCTCCAAAATCTCAGTTTTAGACCTTCATACCTTCACCTCCATTCTCAAACTGGTAACACTCCTCGCATACCTCCCTCTTAGTGGACCCAGCTTTGAGCATGAGGGGAAGCAAGACCACAGGCCCCCAGATGACCAGGTGGAACAGAAGGGCTCCTCCAACCTGGCCTGCTCACCTGATGATTTCATGAAGAGATGTTCCTTGTTTGTTCCCTCACTTGGGATCTGTTAGAGCATCTCAGCTCCTGCCCTAACTAATCCAGTCTGCCTTTCAGTGCCTGTTCCCTGCTTAGCACCCTTGACCTCTGAGAACCATGAGAGCAGGAAGGAGCAAAAGGACTACTAAACTCCCTTTGGATTTTTGGTGAGAGAACTAAGGCCCTGAGAGGTCAAGTGATATGCCCAAGGTCACACAGATGCAGATTCGGGACCTGGGGGTCTTTCCAAAGCACCAGGCCTTTCCTGGGCTGATCCCCCTATCAAGGGCTAAAGCCAGCCCTGGCTCCCTGCTGACCCTTCTTGTCAGCTCCCAGGAAGCAGCCAGGGTGGTGTAAGATGACTTACTCCTTTTCACCACTCAGCTTGGCGATGTATTTCACCTGCTCTCGGAGCTTGTTTCCTAGTTTCTCATTGGCGACCCTGTAATAAAATCACAGGAGAAAAGAGCAGCCAGTCGCCAGCCTCCCGTGAGCAAGGGTGCGGTTGGCTGAATGGGATGCTGGGTTCTCAGCAAGACTGCTGCTGCATCCCAGGTCCCCCATGCACCACCCTGTCCCCAGAGCTCGGGCCTTCCTAGCACCTGGGAATTCAGAGGACTCTCTGAACTCAACTCCTATGCAAAATCCCTGTGAGCCCCAGGTGCGTTCAAGGGAATGAGTTCAAGGGGGCCAGGCAGTGAAGCTGGATCCCGGGATGGGAGGAGGACATCTGAGCCAATGTCCCCCTTCCTTCTTGCTGCTGAGCAAAGCACCCCTTCCTTCTTGCCGCCGCTGTTTCCAGGTCAGCAGAGGGCTTTCCAGGCCTGCCTGAAGGGTTGAGCCCTCCTCTACATCTTATTTCCATCCCTTGGGTGTGGGCTGAGACTGGATCTGTTTTCCAGGAGTGCAGGGGTGTGTGTGAGTAATCTTTGGCACCCATGTGGCTCCTCGGCTCAGTCCAGGCCTCGGACCCTGCCTTCCTTTTTCCTCCCATACTCACTTCTGCTGTTTTGCCCATTGCTCCAAGTTGGTCATAATCTGATCATTCTCTCGGTAGAGCCTATAGGTGTTTTTGGGCACAGACCGCTGGGGCAGGCAGCAGGGCTTGGGTACAAGAAGAAAACGAGACAGTCAGAGGTGGGAGCACAGGTCTGTCACCCCTCCTTCCGAGTCAGGCCTCTTCTATCTTCCTGGGAAAAGAAAACTTGACTCTGCTGTCCAACCCGAGGCCAGAGTTGTGGAGTTGCCACCAGGCCTTCCCCTCTGGCTTGTGCAGGTGGCATCTCACACAAAGGTGACATCTCTGAGAAGGCACCATTTATGGCAGAGACACATAGATTTGTACACTTATAATGACAGTTTTCAGTGTGAAGGCATTAAAGTGACTCCTAAAAAAGAAGTATGCTAAGCCAATTTTCTAACAGATGGAAGAAAAACATCTGGAGGAAGAGGAAGAGATGCCTTCTTTTTCTCTCTCTCTTCTTTTTTTTTTTTTTGACAGTCTTGCTCTGTTCAGGCTGGAGTGCAGTGGCGTGATCACGGCTCACGGCAGCTTAACCTTCCCCCGGCTCATGCTATCCTCCCACTCAGCCTGCCGAGTAGCTGGGACCACAGGCATAGGCCACCATGCCCAGCTAACATTTAAACTTATTGTAGAGATGAGGTCTTGCTATGTTGCCCAGGCTGGTCTCAAACTCCTGGACTCAAGCGATCCTCCTGTCTTGGCCTCCCAAAGTGTAGGGATTGCAGGCGTGAGCCACTGTGCCCGGCCTAAGATGCCTTCTTTGTAATTCAAGCAAAGGCCCGGTGGCCACCTGAGCTGTCCTGCGGCCTCCTGCCATGAACTTCACTGCTCAGGGAGGTGGGCCTGGGACAAGCCCAGAAGGTCACTTAGCCCATTCTACTGTAGGGTCCAGGGCTGCCAAAAGTGTCAGGATGTACTCTGGAAGGGCACCCAGTGGACTAGGTCAGGGGTAGCTGGTGTACCTGACAGTCTCTTCTCTAGAATGGGGCCTTCGCTCTGCTGAGTATCTATCAACAAAGCCACAAGAACACAGGTGGGTTGAACCAGCAGCTGTGGCCCTTGCTTTGTGCTAAATGGAGGGGGTGACCTTTCCTTTGCTCCCAGGCTCTCCCACCCCCACCAAGGGCTGTCTGGCATTTGGGTGGTCATAGGATGTGCCTGGAGGCACTGAGAAGAGGCACGCAGAAGCTGAGGCATGCCCACCTCCTTATCGTCCTCAAGGAGGTTCTCTTTCAGGGTGGCCATCTCCTCCTGGAACTCCCTGAGCTGCTCCTCTTTGGCTGCCAGCATCTTGAGGTCATTCTGGTGTTGCTTCTGCCACTGCAGCACCTGGCAGCTCATCTCCTCTAGCTTCTTGTCGAAGGCGTGCACCTACTCAGGAGAGCAAAGTGAGGAGGGGGACTCCAGCTGGCCTCCCTGACCCCAGGACCCACAAGGCCAGAGGGTGCTTCCGGGGCCTTGGGAGACGTGTTGGGGGTATTTTCTTCCCAGCGGCCAGCAGAGGGCACCCATGCTCCGATCTTTGCTGCCTCTGTCAGAAGTTCAGGGAGCCAAGAAAGTGGAGGGAACCTAACAGCCCAAGGGAATGGCTTAGTGCTAAATAATTCTGGATGCAAGAGGTGACCTTGTGGACCCCTACCAGGAAGGCAGCCCAAGCCCCTGGCAGCTCCTCACCTCCAGCTCACTCTCCTGGTGGAAGCCCCGCAGTTTTCTTAATTCCGTATTGAGCTTTTTCATCCTTTCCTCATAAGCAATGATTTCCTCTTCCAGCTGAGCTTTCTTCTCTTGGGTCTGTGTCAAGCTTCGCTGCAGGCTCTTTGTCTCTGAGGTCACATGATTGAGCTTCCGGAAAAGACAAAGAGGACGAATGGCTGTCAGAGCCTTTGACTCTCTCTGCTGAGTCCTGAATGGAGGAGGGTTCCAGTCCCTTCTCTGCTCAGGGTGACACAGACGGTCACCTTGCCTAGTCTCCCAGAGAGGGGTGGGAAATGACAGTGGTTGGTTTTCTGCACCCTGCTTTCTCCTCCCTACCCACTCCCTCCATTTCTTCTCTTTCCAATCCCATGAATTGATGGGCCAGCCATGATCAGCACAAGATGGGGCATGAATTTCCCTGACAATCCAGACTTTGGGAAAACCTTGCCCCCGAGTCACCCATGGGCAGAAAGGCTTGCTAGATTTGGTTTTGATCTTTGTCCTCTTCCTCCGCCCTCCACCCAACTCCAAGCCTCACAAAGAGAAAGCAGGCCTTCTCTGCACAGACATCCCAGCCCACACAAGGGTTTGAGATGGCTCCATAGACAGTCAATAGGCAGGAAATTGGCTCCTATGCCTCTCCCGCTACCTTGACGTTTCCTTGCCTGAAAACAGCCCTGGAGACTAGAGGGTGTGGCCTCACCTTCTCGAGGGCTTGTGTCAGGTCGTCCTGGCAGGCGGCTGACTTCCGGGATAATGCATCATAGGCTTCTTTGGTGATGGTGGTCTGGAGATAGTGCTTCTCCTTCTGCAGAGCTTTGTCCAGCTGGGCCTGCAGGCTCATTAAGGACTCCTTCTGAAGGGCTATCTTTAAGGAGGGAGAGCAGAACCGTCAGGGTGCCAGCTCAGGGTCATAGAGGCATTCTCTGTGCCTATAGGAATGAACAAGAGCTAGGCTCTCTCCTGTCTGCAGCAATCTGCAGAGTCCGTGTTAACACTCACATCTTCACTTCACCGCTGTAAAAGGTAGAGCTGTCTTTCCAGGCTCTTTTGCACCCCTCAGCCACATTTCCCTTTCTAGTTAGCATTTCCCTCAAACACCAGGAGTACCAGCGGTGCTGGGGCATGATATGCCAAGTACACAAAAAAGTCCCTTTCACATACTCTGCAGCCTTTAATAAAGACCTGGAATCTGATTTGAGGTTAGTGGACATGATAACAACGTTTCCTTTCTGTTTTATGCCTCGCTTAGTTCCTGATGTAATTCACTAGACTTGATGTGCCATGAAAGCAGGACTGTGCCTGTGTTTTGTTTCCTGCTGTTTCCCCATTGCTATAACTCAGGGCATGGCACATGACAGAGGTTCAGGAAATGCTCAAAAATGGTCTTTGTTGTGTCACGTGAAATATTGCATT
Source organism: Pongo pygmaeus (assembly GCF_028885625.2). Lineage (NCBI taxonomy): Eukaryota > Metazoa > Chordata > Mammalia > Primates > Hominidae > Pongo > Pongo pygmaeus. The sequence goes on along the minus strand of NC_072391.2, from coordinate 69,530,054 downwards.
TTTCGAGTTAGGGATCAATTGATCAACATGTTAGGGAACATGTAGTTCTGGTAGAAGTGTGTTTAAAAACTGAAGTCTGTTTTCAATTTCGTAATGAGCATTCACGGTATAGTTAAAAGGAAGTTGAGATCCGGAGTCAGAAAAATCTGGGTTGAGGTCCAGGTTCTATCATTAACTTATTTCTCTGGCCTCAGTTTCTGCTTCCATAAATTGAAATCATTTTAACTGTTTCATGGAGTTTTTATGATGATCAAATGAGGTGATATGTGTAAAAAGGGCTTTGTTTTACTATACGACTGAGTTATTGTCACAGACACACACAGAAACTAGCCTTCTTATATACTTTAAGTACAGGACAGAGATCTGCTTCTGAGTCTGGAAGCCGGAGGGAGACCTCAGAAATTCATATGCCTGACTTGTATTCTTTGGTATTCTAGCACACCTGCATCTGAAAGTGGCCATGCACACAGAAACACATTCTTTTGGGTTTTCTTGTTTTATCTCCAGTAACTGTTCAGTGCTTCAAGTTTATTACTTTTTCAGATACAATTTTGAGTACCTTTGGCCCTGGGAATTAGTGAGATAAAAAGCGGTAGATTGGACTTCTGACATTATGTTTTACATGCCCTGGTGGTGAAACTATTCCTAAAGATGAAATAATTTGGTCTCCTGAAAACAGAAGTGCATCTTTTCTGGGGACTTCTGAAAAACCTGGAGTCAGCAGGGTCTGCCCAGTAAACCAGAGGAATCACTGGAGAAACTATAATTCACTGTCAGTGCTTGATAAGTGATGGCTGAACTGAGAAATGTCAGTATAGAGGTAAGACACTAAAACTGAGGATGGTGTAAAAAAATTACAGTGAAGCTAGAAGCTAAAATGGAAGCTTTAAAAATTTTTGCTAACATGAGTGGTTTAGCTTGGAGAAAGATTCTAAAAATCTACATATAGACGTATGTAAATTATAGAACCAAGAAGTTCTAGTAAAAGTTCTAATAAAAGAACTACTCTCTCTGCTGTCAATGGTATTAGGTCTAGATAGTTTTATAGGTGAATTTCATGAAGTCATCATTGATTCCTCACTTTCTCTCACATTCATTCCATCAGCTAGACTGGTCAGTTCTAGCTAGACCTCCAAAACACATCCTGAATTTGCTCCCTTCCTTCTTCACTGATACCACTGTAGCCTGGACAGCAATACCTTCCTAAATAGTCTCTTCACTTCCATACCTACCACTCCCTCCAATCCATTTCCACACAGTAGTCAAAGTTATATTTTGAAAACTGAGATCAAATCACCTCCCCTGTCCCTTTGAGGAAATCCATCAATGGCTTTCTGTTGCTTTTAGAATAAAACCCCAAATTTCTTAACAGAAGCCAGAATGTCTGTCTCTGCTTCCTTTCTAATCTCATTCTATACCAATGTCTCCCTTGATCAATGCATTCCTATCATACTGACCTTATTTCACTTCTTAGAATGTGCCAAATGTTATATTAAAAGAATGAGACATGATGCACAATCAGGACTCATACTAGGAATGCAAGGGTAGGCCAAAATCAGGATTAATTACTTAATTTTATTCACCACATTATTTATTTAACTTATTTCCCGTTTGCCCCAAGAATACTGCACTAGCAGTGAGCTGCACTTTTTTTTCTTTCTAAATGGGAAATGGGTTAAGAAGGATGATATAATCATCTCAATAATTTTTTTTAAAAAAGCATTTGATAAAATTCAACATCCACATTAATAAAACTCTTAGTAATGTGGAACTGAAAAAAACCTGCTAAAGCCAGAAACAAGAAGGCTACAGGGAACATCATACTAAAACGGAGGCATTCCTTTAAGTTAAGATCCAGAAAAAAATGCCTGCTAACACTGCTGCTGTTGAACATCAAACTGTAGGTACTGTCCAATGCAATAAGGCAAGAAAAATTAAGTAAATATAAATATTGCAAGGAATACTGCAATATTTATTGCAGTATTCCTTGTTGCTGTTGTTGCTTGCAAATAATATAATCATCTACTTAAAAAAATCCATGAGAAGTAACTAAAAAACAATTACAACTTATAAGTGAGTTCAATAAAATGTCCAAATACAGACTGAATATGTAAAAAATAAATGAGCTTTCCTATTATTGACAGTAATTAATTTATAAAATACTGTGGAAATATTCTAGGATCAAAGAGATGAAAAAGATATCAAGGTATATTGCCTTGGCTTCAGATGGAAAGTTTTAAAATTAAAATGTGGAATATTAATGAATGGAAGTGCATTCTAGAAAAAAAAATAGAAGCTTCTTTCTAATGGCTGTTTCAATTAATTAAGTTTTCCATATGTGAGGTATGCTTTTTAAAAGTTGAAGATGCTTATACACACACACACACACACACACACACACACACACACACACACACATAAATCCCTTAGCTTCCTGATTCTCATTAAAGGTATTCTGAAATTAGTGCTGTTACTTTCACATTTACTTGGTTATCTATCTTTTGGCAAATATGACAATAGGTCCATACTAAACACATAGGAATCTGAGTATCCCATATATTCATGGAGGTTCTTTAGGGATCTCAGTGACTCAGACTTCAACTCTGGATCACACTCAAGGAGAGATTATTATCTCTGGAGGACAACACTGAGAACATCAGTGGCTTAGGCCTATGCTGTATAATATAGTAGCCACTAGCCACATGAGGCTATTTACATTTAAATAAGCTTAACATTAATTACAATTACAAATTCAGTTCCTCAGTTATACTAGGCCATATTCTAATCACTCAATGGCCACATGTAGTACTGGCAGCTCAGACATACAACTTTTCCATCATCACAGAAAGGCAGCAAGTTCTACTGGGCAGTGCTATTTTTACACTTAGAAAAGTCATACTACTTTAAGATTTATTTTTATATTATGAGGGAATAAGGGCTGCTTGGCCTTTCATTTGTAGCCCAAGAGACCATCTACCAAGGTGTTATATTTTTCTCTTGCCCAGAAAGATGGAATGGATTTAGCTGGAGAAAGTATGGCTGCTTATGATGAGGGAGAAAGGGAACCGGTGTTAGAACTGGATAATTCAGGTTCAAATAGTGGTTCATCCCATCACTTGCTGGTCAGTGATTTTGGCCTTCCATCTTTCTTTCCTCTATCATGTCTCTCTTTTTGGCAGTAAAGCAGATGGAAGCCATGTAAAGAGCTTAAGTGGACGATAAATAAATGATGACTGAATTCAAGCACAGTGCTTAGCATATGTCAGATGCTATTTACTCCTCTCTGTCATTTTTACTTGTGTAATGAAAAATAACTGTCCCCCCTTTCATCTCCTTTATGTGCTTTGTGACAAGTTTTGGAAGTGTTCCCTAGCAAATTGCCCCCCAAAATGGATTCACTCAACTCTGGTCTAAAATGTAACATTGGAAGACTTGATGCCAAAGCCCAAATAGCTTGGGGCTCCACCAGATATGAGATGAGACCTTCCACATATGGAAGAAACATTTCCTGGCTCAGCAACCAGGTGCCAATGGGGAGGGAAGTAGAGCTGCAGGTGGCCCGGGATCTGCAGTTGGCTGAGCAGTTAGCTGCATTTCTGTGTGGAGGAGAGGTGGGTACAGATTTCAGGTTAAGGGTCATAGGGTTCAAGTTCCTCACTCCCTTGGGGTTCCTGTATACTCACCTCTTTATTCAAGTCTTGGATGACTTGCTGACTGGTGTTGTATTTGTTGAGAGAGGATTCCAGTTGTGTAGAACAACCCTGTAGCTCTGCTCGGAGATTCTCATTTTCTTCCTCCAACTTTCTGGAATTCTCTTTCAACTGTTCCCTCATTAAAGAACAAAGCACAGCAAAGAGGTGTTAATCTCAGATAACTATAAAAGCCCCACTCCACCCTCCCTCTCCCCCAGCTCTATCTCCACCCTGTGGGAGCTCAGGCCTTCTCGCTCCCCTCCTCACTGGCCTTTCCCACTATCCCTCCCGTCTTTCCTAAGCTCTGAGCATCCAGGGCCTCCGCATCCCCCCAGGCCCAGGTGGGGTCATGTCCCACTCTGGATTCCTGACCCAGCTCTCCTGGGATTCTCCCACTCACCGTCTTGTCTTTCTTTTTAAATTCCTGCCGCAAAGCTTCAAGTTCTTCCTCCATCAGCTTCTCATGGTCTTTGCTCTTCTTCAACTGCTCCCGTTTGTCCTCCAGAAGCTTTGTGGCCTCCTGAAGATCTTCTTCTAACTTGCATTTGATGGAGCCTTGCTCCCTGTGCTGAAAAAATAAAGACTGAGCTGAAAGACTGTCTTAGACTATATTATATTTGGGGGAAAAATACAGACAATTGCACACAGGGCATGGCTGAGATGAAGAAGAAGACAATTCCTTAGCTATATAGCATATGTAAAATGAAAGGTTTCCTCCAATGCCTGTAACATTTTTTCATTATTCAGTCAGATATACCAATTTATTTTATTTATTGATCCAATTCCTAAGCACCAGCTTTCTCTCCCACTTTCTCACCAATTCTTCCCAAAGATTAGGAAGATTCCAAATCTTTATCAAAAACCTTTTTGAATGAAGTTTAAAAAATCTTAGAAGAGCACAAAAAGAGTAACTCAGAGATCAAAGACTTTAAATTGACTGACAATTATCTCCTGCCGCTGGGCACTATTTAAAAAATAAATAAATTGATAAGAATAGCTTTTGAATCCTAGAAAGAACAACATTGTCGTTTGATTAATTTTAAGGTTAACTATTGAAAATGCTTCTTACTGGTAATGGGAGCTGGTACTGAGTGGCTGGCTTAGCATACTAACACAATTCTGGTCAATTAATTTGCACGGATTGGTGGTGACATCTTCCCAAATAATGACTGATATATTTAATCTTTTTCTTTTTTTTGAGACAGGGTCTCACTCTGTCACCTAGGCTGTAGCACAGTGGTGCGATCACAGCTCACTGAAGCCTCAATCTCCCAGCCTTAAGGGATCCTCCCACCTCAACCTCCCAAGTAGCTGGGACTACAGGCATGTGCCATTATGCCCTGATAATGTTTGTATTTTTTTTTTTTTTTTTTGTAAGGCAGGGTCTTGCTATGTTGCCCAGGCTGGTCTGGAACCCCTGGGCTCAAGTGATCTGCCTGCCTTGGCCTCACAAAGAGCTGGGATTACAGGTGTGAGCCACTGCTCCTGGCCTGTGTTTTATCTTAAGCAGAGCAAGTGCTTGAATGGGCCATCTGCCTGCCCGTCATACCTGGTGCTTGATACGATCAAGCATGTCATTCATTTTCATATCCTGCTCAGCCACTGTCTTCTGAAGCTGCCTCTTTTCCTTGTCTGAATTTTCAAGCTTCCTCAAGGCTTCAGAGAGTTCTGATGACAGCTCCTCCACCCGTTTTCTAAAGCAAAATAACAGCCACAGGAGGACAGACTTCAGTGCCCATGTGGGCAGATTGAGGAGCTGACCCAATGGGAAGTCCTTGCTCTCCCACGCCTGGGCAGCTGCCCACAGAGGGCCCAGCTGGCTCAAGAGGGACAGAACCTCTCTCTGGAGGTGAGCCTGGGCACCTGTTGGCGGTTTGTTCCTTCTCAGCCATTGAGGACTCCTTCTGTAGCATCTGAAGTTCTCTCTGTAGTTCCTGGATGGTGTCTGCCTTCTGCTTGTCCAGGAGGAGGCCATTCTGCAGTTTCCTCTGGGTGTCCTCCAGGTGGCAGCCTGCCAGCGCAGCCTCTTCTTTGCACTGGGCTGCTTGCTGAGCTGCAGAAGCAGGGAGATGGCCATGTGAGAAGGGAGGGTGTATGAAGATCACACTCTTAGCAGCCTGGCTGAAGAGTTTTTCCTTTCATTTTGTGCCCTACTTCAATTCCCAGTCTGTCCTCATTTCTCTCCATTTCGCAATCAGTCCTAAAGAGCTCTATTAAATTATCTGTCTTTGTCTCAGATGTGGACACCTTCTGGACTAAAATTAAACAAATTGGTAGAAATTTCTCAGTAACTCCTGTGCGACTCATTCTATCACTGGGGACAAATCCTGACCCTCCTGGAGTTTAGAGGCTCCCGAGGGAGGCTTACTGGCTCACCGTCCTACAGAACACTGTCATGTTAAACTCACACCGACTAGGCTAAGGAAGAGAGATCCACATGGGTTAGAATGCTTGGAGATGGATGAGTGGAGGAACAGAAGCTGAGATGTAGAAAAAGAAGTGGGAGGAAGGGAATTCCAGGGGCGGGGATTGCTAGAGCAGATGCCTGGTGAGGAGAATGGGGAAGGTGTGTGGGAGGAGGGTAGAAGACATCAGTTTGACTGGAAAGGGAAGTAGGGAGGAATGGTGGGCGATACAGTTGAGTAAGTGGATGGATGAGGGTGGCTTTGGAGGACTTTGGAAGCCTAAGAGAAACACTTAGATGTGGTTTAGTGGGTTCTTGAGCAGGAATCTGACATAAAAGAAAAACTGCTTCAGGAAAATTGGAATACGTTAGAATAGAGAAAAACTTCCAGCAATATCCTTCTAGCCCATGCCTTTGCCTCCACTGGGTATGAGGGGAAGGCAGCTACAAAGTTAGAGCTGGGGCTTGAAGTTTTGGAGTTACCTGTAGAGAAAGGGAGCTACACAGAGGAGGGAGCTCACTGAGGAACGAGTAAGAAGGGGAGGAGAGTCTCTAGATGACTACAGTCAGAGCAGGAGAGAAAAGAGAACAATGGGGAGGTTTGTGGGAGAAAGACGGACCCGTGATATCTCCAAAGCTGAGAAACAAACCTTGAGGCATAAGTAGCCACAGCATCAAGGAACACAGCATTAAAGGAGGGTGAGGAAGGAAGCCAAGCTTGGATCTTATCTTATAAATTGATAAGTAATTCATATAACATAAATTTAGCCCCTCTCCCCCACTTTTTATGAGACAGAGTTTCACTCTATTGCCCAGTCTGGAGTGCACTGGCGTAATCTCAGCTCACTGCAACCTTGACCTCTCAGGCTCAAGTGATCCTCCCACCTCAGCCTCCCAAGTAGCTGGGACTACAGGTGTCCACCACCATGCCTGGCTAATTTTTGTATGTTTTGTAGAGACAAAGTTTTGCCATGTTGCCCAGGCTGGTCTTGAACTCCTGGGCTCAAGTGATCTGCCCACCTTGGCCTCCAAAAGTGCTGGGATTATAGGCGTGAGCCACTGTGCCTGGCAAATTTACCCTTTAAAAGTATACAATTCAGTAGTTTTTTTGGATAATCACAAAGTCATGCAACCATCACCAATATCTAATTACAGAGCATTTTCATCACCCCCAGAGAAACCCTGTACCCAAGGCAAGAAGTTATTGGTGATCTCTGAGAAAGCAGGCTCTGTGGAGGGACAAGGACATCATCCACAGTGCAAGCTGCACAGAAGAGAATGTATTTGGGGGCAAAAAGGAGAAAGGAAATAAAAAGCCAGGGAAGGGTGAAGCGAATTGTGTGATGAGGGCCTAGAGAAGATGGAGAGGATTGTGGTGCAAAGGACAGAGCCCTGCCTCCCTGTGGCCAGGAAGGGCCAGGGTCTTCAGGCAAGACTGCTGGGAGAATGGTGGGTGGGTGACTACAGAGGGCAAGTGAGCTTGGGAGTGGGTGAAGGAATTCAAGAGGGCGGTGGCCACTGCTGTGAGGTATAGGATGAGGCCCTGAGAAGGTCTGCAGTGAGTCACTGGAGGAGGGCAAGGGGAAGTGGCCACTGGGAGAGAGAAGGTGGCTGCTCTAGGGCTGCTGTAGCCCCACAGAAAAGTGTGGTGGGGACAGCACCTGCAGGGGCCTCACCAGCCAGCCTCTGCTGCTGCTTGGCCTCTTCAAGACTGTTCTTCAGCTTCTGGACCTCAGCCTGCAGGGCCTTGCACTCCACCTCCTTGGACTTGTCCTGCTTAGCCTCCTTGACTGTCATTTCAAGTTCTGTGGCCATGCACTGCTGCTTCTCCAGCTCCTTCTCCTTTTTCAGGAGGCTGTTCTGAACCTGTGTCAGTTTCTTTTCCAGCTCCTGCAGCATCTCATCTTTCTCTTGGAGGAACTGAAGACAGCAAAATGCAAATGCTGGGAAAGGTCTGAGTGGCAGTGGGTGAAGGCAATGAGAGGTTGTCTCAAGCCCTCATCCAAGCCACTGGCATCCCCTGCCTGGACATTGCACGAACCTCCCTGCCTCCACTCCTGTTCCCCTCAGGCTATTCTCCACGCAGTCGAGAGAGGGAGTCTTTATTATTATTATTATTGTTATTGTTTTTGAGACAGAGTCTCTCTCTGTCGCCCAGGCTGGAGTGCAATGGCATGATCTTGGCTCACTGCAACCTCCCATGTTCAAGCCATTTTCCTACCTCAGCCTCCCAAGTAGTTGGGATTACAGGTGTCCGCCACCATGCCTGGCTAATATTTGTATTTTTATTAGAGACGGGGTTTCACCATGTTGGCCCGGCTGGTCTCAAACTCCTGACTTCATGTAATCCACCTGCCTCAGCCTCCCAAAGTGTTGGGATTACAGGTCAGAGCTACCGTGCCCAGCCCCATTGGGAACCCCAACCAGAGTTCCTCACTTTACCTTGTCTTTCTTCAAAGCGAGCTTTTGGGTCTCGGTGAACTCCAGCTGCAGCTCCTGCAGCTGGCACTGCAGGATGGCGATGTCCTTATCCTTCCTCTCAATGTGGGCAGATGTCTCCTCCCGCAGTCCGTGCAGGTCCAGCTCCAGCTTCATCATGTCTACCATGGGGCGGGACAGAGTCTATGCTCAGGGGAGAGTTCGGCTTCCTTCTGGCTCCCCTGCCACAGCCTGCAGCCCCGGTTTACCCTTCATGATGTTTTTCTTCTGTTCCGACACAGCCTCTAGTTCCATGCGCAGATCCTTCACCAGGTTCTGGTACTCCTCCACATGCAGGCACTGGCTGTCTTTCTGCTCCTGCAAGTGCTTCAGTATCTGACAGATGGAAGAACAGGGCAGGATGAGGAGATGAGAGAGAATGGAGAGTGCTTTCTAAAATGCCCAGCGTCCACACTCAACAGTAAGTAGGGACAGAGTAGCAGAGTAATAGTTGCTGGGGGCCAGGGGATGGATGTGCAGAGTGACTGCTAATGGGTACAGGGTTTCTTCTGGGGTGACACAAATGTTCTGGAATTAGGTAGTGGTGATGATTGCCCAACCTTGTGAATATACTAAAAACCAATGGTGAATTTTATAATTTGTCCATTGTCTCCCAATTAATTTTTTTTAAAAAAGAGAATAAAACAAAAGGATATTGCAGACTTCTCAGGCTCACACGGAATACACATAAAAGCAGCCATCCCTGTATCCCCTCCTCCCTGAGACAGACAGTTGTTTATGGAGAATCTACTGTGTGCCTGGCACTGTCCTGGGTGCTGGGCATGGCTCCATTGATATTTTCAAAGCAAATAATGTGGAGCAAAAGACACAGACAAATCCTTGCCCCCACAGAGCTCACCTACTGGGGTGAGATGAAGAGCATAATAAGTAGTGACTTACAGGAAATGTTAACAGTGGATAAGTGCTATGGGGGAAACAGAAGAGCGAAGGGGAATGGAGGGGCATGGGCGGGGAGGCACATGTTGCAATTTCAAGTAGGAGGATGGGCTGGCCTCCCTGCGAAGGTGGCCTCTCAGCTGAGACTTGCTGGAGGTGAGCTTTCAGGCGGGGAGACTAGCCAGAGACAAGGCCTGTGGAGGGAACCTGGAGGAGGCAAGTGCGGCTGGCACGGAGCAAGCAATGGGGAGAGCTGGAGGAGACGAGGTGAGGAGCTGGGTGATCACATCACCTGGGGCTTGAGGTCCTTCTGCAAGACCTTTGGCTTCTACCCTAAAGGAGAGGGGATGCCTTCCTCACCAAGAGAAGGCAGGAGCATGTGGCTGGGGAGGAGCAATTCGTTGCCTGGGCATCAGGGATATTGGGGAGAGCTATTTGTGTGATTTCAGAGCTGCTAGGAGGGAGGGCAGCAGCAGGAAGCCAGGAGGTGACAGCTGGAGAGATTCAGGGCAGCCACTGCAGGACCCAGGAGTGGGCACTGAAGGGACTCAAAGCCCCACACTGTGCCACACTGGCCGAGGGGAGGAGAGGCCTGCTGGAAAAAGCTGGCATGGGTCTCTCGTTCCTAATGGAGCCCCAGGGAGCCTGAGGGCTTTGGAAAGGAAACATAATGCGGTGGGGGAAGGTGTATTCTGCTTCTTGGGGAAGTTTGTATCACTAAAAAGATGGAGTCTTAGGAGATTTTTGCTCTAGGTCAGGATGTGAATAACATGGAACTGATCTTTAAAATAAACATTGACAGATGTCCAAGGAAGAACTACAAAGTTCAATATTGATCCCTTGTTCAACCAACTTTCTGGGATTGGAAAGTCCTGGAAAGAGGAGCGTCTCCTCCTCCCCCACTACAGAACCCCTTGGGGAGCTGACATGTGTTGTTTACTCCCTCTGCCACCCCTCTTCGCCCCCATTTCGGCATCAGTCTTGGGGCGTGCAGGCATGCCAGCACCTGCCCAGTGTGGCCTCCTGTGGCTGGCTTTGCCAGGTACCAAATTCAGTCACAGCTGACTTCATAGGACCTCACCTAAGAGGACACCTGGCCATGTTTTAACTCCTGGTTCATCAACTTTTATTTATTTATTTATTTTATTTTAGATGGAGTCTCATTCTGTGGCCGAGGCTGGAGTGCAGTGGCGCTATCTCAGATCACTGCAACCTTGACCTCCTGGGTTCAAGTGATTCTCCTGCCTCAGCCTCCCCAGTAGCTGGGACTACAGGCACCTGCCACCATACCTGGCTAATTTTCATATTTTTAGTAGAGATGGGGTTTCACCAAGTTGGCCAGGTGGGTCTCTAACTCCTGACCTCAAGGGATCTGCTTGCCTTGGCCTCCCAAAGTTCTGGGGTTACTGGCATGAGCCACCACACCTGGCCACTCAATTCTTGCTATTTGTTTACATGGTTTAACTGCTTATTTATTATTAGAATCAACTTTTGATACTGCTTTGAATTTTGCAAACACAGAGTTCTCAAAAAAAAAAAAAAAGCAGGGGGAATAAATTTGGATTAATAATCTTTCCTAAATTAGCTACTTTTCAACTCCAGCCAGACACTAGGAGGCTAGATGGTCCTTTTGAATTTAGCAAGGCAACAGAAGTATTGTCTTGTTTAGGCATACTGTTAGAAGCGGGTTAAGAGACAGGTGCAATTCCAAAATTGAATGCTGCCTGTCTTTTGGGTTTGGCACACATTATACACAGTATCCTTGTGGCAGGGCCAACCAAGCTCACACAGATATAAAATAAAATATAAACTATCATATAAAAATAAAAAATAAGTAGGAAAGCCCAGAATCAAACCCAGCTCAGCCCGATCCCAGTAGGCACAGATCAGCAAATTTCTCCCACCTTTTTTATGTCTTCACACTCTTCTGAGGAGCTAGGAGGGTATCTGTGGGTGGCTGTATAGGAAGCAAAATCAGCTTGTAGTTTTATCAAAGCCTCTTCACGCTCCAGAACCTGCAAATAAGCTTAGATCAGTTATGCTGGATGATCAATGGAACGCGCTTGTTACTATGACTATTATTTCAGAGTGTTCCTTTCTGCAGCATAAGTTTGTTGCAGAATTATATAATTCATCAGGCATTCCCTGTGGGGTAGGTAGGGAGAAGGAATTAAGCTCCCCATCTTACATCAAGGTTCTCTAAGGCATATGTGATCTGTCTCAAGTTCATCAATGCCCACCCTTGGACTCTCTCCTAAACCTCTGTTTGGTCCATTTGATGAGGCAGAAGAAGGTTCTTCAGGGGCTGTGATGGAGAGATATACCTATCTATCAGAGGACAGGACACAAAGTTTGAGAATTAAAGAAGGAAGTTCCTTATGGAGTGTGTGATTGTGTGTGTAATTTTTTTTCAAAAAATAAAAAACACAAAATTTTGGTTTTAATTTTATGGTTTTTTGAATTTGTTGAAAAGAATTCAAATAAGACCTAAGCATGGAAAAGTGAAACCCCCTCTTCACTTATTCTCCCCTCTATCACTTCCACTAAGGGAGAGGACAGTTGTGAAAATTCAGTTTGTACTTATATATTAGTATTATCATTAGAGATAAAACAAAAGTCGGACTGAACTTTTGTTCAGTTCTTGACTGAACAAGTCAAGTTCAGTTCTTGACTTGTCAGTTCTTGACAATAAGTCACAAAGTGCCTTCCATGCAGCTCTTACAGATGTGCTTAGTCCTTTTTACTGGCTGCATATTATTCCACAATAGGGATATCTCTTTGATTATTTCTCTTAATCTCTTTAACCATTTCCCCACTGATGGGCATTTAGGTTGTTGTGTGAGAGATTTTAAGATTCTTTAGAATCTCAAACTATGTGGATGGGGAGAAGCATTACCATGGAGAATATGAACAAAGTGGGGGGGCAAGTATATATCAGACATTTGAGGATTCTTGGTGAAAAAGATTAATTTAGGTGACTCTTTTTCCCTCCTTTCTCTCCCCACGTCTTGATTGAGGTTCTCCCAGAGACATGTTCTAGAAGAAGGCACTTACCAAAGCGTTACTGCAGGCCAGCTTATTTCGAAGTTCTTGAATGAGATCATCCTGTTGAGAGACCTTTTGCCAGACTTCAGACAGTCGTTTCAGGGTCTCCTGATGCTCTTGAATCATGCAAGGAGAAGTGTATATCCGTACCTTTGAATGATCACCCTTGTTCTCAGGCTCCTGAGAGATTTAAAAATAATGGGTTGGTTTTGCTTATAGTTTGTGAGTTACTTCAGAATTCCATGGGCATGGAAAATCTCTAGACCTATATTCTAAAGGTATATGTTCATATATGGAAATCATGGTTTCCTTAACAAAAGAAAAAATATTAACCAGTGCATATACATGGTAAAAAGTCCAAATGGTTCACAAGAGAAGACACTGAACGATAAGTCTTCCACCATCCTAACTATGACTCAGGTGTCCTTTTTGATGACAATCCATGTTACCAGCTTTTTGGATATCATTCAGGAATATTTTATGCATATTTGCATAAAAATCACTTTTTTTCTTACACAAATGAGTCTTTTTTTTTTTTTTTTTTTTTTTTTTGAGATGGAGTCTCACTCTGTCGCCCAGGCTGGAGTGCAGTGGCACTATTCTGGCTCACTGCAACCTCCGCCTTCCAGGTTGAAGTGATTCTCCTGCCTCAGCCTCCCAAATAGCTAGAATTACAGGCATGCGCCACCATGCCGGGCTAATTTTTTTGTATTTTTAGTAGAGACGGGGTTTCGCCATGTTGGCCAGGCAGGTCTCAAACTGCTAACCTCAGGTGATTCACCCACCTCAGTCTCCCAAAGTGCTGGGATTACAGGCATGAGCTACCACACCTGGTGGACAAATGAGTGTTTTATACAGTATTTAAACATTGTGTTTTCACTTGACAATTTATTTAAGATAGTTTTCATATTGTTACTTGTTGATCTATCTTACTCCTCTTTTAAAATTAATTTTAAATTACACAAGTAATTATATTTATATTGTCTCTCTAAAACATTGTAACACTACAGGCAGATCTGAATTTTTCTTCGACCATCACTTCTAATTTCATTATCTCTCTACTTTCCGGAGATGACAGTCTGTGCATATTCTAGAAGTTTATACTATATTTACACAATATAAATGAATCTGTACAATATAAATTATGTTGGCTTTTTAAAACATAAAAAATGTTTTTTTACTCAGCAAGATGTGTTAGAGATTTATCAATGCTAGTACATGTGCTTCTATCTTGTTCTTTTAAATTGCTTTTAAATGTGTTGATCTGGTTTCCTACTGATGAGAATATAGGTTGTTTCCATATTTTTTTTTTCTGAAACAAAGCTGAAATGAATACTTTTGTACATAAATCTTTGAGTATTTATTCTGGTAATTGTGTACATTAAATTCATAGAAGTAGGACTCCCAGATCATATTTAAAATTGGATATTGTACTATTGTCCTTCAAAGAAATTAACACCTAACACTGTCATCAACATGAGTATGGCTATTTTCCTTGAACTATGTTTGTTTTAAATGTCTTTCCCTAGATCATTTCAAATCATGCATTAAGGTTACTGCCCTCTTATTGGTTCACAATCATAAGGGGGTAAACTGATATACATGGTGAAAAAAAAAAAAAGCAAAGCATTCTAGTTTGGATGGTAGATCCTTTCCCCATTAAACTTGTCTCCCTAACTGGGCTTTTTCAGGTAAAGTTAGGAATACTTCATGTTCAGTGAGCATGAAAGCCTTCTGTGAGCAAGCTGCAGGAAGGCCAGGCAGAAATCTAAAATTGACTGTAAATAATGTTCATGTAGATAATGCAGAGTCTATAGGGGCAAATGACTGGAAAGCGTAACAGAAAAGCTAACAAGGAAGAAGATATCTACGTATCTTCTTAATACTATGGGATGAAAAATGGAAATTAATTTAGAAGGAATAGGAGAAATATTCTCTGAAGTGAAGAAAAACGTAGATCTTCAGACTAAAAGGGTTAGTGAAGTGTTGAATGGCTTGACACCCCAAGCCTAAAAACCTCCAGTGTTCAAAGAGATAAAATAGGTAATCTATGAAAAATGAGAAACACATTGACATCTAACAATGCATCTCTAATACTGGGTGGTACAAGGAAATGCAGCAGTATCTTTGAAGACTTAAGGGAAGATGTTTTTGAAAGTTTGTATATCCAGCCAAACTAGCATTCAAGGATGATGACAAAATACAAATTGCTCAGACATGGAAATATTGAGAAATTGTGCCACCCACAATTGTTTCTGAAAGAATTAAGAAGGAATTATTTACAGCAAAAGGAAAACTCCAAGAATGCAGAAGAGGTAAAGGGACTGCCGAGCACAGTAATGAGAAACAGTTGGGTTTATTTGTAATATTAAAGAAATAGATATTTCCTATGTTATATACACAGTTCCAGAGATTTAAAAGAAGGTGAAAAGCTTTCTAGCTCATTATATTAGGATGGCATAATCCAGACACCAATATGCAAGGAAAGCACAAAAATTTAGGCCATCAAATTAATCTCATTTCTGAAAATAGATGAAAAAAATTAACTTTTAACAAATTTAGTAAAGTTCATTAAAATTATTAATAATATATTATGATCAAATAGGGTTTATTCCAGGAACATAAAGATTGTTCTATATATGAAAATCTATTCGTGTAATCTGCTTCATTGATGGATAGATGCTAATAAAAACATCTGATAAAATTCAACATTCATTCCTAATAACAATTCTTGATAAGCTAAATATAGACAGTCATACTTAGAATTTGAGAAAGGATATTGAAAAGAAGCCAAGAACAGGCATTATACTTACTAGTGAAATACTAGAATTACTTCCTTTAAAGTGAGGAGCAAGGCAAAGAGGCTACAATTCCACTTTGCTCTAGAGATGCTGGTCAATATGATAAGGTGGAAAATAAGTTGTGTAAATTTTGAAAGGGAAAGCAATTTAGAAAAATCTAAGACAGTCAAGTGAAAATCTGGTAAGAGAGCTCAGTAAGGTGGCAGGATAAGAGAGAAGTTTTCCTATACATCAGTAATAATACAATTAGGCCGGGCGTGGTGGCTCACACCTGTAATTCCAGCACTTTGGGAGGCTGAGGTGGGCAGATCACTTGAGGTCAGGAGTTCAAGACCAGCCTGGCCAACATGGTGAAACCCTGTCTCTGCAAAAATAACAAAAATTAGCTGTCTGTGGTGGCACGTGACTGTAGTCCCAGCTACTTGGAAGGCTGAGGCAGAAGAATTGCTTGAACCCAGGAGGCGGAGGTTGCAGTGAGCAGAGATTGCCTCACTGCACTCTAGATTGGGTGACAGAGTGAGACTCCATCTCAGAAACAAAAAACATTGGCCAGGGATGGTGGCTTACGCCTGTAATCCCAGCACTTTGGGAGGCCAAGGTAGGCAGATCACCTGAGGTCAGGAGTTCGAGGCCAGCCTGACCAACATGGAGAAACACCTGTCTTTACCAAAAATACAAAATTAGCCAGGCCTGGTGGCGCATGCCTGTAATCCCAGCTACTCGGGAGGCTGAGGCAGGAGGATCGCTTGAACCTGGGAGGCGGAGGTTGCAGGGAGCCGAGATTGCACCATTGCACTCCAGCCTGGGCAACAAGAGTGATACTCCATCTCAAAAAAAAAATTAATAAAATTAAATGTATAAAAGATCCCATTTATAAAACCAGTAACAACTGAAATATGTCCAGGAATAAACATAGCAAGAAATATGTGAGATCTACAGAGAAAAGTACAAAATCTTACTGAAAGACACACAAGAAAACTTGCATAAACGTAAAAATATGTCATATTCCATAAGGCATGCTAATTTCCCCCAAATTAGTACATAATTGGAAAGTCAGTCAACATAAATCTAAATTTCATTGAGAAGAAATAAAAAAATGGCAAAGAAAAAATAGAAAGTGTAGAAGAGTGAAGGAGGACCTGTCCTAATAGGATCTATTAAAACAAGCTACCAGTTAAAGTCACTAAAAAACTCTGACACTGGCACAGGAACCGGCAGAAAGATAAAAAGAATACAGAGTCCAGAGAAGGTCCCGTGTACAGAAGAATCGGTCTGTGAGCTGGTACCTGAACCAGTGTGGAAGGCTTGGGATGTTCAATAAATGGTTTTGAGGCCACTAGATATCCATTTAAATAATAAAATTCGAGACTTATGTCATTATACGTATAAAATATATATTCCAGATGGACTAAAGATAAAAACATAAAAATGCAAAATTATAAAAGTGCTAAAGAAAATATACAATAAACTTTTATAATCCTGAAGGTAGTGAAGGCCTTTCTAAGCAAGACATAAAACCTAGAATTTATAAAGGACTGACAGATTCAACTCCATAAAAATTAAAATTTTCTGGCATTACATAATGGTAAAGGGATCAATGCAACAAGAAGAGCTAACTATCCTAAATATATATGCACCCAATAGAGGAGCACCCAGATTCATAAAGCAAGTTCTTAGAGACCTACAAGGAGACTTAGACTCCCACACAATAATAGTGGGAGACTTTAACACTCCACTGTCAATATTAGACAGATCAACGAGACAGAAAATTAACAAGGATATCCAGGACTTGAACTCAGCTCTGCACCAAGCGGACCTAATAGATATCTACAGAACTCTCCACCCCAAATCAACAGAATATACATTCTTCTCAGCACCACATTGCACTTATTCTAAAATTGATCACATAATTGGAAGTAAAACACTCCTCAGCAAATGTAAAAGAACAGAAATCACAACAAACTGTTTCTCAGAACACAGTGAAATCAAATTAGAACTCAGGATTAAGAAACTTACTCAAAACCGCACAACTGCATGGAAACTGGACAACCTGCTCCTGAATGACTACTGGGTAAGTAATGAAATGAAGGCAGAAATAAAGATGTTCTTTGAAACCAATGAGAACAAAGACACAGCATACCGGAATCTCTGGGACACATTTAAAGCAGTGTGTAGAGGGAAATTTATAGCACTAAATCCCACAAGAGAAAGCAAGAAAGATCTAAAATTGACAGCCTAACATCACAATTAAAAGAACTAGAGAAGAGCAAACAAATTCAAAAGCTAGCAGAAGACAAGAAATAACTAAGATCAGAGCGAACTGAAAGAGATAGAGACACAAAAAACCCTTCAAAAAATCAATGAACCCAGGAGCTGGATTTTTGAAAAGATCAACAAAATAGATAGACTGCTAGCCAGACTAATAAAGAAGAAAAGAGAGAAGAATCAAATAGATGCAATAAAAAATGATAAAGTGGACATCACCACCGATCCCACAGAAATACAAACTACCATCAGAGGATACTATAAACACCTCTATGCAAATAAACTAGAAAATCTAGAGGAAATGGATAAATTCCTGGACACATACACCCTCCCAAGACTAAACCAGGAAGAAGCTGAATCTCTGAATAGACCAATAACAGGTTCTGAAATTGAGGCAGTAATTACTAGCCTGTCAACCAAAAAAGTTCAGGACCAGATGGATTCACAACTGAATTCTACATGAGGTACAAAGAGGAGTTGGTACCATTCCTTCTGAAACTATTCCAATCAATAGAAAAAGAGGGAATCCTCCCTAACTCATTTTAAGAGGCCAGCATCATCCTGATACCAAAACCTGGCAGACACACAACAAAAAAAGAGAATTTTAGGCCAATATCCCTGATGAACATTGATGCGAAAATCCTCAATAAAATACTGGCAAACTGAATCCAGCAGCACATCAAAAAGCTTATCTACCATGATCAAGTTGGCTTCATCTTTGGGATGCAAGGGTGGTTCAACACACGCAAATCAATAAACGTAATCCATCACATAAACAGAACCAATGACAAAAACCACATGATTACCTCAATAGATGCAGAAAAGGCCTTCAACGAAATTCAACAGCGCTTCATGCTAAAATCTCTCAATTAACTAGGTATTGATGGACCGTATCTCAAAATAATAAGAGCTATTTATGACAAACCCACAGCCAATATCATACTGAACAGGCAAAAACTGGAAGCATTCCCTTTGAAACCCAGCACAAGACAAAGATGCCCTCTCTCACCACTCCTATTCAGTACAGTATTGGAAGTTCTGGCCAGGGCAATCAGGCAAGAGAAAGAAATAAAGGGTATACAATTAGGAAAAGAGGAAGTCAAATTGTCTCTGTCTGCAGATGACATGTTGATATATTTAGAAAACCCCATTGTCTCAGCCCCAAATCTCCTTAAGCTGATAAACAACTTCAGCAAAGTCTCAGGATACAAAATCAATGTGCAAAAATCACAAGCATTCTTATACATCATTAACAGACAAACAGAGAGCCAAATCATGAGTGAACTCCCATTCACAATTGCTACAAAGAGAATAAAATACCTAGGAATCCAACTTATAAGGGATGTTAAGGACCTCTTCAAGGAGAACTACAAACCACTGTTAAGGAAATAAAAGAGGACACAAACAAATGGAAGAACATTCCATGCGCATGGATAGGAAGAATCAATATCATGAAAATGGCCATGCTGCCCAAAGTAATTTATAGATTCAATGCTATCCCCATAAAGCTACCACTGAGTTTCTTCACAGAATTGGAAAAAACTATTTTAAATTTTATATGGAACCAAAAAAGAGCCCGTATAGCCAAGACAATCCTAAGCAAAAAGAACAAACCTGGAGGCATCATGCTACCTGACTTCAAACTATATTACAAGGCTACAGTAACCAAAACAGCATGGTACTGGTACCAAAACAGATATATAGACCAATGGAACAGAACAGAGGGCTCAGAAATAACACCGCACATCTACAACCCTCTAATCTTTGACAAACCTGACAAAAACAACCAATGGGGAAAGGATTCCCTATTTAATAAATGCTGCTGGGAAAACTGGCTAGCCATATGCAGAAAGCTGAAACTGGATCCCTTCCTTCCACCTTATACAAAAATTAATTCAAGATGGATTAAAGACTTAAATGTAAGACCTAAACCCATATAAACCCTAGAAGAAAACCTAGGCAATACCATTCAGGACATAGGCACAGGCAAAGACTTCATGACCAAAACACCAATAGCAATGGCAACTAAAGCCAAAATAGACAAATGGGATCTCATTAAACTAAAGAGCTTCTGCACAGCAAAAGAAACTATCAGAGGAGTGAACAGGCAACCTACAGATTGGGAGAAAATTTTTGCAATCTATCCATCTGACAAAGGGCTAATATCCAGAATCTACAAAGAACTTAAACAAATTTACAAGAAAAAAACAACCCCATCAAAAAATGGGCAAAGGATATGAACAGACACTTCTCAAAAGAAGACATTTATGCAGCCAAGAAAGATATGAAAAAAAGCTCATCATCACTGGTCATTAGAGAAGTACAAATCAAAACCACAATGAGATACCATCTCATGCCAGTTAGAATGGTGATCATTAAAAAGTCAGGAAACAACAGATGCTGAAGAGGATGTAGAGAAATAGGAACACTTTTACACTGTTGGTGGGAGTGTAAATTAGTTCAACCATTGTGGAAGACAGTGTGGTGATTCCTCAAGGATCTAGAACTAGAAATGCCATTTTGCCCAGCAATTCCATTACTGTGTATATACCCAAAGGATTATAAATCATTCTACTATAAAGACACATGCACACGTATGTTTACTGCCACACTGTTCACAATAGCAAAGTCTTGGAACCAACCCAAATGCCCAGCAGTGTAGACCGGATAAAGAAAATGTGGCACATATACACCATGGAATACTATGCAGCCATAAAAAAGGATGAGTTCATGTCCTTTGCAGGGACATGGATGAAACAGGAAACCATCATTCTCAGCAAAGTAACACAAGAAGAGAAAACCAAACACCGCATGTTCTCACTCATAAGTGGGAGTTGAACAATGAGAACACATGGATACAGGGTGGGGAACATCACACACGGGGGCCTGTCGGGGGGTGGGGGGCTGGAGGAGGGATAGCATTAGGAGAAATATCTAATGTAAATGACAAGTTGATGGGTGCAGCAAACCAACATGGCACATGTTTACCTATGTAACAAACCTGCATGTTATGCACATGTACCCCAGAACTTAAAGTATAATAATAAAAAATAAAAAAATTAAAATCTTTTGTATGGTTAAAAATACCAATAATAAAGTAAAACGAAAAGTTACAGACTTGGAGAAAATATTTGCCACATATGTAATGAAGCATTATTGCCTGTAATATATTAAGAAGCTCCTATACACCAATACAAAAACAGACTAAAAACCCAGTAAAAAATGAGTTAACAAGTAATTCATAAAACAGATATCCATATGACAAATATGCTTATGAATAGTGCTCAATCCTTCATAAGTGTGGTGGAGACTGTGCTGGGCCTTCCAGATCCCCTTTGGCAATGAAGGACTTATTGCCCTTTAGGGGGGATTGTGTAGGCCGAAGAAAACTGCTTTGCCCAAGGCCAAGCACCTCTCCCTATGGGGCCCACATCCCATAACTGATGATGACATGGAGGCTTAAAGGCCAGCTCCCTTCCCTTCAATTTAGCAAGGCTCTGAAGGTTCATCCAGCTCTGCGGGGTTGGCTGAGGCCTTTGTTGAGACTACATCGCAGCTCGACTTCTTCCTTTGCCCAACCTTGCTTTCCGCTCCTTCCTTTCACTGGTGTTAATACCAAGAGCTATCCCTAAAAACGTCCTGCACACTACTCTGTCTTAGAGTTGGCTTCCTGGGGAAGCCAACCTGCAACTATTAGAATTAAGGAAATGAAAATTGTAACCAGTAAACGTTATCTCCCTACACATCGCGTTTAGCACAACTTTAAAAGAATGAAAACGTACAGTGTGGATGGGTGTGGGGAAATACACTCTCTTAATTATTGTTGGTAAAAGTGTAAACTGGTAGAACCTTTTTGGTATATAATTTAGAAGTATCTTTAAACAGTAAAAATAAGCATATCCTTTGACCCAGCAATCACACTTCAAGAATTATCCAAAAGAAATAAGGAAGTTAATTACAGCTCGTTTGTAAAAGAGAGGAAAAAACAGGTCAATAGGTAGTACATCCCTACTACAGAATACAAGGTACTAAGTAAAATAAATTGTTAAGATGTGGAGTTTAGGCTGGGCACGGTGGCTCACGCCTGTAATCCTAGCACTTTGGGAGGCTGAGGTGGGTGGATCACATGAGGTCAGGAGTTCAAGACCAGCCTGGCTAACACGGCGAAACCATGTCTCTACTAAAAATACAAAAACTGGCCGGGCATGGTGGCGCGTGACTGTAGTCCCAGATACTCTGGAGGCTGAGTCAGGAGAATCACTTGAACCTGGGAGATGGAGGCCTCAGTGAGCCAAGATTGCACCACTATCTCAAAAAAAAAAAAAAAGTGCATTTTGAAAGTAAGTTTTAAAACCACATTGATAACCACTTAGGTAAAAATAACCTCCTGCCCATTTATATATGTAACTGTATATAGCACAAGCCCTGAGAGGATTCTCAACACATGATTCAAGTAATTACCTAAGAAGAGGAGGAGAATGATGGGGAAGAGGTTGAAGGCAGACTTTCATATTTAATCTCCGTACTTCTGTCTAGAGAGCCTATAATAATTGTATTACTTGTGTAATTAAAAACAGCAGTTAAAAGAAAAAAGAAACAAATCAGGTGTTTTGACTTTTCTTTCCCATGTTTCATAGCTTTTTCCTCCTATTTGATCCTGAAGTTGTGGTTTGCATGAGTCCTGTGGCCTAGCAGAGCCCCCTGCCGGATCCCCATGAGAACTAACAAAAGATTGGACATTGTTAGGGAGAGCTGTTCGTATTAACACCTGTGAAAGGAAGAGGGAGGAAGCAGGGTTGGGCAGAAGGAGATGAGCTGTGATGCAATCTCAACAAAGGCTCAGCCAACCCCACAGGGAACTGTGGGGCTGGAGCTTATTTGGTAATTCTCTTTTGGCGTTATTTGAAGTGGTGGCTCTTTATGTTAATTAAAGAGCCTCAAAATTGTGAAGAAGTGATCTTATAGGATACGTGAAAGCTGGAGGTTCAAAAGCTGAGGGCCACGAAATCAAGGGCAGGAAGTGACATCTGGGTAAAAGTTTGGGTTTCCAGTGGAGGAGGCTGGGACTGTCTGAGGGGACCACCTGGGAGCACGTCCACTTGCCTGGATTGAATGGCCTGGCTTAAGTCCTACCTGACCCATGATCCCGCCGAGTTCCCCCTGCAACATCTTCACTTGGCATTCTAGTAACTCGATGTTGCTCAGGGAAGACTGGTATTTATCCCTGTAGAGGTTCAAGCTCCTCTCTAGGGAGGCGATCTTGTCCCCGGCCAAGGCGAGTTGCTCCTGTGCCAAATGGAGCTTCTCCCCTGTGTTCTCGTTGTGATTTCCCATTTCCTCCTCATAGAGAATCACCTGTAGGTGTAGGAATAAATCCACATTGAGCCCATGGAAGCACGTAATGAGGAAAGGATGCGGTTGTAAGATTCCCTGCAGAGAAGTCTTGTATCTAAACCAGAAGACCAGATGAACAGAAGGGAGGCTGCACAGATCTAAAAGCTACAGTATGTAATATCAAGATGTTAATGATTGGAAATAAAAAAAGGTGGCCCTAGTTAGAGGTAAGCTCCTTCAAGGCAGGACCATATCCATTTCCCTTTCTGCCCGGCATGTGGCAGGAACTCAATAAATACTTGCTAGTTGATTAATAGGAATGAATTTGTATAGCTCTGTTTTTTAAGGGCTTGAAATGCTGGTATTTTTTCCTTCCCAGGCATTCTCTAGAGGTTGAACTTAGAAAATGTGGACTTCCTCCAGCACACAGGACTATGTCAGGAAAGTTCCCAAGAGATAGGTGGGGAACATGACCCAAAGTTCCTCTGGGACTTGCACAATCCTTGTTTAGATTTATTTTCTTCCTCATCAAGTAATTAGTCAACCAACTGACAGATATTTATTGAAAGCTCATGAACATTGTGTTAAGTGCAGAGGGGATATATACATATTAGACATATGCTCACCCCTCAAAGAGTTTAAAACTTTCACAATCTTGGGGACATAAGATTTAAAATGAATAAACAGCTGTAGGTAGTTGAGTGTGCTAAATTGTATGGCTCGAATTTGATGTGTTGAAGGAGTTAACAGCAGAAGAGTCATCAAGGATGGCTTTATATTAAGTAATCCAATGTAGAATGCTGATAGAACATGTTCCATTAGTTTAAGCTCATTATACTTGCTGTCTGTCATTTGAGATTCTTCTTAGGAAAGGATAACTTTGTGTAAGTTGTCTACTATGTAAGGAGAAGAGGAGAGGAATATTTTATATCCAAATATTTGTAACCGAAGCTGTCAGTGGCCAGCCCATATCCCCTGGGCACTTGCTATTTCTTTGCAAGTTAACCCCATTCCCACTGCAAGCATATTCAACTCTGCCTCAGGGCTTCTCTAATACCAGGAGCCCATTCAACCAGAGAGGCAAGACAGGGTAGGTTTGAAGTGCTGGGGAGTTAACGCCCTCAGGAACAGCCCTCAACCAATGACTGGGGGTATGTTGGTGGGTTCACTCTGAGGCATGTTCTACACTATCTCCCAGAGTTCCCCAGAGGGACCAAGCAAGCAATCTACTCAATACCAATGTCCTTTATGGGCTTCCGGTCCTTCTTTGACTCACTTGCTCATGTGCATGCAGGAATCACCTCCGGAATTAGTTACTTGAATTTATATCCTTGTCTTAGGGTCTGCTGTTGAGTGAACCCAACCTTAGACAGAAGTTTGATGAGGCTGTGCAACAAGACATTGGGGGAACTTGGCAGAATGTCTAAAATAATTTTCTCAATGCTTTCTCGGTTTGGGATCTTTGACAGTGACTGTTATTTGCCGAGTCCTGTATATATTCTCCTGCTCTTCCTTAGTAATAGAACCTTGACTCTACTGGGGGCAGTAATGCACCTCCTAAAACACACATTTCCTAGGCTTCCTAGAAACTTGCTGTTGCCACGTGACTAATTCTGGCCAGGGATATTTAAGTGAAGGTGTTGTGGCTTCCGGAAAGTGTCCTTAAAAGGAGGGGAGTGTGCCTTTCCCTTCCACCCTTGTCACCTGGTCCTCTGCCCTTTTATCTGGATTATTTGGAACAAGGATGTGGCCGGGTATGGTGACTCATGCCTGTAATCCCAGCACTTTGGGAGGCCAATATGGGCGGATCACCCGAGGTCAGGAGTTCAAGACCAGCCTGGCAAACATGGTGAAATCCCGTCTCTACTAAAAATACAAAAATCAGCCAGGTGTGGTGGTGCGTGCCTGTAATCCCAGCTACTCAGGAGGCTGTGGCAGG
The DNA here is from genome assembly GCF_028885625.2 of Pongo pygmaeus. Lineage (NCBI taxonomy): Eukaryota > Metazoa > Chordata > Mammalia > Primates > Hominidae > Pongo > Pongo pygmaeus. The sequence continues at coordinate 69,505,199 of NC_072391.2, read as the reverse complement.
AGAGTCACTTGAACTTGGGAGGCGGAGGTTGCAGTGAGCCGAGATCGGGCCAATGCACCCCAGCCTGGGCAACAAAGTGAGACTTCATCTCAACAACAACAATAAAAAAGGATGTGATATTTGAAGCTCCAGCAGGCACCTCAGGTGACTTTGAGCATGGAAGCCCTGAGCTGATGCTGGTGGAACCCAAGGATAGACCCTTAGACCTGATGGCACACGCAGTTGCTGTAACAGCAACAGACCCCCATCTCTGACCTGTTTAAATGTGACACAGAAATCAACTAGCTTCTTTATTTTCTGTTATATGCTGCTAAATAGAATCCCAACTCATTCAGGGTTGCTTTATCTAGGCTGGACCCTTTTGTTTAAGTTGTAGTGAACCGGTAAGTTTTAACACAGCCCTGCGCTGTCTTTTTAAAACTATGTGTGTGCGCACAGGCTTAGTCACAGATTATATTTGTAGGATTAGAATAACCTTTCTCTGTTCCTCCCACTCTCAATTCTTTTCAGCAGATTTTCACTACGTGACAATATTCCCTTTTTAAAAAGTCTATGGTCTTTAAGGTCCTTCCTAAAGTCCTTGAAGTTAGTCCTTAAGCAACAGCACCATCCAAAACACTCTTTGAAATATTTTTTTCTTCTCCGTCCTTCCAATAGAACCTAACTCCTTGAAATTTTATCTTTAAATCTAAAGAAAGAAAATGCCAGGGGAAACCCCAGGATGGAAGAATATATCTGTCCCATCACTTAGAACCCACGGTTTACTGCAGCTAGTGCTATCACTGCTCAAGTGGTTTTAGTGCGGCAGCTTTGGGTCCTTGGAATTTATTTGGGATTCTACAGGGGTGATACTCTTTGGCTTAGAAAATACCACCCTGGAACATGAATGGGAATTAATGCCCTGAATACACTTAAGTGAAGTCCATATGATCTAAAACTCCAGTCTAAAAAAATTACCTGGTACTCTCAATGATTGACTCCCACTCAACGTCTGGTTATCTTATCTAGTGTGCAGGTGCCAGGACTTTATATAGTATCAAGACCTTATTTTTCTAAAAATGGTGGATTTAATGGACCTTATACCTCTTTGATAACCCTCAGAGACCTACAGTCTTTTGCATTTAAATTGCAATGGTAATAGAATGGAGAAGATGGACTTATACACGCACACACACACACACACGCCTGCACACACACTCCACATATTCCACATACATGAATACTGGGGCTCTCACCGAGTTATGCCATTCAGTTTAGTTTCCTTCTGCTCAGCTTCAAAAAGATCAAGAATTAAAGGGGGAAGGTTTATAAAACCTGCTCGGGATGTTGCAAAGCTCTTCTAAGTCCAGCGTCTGCTTTCTAGTGGGTTTGGTCTGATTTCTGCAGGTACCTAAGAATGTGGGTTATTTCCATGGTTAATCTGTCTATACCTCATCTTCTTTCAGTTTGCAGTGATGGTGCAGAAGAACCAGGTCGGAAGTCTGCTTCTCTAGGATGGACTGATACTGGCGGAGAGAACAGTAAGAAGTCTGCAACTCCTCTGTGCGAAACTCCAGTTCTTGCTGAAGGGCCAGCAATTTTTTTTTCAGTTGCTGGAGTTGTCTCAGATGACACTGTTTACTGGATCCGAATTCCACCTCTGACTCCTCGAATGCTAATGCCTGTGCTTGCTTCTTGTTCTATCATAGAGACAGGATATACAGAAAAGGCTTTAGATCATCACTAAGGATGTATTCGTTCCAGGATTTTTTTTCATTTGTTCAGTCATTCACATCCATCTATCCATTTTTTATCTTTTCATCTACAGAGATCTTATTAAACATTTCACTCTATTCACAAGCAAATGTATCACTTAGTATTCCCACTCAGTAAGAAGAATTCAATAGAAGAAAAAAATGGTTCTTATCCACAAAAATCTTATTATTTGGGTCAGAAGAAAAAATATACACATAAAGGACCTAGGGAGATATGTGTAATAATATGCTGAGGTGTTGCCTTCCCATATAAAGATAACACTAGTGACTTGGAAGGAAATGGATTTCTGGCCATGGTTCTTGGACTAAACTTGGTATTAAAAACACCTGGGTAAAAGAGCATTGCAATGAGTCAAGGGTGAATTCTTGGGGATTTTGAAATGCTGAAAAATGAGAGCTAGAGATATTGTTCAGGTACATCTGGGCACTGACTCTGTCTCCTTCACCCGAAGGAAGATGTGACCTTGCGGATGCTGACTCTGTGTGTGTGTGTGTGTGTGCATGTGTGTATGTGTGTGTGCGCGTGTGTGTGCATGTGTGTGTGCGTGCACGTGTGTGTGCGTGTGTGTGTGTATGTGTGTGTGTGTGTATGTGTGTGTGTGGTGTGATCTCTTCTTGCTAATCCACAATCTACCTGAAATGCTGCTAGTCTTATCCTACATTTTCATTCATTCATTCATTCATTCATTCATTCATTCAACAGACACAGGCTAAGCACCTATGTTTAACCAGACATTCTGCCGGTAGGACACATCCCTGAGTTGCTGATGCTTCTATATTTCCTATATTTTCCAGCATCCCTTATGACAATGACATGTGAGGGAAAGGTGGATAAAGAGGGTAGCCTGTGGGCAGTCCTTAGCATCCAACCGTGCTTATTATCCTCCTACTCACTCTTTAAGATTCTGTTTAAATCCTGCTCTCCTTCCTGTTTTTTCCCTGCAAAGCTGTCTTTGCACCAGTACCACAGACTTTGCTAGCATGTCCTTAATGTGCTATTCTGTAGTCTGTCTGTAATTATTTCTGTGCATTTTAACTTCTAATTAGATTATAAACTCCTGGAGGGCAGGGCCATGTTCGCTCTTACGGGGCCTAGATTAGAGATTCATACATACCTATGTATTCAACAAAAGAAATGAAAATAGAGTCCAAGCAATCTCATTGGCTCCCAAGGGGTTGAGCTTGTGGCCTTGGCCTCATTAACAGAGTACTTCTAATACAGTGGCTTTCAAATTTTTAAATTAACTTTTTGAAAACAGATTTATTGAGGTATACTTTGCATATCATGAAATGCAACCATTGTTAAGTGTGCAACTCAATGACTTGTAATAAACTTATAGAATTGTGTGACCATCATTACAATCCAGTTTTAGAACATTTCTATCAACCCCCCATGTTTCCTCATGCCCATTTTCAGTTACTCCTGCTCCTTCCTCCAGCTCCAGGCAACCACAAATCTGCTTTCTGCCTCTATGGATTTTCTGCCTTTTCTAGACGTTTCACATATAGAATTGTATAATATGTCATTTTTTGACTTCTTTAATTTAGCATATATATATTTTATTTTGAGACAGAGTCTCGCTCCGTCACCCAGGCTGGAGTGTAGTGGTGTGATCTTGGCTCTCTGCAACCTCCACCTCCCGGGTTCAAGCGATTCTCATGCCTTAGCCTCCCAAGTAGCTGGGATTACAGGTGTGTGCCACCACACCCAGTTAATTTTTGTATTTTTAGTAGAGATGGGTTTTTGCCATGCTGGCCAAGTTGGTCTCGAACTCCTAAGCTCATGTGATTGGCCGGCCTTGACCTCCCAAAGTGCTGGGATTACAGGTGTGAGCCACTGTGCCTGGCTGCATAATGTTTTTGAGGTTCATCTAGGTTGCAGCAAGAATCAGTATTGGAGGCCGGGCGTGGTGGCTCACGCCTGTAATCCCAGCACTTTGGGAGGCCAAGGTGGGTGGATCATGAGGTCAGGAGATCGAGACCATCCTGGCTAACACAGTGAAACCCCGTCTCTACTAAAAACACACAAAAAATTAGCCAGGCGTGGTGGCGGGCGCCTGTAGTCCCAGCTACTCAGGAGGCTGAGGCAGGAGAATGGCATGAACCTGGGAGGCAGAGCTTGCATTGAGCTGAGATCGCGCCACTGCACTCCAGCCTGGGCGACAGAGTGAGACTCTGTCTCGGAAAAAGAAAAAAAAAAAAAAAAAAAGAATCAGTATTTGATTCCTTTTTATTGCTGGATAGTATTCCATTGTATAAATATACCGTATTTGGTTTATCTGTTCACCAGTTGATGGATATTTGGGTTGTTTCAGTTTTTGGCAATTACGAATACTGCTGCTATGAACATTAACCATATTAGCCTTTATGTGGGTATGATATTTTCATTTAATTAATGTGCTCAGCAAATAATGTGGTACACCTACTATATCAAGCACTACACTAGGTAATGGGGATATAGCAGTATATAAAACAGACAAAATTGGCTGGGTGCGGTGGCTCACGCCTGTAATACCAGCACTTTGGGAGACTGAGGCGGGCACATCACGAGGTCAGGAGATCGAGACCAACCTGGCTAACACGGTGAAACACTGTCTCTACTAAAAATACAAAAAAAATTAGCCAGGGCTGGTGGTGGGTGCCTGTAGTCCCAGCTACTCGGGAGGTTGAGGCAGGAGAATGGCGTGAACCCAGGAGGCAGAGCTTGCAGTGAGCTGAGATCACACCACTGCACTCCAGCCTGGGCGACAGAGCGAGACTCCGTCTCAAAAAAAAAACAAAACAAAACACAAAAACAGACAAAATCCCGACTTTGTGGAGTTTGCATCTAACATGGGGAGAGAGAAAACTAAGCAAGTATATATGTAGTGTATTAGAAGGACAAAATGCAATAGGGGAGAGTGAAACGGGAGGAAGATGAGGAATGCCAGGATGGAGGAGGTTACATTTTTTAATTAAATGTCTGCATGGAGGACCAAATTGAGAAGCTGACATTTGAACCAAAACTTGAAGGAGGCAAAAGAAGGCATCTGGAAAGCTCCAGGGAGTGATGGCCTTGGAGGTGGAAGCATGCCTGGTGGTATTTAAGGAGCCCCAGGGGTTGCAGCCACTTTTTTTTCTGGCTGGAGCAGAGACAGTAAGGGGGAAAGTTGTGCCTGATGGAGTGAGATAGGAAAAGGAGGTGAGGTCTTTAGGATTGTATAGCCATTCTTGAGACTTTAACTTCTTTTGGAGAGATGAAAGGCCTTTGGAGGGTACTGAGCAGAGGAGCAACATGATCTCCCTGAGCTTTTATGAAGGTCACACTGGCTGTTTATTGGAAATCAACTCTGGGTAGGTAAAGACAGAAAGACCAGGTAGGAGGCTACTGCAATAATCCAGACGAAGGATGATGGCGTGGACCAAGATGGTAGCAATGGAGGGTGGGAGAAGTGGTTGGGTTCTAGATGTATCTTGAAATGACAGGACATGGGATTTGCTGCTGGGTTACAGGTTAGATGGTGGGACATGATGGTCATCCATAACAGATGATGCCAGGGTTTTGGTCTGAGTAACTGGGGAGATGGAATTTTAATGAGATTAATTCAGTAAGAGCTGGGACCTGAAAGACAAAAAAACTCTACTGAGAGTGGTGGTGGCAGCACAGAGAAGGTAAAGGAGGCTCAACCCAGTCCAGAACCAGAAAGACGATAGCTGATTGTGTCGGTACAATCCAAATGACCCTTTCCAGGCTCTCTTGGAAGTGTCTCATCTTAAGTGCCTCAGAATTGAGAAGACAGACAGAGAAAATGGACCTACTATGGTCACCAGGCAAAAGAAATCCTAGGCAAAGACACGCCAGTGTATGTGGCTGGAGGAAAGTTGATGAGACCTCTTTCTAAGTTGTTCTAAGTTGAACAAAGCTAAATTTTGTATTTACTCTGTGTAGCTGTAACTGCCTGCATTTATATTAAATGTTGTTAAGGGCTTTCATTCTTTTCAAGATAAAAACACTGCTATTCTCACAACTCATCTGTGAATGAGGTTTGGAGAGAAGAGAGTTGGGAGTAGCGTGTGTGGTGTGCTCATGTATGTGTGTGTGCATGCATATACACGGATAGAGGGGCTTCTGAAGAGCCTGAGTCCTCCTGCTTACATAGTAAGTTAGGAGGGTGAGGAGCTACCTGGAAAAAAACATGATCATAAATAAGTACTTAACGTGGACAGAATTAATGCAAAGGAGTGAACATCCTGTGGTAGGGTTAATTCAGAAGGGCTTATTTTAGTATAAATCTAATAAAATTCTTATCAGGCCAGGCATGGTGGCTCATCCCTATAATCCCAGCACTTTGGGAGGCCAAAGTGGGTGAATGGCTTGAGATGAGGAGTTCAAGACCACCCTGGGCAACATAGCGAGACCACCATCTCTATAAAAAATAAAAAAATTAGCCATGCATGTTGGCATGTGCCTGTAGTCCCAGCTACTTGGGAGGCTGAGGCGAGAGAATCACTTGAGCCCTGGAGTTTGAGGCTTCAGTGAGCTATGGTCACACCACTGCACCCCAGCCTGGGCAACAGAGCAAGACACTGTCTCAGAAAATATCCTTATCAGATTTTGCCAAAATCCTTTTCTTTTGGCTTCGTAAGCATCTGTCCACTGCTGAGTGTGTATGACCCTGCTGAAAACTAACCGTGGTCTCCTTCATTCTTTGCTTCTCTTTCCTTCCACGTCCCTATTTTTTCTTCACTGCCCAGAAGAATGAGAGAAATGCTCTTCTTTTAAAATAAGTCAAACTTTCTCTCTCTTTAGGGCTTCCCCTCTAGTACCTGGTACCCCCATCTATACTTAGGTGTGTTCAGAATTACTCTTTGGCCTTAAAGCTTCCGGTGGGAAACAAATGCCTTTTTTCTAAATGATGTGTATAAAGCTTAGCAGCCTGGCAGGGATACTGGTCAAATGTCAAGGCTTTATCTTCCCCAGAGGTCATCTTGGATCTTCTGGGTTTAATTTTGGTCTGAGGCAACATGATGGGCTAGCCAGATGATGAGATTTTATGCAACTCTTCCAGTACAGGACAAATATAGGGCCCAACCTAATTTGCCTGGTCATAAAGATCCAAGGACTGCTTCTATCTACAGAGAAACTAGAGTTCTTTGGATAGGAATTTTAAACATTTGCACACTATAGATATCAATGGGTTTAGAGGAATCAAATTTCAAAGACTTGGAGAAATGCCTAGACTTATTTGAGACCTATTAAATTTCTACTTATTTATCCTTATGCATTCAAAAGTTTATTCTTCTAAATTCTAAAGGAATAGAAAAAGACATGCTATGGATGAAGCCTACATTTCACTTACAAATGTGCTGAAGAGCAGTATCACAAAGGCACCAACTTATTTCCTATTGCTTCTTTGTCTTTTTTTTAAAAAAAAAAAACATTCTTCCTAATGAAGACACAGATATTTTATTAGAGTCTTCTTTGACTTTTAAACTGAGATCTGAAGAAAATAAGCATGTTGGAAATGATTTTACAGAGGTAAGACTAGTTCTTAAAATGACCATCTGGAGTGAGATGTGATTCTGGAGGCCATCTGGTCTACCAGGTTTCTCAGCTGGATTTCTATCCAGGTCTCAGCTGCTTGAAAAGATGGGGACTGCTGGCTGTCCATAGGAACCTGTTCCCATATTTAGTCAACCTTTCAGCCCTACTTGTGGTCAAAGAGATTATAGCTATTGCTCCTTCCTTGCCTATGTGGCCACTTGATCACAGAAGGAAATTAATTGGCCTGGCATGATTTGCCTTTTGAAAAGTCACGTTGGTTTCTACCCAATACTTTATGCTTTTCAAGTTGATGCTAATTGATTGATGTTAAGTTCTGTATTTTCCTTGTATTGAAGTTAAGCTGACAGGTCTGTAATTACCGGGATTGTCCTTTTTCCCTTTTTAAAAAGATGAGCACTTCATTTACCCTTTTTCAGTCTACAGGGACTTTCTTTATCCTTTTGAGTTCTCAAAAATAATCACTCGCAGCTATGTAATAACACCTGCCAATTCCTTAAGTACTCTTCGAAGTATGTCATCATGCCCTGCTGATTTGCCTAAAGCTGGCTTTTCAAAATACTTTTTAACCATTTTATTCCCTGTTCTAGTTTGTGCTGACTAGGTTGGCATTGTTCTGATAACTGAATCCCTAATGATTTTTTTTTTCATTTAAGAACCAAAAAGTCTCACCATCTTTTTTTAATGGGGATTTTTTTCTTTATTGGGAAACTTAAGACTTGGATACATCAAACTGAATTAATTTCCTGGGGAGGGGACCAAAACCCACAATAGAAAAAGGAAGTTAACACTGTCCGGGCCATAGCAGAACCCAGAGAATACATTTGTATAGTTGAAAAATTCTAAGGGCTTCATATTTGACCTTTTGATACAGCATGATCTATTACATTTGTGATATGTATTCTTGGTGTTGAGGTCCATAGAACAATCTAGGAAGTCTTCAAACTTTGAGCTGAATTGCATGAGGGGTTATTTGGCTTTTGAATCAGTTTCTCCTTGTTCACAAGGTAGCAGCAGCAACCATTAGCACAAATGAGGACTAAGTCACTTTTTCAGTCATTGTCATGAACTTCTTTTCCTATCTTTGAGGTAAGTGAGATATTTCCTTTGAACTCTAGTTAAGCGTTATATCACTGGATAGGTTTATCTGTCACTTTTTTTTTTTTTTTTTTTTTTTTGAGATGGAGTCTCCCTCTGTTGCCGAGGATGGAGTGAAGTGGCATGATCTCAGCTCACCGCAACCTATGTCCCCTGGATTCAAGCGATTCTCTTGCCTCAGCCTCCCTAGTAGCTGGGATTACACATGCCTGCCACCATGCTTGGCTAATTTTTGTATGTGTAATAGAGACAGGGTTTCACCATGTTGCCCAGGATGGTCTCAAACTCCTGACCTCAGGTGATCCACCCACCTCAGCCTCCCAAAGTGCTGGGATTACAGGCGTGAGCCACCACGCCCGGCCTTATCTGTTATTTTTTATGTCTTCTACAAATTGCATTTCTTGTACTTCCTTGTACTAGTAGAGCATAGAACTGTATGTTTAAGTGACATGAATTAATTTTAGATGCATCTTTCTGATGTAGACATTCTTCTCACTAGTGACTTCTGCTTGCCTGAGATTCACTTTAAAAAAAGTATTTTAGAATAATTTTTGATTTACAGAAAAATTGCAAAAGTAGCCCAGAGAGTTCCCATATGTTCTTCATACAGCTTTCCCTAAGGTTAACTTCTTAAATAACTGGGTACATTTGTCTAAACTAAGAAATTGATGTTGGAAGATTACTATGAACTATACTTTATTGAATTTCACCAGTTTTTCCACTAATGTGTTTTTTTCTGTTCCAATATCCAATCCAGGATTCACATTGCATTTAGAAGATTCAGTGAAATATTTTTTTTCATTCCCAATGAATCAAAATGATACTGTGTAATAATGCCCATCAAGATTCTACTAATCTTTACATCTTCAACAAATTACTTTTATCCGCAGGAATCAAACTTGCCTTATATAGTTTTATGCTAAAAATAGTGTCCTCTGTACACTTCAAAGATGAGTTTGGCAATCTGAGCTCTACTGAATATCAGGGCATGCATCCTATGCCACCATCAGGGAATGGAGCCTGGGAAAATTGCTCAAAAGGCCCTTTCTTTTCTGGTTTGATCATTTTATTATGGTATCTCTGTTGTTCTTTTCTCCTTTCACTTTGAGATGCTCTTTTGATTCCTGGGCAGGGCCAGGACTACAGTGAGGCAAGTGAGGTACAAATTTTAAGGAGGCACTCAGTCTCAGGGTGGAGCACATGCAGGTTGGCACCTGAAGAGCTTGTGCCTATGAATTTTGCACCTTAGCCACCTCATTTGCTTCACCCTACTTCCTGCTCTGTTCCTGGGATTGGGAGCATAACGTAGTTTTGATTTACAAGGTCATGCCATTTTCTTTTCTATCACTTGCCCCTTCCCTGCCACTCCTTTTGTTATACATAACATCTAATGTAACATTTTAATCTTCTTGCATAATTGTGGTTGTAAACTATGACCTCCTACTTGTTTCCCCAGCTCCTTGTTAGAGAGTAGTCAGAATTTCAGAAAGTCTTGGTTTCCCTTTTGTTCTCATATTACATTTCCATGTGGAAGGCAGATCTTAAAGGGATTTTCCGAGTGGATGAGTGTAAGTCTACATCTAATTGTGTATTTGTATGCGTAGTCTGCTATTTAAATTCTGCACTAAGTGCTAGGGGAAAAAAGAGCCCGCTTTAAAGCTTGTTTCAAGCTGTTAGACCTTCTTCTGGGCAATTAGAATAATAAAATGCAATTTAATAGCTTTCTCCTTCCAAGTTGCCAGGTACATTTATAAGCCACATGGCTTTTCCTGACTGGGGGAATAAGTAAACTCATGACAGCAATGGTGAAAATATCCTAAAATGTTAATACTTAGAAAAAAGTAAATTATGATAATCTTCTTCCTGAGATCCATTTAGAAAACCAGTGGATTTTTCTCTATTTGTGACTTCCTGAGGAAAGCAATGCTTACAAGATGAAGTAGAAATGCTTTGTTGGTAGTATTTCTAGGGCATTGCAGAGGAACAATTTGTGGTTTCAATAGTGAGGCGGTAAGTCCTGGGAGAACTCTAACAGATGCAACGAAAAGAGGCCAGATCCTTGACCACAAACAGTGAAGAACACAGTAGCGGCTTCACAGCCTCCCAGAGGCTAACTCTGGGTGTCTAGCAACAGGTCTGAGCAGCTAGGACCTTCTTTATGTTTACCGAGAACTCAAGTCACTAAATGGAAATGAAGACCACAAGTAAAGAATTCTTGGAAACCCAAAGTGTTAAGGAGCTGTGGGAAAATATCTCCCAGCTGGCTCCCCAGCTTATGTGGATAAATTTAGAGACTGACTTAAAGACCTTAGATTTAGAGCTTCCAAAGAAAGCAAACCTCAGGCTAAAATGAAATTACCTCAGCTGATGAACAGCCTAGACTCTAGATAAGTATTAGTCCAAAATCACAGTCTCAAGAAAGATGCTCATGCCAGGAGGTCTGCATGTTCACACATGTGTAGGATCAGTGCTACTGAGTGTCTTGACTTGGGCACCCCTGAAAGCAGGCTCTGTGACAAGGAACTGAGGGTCAAGTAGTAGTTGATGTGGGAGGTGGTCTTAGGAAATTCTGGTTGGGGAGTGGGAGACTGAAACAACGAAGGGAAGGAAGCAGATAAAAGGTGTGTCCACTCATTGATTGATGGGCATTTGACTGGTTCCATATTTTCGCATGTGGTATATATATACAATGGAATACTACTCAGCCATAAAAAGGAATGAATTAATGGCATTCACAGCAACCTGGATGGAATTGGAGACTATTATTCTAAGTGAAGTAACTCAGGAATGGGAAACCAAACATCATATATTCTTACTTATAAGTGGGAGCTAAGCTATGAGGATGCAAAGGCATAAGAGTGAAGCAATGAACTTTGGGGACTCTGGGGAAAGGGTGGGGGGGGGTGAGGGATAAAAGACTACAAATTGGGTTCAGTGTATACTGCTTGGGTGATGGGTGCACCAAAATCTCACAAATCACCACTAAAGAACTTACTCATGTAACAACAACAACAACAACAACATTGGGTTAAAAAAAAAAAAGGTATGTCATCAAGTCAGGTACCACTGTGAGCAACTGGGCTCAGGTCCATTGAGGAAGTCTGTGAGACAGCATGCCTCGGGTTACCTCTGATTAGGGAGAAAGGAAGGTGGGAGATGTAATCTACCATCTCCCCATCTGACATTGCTTGAGGGTTGCTTCTAGGGGCATTAACTCTTGAGAACCTGAGCTTGTCCTATGATCAGTTTCCTGCATCCAGAAGAAAAGCTTGCAGGTAATGAGACACAGGTGCAGCAATAAAGACCCCCTGCTACCCCGATGGACACTGATACCTTAGAGCAGGTGTGATGGTTTTTATTTTCATGGTTGACTTAGAAGTTTGTCTGAGATCCATAGCAGATGCTGCTCCCCTTGTATCACTATGATCTGATATTTTCAGGGCAATGAGCTGTAAATACAGGTGTGAAAGGCCAGATAAGGAAAACATTGTGCCTAGGATGTACATGACCTTGGAGATAGATGGAAAAGTCCTGAAGGCAGGACTGGCATTTTCCATGTGTATGTGTGTTGGGGTGTGCGTGTTTAATTCTCTTAATTCTCTCTCATTGCTTGCTTAATAAGTACTCCTGAATGAAGAGTGGAAGAACTTTCTATTATTCCCGCCCAAGGGAGCAGAGGCAGAATTCAAGGGAGCAGGGGTGAGCGGCTGCTGCCAAGTCCCTTACGTGGCTGCTGTTCATTGCCTCCTCCACACAGAGCTGATTGTCCTGCAAGGTCTTCCTCTGTCTCTTGCAGACATCATGCAGATTCTTGATGTCAAGTTGTAGGCTTAACAGCTTGCTGTTCAGGCTGCTCACTTCTCTGTCTCTCTCCCCCGCCTAGGCAGCCAGAAAAACAAAAGCATCAATTATAAGCTATCAAGAAAGTGCTGCTTTCGTTCACTTAACAGGTTGACAGAGACTTGAAATTTGCTGGAAATTTGTCCATCAACCGTTAGCTGTTATTACTCATCCTGTGTAACATTTACGCAGTTTCCAATTGCCAGGTGTCTGAGCGCTTTGCATTATTCAGACAATTACTGATTTATATTAATTAATCTTCACCACACTGCTGGGGGTGCACAACAGACAATTCCCCTGTTTTTCAAGAGGAAGTCAGTGCCTAGAATAATTCTAGGCACCTACTGGACTGTCTATAAATATTAATGGCTCTGCCACTGATGAACATATTGAGATGTCAAATGAACTTGTCAAGACAAGTATAGTGAATCCATGATGGGCTTGATATGGGATTCTGAAGTCTCTTACCTTTCTCTTCTACCCACTAGACCAAAAGATCTCCCTCACCTATAAACCCAGTGCTTTTCTTTTCTTTTCTTTTTTTTTTTTTTTTTTTGAGATGGAGTCTTGCTGTATTGCCCAGGCTGGAGTGCAGCGGCGTGATCTAGGCTCACTGCAAGCTCCACCTCCCGGGTTTCCTTAAACCATTCTCCTGCCTCAGCCTCCCGAGTAGTTGGGACTACAGGCACCCGCCACCATGCCCTGCTCATTTTTTGTATTTTTAGTAGAGACAGAGTTTCACCGTGTTAGGCAGGATGGTCTCGATCTCCTGACCTCGTGATCTGCCCACCTTGGCCTCCCAAAGTGCTGGGATTACAGGCATGAGCCACCGTGCCTGGCCAACCCAGTGCTTTTCTTTAGACATTCACAATGGGAACAAAAGTGAAATCCCTGGGCTGGTGGCATAAGATTTCTGTCTTTGATTATGAGTGAAAAGAATTAGCTAATTGTTGCTAGATGGGGATGGAAAGTAGTGATTGAGATATAAATAGAATGTGTGGGGCATAGTAACTTGGGTGGGGGTGCAGGTGCAGAGCTGTTGTAGGAGGGTGGGGCTTTATCACACCAGGATGCCACCTCCACTCCCAGAGTTGTGGGTGGCAATGGTGTGAAAAGGAAGGCGGAAGAAGTCCTGTGTGAGCTTATGTAGTGCTTCAGTTCTGTCACTATGCCAGCTTTCTACAACACTTGTGAGCACAGATGTTACCATTGCTGAGTTTTAAATCTAGGAACTGAGGCTGGCTCCTTCATGGTAAGTACATGGTTTGGCTCTGTGTCCCCAACCAAACCTCATTTCAAATTGTAATCCCCATGTGTTGAGGGAGGGACCTGGTGGGAGGTGATTGGGTCATGCGGGTGGTTTCTCCCATGCTGTTCTTGTAATAGTGAGTGAGTTCTTACGAGATCTGATAGTTTAAAAGTGTGGCACTTCCCTTCACTCTCTCTCTCCTGCTGCCATGTAAGATGTGCCTTGCTTCCCCTTTGCCTTCCGCTATGATTGTAAGTTTCCTGAGGCCTCCCCAGCTGTGTGGAACTGTGAGTCAGTTAAACCTCTTTTCCTGATAAATTACTCAGTCTCCAGTAGTTCTTTATGGCAGTGTGAAAATGGGCTAATACAGTACCTGTCTCTTAGGTTAGATTACCAAGAGGGTTCTTAAGTGAGGATTCATGGCATCTATTAAAGAAACACTCCCAAGAAAAACCAGCATGGCAGAGGGGGAAGCAGGACAGGGAAGGGGTAAAAACCAAGTATAGGTACATTTTCAGACAGTCCTGTGGTCAGTAATTTCAGCCTGCTCATACAGGAAACTCTGGAATATGAGCTACACCTTAGAGTCTGTCTTGACTGGTGTCAATGAAAGCTGGGCTGTCAAACTCAGCATCAGTCAGTCAATGGCCAATGGCCACCCCATGGGTTATAAGCTCCTAAGAACTTCCAGCTCTCTGCCCCTGTAGGCAAAGTGACTTCAGTAGTCTAAAGGCAATTCTTCTAAGAGAGGTACAGCTGCAAAAGTGCATAGTAGGCAGGGGATAGGTGCATGGAAATAGTGAAGGGATCTAAGCCACAGTGCCCAAGGTCTCAGATCTGGTTAGCAGTAGGGCCAGGAGAGCACATCCTTCCTGACCCTGTAGCCAGTGCTCTGCCCTCATATCCAACTGACTGGTCTGTCTTTTGAAATATATGAGCTGCATAACACACATTCCCAGAGGAACTGGAGACCTGATATGGACATCGTAAATCAAACCTTACTGGACAGGTCCAGTTTAAAGGACCCCTGCACAAGGCCGAGGGGGGCCGGAGGACAATGGTGAGAATTGGACACTGCAATGTCAGAGTATTCGGAATTCAGAAGGTTTCCCAGAACTGCTGCTGTCTCTGCTGATTTATTTCTTCATTTCCATTTAGTACCTGGACTTTTTTTTTTAACCACTTTACAGTTTAATTAGGTTAACGGCATGGCTCTGTCATTAAAAGGATTTCATTATCTCAAAAATCTCCCTCCTCCTCTCTTGCTCCTATCCTTCGTTCCTCACTTCCAGAAAAATAACAGTGGATGTCAACTGCCCCAAGCATGTAATTACCATTAAGATAATTACCGGGGACTCTCTTAAGAGAATATGTGTAGAGTGGCCTTAAAAGATGGTGTACATACACTGTTTTCTAACTTGGAAACAAAATCCTTAACTCGATAAAGAGTGGTAGTTTGATTCTGGTGCTTTGGATCCCTTTCCTGTGGTTTCCACACTGAGAATAGCGTATGGAGCCTCTCCAGGAAGTGGGACCCTAAGGAGCCTCTCCACTTTGGCCACAGGACTGTCTTTCTTTGGCATCTATGAGCAGGTTAGGTGACAACAAGATGCCTGCTCCACAGGAGAGCCAAATACCCTATACTCTTGCCTTGGTGCTGAATATATGTGTCTTAAGGCAGGGACCCGGACACCAGATTGTTCCCCATGGAGACTAGCACACTGAGGGCTCACTAACAAAATACCAATGATACACACTTGAGTTTCTCTAAATTAAAAGTTAAGTGCTCTCTCTCAGGCCAATAAAAATATCCTTTCTCCCTCCAGTTTTGGATGTCCTCTGAGTAGAAGGCCTGACAGCCCAATTCTTTTGCACTGCCAGAAGTTCAGAATTGGATCTTCAATATAGATGATCTCATCTAATTTGTACATTTAGCATCGGCTCATAGTCTCTGAGACAATGTCTTCATTCATGAAACAAGATTTGGAATAAATCATCTTTCTCTGAATATTCCTTAAACCAGCTGAATAACAAATATGTTTTGATGGATGTCAAGTGAAATTTACTTTTGAAAAGAAACTTAACCATTCACTCCCGAAGACCAAATTATAAAGAGGTTTTGATGCATCAGAAAAGGAGTAAAAATATTGGAAGAGTGATCAGGTGATTTCCAGAATGATGTTCGATTTTTAATTATAGGGAGTTATTAGAAAAGGCTGTGCTCACCTCAGAACCCCAGAAAAGCCAATGTTTCTGGGGTCTCAGTGAACCTAATTTCTTGCTGGTATCTTGCACAGATATTAGCTGTAAACTATTTATAATCCTATCTACTTTATGAAGGCTAAATTCCAGGCAGATGCCTTTTGAGTATCAACATGCAATAAGGATAGATTTAATCTGACATTTCATCAATCATAGCTCCGTAACCATTACTGGGACATGAGATGAACTGAGAGTCATAATGTTGACCCTCAGGCACCATCTGATCTTGTCCTGGATCTGAAGTCATTAACAATGGCTGAAATCATAAGTCTCCACTGCTAGGTGAGTATTCATTTACATAAGTCATGTACTTAGATACCCGGTTTCTCTTATATAAGGTTGGAACCTGGTCACTCTGCTTTGCAACATATGACAGCAGCAGCAGCTATCAACCCACAGGCAAAATGATGAGTTCTGATATTGCAGTTGCTACCATATTCATGATAACTACTGGAAAATAGGTTATTTACTGAAGCAAATTTTCTGTATTAATTAAATGGGTCTTTTGTCAAAAAGCATGGTATCTCAAACATATATTTCAAAATAGGAGAAGACATTTTGCTTTAGGTTTCCAAGTATTAACAGTCTCAAGCTTCTTCTTGGGGGAAGCTAATGTTAAATTGAAGCTCGTGATTCAGTAGCATTTTCAGAGCCCAAGAGCATTGCAAAGATTCAAAATGGCAGCATTCCCAGGGATTTGGCATTTCAACATGAAAATCCGAGTAATTTTGGATTCAACCAATAACACCATAAAGGTAATCATCTTTGGGATATTATCTTATTTGTCTGAGGATGAGGACAAATCTTCAATAATCAATGGGAAACCACTTTTAACCACCACTAATATCACAACCATTCAATTTATGGTGAGAGTTATGCCTTAAGAATCATGAAACCTTAAAAACTAACGTTGATTCAGGAATTTTTACATTTCACTTGTGTAATAGTAGAGTTTACAGTTATCTACAGTAATTTTAAACACTATTATTGGTATTACTGACTTGATTCCCAAGTTGACTTTTCCATTTATAGAAATATTACAGTTTTTGCATTACTTATGAATGAAATTAATGGGTACTTATACAAGGTTTTGCCTGTGAACAAAAATTTAGAACCAATTATGTTCATATAGTGAAGAGTGACTATATTTTATGGTGTTCTAAATTCTTTAAAAATTGGTGTATACTTACATAAAAAACCTGCACATTCTGCACATGTATCCCAGAACTTAGAGTATAATAAAGAAGATTTAAAAAATAAAGAAAACATTATGAAATGTAAGAAGGCTAAACACACACACACACACACACACACGCACACACTTAGATTAACAAATTAAAAAAGATACCTAAGAGATCCCCTTATCAGCTGTGTATTCAAGCACAAGTTATTTAACTTCTGTGCCTACATTTCCCCATGTATAATATAGAGATAATTACGGTTTTCTTAAGGTTGTTGCAAGGATTAAATGCATTGGTAAATACAATGCACTTAGAACACTGTCTGACACATATCGTGGAAGGCTAGATTAGTGTTTGCCGTAAAAACAAAATTGGCATACCCTGTAAGTATACAGTCTAGGGTACATATGACATATGGTGGAGATCAGCCACCTGTGGAATGTGGGCTGATTTTTATTGGCACCTGGGCAATTTTCACAGACTTTTCACTATCATATCATTTGAGAAATTATTCTATTAAGAAGATAAGCTCCACGAGAGTAGAGATCTCTGTCTATTTTGTTCACCGCTTTATTCCCAGCTCCTAGAACAATGAATGCCTGGCACATTGAAGGTGCTCCAAAGATATAAATTAAATGAAGAAAGAGCCTTCTAGAAAATCCATACCAGATCCTTGTTCCCCACAGAACTGGTATCAAGTTCTGTATGGCTCCAGTAATGCAGCAGGAAAGGAATGGACTGCCTGTTTCAGAATCTGCTCACCTCTTGGTAGGAGGTCTGTTAAAAAGCATATGGTACGTGGGACAACCCTTTACTCATCAAAACAGTCCCCTTAAATCCTTTCTGGAACAAGGTAGGGCATACATAAACATAGTTTGCTGCTGTTGTTGTTTTTGAGACAGGGTCTTTGTCGCCCTGGCTGGAATGCACTGGTGTGATCATGGCTCACTGCAGCTTCAACCTCCCAGGCTCAAGTGATCCACTTGCCTCAGCCACCTGAGTGACTGTGACCAAAAGAGCATGCCACCACACCTGGCTAATTTTTTTTATTTTTTGTAGAGACAGGGGTCTTACCATGTTGCCCAGGCTGGTCTTAAACTCTTGGGTTCAAGCGATCCTCCTGCCTTGGCCTCCCAAAGTGCTGGGATTACAGGTTTGAGTCACTGTGCCTGGCCCCATAAACACAGTTTGACCAAAATATTAAACTAATCAGACACTCCATTTTCATATCATCCCAGATAAAGAGAGAATGTTAGCAACAATAGTTAATATCGATTAAGTGCTTTCTACATGCACTACCTTTGCTAATCCTCATACCAAGTCTTTGGAATAGGTGATCATCATTCATATTTTCTAGATAAGGCAAAGGAAACTTAGAGTAGGTGATCATAATTCATATTTTCTAGATAAGGCAAAGGAAACTTAAGATTAGGCAACAAACTCAGTATCATACTGCTGGTAGATATGGACCCAGACCCACCCAGCTCGAGTTTGGGCTCTTAAACATGATGCTCTGCTGGCCACCTCTGTCCATGATATTTTGTGATGCTTATTACTGGAATTTTGAATCATAAAACATGAAAAAAGTCCCTTGTAATGAATATTCAACTCCATGCATGTAGAGGAGTTAGGAGACTTACCTCATCTTTCATTTCCTTGGCAGCTCTCAATTCTCCTTTAACTTTTAGTATTTTCTGAGCTTTGTTATAAACCTGAAAAAGTCCAAGTATTTAAGATGGAAAAAGTATAAATGAGCCTCTGCCCTTTAAAGATTTTCCCAGCTGGATCTACGCCCTCAGCAAGAGGTTTGGAAAATTTTCCTGAACTGTTAGCAATACCCACTTGCTTACCCATCTGTTTGTGTTTTCAAAAGGGTGTTAAAACCTCCAGATGGCAGGACCATAGTTTTACATCTTTTCCAGAAAACCACTACTTGGTGAACCAAACAGTTTCTGAATTTACCCTTCTTGGAAAGCAAAAAGTCTGAATTGAGTTTACTTTTCGGATTTCTATGTACTCTCTGGCTCAGATATAGCTAATATTATGTACTTATTATGAACCAGACATGATGTGCACGACCTAACTTCATTCTCACATGAACCCTGGGAGGCAGGGACTACGACTATCCTCATTTAAAGATAAGGAAACTGAGGCCCAGAGAGGCTAAGTGACTTACCCAGGGTCACAGAGGCTCTCTTACTACTCTATGAGGAGCTTCCATTAATTTTGTAACTATTCATATGAAATATCTGATGATGTGATGTTTTTGAAGCATCAGCTTGCCATAATGTTGATGCTCATAAAGTTAGGAAACATGTGAAGTGCTGAGACTTATCTAGCTAGAAAGCCTCCCAGGAAACCAAAGATCTTTGCACGTGTATGTGCGTGTAAGTACAGGATGATGCATTTGAGGTCATAATGCACTGAGCGTATTAAAATCATCTCATTCATTCTGTTTTTAACCCTAAGAATAGAGGAATTTCCACCAGGAAAGTGGAACTGCAGAATAGTTCAAGGAATGAGAAGCTATCAAAATACTCATCCTTTGTAATAAACCACATACCCTATCCCTAATATAAGCCAAGAGGAAGAAAGAATGTTGGTGATATATGGAATCTGGAATGTTTTATGGAGCTGAATTCTGATTTCCTGCCTTGGGTACCCTCTGAAGTCTTCATGCACAGAGGTGCATCATGGGAATGGAGGTGTGGCTCAGGCTCACCTGGTGGGGACAGGCTAGGTGATGGTGTAGTAACAAACAACCCCCAAGTCTCAGTGGCTTACTACCGTGAAGGTTTATTTTTTACTCATGCTACATGTCCTTTATGAGTCAGCTGGGGCTCTGCTCCACATTGTCCTCAATATCCTCGTAGTCCTCAGCTGGTGAACTTCTATTATCTACTATGTTGCCTGTTGCCATGGTAGCAGAAAGGGAACTTGGTGAATCACCTACTGGTTCTTAAAGCGGAAGTGAAACACTTTGCTTCTGCTCACATTTCATTAGCCAAAACAAGTCACATGGCCATGCCTAACTTCTTCCTTTACCTCCTCAAAGAAATATAGGCATATGTCAGAGAGATTGAGGATTTGGTTTCTGACCACCAAAATAAAGCGAATATCACAATGAGTCAAGTTACACAAATTTCTTAGTTTCTCAGTGCATAGAAAACTTATGATTACATTATATTGTGGTCTACTAAGTGTGCAATAGTATTATGTCTAAGAAAACAAGGTGCATAACTTAATTAAAAATACTTTGTTGCTAAAAAAAATGCTGATGTGGACACAAGGGAGCACATGCTGTTGGAAAAATGCCACCAATAGACTTGCTTGATGCAGGATTGCTACAAACCTTCAATTTGTTAAAAATGCAATATCTGTGAAGCACAGTAAAGTGAAGAGCAGTAACACGAGGTATGCCTGTACTGGCGAACATCACAAATGACTTCCACGCTAGTCAAGCAAGAAGATTAAAAATAGCGTGGCATAAAAGAACACTAAACAGGGTTCTAGGCTACCAAGCTTCTAAACCTGGTTCAGCACCTCACTGGAGGAGTGGCCTTTGGAAAGGCCTTCATATCTCTGAGCCTTCATCTGCTTCTGTAAACTAGGAAGCTATAATAAATGGCCTTTAGAAGTCTTTCCTAGCTTTAAAGTTCACTGATTCAGTGCTCTACCATGATGGACACCTTTCTTTAGGAGGAACTATGAACTCACCCAAGTATCATACAAAAAGTTGTAATGGAACAAATGTATCCTTGAGAATCATACTTCTTTGCAGGCAAGCCCACTGGATAGTCAGGAGATGATTCTGAAATCAAATGAAATCTTGTCCAAAAGACAGAAAAATGATTTTCTAGATTGTGATGGTTTCATCCACTATGGAGTTACACAGCTGTAGTTGCAAGAGCCAAGAGCATTTCGAAGGAAAAGTAGAAGGCATAGGTTCTAACATTTGCATGAAAATATACTGAAATTTACTAAGTAAGGTAAGTAGGAAGAAAAAAAGAGAGCTGGAGTTTGTTCCATGAAGGAGACGTCAGAATCTTGAGTCATTAACAATAGCAGCGGGCAGTTTGGAAGGGCTTATGATGAAAAAACTGGAAGTGTTATATGATAAGTTTTTGATACATTTGACAGTAATGTTTGCCAGATGGATAGGGAAGAGTGCTTTGGGGGAGCCCCACAGGCTTTATGAAATGCCATGTGAACCTTCACAGTGCTGTCTGACTGAGGAGTATGGCTGGACAGATATTTTGTGGAGGAAGGGCTCATCCCAGAGGGAGGGACTCTCTACCAGATCCCCAGCTACTGACTCTCTGAAGCCAGGACTTTGCTCATGTCTCTCTCTTCTCGAACCCTTGTTCTTACATATTCCGTTTGCCTCCTGCGTCTCTGTTGAGACCTTCATTTCTTCATGCCTTGTCTTGCGCCATCTGCCCAGGCAACTCCTTTCTTGTACTCAAAACTCCTGCCATCTGCTTTTCAAAGTAGGCCTTCTCTTGGTGACAGCTGTGCCTAAAAAAATGATTGTAGTGAAAACAAAAACTTGGTCAGAGCTTCTAGTGATGTTTTGTGCCTTCCCTCAGTCCACTCTGAGAGCACCTTGCAGATTCCCAAGAAACACCTAACACCACACCTCAAATGGGTGACTAAGGTAGCAAGTATCAAGTTAGGTGTGCAAAAAGAGAAAGTAACTCTTTCTATTACTCAGTGTTTTTGTTTAGCCCCATTTTCACCAAATGGCAGAAAACATAATCTCAGTTATTTCTGAGAAAGCACCATGACTTTCAGGTTAAAAATGAATCAGTTCATGATTCCCTCACAGTTCATGATTCTCTCAACCTCTTTAAGGCCTCTCCAGAGTCTGCCTAAGATTTTGAGGTCCCAGTTTGGATCCTGGCACCAGGGGAAGCTTGTGGTCCATAGTCATGGGCATCTCTCCTAGCTAGAGTATGCCGAGGTGCCATTGTCCTGGTTAGTAGGCCACATGTACTAGTATTAGTCTGTTCTCACATTGCTATATGGAAATACCCGAAACTGGGTAATTTATAAAGAAAAGAGGTTTAATTGACTCACAGTTCTGCACGGCTGGGGAGGCCTCAGGAAACTTAGAATCATGGCAGACAGCACCTCTTCACAAGGTGGAAGGAGAGAGAATGAGTGCCAGCATGGGAAATGCCAGACGCTTATAAAACCATCAGATCTCGTGAGAACTCATTCACTATCACGAGAACAGCATGGGGGAAAACACCCCATGATTCAATTACCTCCCACCAGCTCCCTATCACAACACATGGGGATTGTGGGATTACAATTCAAGATGACACAGCCAAACCATATCACCTTATATCCTGTGTATTCCTCATCCTAAGGGCTTTGGGTTGCCTGGCACTTCTTCATCCTTTGAAGATGTTCCTCCCTGTTCCCCATGAAGACACAAACACATGCACACACCACACATACATACACACACACCACATGAGAGTAGTTTCAGACTGTCTCTTAGACCTGTCCTATCAACATTCTTTTACCTTGAAAGGTATTGAGAGAGAGAGGACAGGATGCTCACTTTCCTGGTTTTGATCAAAAGTCTCTCTGCCCTTGGATCACTAAACCTATCTGGTTTAGTGGGAATCTATTGTTTTTCCTCCCTTCTGCCCCATCTCATAGATCTCACCACGGTCTAATTCTCTTGCTTATGTTCCAGTTACCCTATTCTTCCTCTTTCCTAACTCAAAGGGTCTTTGTGTGGTTTTGGAGAGAGGAAGGAAAAGGGGCATAAGTGAACAAGTTCTCTGAAATGCAGTTTTAGCAGGCCAGGATGTGAAACACATCAGTTAGTACTTCACATACCACCTGCCCACATTAGGTTACACAAATGCTGTAATCACAGATTGCTAATTTTGACTCCCTCCCCAAGGAACTGGTAACTGCCTGGGTATATGGTTGACTCCTGGCCTTACAGCAACCTTGTTGCTCTAAGGAACACCGACTATTCCTTTTCCTTCATGGCCTGGATGGAAGAATATCAAGGGTCTCTTTTTCCTAATCTAAAACATGTTTCTGGGTTTTCAAGGAAAGAGATGCTTTTTTGGTTTAAAATTAAAGCTATCTTTGTGGGATAATACAAACTAACTTAGGCTTACCTATACTAAGCCATAAGTCTTTCCTTTACTTATGTTGGGCTTTAGATTTTTCTCCAATGTTCTACCTCCTACCAGTGAAAAAAGTGTGATGAATCTTAGAGCTCTTAATTATTGAAATGCTGAGAGGGAGCTAAACATTTTCTCTATTTTTAAAAATATGTGAGCCCCATGAACAGACAGGGATACTTATTGTATACTAAATTATTTCTACCCAGAATGTATGATTGGAGCCAATGTGCAGAGGCTTGGCGTGCAGAGGCTTGGCATGCAGACAGTTTGCCTTTTTGAATCCAAACCCGGTTCTAAAGGAGAAAATCCCTGGTAGTGCAGGGCATAACTGCTAGGGGGAGATGGTATGAGGAGATGATGCTGGAGATGGTTTTGCCAGAGTTTGGGGTTCTGCAGAGTAACAGTGAATAGGAACCTGACACCAATATCACTGACTGAGCCATAGTCCAATTCCAGGACTGGAGTTCTTCTAGAAAGAAAGTAGGGCTAGTTGGGTCTCCCCAGAAAGAGGCTTTTGAATGACAGAAGAAATTAGGGGCCAGGAGGAGCAGGAGAAGGAATCCAGGATTTATGAGACTCACTGTCCTAGGTGAAAACGTCTCCCCCTGGCTCTCTTCTTTGCTACCTTTCACGGAGGCTGTTTGTTGTCTGTTCCAACATCCATACTCTTTATTTTCCTTAGTAACAGATGCTCATTTTATTGGGATGTGCATGCACTCATCTAAAAGACTCTATCTCCTAGCCTCTCTTGCAGCTAGGTATGATTATGTGTCTAAGTTTTGGTCAATGACACATAAAAGGAAGTATTGTGGGGACTTCCATGAAATCTTCTGAAAGAGAAGTAGTGCACAGCTCTTTGTTCTTCCCACCTTTCTAATGGCTTGCAATGCTGACTTAATGCCTGGTGTTCCACCAGCCATCTGGAACATGAGGCCTTAATGCTATGGAACTACCATTGCCAGCCCTGGATAGAAAGAGCAATTTCTATCTTGCTTAAGTAATGATTTTGTTTTTAATTTTTCTGTTTCATACACCTGAATCTAATGCAAGCTGACACTGACAAAACACACTTATTTAAGTTACTCTCAGAGATGTCTCTCTACAATTCACTCACCATTTCTAGCACCTCCACTAGTTGCTTATACTCTACATTTTGAAACCCCTGTTTCATTGTGGACCAGCTCTTCCGTGATTCCACGGATACATTTCTCAAATGCCCCTTCCCTTTCTCGACTTGCCTTGGTTTTCTCTTGAGATGTCAGTTCTTTGTGTTCACTTTCTCCTTCTCCACTTGCTGTATGGAGTAGAAAGAGCCAGGGTCAGGGAGAGAGGAACAGCTCAGCCTTCCTACTGCCACCACCATTACTCCCACGCCATTTTGGAAAATTTCCCATTTTGTAGTACACAGTCCACCTCATCTTTGTTGCCATTATCACTGACTGACATGGAGAAAATTCTCCCACTTGGTTGCTCTTTCTTTCTTTACAAGATATATTCTTTCTGCCAGTCAAAAGTCACACATCTTCAAGACCCAACCCAATTGCCATTTCTTTCAACTTCCCTAAACTACATGTCACATTAACTCTTGTATGGCAGCTACTATATGTCGGGCAGTGTTCTGAACATAAAATAACAGAGCTAATCCTCACAGCAGCCTTGCCAGGTGTGTACCCTTCGCCCCTTACAGCCCTTTTCCTATACCTCTTTTAACACAATGATCTGCCTTTATTATGGTTGTTTGTGATTTGCTTTGTCTCTCCCCAAAGGTAGAAGTGATCTATTCTGGTGAAAGAACAGGAACACACAAACCTTTCTGAAATAATTTTAGATTTCCAGAAAAGTTGCAAAAATAGTACAGAGAGTTCCTGTATACCCTTTCCCCAGTTTCCCCAATATTAACATTTTACATGATGATACGATGATCAAAACTAAGAAATTAACATGGGTCCAAAACTATGAACAAAACTGCATACTTTGTTAGGATGTCACCAGTTTTTTCACTAATGTCCTTCTTCTGTTCTAGGATCTGATTCAGTATTCCACATTGCATGTAGTTGTTTTATATCTTTAGACTCCACTAATCTATGATAGTTCCTCAGTCTTTCCTTGTCTTCCATGACTTGGACACTTTTAAACAGTACTGGAAAGTTATTTCATAGAATGCCCCTCAGTTTGAATTTGCCTGATTTTTTTTTCTTTTTGAGAAAGAGTCTTACTTTGTTGCCCAGGCAACAAAGTGGTTGTGCAGTGGTGTAAACACGGCACATTGCAGCCTTGACTTCCCAGGCTCAAGCAATCCTCCCACTTCAGCCTCCCAAGTAGCTGGGACTACAGGCACTCACCACCATGCCTGGCTAATTTTTGTATTTTTTTGTAGAGACAGGGTTTCACCACGTTGCCAAGGCTAGTCTCAAACTCCTGAGCTCAAGCAATCTGGCTGCTTCAGCCTCCCAAAGTGCCTGATGTTTCTCTGTGCTGAGATTGAGGCTATGCATTTTGGGCAAGTGTGTCATACACTTTCTTAGTGTATCATGTCAGGGGATACATGATATCAATGCATCTTATCCCTGATGATGTTGACCTTGGTCACTTGGTTATGCTGGTGTCTACTGGGTTTATCTACTATAAAGTTATTATTTTTCCCCATTATAATTAATAAATATATTAAGGGAGATACTTTAAGAGTATACAAATATCCTATTTTCTTCAAACTGTCACCTGCTATCTTTAGCAAGGTGGATCTCACTTGCAATAATTATTACAGTAGTATTCTAATGGGGGTCTTCTTTTTCCTTTATTTCTTCTGCATTTATTCACTGGAACTGTTCTGTAAGAAAGAGCTGCTCTTTCTCACCCATTTAATTAATGTATTGTTTACATCACTATGAACTCATGGATATCTCTTATATGGGCTATAATCTAATACTGTTATTTATTTTGTTGCTCAAATGTTCCAGCTTTGGCCAATGGGAGCTCTTTCAGGTTGGCTCCTGAGCCCTTTCAACAATACCCATTCTTAAGCACATCCTTACTTTTGGGTACAAGATGCTCCAGGTTCATCTTATACTTTTCTCTGCCTCAGCCACTTCTTCATGGAGTCAGGGCTCACATTTTGACTCAAGTTAACTTCTCTGAGTCTCAGTTTCCCCATTTGGAAACAACTGGAACAATAATACCTACCTTACAGGGTTGTTATGGGGATTAAATAAATAATGTAATGGGGTAATATTCAGACATTTTTAATGGGCATTTTTTCTTTGCCCTCTCCAACATAAACTCTCCAACAGACTCTGCTTCTTGAGTTGCCCTGGGCTGGTACTATGCAACAAGACTCTTGTATTAAGAAAAGATTTTCCAAATTCCTTTATCTTCTCTCCCCAGCCCAGCCCTCCTCCACCTTCTCCCAGGTTTCAAAGGGCTCAACAAAAAAGTCAAGGCCTTTTGAGGGCGATATTATCAATTGGCATTCTCAGAGGTGCCTGCTCTCCAGCAGGAGAAGGGTTAAATGCTTTGTGATAACTTCAGCTCTGAACTGCCAAGTCTCTTAGGTTCAGCTCAGCAATCAAACTGCATAACCTAATAGAGCCCCTGGTGCTATGGGAAACACAAGACACTGATTTATATTTTAATATCAGTAATTTCCACAAGAGCAACATTTCTGAGTGTCATTTTACAATTTCTGTCAAACGCCAGCTCAGTTTTTCTTAATTCTGTTTATTGTGTCTGAATTTGCAACCTCATCCGCAATGCAGATTCTTGACTCCCAGGAGAGAAGAACATTTCCATCTTTCTCTAGAGTGGGAGGCATGAGGATGAAGGGCAGAAATGGGCTTATAAGATAATTGAAAATGTAAATGAAGTATTGTTTATTAAGAAATGATTGTGAAGTATTTTTTTAAAAAAAAAAAGGCAGTCCTGAACAAACTTAGCAAAAAATGACAAACAAAAGATGTTTCGGATCCAAACTGGAATCTTTCCTTACAGAAGGAAAAACTGTGTGTACACTGCAGAATGGAGAGGAGGGAACCAGTACGGGGAATATTTGGCCATGTTTACTGTATGATCGTTGCTATGGCCATTAGCACTACAGCAGGTTGTAAAGTGCTTTGGGATCCTTAAGGATCAAAGGTGCCTGGCTACATAAATGCCAGATGTTGCCATTAGGAAGACGGAGCCTGGTTCTCTCCTGTATTCTTTGAACATCTAGTAAAAGAACAAAGCTGGTGCTGCTGGCACCAAACCACATCTCCTCCTTGGTGTGTTCTAGGGGTGGGGAGCTTCCCAAAACCACTGGCTGCAGATACCTATCCTTGCATGCCCAGTCTGTCCACTAGTTCCCTGAAGGCCTGCAGCTCCAGTTTCTACATGGATCCTTTCCCGCACAGTACATGAGCAACCTCCTGTAAGGGCTCAACATCATGGTCTTCTTTGAGGGCTGAAATGTAGCTTTGCTAAAGGGTACCTTTCCCATGGTTGCTGCAGAAAGCCAGCTAAGAGTAGGAAGCAAGGCACTTAGAGGCCAGGGAAGCTTCTGGTGCATACTCTGGGCCCTTCCTACATGGGACTGGTGTTAGTCTCTACAATCCCGCTTTTCTGCAAAGCCACAGCTCTTGTAGATTGTAGTGAGCCCAGAGCCACTTGTTCTGCCTCCACTGGTGTTAAGACCTCATACTTTTCACAAGCATCCTTCAGTTTCATACACTCTAAATCCAACATCGTGTCTCATTGCCAAACCTCTGGCAGAAGCCGTGTTGAGTTTCTCAGTGGAGCTATCGACCACATTGACTGAAGCCGCAGCAACGTGTTTCTCCCCATCCAAAAGGGTAAAAATAACAGGAACAAGTTGTCGGAAATGAAATTTCAATTCATCCACGCCCTTTCTACACTTCTGCTGCGACTCCCAAGCAGGGATCGATAGTGTTTAGACAGCCAAGGAGATTTTTTCCCCTCTTAAAGCACCAGATCAATAGCAAAAAAAAAAAAAAAATTCTCCAGCCCTCTGTATGTGTTGTAGTAAATGTGAACAAATCAGAGGCCTTTGGCTAAACAGATTGACTGAAGGCAGCAGCAGTCTTGGTGATTTGTAACTAAGAGCACATCAACTGCACGAGTGGCAACGAGGGAGGAAACCCTAGTGCTCCCATGGTCCCGGTAACCAGGAGCCTTCAAAGGGAATGTCTGTCCCCAAAATGAGTGGAAGAAATGAAAAGATTCCCGTGCACTGCAGCATTTGGGTGTGACTTTTTAAAAAAAATTAAATACTTGCCGGGTGCGGTGGCTCACGCCTGTAATCCCAGCACTTTGGGAGGCCAAGGCTGGCGGATCACGAGGTCAAGAGATCGAGACCATTCTGGCCAACATGGTGAAACCCCGTCTCTACTAAAAATACAAAAATTAGCTGGACGTGGTGGCGCGTGCCTATAATCCCAGCTACTCAGGAGGCTGAGGCAGGAGAATTGCTTGAACTCAGGAGGCAGAAGTTGCGGTGAGCCCAGATCGAGCCACTGCCCTCAAGCCTGGCGACAGCAAGACTTCATCTCAAAAAAAAAAAAAATAAATAAAAAAGAAATTAAATTAAATTAAATTATATACTTGATAAGGATTATGGGCCATCACAGAAGAGCGTTTTATTGGAAGACATTTTGGACCTTGGGATACTGCACGCTTTGTTTCCATTTTGTCTTTTGCCTCTTTTATTTTTACTTTTTAAAAAGTTCTTAGCTATCTATGGCTTTTTCTCATTGCTTCACAAGTTTTCTCCCTATACTACTGTCCACTTTTCAAACATCTGAGAGTCAACTCAAACATTGAGTCCCAATCCAGGGACTCAAAAGACTATCATGAGGCTAGCCCTTCCTTGTGGGATTAAAAAATTATTCAGGTTGCAAAACCCAAAGGTGAACTGCAATGAATATGTGAAGATTGTCCTTCATTATAAAAGACTTGTTATTCTTATCAATGAGTATGGTGCTGACTTCCTTAATGAATTGATTATATTCATTATAAAATAAAGCATTGGCTGAATCTAGCATAGAAGCATATAAGAAGATAGCATGCCAACATGTATCAGTTTAGATAATATAGTCTTTTGTAGTAGGTGGTTTACTTAAATAAATGTTTATAATCACGGATAAAAGAAATGATTCTCACTGATTGTGCTGTGTTTACATTTCTGTTTACAGGGGTGTCCATTATTTTGGCTTCCCTGGGCCACATTGGAAAAAGAAGAATTGTCTTGGGCCACATGTAAAATACACTAACAATAGCTGATGAGCTAAAAAAAAAATCACCTAATGTTTTAAGTAAATTTACGAATTTGTGTTGGGCCAACATTCAAAGCTGTTTTGGGCTGCATGTGGCCCACGGGCCGGGGAGTAGACAAGCTTGGTTTAGAAGCTTCTCATGGAGTCACTTTGCTTCATATGAGCCCATAGTTTAGACCAGACCTATTCTCCTGGTCGCTGGCATATCTCACAGGTATTCTAGAAGAGAGGTGCACCTCAGTCACTTCAAAAGTCAACAGGTGGCTTACACCTGTAATCCCAGCACTTTGGGAGGCCAATGTGGGCAAATGGCTTTGAGCTCACAAGTTCAAGACCAGCCTGGACAACATGGCAAAACGCTATCTCTACTAAAAATACAAAAGTGAGCCAGGCATGGTGGTGCACACCTGTAATCCTAGCTACTTGAGAGGCTGAGGCACGAGGATCACTTGAGCCTGGGAGGCAGAGGTTGCAGTGAGCTGAGATCATACCACTGTACTCCAGCCTGAGCAACAGAGTGAAACGCCGTCTCAGAAAAAAAAAAAAAAAAAAAAGCCAAGAGGTTAGGGGATAGCAGGAAATGTCTCTCTCAATGATTATTTCCAAAGATGAAAGGAGAAACAGAGACTATAAATATGAACTTACTTATTAATTCAAAAGTGCTGAGAACCCAGTATGCATCGGGTGAAGCAGAAATGTACGATGAGAAGCGTAACTCCAAAAATACCCGTGCCCTATAATGAGCTACCTTGTGCTGTAGTCTCTCTCTCTCCAGTGGTTCTTCTTATTACCATGTTAACGTTTCAACATTTGAATATGTAACAGTTCTGTTGGTTTCAAAATGTGATAAGGAGTTGCGCTGGGTTTTCCTTTGCCCCTCACATACTCTCTGCCTCTCTCCCCTCTGCTCTGTGCCCCATGAGCTGCATCAACCAGCTCTCTTGCCCTCTGCTCTCTGGCCCCTGCTTGGTTGACCAGTGTGGAACATCAGCAGGAAGGTGAGTGGGGAAGGGGACTGGGTCCTCAGATTCTGCCCTGCCAGGTCCCCAGAGGGTCTTGGGGCCTTCTCCACTCCCTATTTCAGGTCTGCTCCCTCCCCTGGCCCCTGAGGCTTGGAGGTGGTGAAGGCCTACCCTTATTATACCTGGGCACTGCATGCCATCTTGTAGCTTCCTTATACCATGGCCACACCTTTATGCCTAGTCCCTCTATGAAGTAATCCACAAACTACTCAGCTTGAGCATGCCATCTACTTCCTGGTGGGATCTTAGTTTATAAGGTAAATAACAGGAAGTCTCATTTGCAGGCATATTAGTTGCCTAGGGCTACCGTAACAAAATACCACACTTTAGGTGGCTCCAGAGGCTGGGAGTCCAAGATCAAGGTGTTGGTGGGGTTGGTTCCTTCTAAGGGCTGTGATGGAGAATTGGTTCCATGTCTCTCTGCTAGCTTCTGGCAGTTTGCTGGCCATCTTTGGTGTTCCTTGGCTTGTAGACTCATCATCCCAGTCTCTGCCTTCATCTTTACACGGTGTTCTCCCTATGTGCATGTCTGTCTCCAAATTTCCCTTTTATAAGGACACCAGTCATATTGGATTAGAATTGGGGTGGGGGCAACACAACTAAACCCATAACAGTAGTTACCTATGAGCAAGTATCTTCTATTATACTAGGGAAAAAATCCTCTCCTGCCCTCCTCCAGCCACTGTCTTCTCTCTCCTCTCTGCCCCTCACTTCTCATCTTCATGGATGAATTCTTCGCATTTGCTGCCTCTTGATATTTCCTCTATCCCCCTTTCCCCATATTCACCTTGTCACCCCTACCCTGGTGGCAGCAACTCTGAATGGCCAAGGTCAAAGTTTTGGTTGTCAACTCCAGGGGGCCCTTTTTGGTCCTTATTGTATCTCACAAACTTGACATCAGTGGCTACCTCTAGAAATATTTTGTAGAAGCACTTTCTCCTTCTAGAAATGCTTTCTGTCCTTGGTTTCTGAGACTCTCTCCCAGATTTCCTCCTGCTCTTCTGATGGCTCCTGCACTTCCTTGGCAAGTCCTCTCCTTCTGGCCATTCCTGAAATGCTCCCAGGTTCTTCCTGGTCTTCCTGGTCTTGTCCTCCCCATTCTCACTCTACATCCTCCCTGGTCTTGTTCTCCCTTGTCAGATTTCAGTTATCATCCATATCAGGTTGTTCCTACAATAACATCTCCAGCACAGCTCTCCATCTGGAGCTCCAGATCTGGATAACAACTGCCTTCCACACAGGTGCGCTCCACTGACCCACAGGCTTCTGCAATTCAATCTCTCCAACGCTAAATCCGTAAGCCTCTACTACAAACCTGCTTCTCCTCTGATATCACCTTTTTAAGGTATTTAACAAACTTGCATAATGTTTATTGCGTGAGAAGGAGAGGCACAATTCCAAGCACTTCACTATTAACTTATGTAATCTGCATAACAGTCCTGTGGGTACTGTGGTTATTTTTATTGTAAATGAGAAACCAAGGCACAGAGATGTGAATAAACTTGCCCAAGATCACAGAGTAACATGTGGTAAAGGTGGAATTCAAACCC
Source organism: Pongo pygmaeus (assembly GCF_028885625.2). NCBI lineage: Eukaryota > Metazoa > Chordata > Mammalia > Primates > Hominidae > Pongo > Pongo pygmaeus. The sequence continues at coordinate 69,473,280 of NC_072391.2, read as the reverse complement.
AAGTAGCCCAACTCTGGAATTTGTTCTTAACCACTACTATATACTGCATCAGTGAAAGGAACTGCCATCTACTTCATTTGTTCCAGCCCAGAAATCTAAGCACCATCTTGATTCTTCTTTGTCTTTCTCTCTCACTCACTTCAACTCCCAGACCCTTCATCCCATCACTTACCATGTCCTGCCTATTGGATCTTCCCAATTAATCTTCTATATTGGTCCTCTTCTCCTCACCCCAATACTACTGCCCACTCCTCCAACAACTAGAGAAACGATCATGTCATTTGCTTGCCTAAAGCCTTTTAATAATTATCCATTGCTCTCAAGGTAAAGTGCTCCTTAAATGGTTTAGGAGGCCTTTCTTGATCTGTGTCCTGTTTTCTTTTTTCTTTCTTTTTTTTTTTTTTTTGAGTCTCGCTGTGTCACCCAGGCTGGAGTGCAGTGGTGCAATCTTGGCTCACTGCAACCTCCGCCTCCCAGGTTCAAGTCAGGTTCAAGTGATTCTCCTGCCTCAGCCTCCTGAGTAGCTGGGACTACGGCTGTGCACCATCACGCTTGGCTAATTTTTGTATTTTTAGTAGATACAGGGTTTCACCATGTTGCCTAGGCTGGTTTTGAACTCCTGACCTCAAGTGATCCACCCAGCTTGGCCTCCCAAAGTGCTGTGATTACAGGCATGAGCCACCGCGCACAGCCTTGTGTCCTGTTTTCTGACCCTTCTCCCTGCCCTTCTTTACCTTTCCCGCCAGAGCTCTACTGAACTATGTTCAGTTTCTTGGACACACACCCAGTCCTTGGACCATTCTGCTTGTGCTACGGCTATGTGCATCATTCCATTTCTCTCCTCCCATCATCTTTGGGTTAACTCAGAACTCAGGGTAAATATCATTTCCTCTACAAAGCCTTCTCTGAATCCCCAAGCTTGAGTTCTTCCTCCAAGCACATGCTCCCTTCCTGATCTGAACGTCCCCACCAGGGCAGTCCTCACACTGTATTACAATTGTGGGCATGCTTGTGTGTATCTTCCTCTAGACTGCAAACTCCATAGATCAAGGGATTGTAAATTTTTGTTCACCATCTTATCTGAAATGAGTAGAGAAATAACTGGCACATAGTAGATGATCAGTAATATTTACTGAAAGAATGAAGAGCCAAATTAACTAATTTACAGTAAGAGATCACTGTCATGAGAACTGGAATACTTTCAGTCCACATGGCCAGCACACACTCTCTCTAGAGGTAGACCAATATGAGAAGCCAACGAGAGTTTTGGGTGACAGAATCAGAGGTAAGGGATACTGAAATCATCTGATATTGAATTATAACTGACTAGGACAGCATCTTGTAACTATCTTAGATAGCAAAGATCTTGGGGCTGATACAATCAGTCTGTTGGCTAAGGCTCCCTCTCTCCTGGACAGAGCTAGGAGGGGTCCACCCATCATTCCCTCTGGGACTATACGTTCCCCCCGTCTGCATCATGAGACTGATAAGCTCTTTCTTACATAGACTACTCTGGTCCAGTCAAGTTTTGCAGATCTGAGATTTATCCTGTCTCTTTAAGGTGACACTGGGTATGGTTCAGCTCTCCCAGAATAACCTTTCTCTCATTTTCAAGTTCTGGAAGAAGCCCCCCTGTAATCTACTTTGAAGTTGCAGTATGTTCCAAATGCCTTCTGCTATTCAGAGGTGCAGTGGATCACTTTCTATTCAAATAATCAAGAAAGATTTTATGGAGATAGTTGCATTTGATCCTACTTTTGATTCTAACAGATGAAGATGGGCTATATTCTAAGATGTTAAGGAGAAATGAAATTTTCAAGCTGAAGCTGGAAGAGAAGGAGAGGCTGGGATGGGAAGAGCTGTAGATGCTAGAATTCAGAGTCTGAAATTTATCTAGAGGCGACAGGGAGCCATGAAGGTTTTCGAGCTGGGGAGAGACACATCAACAATTGCTTCGTGTACATTAGCCTGACCTCTGTGTGTGGGAGACCGAATAGACAGAGATAGGAAGCAGAGCAGAAGGCCTAGAAAGCTAGACAGGAGTTAGGAGATGACTCTTTTCAAATAAAAATAGCCAGTTGAGCAGAGTGACAGGTGTGAAATCTATTTCTTTAATTTGTCACTGTAATAGTATATTATATCCAAATATATAAACACACTTATAGAAGTTTATTAAGCAGCAATTAAAAGCAAGCAAACAGGCTGGGCGAGGTGGCTTACATCTGTAATCCCAGCACTTTGGAAGGCCTCAGTGGGCAGATCACCTGAGGTCAAGGGTTCGAGACAAGCCTGGCCAACATGGCAAAACCCCATCTCTACTAAAAATACAAAAATTAGCTGGGCATGGTGGTGTGTGCCTGTAATCCCAGCTACTCAGGAGGCTGAGGCAGGAGAATCGCTTGAATCCGGGAGGTGGAGGTTGCAATGAGCCAAGATCACACCACTGCACTCTAGGCTGGGTGACAGAGTGAGACTCCATCTCAAAAAAAATAAAAATAAAAAAAAACAAAAGCAAGCAAACAAAGAAACAACTTCTGAAGAAACATTTACTAAATAAAGATTGATAGTGGATGTGATTTAAAATAATCATTAGGACAATAGTACAATTTTGAATGGTCCCGTATCTTCCATCCTTAGATGAGTCTGCAGATTATAGATTTGGTTACAGTGGGCTCCAAGATCTGTCCACATTCAACTCATTGGGTTAAAGCTGTCTGGAGTACTAGTCAAGTCATAGGGATGGGGAAGCTTTTTGGTCTAGACAACGTCTACATGATATTATCTAATATTATACTGGGATCCACCCTGTACCCTGTGGGGTAATTTGCCAAACATTTCACTTGTAACCCTAAAGAGCAAAAGTGAGATGACGGAAGGGCTGATTTTGGAGGGGGAGTGGTGAGACTTCTTATATTGAACCTGTTTATATTGCAAAGTCTTTTTCCTATAGCAGTTCTTCAGTGATCAAGTCGTGGAAGAGGGAGAGTGAGGTGGTTACATATGGGCACTGCTATTGTTATGCTGGAAAATACTTTCTGATGAACAGTCATTTCCTCCCACTGCCGGAGGGTGTTGATAATGAGCAAATTACCTTTTACTCCCTCTGGTGTGGATGTGAAATTGGCTGTTAATAGAGTTGCTAATGCTACCAGGTTAGCATGTGATTGTTCTATTTTAAGCCAATTTAAGTTATATTTGGGGAGTAGCCAATCACACACCTTTCTAAGAATATGGGCCCAACTGCAGCATTTAATATCGAAAAACCTGCCTCACCCACAGATGTGGCTGTGAGCAGAAAGTGCTGAACATGCTGTCGTTAACATGAAATGTTCTAATACAATGTCTTTTTTCCTTTGTAGGTACAAGAATGGTCTCATTAGGCAAATACCAAATGTTTTCATCATAGGATAGAACCCATTTCAAACCCCAAGACTATAGAATGCCATCAGCCAATGACGTACTTTGTTTAATATAACAACGGGTTAATATTGGTCATTTCATTATTGCTTGTTATGCAGTGAAAGCTTACTAGAAAATGAAGTGTTCAGAAATTAGTTGAAAGGAGCAAAAGAGGTGAGAGATTTTTCCAAGTTATATGCTCGATTGGGCTAATTAAAGGTACAGATGCATTAGTGGGTTATGAACACTTTTGATTTCTAAAAATGCTTTCCTAGGAAGGGGATGGTGTATTCTAATCATAGATAGCACTGAGAGCTTTCCAAGGTCAGGGGGCATAGTTCTTCTCTCTTACGTGCTCCCTAACCCTCTCCCTAAGCACCTATTGCCACCTGGCACCTGGTGGGTGGATTGAGCGCATTACTTGGGAAAGTTTCTTGATTAATATGAATATTCTTGAACAAAGCACTGTTGACTTGTGGTTTTCATGTTTTATTGGATTTTTCATGCTTTACCTATAAAGCTCATAAAGTACACACAGAGAAGGAAACAGGTATGAAGGATGGAAAATAAAACTCAACTGATGGGATACAGAAAGGTACAGTGTGTGCCATTCTGGTGTGGATTAATTGGGCTTGGCACGATTGTGGCTCTTGTCAGCTGATCAGTTTACTGGACTAAAGAAGTTGTGGGAATGGAAAGCGCTGGTGCCTAACATTACCTCAACCCCACCCCCGCCAAAATACTTCCCAAGGAAATTCTATGTCCATACTCCCTAATTTGCTATTAAGCTCGGCGGCCATGGAAAACCCATCTGTTATGACCTCCTGCTCATTTAGCAAACATTTGCAGAGACCTGCCTTGTGCCAGGCTAGGATTTAGAGGTGACTAGGACAGGGTCCCTGACCAAGGGAGTGCAGAGTGCCCTGGGGAGGCACTTATCTAAAAAGTATAACACATGGTGACAAAGGGTCGGTAGGAGATAATTAAAATCTTAGGCATTTAGAAAATACTTTTAGTGTTGACTTTTTTTTTTTGAACAAATACACAGTACTTAGGATGTGCCAGGCACCGTGCTATGGACTTTACAAATATTAGCTCATTAATTCTCCCAATAACCTCCAGAGGCAGACACTATTATTATTTTCATTCTACAGTTGAGGAAACTAAGGCACAGAGAGGTTAAGTAATGTTCCCAAGGCTACACAGCTCATAAATGCAGAACCAGGATTTGAACTCACACCATCTTGCTCCAGAGTCCATGCCCTCAGCCACCACAAACTGCCATCCCTTTAAGCCAGTCCCTGGAAGATGAATGGGACAAGTTTGTTCAAGGGCACTGATGTGTGACCACGTGTGGCCCACAAGGAGAAATCCAGTAGTTAGCGCAGTGGGATAAGAAGAGATGCTGTCTGGGGTGTGAGTGCCAATCTTGGAGGAATAGGCAGAGAAAGGGAACTGGCAAAGAGGGCTGAGAAGGAGCCCACAGAAGGAAAACCAGAGGAGGGGCCTCTCCAAAGAGGAGAAGGAAGATAAATTATGGCAGAGTCCACAGTGTCAGCTGCTACAGAAGTTCAAGTAAGATGAGGAAAACCAAGCCATTCTTTTGGAGATTAGGAGCCTCTGCTGTAATTGCCCAAGGGTTCTTCCTGCCTGCTGCAAAGATAAGACCAATTCACTGAGACCATGGTATTGCAGTAAAGACAGAGTTTAATTAATGCTAAGCTAGTCACATAGAAGACAGTTATTACTTAAATCAGTCTCCCTGATAACTCAGAGGGTAGGGTTTTTAATGGATAATTTGGTGGGTAGGAGGCTAGGGAATGGGTACTGCTGATTAGTTGAGGATAAAATCATAGGGGTGTGGAAAATGGTCCTTGTGTGCTGAGTCTGCCTCTGGGTGAGGGTCATGGGACTGGTTGAGTCATGAGTCACGGGTCTTGGCAGGCAGTCAGTCAGTTGCTAGAATGCAAAATTCTGAAAAAACATCTCAAAAAACCAATCTTAGGTTCTACACTAGCAACGTTATCTATAGGAGCAATTGGGGAAGTCACAAATCTTGTGACCTTTGGCTACATGACTCCTAAGCAGTAAGGGATTATAGAAACTATTCCTACATTTTAAGTAGAATTCAGGCCCCTCCCATAATCCTAATCTCCTGAACTTTCGTTAGTTTTATTCAGTCTCTGAGCAAGGAGGGGGTTAGTTTTAGGGACGGACTATTATCATCCTTGCTTCAAAGTTAAACCATAAACAAAATTCCTCCCATGGTTAACTTGGCCTATGCCCAGGAATGAGTGTGGACAGCCCGCCCGTGAAGCTAGAGGCAAGATGGATTCAGCCATGCTTGAGTTCTCCCACTGCCATAACCTTTGCAAAGGCAATTTTGCTTCTGACCTTAGTGAACACAGGGTGGGTAGAACAGAGGACTGCAGTTACACTTACTGATGAAGAACTGATGGGAGGAGAGAGTGGTGTGAATCTCTTTCTAGAAGTTTTATAATAAAGGGAAGAGGGGAGAGAGAGAAAAGAAAGGGAAAGGGAGAGACAGAGAGGGAGTGAAATGGGATGGAAGGGAAGAGAGTGAGCCTAGCTTAGGGTCAGAGGCAGGCGGGAGAACAGAGAGTTGCGGGGGTGAGAGAGAGGTGGGGTTGGGGAGGCAGACCAGATGAAGAAGACTGAGACTCGGAACTTCTCTCTGGCACACCTCAATCTGAGCACACACTCTTTGGGGCGCAATGTTAATTATTATTTCTTTCAGGCAGTGAAGCATAACATTAAAAGGTTCAGTTGCAGATTTAATACAGGAAGCTTTATAGGACATCTTAGATCATGAGGACTTTGAGGGAAGACCTATGCTTCCTTAACGGAGTACCAGGCAAAGAGAAAGTTCTTCGTATGTTTGTTGAATGAATGAATGGGTCTTATTTACATTTTTATTGTGAATATTATGAAAAAAGAACATGGCACTGATTTTAAAACACTTGGAAATACGGTCATAAAAAATGAAAATTTTATGGCCTGCAAGTCATTTCAGGAAATGTTGCAAATACATACATCCATCCTGCCCGAGGCCTTGAGGTAGGGCCATTATAGGATTTCTCATTGGGTCATCAAAAAACTTTCTGCTCCTATGTTCCTGCTACTTTACAGACAGATTCTCTATTTTATTAAAGGTAGGAAAAATAAATTGTTTCAGAAGCATAGGGTATAGTTGAAGGTGTTACGAAAATGTAAAACAATTTTACTAGTGTCTTGCTTACTAATTTGGATAAATGTTTATACTCAAAATGTTCTAGCATTATCTTTCTTCTTCCAGAAAGGTCAGGCACATGCCACTAAAAACACATTTAGTACATTCGAGAATATTTTTCAAGTGATTTATTGGAGCAATGTATGGATTATTTATTTAAATATATCTCTTATTTCCAGTAATGCTACAACCTCATTAGAAGAGACTTGGCTCATTGCTTAAGCAAAATGATTTAGCTATTTAGGAGCTCTCCTTTAAAAATAGGCTATTTTCTCTGAACAGTTTACCAGAATTGGGGATCTATTTTTTGAAAAGTACATGAGAATGGGTAAGGTCATAGTCCTGAGCCTTAGGTAATTCCTCGAGAAGTTGTATCTATTGTATGTTCTGGTTCATTTTTCTCCATTCCTGGTTCTCCAGCAGGGAGGAGTTCTCCACCTGAGGTATGAGGGCACAGCCACCTCTCTGGGGAATTCTGGAATCCTCTGGAGAGGCTCTGTCCTGGCAGGCACCCAGCTAGTAAAGTATCGGGCCTGGTTTTAGCAGTGAAAAACTGCTTCCACTCTTTGGGGACATGAGAACACGATTTTACATATTGGAAAATGAAATTTGCTAACTACTGAGTGTGCAATGCATAATCCCCACTCTGTAGTTAATACATTCAGATGCTTACAGCATATACATAAGCTATGAAGCAGAATGATCAAATGCGTGTGTGTGATCCCCTGTGAGCTGAAACATTACCAATATGTGGCTTCTAAGTGTTTCTCCTTGTGGCATTCCTCTGACCCCTGCCTCTCCCCACCATCCTGAATTTTGTGTTTATTATTTACCTGTGATTAAAAAATCCTTTTATCACATATGTATCCTCCTAAGAGGAGGGAGAGAAGGAGAGAGAAAGAAAGAGATGGAAGGAGGGAGGGAAGAAGAGACAGAATTCCCTCAAATAGTTTAATGTCACTTTAGAAAACACACACATTTCCGCAGGTATTTTGTTTCACCTAATGGTCCCAATTCAACTGTTATAGGATGCTAAATATGTTATTGTACTGAAAAATTTTTAATTTTATTAAATCTAGTTGGTGCACATAGAAGGGAACTGGCAGTTTCATATATTGTTTGTAGAGTGTCAATTGCCTTTTTTTCTTGAAAGTAATTTAGCAATATGGATGGAATTAAAGTCCTTAAAAAAATACAATGGGCCAAGCAATACCCCTTACAGGATTTTATTCTAAGGGAAGAATAGAATAAGTATGCAAAGATGTTTGTTTAAGGATGTTAACTGCAGGGCCAGGTGTGGTGGCTTGCGCCTGTAATCTCAGCACTTTGGGAGGCCAAGGCAGGCAGATCAGGAGATCGAGACCATCCCACGTCAGGAGGTTGAGACCATCCTGGCCAATATGGTGAAACCCGGTCTCTACTAAAATACAAAAAATTAGCCAGGTGTGGTGGCACACGCCTGTAGTCCCAGCTACTCAGGAGGCTGAGGCAGGGGAATCGCTTGAACTCGGGAGGCGAAAGTTGCAGTGAGCCGAGATCGTGCCACTGCACTCCAGCCTGGGTGACAGAGGGAGACTCCATCTCAAAAAAAAAAGAGAAGACATAGTCCAAAAGTTATTGGTTAAATATGCAGTGATTTAAAATGATGAAAGAATGTGCATGTTATATTGAGTGGGAAAAAAGTAGCTATATAATACATAACAATTATATAATAACAACAGTCACATGGACCATCCTATATGGAGGACCCTCTAATTTTTATAGAAATAACTTCTGGCCAGGCATGGTAGGTTGCGCCTACCATGGGATTCCAGCACTATGGGAGGCTGCAGTGAGAGGATCACTTGAGGCCAGGACTTCGAGACCAGCCTGGGCAACAGAGTGAGATTCTGTCTCTACAATAAAATTTAAAAAAAATTACCCGGTGTAGTGGTGCACGACTGTAGTCCTACCTGCTCAAGAGGCTGAGGTGAGAGGATTGCTTGAGCCCATGAGTTTGAGGCTGCAGTGAGCCATGATGGTGCCACTGCACTCCAGCCTGAGTGACACAGTGAGATTCTGTCTCTAAAAATAAATAAATAAATAAATTTAAACGTATGAAAAAAAACTGTGAATGCAACAACACCAAACTGTATAAACAGGGACAAGATTTTAGGTGATTATCATTATTGCTTATCTGTATTTTTTGTCTTTCTAGAAGAGTAATGTATTATTTTGTGAAAATGAAAAATAGCTAGTACTAGTCTATTTATTAAAGAGAAAGCTTGGAGATTTTCTACGTGACCTATAGTCCATTATCCATCTGTGGATGGAAAATTTAAAATCATAGATTGATACCTACTATGAAGACCTTTTCTCCCTTGCAGTGCTCTCTGGGGATGCAAACTGACTTTATATCAGCGCGGAAAAAAAAAAAAGAAATACAATTACACAACCCCCAAATGCATTCTATTGAACAAAAATTCAAACATCTGTATTACCCCAATCATATGTGCCCGGCTCCAGTCCATCAGCACGGCGCACACATACCACCGCTAGCTAACCACACCTCCCCCAGTTTTCCACAGGGCGGGTTAATATTTCTAGTTCCATTTGTCATTACAACCTCCCCATGAGGTGGAAGAGTCTATAGTGGCAGGTATGGTAATTATCAAGTCTGCTTTTTTTTTTTTAATTTGGTAAAAGACTGGTCAAATATTTTCATTTTATAGTCCCCTGGTCTCTTGGAGCCTTTGAAATTAATGGTCAGTAGTAGTTCAGCGAGTTCATTATCTAGTTCTCTTAAGGTTGGGGAATGTGCATTCTCTGGACCTGCTGATTTACATATTGTACCATGTTTTAAAGTATTCCCTTACCTGGTTTATTTCAACATCTATATTTAAAAGTCTTCATTATTTCCTAATTATCTATGCTCCCTTTCTTTATTTTTCTTGTTAAAGACCAGTTTAAAAACTCATTCTGCTTTCTCTGCAGCTGCTCTTATCTTTCCTCCATGAGCCTTAGAAAGAGTTGCACATTCTTTTTTTTTGGCTCTTCCTCATCCTTTCTCTATTTCTGCAGTGGGCTTTCTTCCACCCTTAGATCTTTTCAAGATTCTTTGTCAAGCGATTCGTTGCATTTTTTATTCAAGGCATCCTGGGCCTTTGTGGCTTAACTGTGATTTGAAAACTTTGTGCCCTTGCCTGTAGTGCTATCTGTGTTTCTTAATTCACCCAAATTGGATTTCTGAAAATCTTTGAGCTTGAGCAAGTTCCTTAATGTTTTCAAACACAGAGATCAGGTCATATCACCTGGACAGTGGTATCTCGTGGTCAATAGTATTAAAGACCATTCATGGGAGGCAGAGAATCGGTAGAGATGTGAGGTCACTGTTCTTGCTTTGGGCAGGATATAGACACTTTCAGACCCAAATCCATCCTCGACAAAGAAGCTAAGGCACTGTTGGTGTTCCAGGTTGTTGACATTGAACTTGGTTTCCTGGGCAGAGAACACACCTCAGAAGGCAGGCCACTTGCTGTTTAAAAACCCATGCTTAATAAAGGCTGCTCAGGAGTTCCTCTTTCTGGCTTACATTAGTTAACGGTATGAGAACAAGTGCTAGATTTTACACTCATCAATTTAGATGCATCAATCCATAGTGTTCCTTCATTCTGTTTTTGACAGTTTGTGGACCTGGGGATCTGCAGGCAAATATGTGATTTGAGACAACTTCCCTTCAATCTGCAGCAGCCGTGGAGGCTTGCTGTTCAGGTCTCCCTTGACAGAGAACTTGCCCCAGGGAGTGCACTTAGCGGACAGCCTCCAGCTGTCAGTGTCTCCAGGGCAGCTTCTGGCCAATGACTGGGTGCAGCGATGGCACCAGGGCCCACGTTTTCTGACCAGTGCAGGACTCCTCAATAGGGGATCTTTGCACCAGATTGTCCTGCTGGGCTGGTCAAGCTGTTCTCCGAGCCGCACTGCAGTCTGAGGCTCCTCCTACCTCATCTTCCTTCCTTCCCCCTCTCCTTTTCACAGATGTCAGACCTACACTGAAGTCTGATGGCTCTCTCTGCCCGCTTCTGCTCCCTCTCCCTTTATCTTTCACTAAATCTCTTGCACTTCTAACGCCATCTCAGCATCTGCTTCTTGAAGGACCTGAACTGACACAAGAACCCAGCCTCACTTTAACCTTGCTAACCCCTCCTGCCTCCCCCATCCATCCTGCCTGCATGAGCTCAGCCATATACTCTTTTATGTTACTTTATGGAAAACTCAAATGCTACATAGTCACTGAATACATTTCAAGCTAAGTAAAAAACAGACCTGGATGTTATCTCCAGTTTGGGATTGCTGTAAATACTACTACTCTCATTCATTACTGTGGATAATTGATCTTGTTATACAGTTTGATCACATTGGAGCATTCTTAGGGAAAAGCTTGTACTTAAACCTCAGCAGCACTAGGTGATGCTGCTGTCCCACACAAAGGCTGCTGCCTGAGCTAGGCTTGGCCAGGGCCGTCCTGGGCTGGGGGTCCTGCCTTTCCTTGGCTGAGTAGGCCCTGCAGGTCTGCAATCCACTCCAGAATCTGAAAAAGTCATGTCTGTATTCATGATTCTGGACTCTAGGAAAGACTGTAAGTGTGTTAAATCTCTCTCTCTCTCTCTCAGAGCTTACAGAATGTGTGTGTGTGTGTGAGAGAGAGAGAGAGAGAGAAGGAGTTTTCAAAAACTCTTGAACTGATTCAGAAACTAACCCTAGTTGCTCTAATTTCTGCAGGTGCCCCTGAGTCCACCTTACATGAATGCTCTTTTGGATCCACAGAACAACTGAAAGTTCAGCAACCCCACCTCCTGCTCCCAGATACGGGAGAAAGATCAATCTGAATGGTACTAACACCAAAGTCTTTATCTAGAATTCCTTCAAAGAGTTGGGTGTCTGGGCAACACTCATTTGTGTTAGACAAATAGAGTACAGGGTACGGGGGCTTCTTCTGTGCTTGGTGTCTTCTCTGTAGTACAGAACTGAAACTTCCCTGGCCAGGTTTCTTTCTTTAACACTGCCATCTTTGACGCTGCCTCCCCCAACCTCTGACATGTGCAGTTAGCAATCAGTAAACATAACACCTGTCTTGTAAATCCTCATAGGCAAAGCTGCTGAGTGGGACTAAAAATCTAACCCTACCATTTCACTCACACTCCAAAGAGTGGTATGTGTTCTACATGCAACGGCACTCCTGTTGTGGAGCAGCTGGGTAGGCACATTGGTTAATCTGAGTTGAAGAAGTTATTTTCTCACACATGGGATGACTATTTGGTTGCATAGAGAATGCATTCATATTAACGGGACTGAATTCATCCATGCCTCCACTGGGGAATCTCCAGGACCACAACCATCAATCCACTCTTTAATATTGCCCAATCTCTCGTCCCATTCTGCACCAATAATGGTTAGGAGTTCCCAGAAGACTCCTGGCCCAATGCCTTATAGAGAGACATTAGGAGTATGTCAGCAAGATAATTTTTGAAAGATAGCTCTAATATTGCTGATAGGCTCTACAATCCAAGTGCAGTGCGACTTACATTTGCTTGATTATAAGAATACAGATTCCCAGGTCTCTGCCCTGGAGACTCTGACTCAGTAGGTCTGAGGTCCCCTTTGAATAAGCATTTTAAACAAGCAGCCCAGTGACTCTAATGATGAAGCAAGTCCAGGAAACACTGCCCCTTTGTGCAAAGTGGGTTCCAGCTACGAACCAGTGTGTGAGTCCAATCAGACTCAGCAGAAGCCACAATGCAAAAGAAGATCATGGAGATTTTAATAGCTAGAGAAAGAACCGTCTGTGAGTCATGGGATGCCCTCACCAGGTAACTGGGCACCTATGATCATTGCAGCCACCTGGAAGCTTCTGATAGAGAAAGCATTGGGGAATCTTTTATTAACATACTTAATGTGCTTGACTAAGGGAAAAAAGTATGAGAAGCCAGGAGGCCTTGTTAGCAACCCTGCATCATGCATGGTCAAGAAATAATGCTTTCTTTCTCAGGAAAGGTTTAGTTTAACCTTTGGCTGTCTTTCTCCAGGGAGAAGCCAGCGGGCATATACACACTTAAATAGTAGTCTTCCTAAAAGGGCTGGGGGTCCCCGGGGCTCCATGGGCAGTGTCTGGGAGGAGTACAGAGAAAGCCACATGGAACTCTGTCATGGACAAGGTCATGGCTTCCTCGAGAGAGCAGTCTGCCACGTTATGTTCCCGGCTGCCCTCCTCCTCCACTGGGGTCAGCCTTGGAATCCCCAGGGACCCCAGAATATTGACCCACCCAGTGAGAGCTCCCTCCACCCCTTCTTTGTGGCTGAGGAGAGAGTGCAGCTCTTTGCCTGCTGAGGACTGACTAAGATAAAGTGCAGAACCTTAGCGAGAAGCTGAAATTGGAGCAATGTGCCTCAGAGGGTCAAATGGAGACTCTGATCTGCAGGTTTTTAGGGCCACTTCTGTCACTCTGCATCCAGTGTGACATCACATCTGCACACCAAACCACAGCAGCTAAGATTCCAACTTGTCCCCTCCCTGACAAAGTTGGCCACCCCATGGGACATTTTTTGTTTAGTGGCAACAGCTGAGTGAAAACACAGCATTCCCTTCTTGTTGGCAGATAAATCATTCTTCGTTGGGGGCACCTTTTTGTTTTCTATCCCTGAAAGAGTCTGGGGATGGCTTTTCTTTTCTTTTTGCCTTTTTCATAAATAAATATTTTAACTGGAAATTTCCAAGCGTATGACAGGCCTAGAATGTGAACTTGAACATACTGTAATAGAAATCATCAGTTGCCATGGCGACGTGTTCCAAGAGCAGATCGCACCAAGTCACGTGAGCAGAGAGTGCTCAGTAATACTAACACATCAGAGAGCGAGGCCACTTAACCTCAATCGCTTCCAGCTATTGTGCAGAATGCAATTGAATTTATTCCTAATTTCTGCCAGTGCTAAGGAACAAAATTTCCCTGCAGATTTTAATCTTACTCAGGCAGCCCCAGCCAGTGCTCAGACACTGTTCAGCACCAATATTCAGCAGGGCTACTCACCCACTTTACAGCTCTGTTTTCTTATTCTTATTTTTAATAATAGCTTCCCTCTCCCTGCTGGATCCCGCACATCCCCCTGCCTTGGGGAGAGCTGCCCTCCTCCTTTCCAAATGGCTGCACGGTTTCTCTGGCTCTGTCTGCTAATGCAAGGAACATAGCTTTCATAGTAATACCAATTAAAAAATGACAGGTCTCCACTTTTAGTAGTAGTTTTTTCTCCCCCTACCCCAAATCTGTGCTGAAATATAATTCCCACCAGCTTTGGGCTATACCTGGGGTTGACACAAGTAACAGCCCCATCATAATAAGGCAAACCCGTGGATCAGTGAATGATGGAATCACAGTGTGTATTTTCAGTCCCTGTCACAGTCACATCCCCCCACCCCCGCCCACCCCAACCAGGAGAGCAACACAGACTACCAGGAGGTACGGCCGCCGATCACAGAACACTCATTTCAAGAGCTTATCAGCTTCTATGAAGGCTGATAAATCAGAACCTCTCATATGGACAGTCTCAAGTTAGCAGCGTCATCGATCTCCCCTGCCCCTTTTAAGTTATTTGTCTTATTCTCTTCCAAAGATGATATCAGAGATGCCAAATGAGGCTTTGTTTTCTGTGCTCTTGCGCTGCCTAGGGTGAGTGGCTGTATTGTTGCAGGGAACTAGGAAGCATGCTTCCCGGGCTTAGCCCTTTGTTTCCAACCCAAGGTCACCTCTCCCCTGTCAGTTCAGGTGTTGTCAGCAGTCCGCCTGTGTTCTGAGGCAGGGGGCAGCATCTTCCGTGGCTGACAGCCTTTGCATGGCCCTAGCCTTTCAGTGACCTCCCCGCTTTATGAATGTCACTTTTAAGAAGACGTAAGACCTGCTTGAAGAGCTAAATGAAGACAATGCAGAGCCCAGTCCTCAGAAAGTCTATGTTGAAGGTCATGCAAAAGGAACATTAAAAATGTGGCTGGGTGCAGTGACTCATGCCTGTAATCCCAGTACTTTGGGAGGCCGAGGTGGGCGGATGGCCTGAGGTCAGGAGTTCAAGAGCAGCCTGGCTAACATGGTGAAACCCTGTCTCTAATAAAAATACAAAAATTAGCTGGGCATGGTGGTGCACTCCTGGAGTCCCAGCTACTCGGGAGGCTGAGGCAGGAGAATCGCTTGAACCTGGGAGGTGGGGGTTGCAGGGAGCTGAGATCATGCCATTGCACCCCAGCCTGGGAGACAGAGCAAGACTCCATCTCAAAAAAAAAAAAAAAAAAAAAAAAAAAAAAATTGTAGGGAGATTATTGGAAAGGCCTTTTCAGAAAAAAAAAGGGTAGTTTCTGCAGTGACTTCCTTTAGCATGTCGGTTCCTCTAGTGATAGAGGGGGGAATGTAGTTGCAAATCACTTACTCAGCTAGTTCTGAGCCATTGTTCTAATGCTGCACTGGAATAGGAAACGTGGAGAGAAGTCAAGAAGATAGGGAATGGCAGCGTGGAATTAGGATGGGGCTGCTGGTGGTCAGAGCTGACTCTACATAGAGAGCTTGGTAACTATGGAAATCTTCATGAAGCCTGTGAGTGAAAAGCAGCCCGAGAGGAAATGAAGGGAAGCGTTGCAGTGAATTTTATATCAGCAGTTTGAGTGTGACATTTGGATCTGGAGGGAGAAAACTACATGGCAAGCTGTTGGTAGCACACAAGGCTCTGTGCCTGCCCTGCTGGGATGGAGCCTCTGAGGGGCCTTTGCCAAACAGGCCCGCTCCACTGTCACCTGTCCACAGAGCAGGGGAGCAGGGTGACCTCAGGTAGAGCCAGCCCTCTGACTCCTATCAGGGACTTCAACCCAGCGCAAGCTCCCTCTGGCTGGGATGCGGGAAGTACTGTCCTTTAACTGGCAGAGTAACTGTCCAGCTGTTCATGAAACAGATTATATTTTCTAATCAAAATTGGTTTGATTTATACTGGAGCAGAATTTCCACACTTACTAGTCTAAAATACTTGCTGATCCTCTTACCAGAGCTGTCTAGGCAATTAGTGCCCTGGAAGGTTCTGGGAGGACATCTAATCTGCAGTGAAGCAATGGCCCTGTAGACAGTGTGGCCTTCTGGAACATTTCCGCACACAGAGGTACATTTCTGGAGACCACTGAGCCTCATAGCTTCCTACAGAGGAAAGACAGTGAGAGAATGTCAGGAAAAAGCAGGAGCATTTTATTCCTGATGAATTTCATTAAAGGGAAGGACAATCTGTGCTATTATGCTAATATCTGCAATAGCAATTTTATTATGTTCGTTAATCTATAGTCAAGGAATAACATTATTACAATTCTTACAGCTTTTCAAAGTACTTTCATAACTATTACCTTATTTCAACTGCATGGCAACCCTGTGATGTAGGTGGGTGCATTTTAAAGATGAGAAAATTTGGATCTAGAAAGGTTGGGGCTAGAATAGAATCACACAGAGTAAGGACAGGATCTAGATCTTAGGACACCTGGTCCAGTGCTGCCAGGGTAGAAAGGGAGTTGCCTGCTGTGTATGCTGCTGGTGACATCCATAGGGACTGGCCGTGGGGGGTCCCTGGGTGCTTTAGCCTGGTTATGACTCTTTGCCTGGACAACTGTCCACTTAATGTTTCCCCATTTGTTGTTTCGCAGCCTGAATAACTCCTTGTCCCCACACCACCTATAGGACAGATTTGCAGAGCTCTCAAGACTGGTGCAGATGCATAATGTGTGACCACACCATTGCTTTCCCAGCTCTTCCCACCTCCCCCAGCAATAATTTAACACTGACCTGGAGGGGTCTGATGGGAAAGCTAAAATTTGGTTCTATGTCCTTGGTTCTCAGGCCTTCCTTTGAGAGGGTGATGAGATACTAATTTTAGTTCATAATTTTATGATGAACAATTATCCTCAGAATAATGCATTTTGCATTTAAATTTCAATTGGAGTTTGAGAGGTGCAAAAGTTACAGGAACTTTGTCCACATTTTCATTATACATTTTCCTCATTCCCAACAGTTACTATATCTCCAGTACTTCCCACATTACATCTTGTTTTCAATTCAGTTAAAATCCTGTATGCCTCCTCTGAATATCATAGTTAGAAACAAACAGAGATGCTCAGAGTAATTCTCCAGAATACGATGGGGGAACACTTTCCCAGGTTACATACAGAAGGGCCTGGCTCCAAAACAAATAACAAAGAACTCCAGCAAAGCTGCCAATCACAATCCTTTAACATTGAAGTGGATCAAGGCATTGCAGTGCATTTCCCGCTTATATTCAACCACAGCATTTACCTTTCCCTCTGGGCCCATTTCCATCCCAGAAAAGGGCTAATATTGATTAATTACCCACTATATGGTTAAACACCTTTCTTTATATACATTATCTTGATTCATTAAAAAATACTTTCAAAGCTCATTATTTAAGTCAGATATAAATGAAAAGATCAGATATATTGAAAGACAACAAATTCCATGAGGCCTTCACCAAGACCACTTCCTCCTCCAGGAAGGCCTCCCAGATCCTTCTCATTTTCCTCCACCAAACTGAAGTAACTGTCCCATCCTGGAATTTTCACATTACTTTATTTCACCTGCTACCTTGTACTAGAGTTATTTATTCATGTCCTATCATCATATTAGAGAGAAATTACTTTTATTCATCTCCCTGTGGACACCATGACTAGCATGGTTCATTGTATATCTTGTACACAAAAGGTGCTGAGTAGAAACCCTTGAATGAATGAATCAGTGAGTGAATGAGTCGACTTGGGACTGGAGCTGGATCTTAAAGGACAGGTCGGTTTAGACACTCCTCAGTGTCTAAGAACTGCAAGAGTCAGCAGGGTTGATTCACTTCTCAGTCACAGTAGACTCTAGATTAGTCACTATCATCTATAAATCATTCCGGCTGGCATTCTTCATGGACTCCTCACTGATGTATCTCTTTTTAAAATTTTATTTTATTTTTAGAGATGGGGTCTTGCTATGTTGCCCAGGCTGGTCTTGAACTCCTGGGCTCAAGCCATCCTTCCTCCTTCGCCTCCCAAAGTGCTGGGATTATAGGCATGAGCCACTGCGCCTGGCCCTGACGTTTTTCTCTAACCATACTAAGAATTGAGCAATTTTCCTCCCTAGGTCCCACCCCGACACTGGTTAGACTCATTTGCCTGTAGTGTGGTCTCTGCTGACATCAACACTTCATTGGGATAGGAAGCTGGCACATTATTGCAGAGTTCCCATTATTGCCCCGTAGGAGGCTGTCACTTCCCCAAACTGCACTACCTCTGGTGCCAATCTCTCGCTCACGCATCCTCCTCCTGACTGCTGGGAGCACATAGGCATGCTGCATGTCACCTGCTCCTCGGGCTTTTGACAATCTTCTTCGTTTCCAAATCCTAAGCAAATTGCTCGGTTGACAATCAAAGCCTACTAACATCAAACAGCTGCTATAGACAGGTGTGTTCTACAGTTACCTGCTGTTTGCTTTCCTCAGCAGGGACTGATATGACAAACAAAACCAAGAGCTGGGTGCCGACGTTCAGAGTCACTCCCGCAAGCTCAACCTAGTGCCTGTTTCTTTGGCTTCCCTGGTATTTTTCAGACTTGGAAATTCACCCTACCCGTGGCCTCCCTCAGTCCTACAGTGTGTGGCTGGCTAGGGTGTTGTAAAACCCTGCTGATTCTTGCGGTTCTTTGCAAAAAGCTAGGAATCACAGTGGCTGCACTGAAACAAAGAGGTTGCCCAGTTCTGGAACCTTTGGTTTATAAATGGCACCCAGTCTCCTTCATATATTTTCCACTTTTCTTTCTTGTTAATGCACTTATATGAGTGTTGTCTCCTGATTTCTGCTTTTAGCAGAAAATATCTCAGGTTCTCACCTTTGAAAGTTGCTCTAATCACCCTGGAGCATGTCTGGTCACTTAATCCCCCACCACTGGTGGGTAGGAGGGTGTGGCAGGTTGGAGGTGAAATGGATTTCCAATTTTCCAATGTTCCTTCCTATACTTTGGAGTCTGGAAAACTAGCAACCATTGTTTTCCACATTCTTTTCTATTTTTCAGATGCGTTTGTCCCTGGGTCTCTGGATGTGATTTAAGTTCTGCCAGTCAGACGTGCCCAGATGAAATGTGGAAGGGGAAGTGAGTCAGAGCTCATGTTTTCTGGGGCTGCTGTTTCTCCGGCAGCACCATCATGGTTGTGTCAGGGTTTTCTGTGGCAAGTATGGATGGTGGCCACTTTCTAATTATATCGCTTCCTGATCTTGGTGGCTTCCTGATCACCAACGAGGCAGCAGTTTCCTCGGTGCCCTGGTGTTCAAGCCACTCCTGAAAGCTCAATCTAGTGTCTGTTTCTTCAGCTCTCCTGGTAATTTTGTAAGTCATTTAATACCCTTCTTTCACTTGCTAGAGTGAATTCCCTACGACTTCCTTATGACTGACCCTTAATCAAAACAGAGGGCAATTGGGCTAGGACATTAATCCCCCACTGCTGAGCAGGGTGCACTGAGGTAATCAGTCAGTCAGCAGGGGTCCTACCTCAGCCTCAGGCTGGATGTTCCCAGGGAGGAGAGCCACCATTCTGCCAGGGAGGACCCTGTCTGCCTCTGTGCCATGCTCAAGTGCTTCCCGCTGCTTGGGATAGTTTTTCTTCCACTTCTACGTTTCTCCTTTGAAAGCTACTCCTTTTCCCAAGCTGGAAGCAGATTTTTCTTGTCTGAACTCTGTGAGCACTCAGCATACTTCTCTTATGATGAAATGATCACTTTCTTCTTGTGTTATTGTTACTCATGCACATTTTTTTTGAGACAGGGTCTTGCTCTGTTGCCCAGACTGGAGTGCAGTGGCAGGATCTTGGCTCACTGCGGCCTCAACATCGTGGGCTCAAGTGATTCTTCTGCCTCAGCCTTTTGAGTTGCTGGGAATACTTTTACTTTATTTTTAGAGATGGGGCATGCACCACCGCAACTTGCTAGTTTTTTGTGTGTTTTTTGTGGAGATAGGGTTTTACTATGTTGCCCAGACTGGTCTCAAAACTCCTGGGCTCAAGCAGTCTGCCTGCGTTGTAATCCCAAAGTGCTGGGATTACAGGCGTGAGCCACCACACCTGGCCATTGTGCACATTTATCCCCTGAACCAAATGGGCAGTCCTTTAAGAGCAGGAGCACAGTCTGGATCATTTTGGCAGGTCCTGAGTATGTCAACCCAGGTGTGCCTTGTGTATTCAGGTACATGATGACATTCCTGAGACGAATGAATGAGCGGAGGAAAGGATGTACAGGTAGCTGTGCTCCCTGGCTAGGACTTGATATATCATTTTTTATTTTCTTCCACGTGGATTTTGGGGGCCCTTCAAAGACCTCATGCCAGTTTAAATGATGGCACTGGAGTAGCAGCACCACCCAACAAAACTTTCTGTGATGATGGAGATGTTCTATCTGTCCAGTGAGGTAGCCCTAGCCATGAGTGACTATTGAGCATTTGAAATGTGGCTAGTGTGACTGAGGAATGGAATTTTAAATTTTATTTAATTTGAATTAATTTAAATCCAAGCAGCCACTGTGGTTACTGGCTGCCATATTGGAGAGTGCGCCATAAAATCACATCCTAGCCTGGCGGGCACACAGGCCCTACGTACTAACTACTCATTCTGCCATGGACAGGATGACAGGCCAGGACACTCTGGATGCCATCCTCAGTGTTTCTAGGCTGTGACTCTGACTTTCTGGCCCAGGACCAGGGCCTTACAGTGCAGGACAAAGACAGAGATGTGGAAGCTTCATGGGGAGGCTTTAAAAACAGGTGAGTAACTCTCAAATACTCTTTTCCCTAATTTCTAAAAGCGATCTGCCTGCTTCTTGCACTCCAAAGCACTGAAATGTTGGTATGGTGCTGTGGCAGCACGAGGCAGCATGTCGCTAGAAGGGCGGTTGGCCTTGTGTTGAGCAGCCTCCTGCTATCGATTGTCCCTGAATGGATAGCTCCTTTTGGAGAGCATAATGAGTTTCTCATAAGGACATTTGTCCCGCTCTGTGGCATCTCCTACAGCAACCACGTGTGTGTCCAATTGCAGCTGGACAGCAAGCATGCAAACAACCCCTGTGAGCATCCTGGATTGCTGTGGGTAGGGTGACCCCAACACATCCCAGGCCTGGCCACTTTGCTAGCTCTCCATACACATAAAAAAGGGTATAAGGCCAGGACAGAACTAGGATAATGATACAAAGACAGAGCATGGCACACACACTTAGTGCACATATGTGGTCACCTGGCTGCAGAGTGGCCTCCTTTCATGAGGTTCCTAAAGCACACATGCAGGGCCCTTTTATTTACAGTCGTCTCTTTCATAGAGTTCTTGGAGATCATCAACCACACTTTGGTCCACTCTGCTGCGCACTCATATTTTTATCCACAGAATTCAGCCCTGCCCATCACCCTCGATGCCCTTGGCATAACCTAAGCAGGTACGTTCTAGAAGCATCAAGTGCTCTAAGGGCCTCCGTCTCTTCCTGTTCTACTGCTCTAGGGTCACCGTCTATGAAAGTGGAAGCTCCAAATACAACAAACACACACACACAGAGCCAGAAAGAAACCTCACTGCTGTGTTTTGCTTCACTTAGGGCCCACTGAAAATGAATGAATGTCCTGACTAGATAATTGCTTGCTGTTGGGAAATGGGCCAGGGGTCTGGGGAAGTGAGTGAGAGTGACTTGGGAAGGTCTGGCAGAGACAGGACAGAAGCAGAGGCATGAATTAAAATGTACAGGTAGATCTGGGCTCACATTCTAGCTGTGAGCCTTGGGCAAATTTCTTGGTTTCTCTGAGCCTCTGTTTCATTTTACGGGTTGGTGAGAAGTTGAAATGAGATCATGCCTGTGACAGTCCTCATAGAATGTTTGACAAATAGAATGAAAGGCACCTTCTGGTCAGGAGCCTCTGTGATCTGCTCAACTTTTGTAGGTGAGCCAAGATTTGGAGGAACCACTGGTTTGCTCACTCATTGCCATGACATCAGCATTCCAGGAGGGCAGCTCCACAGATAAGTCAATTCTGATACTGCTGACAGCTCACCATCAGGAACAATGCACTGAAATGCATACGGCCTTTGTAATGCGCATTTACATTGATCTAACCACTTTCTGGGAAACTCACAACAGTCCATGGGTGTGATTATAGTTATTTCCATATTGCAGATGATGGAGCTAAGGCCCCAGGAGATTAACTGACTTGCCCAAGGCCATATTGCCTGTATGTGGTATAGCTGGAATTCAAATCCAGGTAGTTTGGTTTGAGAGTCCACACTGTGAATCATCGCTTCCCGGCGCACTGCTTTTAGCTGAACTCAACGTGGCAATGATTACTGTAGCTAAAAGTAACAATAGCAAAGGAGGCTAGGAAATGCTTACCTCCCTAAAAGTTTTATAGTGAACTTCATGTGAATCATGTTTTCACCCAGAGTGCATGTGATCTCAACATTTTAAAAATATGCCTGCAGAAAGGGGATTTTAAATTGGAAAAGATGAGCCCTTCCCATTACTATATGTTTCAGAGTTGGAAGGAATACAAGCTTTCTGAGGAAGGCAGCCCTGTGGCTCCAATGGCCTGGAGCTCCATTTTGTCTCGGTAGCCACCCTGGAATGGCGGGTCAGATGGTAGAGAGGCTTAGAGGCTCAGTAAAGAAGTTTGGGCTTGGCACTGAGTCCCTGGAGATTTTCAAGCGGAGACAGATGGGATGAACGAATGTTCTGCTACAATCAGGCTGACAGTGCAGAGTGCAGGGTGAAGGGAGGTGGAAGATGGAGAGGCCAATGAGAAGGCTGCTGCACGTGAGGAGGAGGCTGGGCTAGGGTTGAAGGAGAGGGAATGAAAAGATGGGGACGGCCTCAGAAATGAAAGGAAAAGCCACAGGGCTTGTGATTAATTGGATCTTGGGGTGGGAGAAGAAGACATGGAGGTTTTCAGCCAGAAGCAAGAGAATCAAGAAGAAAAAGGGATGGTTTTGAGAGAAACAAGATTCAGACCCACTGAATTTTAGGAGAGAGAGGGGCACTAAGTTGCAAGGCTAATAGGTAGTAGGAGATCTTGTGCTGGGACACAGAGAATAACTCAAGCTTGTGGTTTAGTAGAGAAATGGAAATTGCAGCATTGAGAATTAGAGGAGGTTGTGAGAGGAGGGCTGAGAACTAAGAGGTAACTCCAGCATCAACAAGGGTGAAGGTGGAGAGCCTCTCACAGAGCCTGGCAGGAAAACCACTGGTGACATCTGAGAGTACAGTCCAGGTTCCCCAGAGAAAGAGAACCAGTAGGGCATGTGTGTGTGTGTGTGTGTGTGTGTGTGCATGTGTGTGTGCATATTGATATACACACGCATATACATATATAAAGAAATTTATCATAAGAAATTGGCTCACATGAATATGAAGGCTAAGTCCCAAGATCTACAGTCAGCAAGAAGGAGACCCAGGAGAGTCAATGTGTAGTTCCAGTGAGAGTCCAAATGCCTGAACATAGGACAAATTTCAGTCCAAAAGCTAGTGGACTTAAGACCTAAGAAGAGCCAATGTTTCAGTTCACATTCAAAGGTCAGAAAAAGCCAATGTCCCAGCTCAGACAGCCAGGCAGGAGAAGCTCCCTCTTGGCCTTTTTGGTCTGAATTTTTGGCCTCCAACTGATAGGGTGAGACCCACTCACATCATGGAGGACAATCTGCTTTACTCAGTCCACCAATTCAAATGTTAAACTCATCCACAAACACCCTCATACACACACCCAAGATAATGTGTGGCCAAATGTCTGGGCACCCTGTAGCCCAATCAAGCTGATACATAAAATTCATCACCACAGTGCCATGAAGTTAGCTTGCTGAAGGCTAGTGAAGAAATGTGTGGTAGGGAAGAGGATGCAGGAAGACACAGACCACCCACTTGAGAATGCTGTCAGCCAAAAGAAGCAGAAAAATCACAGACTAATCTGAATGGGCAGCAGGGTTAACCAACATTTCTTTACATGATAAAAGAGACCTTCTGACTTGATGCTTTTATGCTAATCCATGTAGACATTTGTTCTGTCATTCCTTTTCCCCCAGGTTATTAAATTGAATATATAATTTTCCATTCTAATTATATTTTCCCAAAGGTAACTTTAAAGTAGTTTGCATTTTTGGCAGGCATGCCAACTATTGGCAGAAGCAGGTGGCTCAGAAGGGCTCTGGGGCAAAGGAATAATCCAGTTCATAATCTAAAATGTGCTGTGGATAAAGATGCATGCCACTTACAAAGATATTATCAAAGTTAATTTTTCTGTTTGATTCGTGGCTTTTCAACATTGGTGCAGAAGAATGGATGTTTCCTGTCAGCGTCTTGACCACCTTAGTGTTTACTTAAAAGAAATACAGGGAAGTACACCTTTCAGGCATTGCTGCGAAATGGGTCAGAAAGGAGCCAAAGAACCTGCAGTTGTGTCAGCTGGGGTAGGTGGTAAGTTGGCTGAGGCACAGTGACATGTCCTTGCATTGTTCCCCATCTGCTCAGTGCAATGATCACAATGGAGGACTTGAGACTCTGCAGAATGTTAAGTGTGAAGAGTGACGAAATCCTTTTTGAGCTTGCAAACTGTTTGCTAGAATCCTAGTTTCATGTTTCACCAGTGTGGCTCCCTTTTCTCCACACGCCTCTGCTCTTAGACAGATCCCACATAGCCAGGGGGCCTGGGCACTCAGCCCTGGTGAGCCCTCTTCCTGGAAACCTCATATCTTCCATCACTTAGTCTCTTAAAGAAGAGCATACAAATAGCCCTCAAATAGCGCTTGTGTCCGGAAAGTGACATGCATAGCATGCCTGTATCTCTACTCCAAGCATCCCAGGTAGGTTGGCTTTGCATGATATGTAAGTTGCTGCCAAACATGCCCATTAGCTGTCATTTCTCACTGACTTCACTGTTTTCTTACTTTTATTTTAAAGGTCATCTCTGTATTTCCAGTTGAGACCCACTTATTAATTTACAATGATACTGCACATATATTTTCCATTATTATATATTGTTATCATATATAGTTATCTATATATCATTTTGTATATAGATATCTGTATATATGATATTATCTGTATATATTATCCATGCATGTATTATCTGTATATATTATCTGTATATCATATTCTTAAATATACATTGTCATCATAATATATGTAAAATACAATATATGGAGACATCTATCTTCTCAATTTTTTCTAAAATATAATAACAAATTATACTCAAATAATCTAACCAGAGCATTTATTAAGCATCCATGCGCTCAGTATTAGTTTAAGCCCCATGGGATACAGAACAAATACAAGACATAATATTGACCCTCAGGTTGACCACACACAAGCTGGGAAAAAAGACCCATACACGAGAAGTGACAATGAACTCTCCTGGCTATTTGGCCATGGGAGGCACATGCAGAAGATGGAAAGGCAGCAGGACATGTCTTCCCTGTTCTTACCCTGCTTCAGCCTCTCTGGGAAGGTCACATCCTTCTATGACTACAGCCACTGCTGGGCCATTCCCCCAGCTCTCACTGGCTCTGGTCCTTCCATTGTTCCTTTCACCCTATGGGTAGTAACAGCTTCCTGGTGTTGTTAGTCTCTGGGCACCTTTCCTTGCTTGTTCTCATACCCCTGTCTATTCCTCTGTCAGTAGCCCCTTCCTTAAATTCCATCCATCTGTACCATTAGGAGTGAATTCTGTTTCCTCCTGGGACTCTGACGGATGCAGTGAAACTTATGAAGTTGCAGGTAGGGGGTTGCTTCACTTGTTGGTAAAGATTTGAATGTGTCAACCAGAACAAATACTTGTTTGATAAAGGAGAAAGGAGTTGGCCTTCCCCAGCAGGAGAGGAGGAGATTTGAAAGCAGACAGATGACTTATAGAGAGCAAAAGCAAGGGCTTGAAGTGAACAAGTTGGCGTTTTGGTGTAGACAAGTCTGATCTGTACAGCTAATTTTTAGACTTTAAAAAGTTAAATGAATCCTTCCTGGAGGCTTGTGCTTCCTGTCCTGTCACTTATTTGAAGAGAGAGCTACATCAAAGCCCCAGGCACCAGAATTCCCCAGAACCCAAACTTCACAGTTCTACTGGGGGACACCTCAGAACCCCAATTAGGAGGAGGGAGTGCAGGTGAGCAAGGAACCCCCTCCTGCTTTAATTACTCCTGGCATAATATTCTTTTTCAAGCTTTGCTAATTGAAATTAAACAGCTGCCACATTTGGACAGGGACAAAAAAGAATCAATTTTTCAGCTTTCTCTGATTTAATAGAGACTGACAGGCTATGAGGAAACCAGGGGCAATTTCACTCCCATGGCTACTGGGTCACCAGTGGTTGACTCAAAGCAAAACAGAGTGTTGGGGAGGTGAAGTCTTCCCTAGTACAGTAAGAGTGATGCTAGCCAGGGGTTCCCAGGACAAATGACACATTAAGTTAGTCTCATGGCCACCTTTACTAAAATGATCCAGTAGCCGACTCTTTTGTAGCTCAAGATTACCAAGATCTACCATATGCCAGAAGGGGCTAGAAATAGTCCCCTGCCAAGTGGATTCTTTGCTAGTTCTTTAACAGTTGGTGAAGGGTGGCAAAGGATGGTTTTATCACCTTAGAGGACAGATTAGTAAAGGGAAGCTGAAGGAAGAGATTCTACAATGCACTTAAGGGTGTGCTAGGTGCTTTCAGAGAAGTTGTCTTCGTCAGGCCCTATGGCAACATAGGGACTTAGGTCTTATGAAATAAACTAGACTTGGAGCTTGGGGACTTAGGTCTGTGTGTGGTGGGTGTGATATGGTCAAAAGGCTTGGATAAAAATCAGTGACCAGAACAATTGGCCTTCCTCCCACCTCCCAGTCTCAGTGCACAGAACACCAGGGGCAAGGCATCTGTCCTCCAGGCAGAAAACCAGAAGTTTCTTCTCTGAATAAACTAGATGGCCCTAGGGACTAAACTTCCCCACACAAACATTCGCTACTTAATAACCTTAAAGTGAAGCCTGTTAGTTGGCAAGCCCTGCTCCCACTCCCAAAGAAAATGCTCCCTGTTTAGAATCTCACATTTAAATACAGTGACAGGCAAGGATTTTTGAGGAAAACCTCTGAATGAAAGGAAACAAAAACAGACAAACAGAAAGAGAAATAATGCAGAGAACAGAAAACAAACTTAAAAAAGAAAAAAACCTTCTAGTTCATATCTTTAGAGAGATTTGAGAAGATGTTATGCAAAAGGAACAATTGGAGAATTAGAAAGAATTCTTAGAATTTAAAAATAGAATTTCTAGGGCCTGGCGTAGTGGCTCATGCCTGTAATCCCCGCAATTTGGGAGGCTGAGGTGGTTAGATTGCTTGAGCTCAGGAGTTCGAGAACAGTGTAGACAATGTGGTGAAACCTTGTTTCTACAAAAAATACAAAAAAATTAGCTGGGTGTAGTGGTGTGCACCTGTAGTCCCAGCTACCAGAGAGGCTGAAGTGGGAGGATTGCTTGAGCCTGCGAGGCAGAGGTTGCAGTGAGCTGAGATCCTGCCACTGCACTTCAGCTGGGCAAGACAGTGAGACATTGCATCAAAAAAAATTTTTTTTTCTAAAATGAAAAAATAGTGGCAAAATAGTTGGAAGGTAACATCAAGAAAATCTCCCAGAAATTATAGCAAGATGTAATAGAAAATAGGAAGCAAGCAAGTGAGAAAGCAGGATGGAAGCCAGAGTCTTCTTAAATCCTCATATTGGAAGGAACACCCTATCACTTTTATCATATTTTATTTATTAGAAGCAAGTCACTAGGTCCAGCTCAAGAGGAGGGGATTATAGAAGAAAGGACTACAGGGAGTCTGAGATCACTAGAAGTCTCTTTAGAAGATGCCTACCACATCTTCAAGAAAATCTCCCAGAAATTATAGCAAGATGTAATAGAAAATAAGAAAGAACAGATAAGATATATAGAGGATAAACCTATCTAGAAGAGGTTGGCAATGAATGGTACATGTGCCAAATCCAGCCTGTGGCCTGTTTCTATATGTTCTTTAAGCTATGAGTGCTTTTAAAATTTGTAACTGGTTGTATTGAAAAAAAAAAAATAGGAAGAAGATGTGACAGACCACATGTGGCTCACCAAGCCTAAAACGTTTACTCTCTGGCCCTTTACCAAAAAACTTGCTTACTCCTGTTCTAGCAGGTCCAACATCCAACTGATAGGAATTCTAGAAAAAGAGAAGAGATAAGTGGACACATGAAATTATCAAAGAAAATATACAAGAACGATTCCCAAAATGTAAGGACATGAATCTCAGGCTGAAAAGGTGAATGGGTATCCAGCACAATAAATGAAGACTGAGCCTTAACTCGATAATATCACTGTAAGATTTCAGAACATCTGGGGTTAAAAAAAAGATCCTGAAAGTTTCCAGGGGGGATAAAAACCAGTCACTTACAGAGGAATGAAAAATCAGACATCTTAATAGCTGTATTTGATGCTCGAAGAAAATGGAGCAACACCTTACACATTCTGATGGAAAGTAATTTTTAGCCTTGAGTTTTATATCTATCCAAATGTTAGGGAATACCAATATAAAGACATTTCAGACTCGAAAAGACTTAGAACATTTATCTTCACAGTATCTTTAGTTGACAGCACTTGCTACAGATGTGCTCTCCTAAAATGAGAGAGAGTAAACCAAGAAAGGAGACCATAGGGTTCAGGAAACAGACATCAACTTAAGAAAGTGGTGAAGGAAACTCTCACTAGAGATTAACTGGTCCAGATTAGAGCAAGAGCCCTGGGGGTGGGGAAATGGTGTGGTAGGCATCGTCTAAAGAGACTTCTAGTGATCTCAGACTCCCCGTAGTCCTTTCTTCTATAATCCCCTCATCTTGAGCTGGACCTAGTGACTTGCTTCTAATACATAGAACATGATAAAAGTGATGGGGTGTTCCTTCCAATATGAGGGTTTAAAAAGACTCTGGCTTCCATTCTGCTCTCTCACTTGCTTGCTCTGATGAAGCCAGCCACCAGGTTGTGAGCTGCCCTGTGGAGAGGCCCATGTGACAAGAAACCAAGGGAGAGCCTAGCCAAAGCCTGTGAGGAACTAATCCTGCCAACAATCACTGGAGTGGGCTTGGAAGTAGATCTTCTCCTGGTTGAACCTTGAGAGGACTACAGTCCTAGCTGACACCTTAATCGCATCCTTGTGAGACATCCTGAGTTAGAGGACCCAGCTAATCGAAGTCTGATTATTTTCCCACAGAAATTGTAAGATAATAAATACTCATTGTTTTAAGCTGCAATGTTTTGGGGACAATTTGTCACACAGTGATAGATAACTAATACAAAAAAGTTGAGCGAAAACTGATATGATGGAATCTTTTGGGGAAGAGATCAAGGATTAGTAGGTAGCAAATTTTACACATAAACAGCAAATGGAAACTTACAGAAAATTCCAAAGTTGCACTGGAAAGAAAATGCAATCATAGTTCACTACTTGGCTCCACAGTGAACAGTATTAACATAATTATCCTGTTGTAAATATTGAATATATAACCGAAACAAGGAGTGACAGGTGGAATGAGATAAGTATGTTCTCATTTATCATAATATGCAGTCACTGAATAATTTTTAACATCGCAAAAAAAATTACCAGTTTAAATATGTTGTGTATAAGTGTGGAGGTAACTATCAGAAGAAACAGCTAGAAGAGTTGAAAGTGGTTGCCCTTGCGGAGCAGAACTAGGACAGTACATGGGGGACAGGTAGAAAGGATTCTCTTGTTTTTCATTATAAGTTTTTTTTTTTTTGAGATGGAGTCTTGCTCTGTCACCCAGGCTGGAGTGCAGTGGCACAATCTCTGCTCACTGCAAGCTCCGCCTCCCAGGTTCACGCCATTCTCCTGCCTCAACCTCCCGAGTAACTGGGACTACAGGCTAATTTTTGGTATTTTTAGTAGAGACAGGGTTTCACCGCATTAGCCAGGATGGTCTCGATTGCCTGACCTTGTGATCCGCCTGCCTCAGCTTCCCAAAGTGCTGGGATTACAGGCGTGAGCCACCGCGTGGAGCCACTGCTCCAGGCACAGGGTAGAAGGAATGATGAGAAATTAGTATTCCTAATGTATGTGAGGCCAAATTCCATTACTAATCATGCTTTATGGAAATTCAGTGTCTAGAAACTGTCATAAAAATTGGTCTGGAATGTTTGAATCCTGTAGAGTTCCCAGCATAATGATGGAAATGCATAATAAAGACACATTCACAATACAGAGCATGTGTAGGATCCCACAAAAGATAACTTCTAGCAAAATAGGCTAATTGACAATGTGACAAAACACAGGAATAAATCCAACATTATAAGAGATGTCAGCAGGTACATCAAAAGGGAGAAATCATATCAAACAACTCATGGAAATTAGAGGAATATAAAAGGGACTTTAGCAATGTATCTAAAAGGTTCAAAAAGATAATGAAAGGAATGGAAAACTTAAGGTAAGATTAGGGCATCATAAAAAAGGCCCAATATACATTGAAAAAAATTTATAAATTCCAGAAATAAAAATCATTCCTTGAGATATACCTTCAGTGGTGGGTGAAAAAGATTAGACATGGCTGAAGTGAGAATGAGCAAACTGGAAGAGAGACCAAAGGAAATAATAAAAAATACTATACAGTGAGGTAAATGTACAATGTGAAAGAGAAGTAATGAGAAATCCCAGAATGAAACCTGCCAATGCATGTCTAATAGAAATTCCGGAAAAAGAAAACTGAGAGACTGGAGAAGAACCCATATTTGAGAAAATACATGTTCTAAAATTGAAGGAGGACATGAGCCCTTAAATTAAAGAAGCATACAGAGTCCCAAACATGACAAAATAAAGAGAAATAAATCCAGACCTAGACACAGTGTAGTGAAGCACAGAAAGATAAGGTAATAAATGCTTCCAGAGAGAGAGAGAGAAAAAAAAAAAAACAAGATTGTTTACAAAAGAATAGCCATTAGTCTGACAGCTAA
This sequence comes from Pongo pygmaeus, assembly GCF_028885625.2. Taxonomy (NCBI): domain Eukaryota; kingdom Metazoa; phylum Chordata; class Mammalia; order Primates; family Hominidae; genus Pongo; species Pongo pygmaeus. The sequence continues at coordinate 69,442,571 of NC_072391.2, read as the reverse complement.
CTTTTGTCAGGATAATCATATCAGAAGATAATAGAACAACCTTCAAAATTCTTAGGGAAAATAACTGACAACCTTGAATTTTATACCCAACTAAATAATAATTCAAAAGTGAGGTTGTATAAGACATTTCCAGACATATAAAGATGAAGAGTTTACTTGTCTTAGACCCTTGCAGAAAGAATGAATAGAGGAAATAGTTTCAAGAAGGCAAATTATACCAGAAGAGAAGAGGACACAGGAGGCAACAGTGAACAAAGTAGGTGAAACATGTTGGCTAAATAAGTAAGTAGTCACTGTAAAAACACACAAAAACTAACCACTCACCCATCCAACAACAATAAAACTCTCATTTGGCTCATACAAAAGGTTGGTGAAACTACAATACTAGAAAATCCTAATAGGGAAGATGGGTGGGAGAAGTTAGGAGGGAAGTTCAGGCATTTTAAGATCTTTGTTTTTGTCAGGAAGAGGATAAATACACTAACTACCTTTACCCCCTTTGGGTGTATATAGATGCTACTGTTCACCAGTCTCTCTCTTCCTCTTCCTTTCTCTTCTTTCTACACTACCAAAGCACTATGCTATCTTGCATGTAAGTGGGATCATGTGACTGAGTCCTGACCAATGGCCCATGGGATGGAAGTGGGATATACCCCTTCCAGGCCCAGCCCCTAAAGTACACCATGTGGGCCTCCTTGCTCTTTCTTTGCTTGTTGGTCAGCTGAGTGTTGAGGGCGCTGAGGAAACCCCAGGGGACATGGAACTACTGGGTGGAAGAATTCTCTACCCCAGAATCATTACTTAGAGGAGAGTTGCCCTATGACAAGAATCTGGATGAACTTTCCATTAGCAGAAATGATTTTATTGTGTTAAGCTGCTAGAATTTCTTTGTCATCACAGCTTAGCCTATCCTATTTGATTAATACAGAAATGGAAGTGAAACAACGCCCTAATAAAAACCAAAAATATGTGGCATTGGTTTAATGGTCAGGCAGTGAGTGACAAGGACACCATCAGCAGCAGACGGAAAGAAAAGGCCCAGAGTATGCAGTGGTAAAACTGTCACCTGTGATAACACACTAGATATAAGGTCTCCTCTCAAGCGGGCGGCTCTAGAGAAGGAGTCTAGAAAGCAGACTATTAGTAATGTGTGTTGGTTTTTATTGGCAGCCTTTGCTAAGCTATTAAGGAGATAAACTCAGGAGAGAATTAGCAGGTTTGTAAACAGAAATAAATGGCAATACAAAGAATCCAGACATTTGCAGAGTCAAAGGCTTGAAAAAACTTACTGCTTCCAGTAGAGCATAAATGACAAAGGCCCAGAGAAACAAGCAGAGATCTGCCCCATAGGATTCCAGCATTTGTTAAGAGTGGCTTCAGTGTACCCCCTTTTTGTTCCTTTTCTGACAGGGAATTTGTAATTGCAATTATTGCAGGCAGCTTGCTTCACTACAGTATAAGTAGTAGTGAAGCGAGAAAGGGAGGAAAGATAACTTCTTTTAGTTCATTGGGTGCCATGCCAAGAAGAGTCACATGATAGATCTTTGCATCATCCAGAGATCCCAGACTCCGAGCTGGAATGAAGTGACTGGACAGGACTTTGAGTTGTTTTTCCTGGGGAGAGATGAGTGTGTCCTATACGTGGTTCTCTCTTTCTTGGACACACAGCTAATCTAATTGCTCTCCAGTCCGTGCATCTAGGTGAAGCCACATGATTGAGTTCTGGCCAATGAAGCATAAGAAGAGGGAAGGGTATGCTGGTAAGGGTTTAACAATTGGCCCTCCAGAAAAGACATATGCATATGTATTTGAATTTATGATAAATTTGCTAATATAAGGGTTGCACAGCAAGTTATTTATAATTAATAATATTATAATTACATTTTAAAATACACAGTACTCTGTTGTAATTTCCATATAGCTGATTGATTCTCTCAGAATGCTTCTGTTGATTTTTATGTATGTCACAATTTACTTCTTCATCAGTAATGAGGGAAACTTCTTTGCTGAATCAGTTAACAGTTTTCAAACACTGTAAGGATATTCTCTCAATATTTTGTGCTATTCAGAATGTAATGACTACAGACACAACATGCTTTTAGTTAATCTGGATTAACAATACTTCATAACTTTTAAAAGTCTCTAGGCCAGATACGGTGGCTCACACCTGTAATCCCAACACTTTGGGAAGCCAAGGCGGGTGGATCACCTGACATCAAGAGTTCGAGACCAGCCTGGCCAACATGGTGAAACCCCATCTCTACTAAAAATACAAAAAATTAGCCGAGTGTGGTGGTGGGCACCTGTAATCCCAGCTACTCGGGAGGCTGAGGCAGGAGAATTGCTTGAACTCGGGAGGCAGAGGTTGCAGTGAGCCAAGATCAGCCTGGGCAACAAGAGCGAAAGTTTTTCTCAAAAACAAAACAAAACAAAACATCCTAGAAAATCAACAGAACAATAAGTCAAGCTCTGATTTATAGTGTTTGCCTGTTTCTAGGGTATAAATATCCCCACCATGGTCGATTTCAAACTATCAACATGATGTCTCCAAATGTGGGGTCAGGAAGAAATGCACAGTAGCTACTGCTATATAGTATTTCCTGCTTATCCATACAAGTGGCCTAAATAATCTCAAGTGTAGATAATAGCTGAATGTAGTAAAATAGGAAATGATGATGCTTGAATAGTCACAGGTTGAGCATCCCTAATTTGAAAATCTGAAATCCAAAATGCTCCACAATCTGAAACTTCTTGAGCACAGAAATAATGCCTCAAGTAGAAAATTCCACACCTGACCTCATTTGATGGGTTGCAGTTAAAACACAGGTGCACAGTGTTGAAGATGACATTGTTGTGGGGTTTTTTTTTTTTTTTGAGATGGAGTCTCACTCTGTCACAGAAGCTGGAATGCAGTGGCGCAATTTGAGCTGCAACCTCCGCTTCCTGGGTTCAAGCAGTTCTCCTGCCTCAGCCTCCTGAGTAGCTGGGACTACAGGTGCACACCCCTCACACTTGCTTGGCTAATTTTTGTATTTTTAGTAGGGATGGGGTTTCACCATGTTGGCCAGGCTGGTCTCGAACTCCTGACCTCAAGTGATCCACCGGCTTTGGCCTCCCAAAGTGCTGGTATTACAGGCTTCAGCCACTGTGCCCGGCCAAGATGACATTGTTAACACCGCAGAAAAAGTGCTTAGAGACGACATAGTGAAAATGTATGATGGGCTTCTTGAAGCACTTAAAGCAGCGTACGTTCATAACACAACAAGAAATCATGTCAGTTTATAAAGTCAAAGAGAGACTTCTAAGACAAAAACCCTTGTTAATGAGGCAGATGACTCTGGAGGAAACATTTCAAAAAGCCAGCAGAATGCCTCCTCATCCCTATAGGAAACATTTCCTGGTCCCTTAAGTACTTCTGATGTTTCTTCTCACCTAAAAAAAAATACTCTGCAGGGTAACCTTGTAATCAAAACACAGCATCATAGGTGGAGGCAGGAAGCCTGCCATTGTTGGTTGCTGCTGTGGTTTCAGAGCTGATGCAGGTATTCTGGGGATGCTACTATGCTGCTTAGTTACCCTGAACACATTATTTTTTCACAGAATTAATGGTACGTCCTATTTTTTACTGTCAAGTACTTGTGTGTGCATGAATGTAAGACAGAAATTGTTTATCAGCAGCATACAAAGTCAGAGTCAGGAATGATGATGACGCCAAACAACCAGAGACTGTCCATATGGGTGGCTGAGATAGTGACACATTTGCTTTCTTATAGTTCAGTGTACACGCGCTTTGTTTCATGCACAAAATTACTAAAAATATTATATAAAATTATATCCAGGCTATATGTATAGGGTATATATGAAATATAAAGGAATAAATTCATGTTTAGACTTGGGCCCACTCCTCAAGATATTTCCTGATGCATATGCAAAAATTCCAAAATCTGAAAAAAATCTGAAATCTGAAACACTTCTGGTCCCAATCATTTCAGATAAGGGATACTCAACCTCTATTACCTTTGTTTTTCATTTAATTTTTTTTACTTAATGGTATATTTATATAATGTAATTTGTAATAATGCCTGTGTTTCAAAACCAGCTTGCAAAATTTAACAAGTGACTCTTGAGAGTTGTAATGAGTCAGCTCTGGCATACCACTAAGATGAAGTATGCCACTTCCATGGCTGGGCCCTGAGGTCTGCAGGATAGCCCTTCATAAACTCTCCCTTCACTCACTGGCCAGCCCACCACAGAGGATCCAGCAGAAGACACCAAGACTGCCATAGGGGAAAGCAGAGCCTGGATCCCTGGGTCACCAGGGAGAGGCCTGGAAGTGCCATCCTACTAAAATTGTCTACCTTAAACTTGGTGTGAGCAAGAAATAAACTTTTGTCATGTTAAGTCTCTGAAATTTGAGATTATTTGTTATAGCAAAACCTATTAGGACTTTAATAGGTTATTTATCACAGCAAAATCTATTATGACAATATACTTTGCTAGAAAATTTTAAAAATTAAAAATAAAACAAGGAATTTAATGACACTATTTTAAAAGCTCTAAGTCATAATGGTCAAACCAGAAATAACAGTAATGTTATGTATCAGATCCAAAGCCAGTCATTTTCAACCTCATATCTAAAACCATTGATATTATCCTTGCCTTCCCATCTTGCTTTCTTCCATTGGTGATCTCTGTGTAAATCCAGGGCTTAAAGATACCTCCAAAACAATGCCTCTGATGTTAGAGTTTCACTTGTAGTGTATTAATTTATTTGACAAATGTTTGGGCCAAAGGCCAGACTCACACAGTTGTAGTGGAATTGTTGCTATTGGTCAGAAGGCTTAAAAAAAATCCTTTAGCTTTCAGATAATGCTTGAAAGATCCTGTTTGAACTCTAAGACTACTAGATATTTAGGTCTGCATCTGGATACAGAATCTTATTTGAATCAATTAGCACCTAAAGCTAAAATCTGTGCTCTTTTCTCAGGGAACCTTCTGACAATACTTACACTAAGCACAAGGAATTAGTGGGAGACACTCAATAGATCCTTTAATGGAAATTAACAAATGTCCAGCAAAAAATCAATGGAATCTACCAGAAAACAGAAATGCCTTGAAAAACTATTTTTCCCAGATTGAAGGATTCTTAATACTTAAACTTTTTTTTTTTTCTTTTTTTGAGACTGAGTCTTACTCTGTCGTCCAGGCTGGAGTGCAATGGCGCGGTCTTGGCTCACAGCAACCTCCACCTCCTGGGTTCAAGCGATTCTCCTACCTCAGCCTCCTGGGTAGCTGGGATTACAGCCGCCATGCCAGCTAATTTTTGTATTTTTAGTAGAGACAGGGTCTCACCATGTTGTCCAAGCTGGTCTCTAACTCCTGACCTCAAATGATCCACCTGCCTCGGCCTCCCAAAGTGCTGGGATTACAGGTGTGAGCCACTGCACCCGGCCTAATACTTAAACATTTTAAATACAAACATCTAATCCTCAAGTTGAAAGGCTCTTTAAAATTTCAAATATCAACTTCTAACTTCGTGTGCAAAACATTTCAGAAAGTACAGTGGGTAACAGCTTTGAAAGACACACATTTCTACAAATGCCTTATCCCTACGCTCACTCGCCAAAGTTCACTAGGCATCTACCATGTGCAAAATATATTCCAGGTGTGTTGAAACCACAGTGGTAAATAAACCTTCAGGGAAAAGGTTGCATGCAATTGTTCCATGGGGTATGGGAAAAAAGGCATCGCAGGCTTAGGAAGTAACCCCAACAAAGGGCATGGCATGTTTGAAAAATGTGTAATACATGAGGGGACAAATGGTATGAAAGCCCCTCGTCACATACTGTGGATTTTTAAAAAATTAAGTAATTAAGTATTTTAAATTAACTAAAAACTATCAATTTATGACATATAACATTATTTTTATTATTATTATTATACTTTGAGTTTTAGGGTACATGTGCACAATGTACAGGTTAGTTACATATGTATACATGTGCTATGCTGGTGTGCTGCACCCATTAACTCATCATTTAGCATTAGGTATATCTCCTAATGCTATCCCTCCCCCCTCCCCCCACCCCACAACAGTCCCCAGAGTGTGATGTTCCCCTTCCTGTGTCCATGTGTTCTCATTGTTCAATTCCCATCTATGAGTGAGAACATGTGGTGTTTGGTTTTTTGTCCTTGCGATAGTTTACTGAGAATGATGATTTCCAATTTCATCCATGTCCCTACAAAGGACATGAACTCATCATTTTTTATGGCTGCATAGTATTCCATGGTGTATATGTGCCACATTTTCTTAATCCAGTCTATCATTGTTGGACATTTGGGTTGGTTCCAAGTCTTTGCTATTGTGAATAGTGCCGCAATAAACATACGTGTGCATGTGTCTTTACAGCAGCATGATTTATTGTCCTTTGGGTATATACCCAGTAATGGGATGGCTGGGTCAAATGGTATTCTAGTTCTAGATCCAAGCCACTCCACAATGTATACATGTCTCAAAACATCATGTTCTAGATCTCCTCAGGGATCTAGAACATGATGTTTTGAGACATGTATACATTGTGGAGTGGCTAAATCAAGTTATTTAACATATACATTACCTCACATACTTTTTTTTTGTGGTGAGAACACTTAAAATGGACTCTCTCAGCAATTTTCAAATATACAACATGTTGTTGTGAACTGTAGTCACCATGATATATTACTGAGGATTGTGAACTGTATTCTTTATTCAAGGAGGAAAGAATTGCTGTAGAGCTTTTTACTTGTATTAGAAAGACAGTGCCCTGGCACCGTGAAGGGCTAAGGCACATAGGGAAAGACAGCAGGCAGAAGACAGCAGGGAGACAACTTCTGCACTAGTGTAGGTGAGAGATGGGTCTGAAGCAGGACTGCAGGGATGGGAGGGAAGAGGCACCCAGGAGGGCGTCGACAGGTATATCCACAGGACTTGCTCACTGACTGAATGTGCATATGTCGGGGGCCTGTGAGGACGGGGTCCAGCAGAAGACTGATGTCTGGTGCCTATGGGAGCTGCTCGATGTGGGCGGGGGGGCCTGTTTGCTCCAGATGGACAACATGAGTGAGGAGATATGTACTCAGTTTTGGAAATGCTGAGCTGGACAGGTCATTGGCAGATCCAGGTGGAGGTGGGACACCCAGATGGTATGAAATTTGAGGCTGGCATTCCAGAAAAAGAAGAGGGATGAGATACAGGCTTGGAATTATCAACAGAAAGGCAGTGAGGGCAGGGAGCCTTCACAGAGGAAAGCAGGGAAGTCAAAGGAGAGATAATGTCCTCAATTTTCTATTTTGTGGATAAGTCAATATAACACACATTTGCTTAGACTCTGCTATGCACCAGAAGAATCCAGGTCTTGGCCATGTTAGGGTTCATGGACTAGAAAGTTCTTTAGCAAAAGCAGCCTTCAGTTTAACTGAAACATTACCCAAAGAGGGGACTTGTGGAGAAATTAAATAAATACATTTAAAATGCCAGCTTAGCAAATGTTTTATACAATTGTATAATACTCCATACTCTCACAAGATTGAAGAAACAGACACACTCATGTATGGCAGTTGGAAATGAACGGGCATAACTCTTTGAAAAGTAACTTGGAAATATATATCAAGAGCCTTAAAAAGAATTATACTTTTTAAATCAATAATTCCTCAGGTTATTCCAAAGAAACTAACGTCTAATTTTTTTTAAAAAAGCTTTCGGTACAAAGATGTTCATCACAAAGTATTTGCAATAACAGTTTGAGAATTAGCTTAGATGCCCAACTACAGTGGAGTGGTTTAGTAAATTATGACAAATCTGCTAGATGGAATATTAAATAGCCATTAAAAATGATGTTTGAAGGAAGCATGTTATCTAATGTGGTAATGTTAAATGGAAAAAAGGATATTCAGTATATCACAAATGCATAAAATAAAAACCAAAAGCCCATTAATAGGAAAAAAATGTCTAGAAGGAAACACACCATAATTTGAATAGTGGTTGTCTTTAAGCGGTAGACCTTGGTTTTCCCCTATTTGATAAATTCTTTTGCATTTCCTAGATTTTCTATATAAGCATTTAATGACTATTTAATCAGAAAAATGAGCTCCACTGAGCAAACACAGAATAAAGAATGATGAAGACTTAGTGGAGACAGGAGGTATGAGAGAGGGCTCAGAGACAGTACTCGGGCATTTTTCTCCAGGCCTTGCAGGATGCAAGGTGGACAGTGCTGCAGTCCTGTGGATCTGGTGCCCTAGGCTCTGCAGACACATTGAGGGGACCCAGGGCTCTGAACAAATGGCCAGATGGTAAGAACATATCCCTCAGGTTGTTTCTTCCAGTTGCATTTTTCCCTAATCACTGTCTGCTTTGGGAAAGGTCGATCAGCCTAGCAAAATTACCCCCTGGACATCTTCACTAGGGCCACTGACTGCTCCCCAGAACTCTCAGTTTCCTGAGGATTGTGCCCTTTCCCTCCCTTTCCTGCTGCAGCTTCTCAGCCTAAGTGAACCTAGAGAGAGCAAGGGTGGGAAGGAGAGCAGGGGGCATGTGATTGCGCTGAGAACACCAAAAGCCCATAAAGTCTGAAAGGTTAAGCAAAGACTAAGGCATGAAGAGTGAAAATTCTCCATTCAACAATAATCCTCGCCCCCTGCCACCCCCAACATCTCTTCTTAAAAGAAAGAAAGGGTGCATGATGACATTAGGCACTTTAAAATATGCAAAATTAGAAGCTGGTGCAGACCTCATTAACACCCGCCTCCAACATCATTAAGATGTTTCCAAGAAAATTAATTGAGAGACTCATTAAAAATAAATTAAGAAAAATGTGTTGCAGAGCGCCTGCACTCAGCTCATAAATCACAGCTCAGCGCTCCGGCCCGCTGCTCTGGCAATTAACTCCAACCTATTTGTTTTATCCTGACTGTGAAAATTAGAAAGCAGACGTGGAGATTAGATTAGGGACGTCTGTCAAGCGGAACTTGGAGTGAATATTTTAGGATACAAAACGGAAACCAGGAAAACAAAGACAGCAGAGATTTCATTCTGAGGAGCTTGTCTTTGAAAAGTGACAGGCAGATGAAGGGTGCTGGAGGGAGAGTGTGGGGAAGGAGTACCTGCTCTCGGGAAGGATGAAGGGGGAGAGAAAAGAACAGATGTTTAAACTCTTCTGACCAGGAATCGTGCAATACATTTGCATTATAAATATAAACAGTTACACATCTCAGTAAAGCTGGCATTGAGACATAAAATTGATGTTCCTGATGATACTTCATATGTCATACTTTAATGTTTAGACATATAGTCATTTGGTTGAATCACTCGAAACAGTTACTGGTCTCTTGCAATATTTTATGTATCAGTGATGACTACATGTTCCTCTATATGAGGTGAAATATGCCAACCTCTTCCCTGTATCTCTCACTTAACAACAGTTATTGAGTAGCAGGCACTTTGCTGGGCTCAGGTATATGTGTCATCTCATTTAATTTTCATAACTCCAAAAAAGAAAACCATTCTACAAGATGTGGAAACTGAAGCTCAAAGTAAAGCAATATGCATGGGAGTCATGTGGCCAGTAAGTGGCAGAGTTGGGGTTGCAATCCTGGTGGGGTTTTTTGGTTTGGTTTATTGGGTTTTTTTGAGTCTGGATCTTGCTATGTTGCTCAGACTGGCCTTGAATTCCTGGTCTCAAGGGACCTTCCTGCCTTAGCTTCTCAAGTAGCTGGGTTAAAGGCATTCACCACCATGCCTGGCATAACCCTGGCATGTTAAACCTAAGACCAGTGCAGCCCTCAGCTTCTTTTCATTCCAAAGTTCATTTCGGGTCACTGTATTTTCCAAGCCTCAAACTAGAAAGGCTTTTTGTTCTTCCCTCCTTCCTCCTTCTATCTCTTATTTCCACAAATATTTTATTGCATGCTTGCAATATGCCAAGCATGGTATCAGGTCTGGGGGGATAGAGCAGTGGCCTTGTTGAGTTTGGGAAGACAGGTGCTGGTTAAGTCACTGCAAATGTGAGGGCCACTGCAGAGAACACAGCACAAAGGGAAACAAAGACTATGCCCATCCCTCAGGTCATTTGTTGAGTACCTGCTATGTAACGGTGCTGAGGACCCAGATGTTAGGCTGCTGACTCTCCCACTTCCCAGCTATGAGATGTTGGGTAAGTTATTTAACCTCTCAGTTTCCACATCTGTAAAATGGGGATAGTACTAGTACTTACCCTGGAGTTTTTTGTTTTTGTTTTTTTCTTTTTTGAGGATGAAATGAGAAATCCATGAGAAGCCCTTAGCAAAGTGCCTGGCTTAGAGTAAGCTCTGGGTAAATGCCAGCAGTTATTATTTAAAGGTGACATTTAAGTTGACTCTTAAAGGAGCAGTAGGAATTCAATTAGAATTCCATTTCTGGGGACAGCTGCAGTCTTATGGGTGGTATTTAAAATTATTTGGCTCTTTCAAATAAAAAGGGGAGTGAATAATCTTGGGTATTAATAAAAGGCTAGCCAGCTTGTCATGACACACAGCCTCACTGGGACATGAATATACTGCCCCAGGCTGTGCATGGGAGTGGCATGCAGCAGGGCAACAACTGGGGGGAAGTTTTGCTTCCTGTTCTCCAGGACATCTCAAAGGCACTGGGGAAAAAAAATCCCACCCTGCACAAGGAAGAAAGGTTAAAGTTGAGGCAGTGTGTCACAGCACCGAATTTCCATGGCTCTTTCCTGCCTTGCCTAGGAGACAGTTGTGGATCAGTATTAGTGGACTGGCATTACTAATCTTTGGAAATTCAGTGGCAGTGCAGTGGATTGCATTTTATTTTTCATTTTGTTTTAATCTCGTTTTTAAAAGACTGGGTGTAGTTCCCGATTACAGGTCTGTTGGCTCATCCTTAATTGCAAGGCTCTCGTAACCCAGAAGATGCCAATATCCAAGTGGGTACTCGGCTGGCTGTTCTGATATGGCCCTAACAGTTGTTTACAGTTGGTGTTCTCAGTGTTCCTTATGACAAGTCAGTGGCTGGGCTGTAAAATTATTCAGTGTTTTGAATACCATGCTGGACCAAGGCAAAGTTTGACATATATGAAGCATGAGAATAAAAGACTTCCTAGGTAGCAGGTCACCTGCCCAAATCATAAGTAAAGGCCAATAAGCTAGAGATGCTGAGTAGAGTACCCAGAACAGGAAAAGGACAAAAACTAGTAGACATGACAAAGGAGGGCTGCTGCATGGTCACAGGCACCAGGAACCTATCAGAGGATGGGGCTACAGGACTTACCTTCTGAAACTTCAAGCTTATACTGAAAGGAATATAATACATGAAGAGAAACACATTGGAAAATTACTAGCTAAGAATAGAAATTTCCTTCTTAAAGGTTCCTATCTACACCTTAAAGGCCAGAGATCTATTGAAGGGCAAGTACCTGGGAAGGATAGCATTGTAAATTCTTACCTTCAGGATGAATTTCACACCCTTTCCAGATGACAGATTTGACAGTGGAAAGGAAGTAAACAGACACGAACCTGGCCTGCAGAAGAGAGGTACTGCACTGAGTTCTCCGCAGCAATAAAAATAAAGCCAACCTATTTCAAAAATTTGTCCAGGGCTGGGCTGCTGATGGCAACACTTGGGAAGTTTCATCAGCAACTCTGTCCTCTCCTTGGCCCCATGTCCAAATCGGTGTCATGTTCTGTGGATTCTTCATCCTCCATGTCTTCTATATCCATCTCTCTTTTCCATCCCACTCCACCCTAGTTTGGCTCTTTCTTGTCTGAGCTCTTGCTAGAGCCTCTTCCTGAGTTTCCCTCCTCCAGTCTCTCCTCCTTTACTCCGTTGACTGCCAGATTGTCTTACAGCATAGATGAAACCATGTGACTTCTGTGCCCTAAGACTTTGATGTCTACAGATAAAGTTCAAGCTTCTCAACGTTGCCACCTGGAATCTGGCCACAATTGATCTTTTCAGGAGTATCTCTCCCTATCTCCTCCTTTTCTAATTACACATTTTTGATTCTTGCCCAACCCAACCACTCACTATTTCCCAAGCACACTCTATACTTTCCCATGCCTTTGACTCCCGCATGACCTTTGTCACACCTGCCTCCCTTCTGCTCTGCCTGACAAATTTTAACCTCTTCTTCAAAGACCAGCCCAAATGCTCAGTTCCATAAAGCTTCTGTGACCTTGCCTCGCCTGCCTCAGAGAGAAGTAATTTGCTTTTAGAGTTTACACAGTGCCTGTGAATACTTGTTGAGTGACTGAATCAACTTGCTCATAGCAATTTCATATTGTCTCTTACACCTCAATTGGTTGCAATATGTGCACTGGTCTGTCACCTCCTGAGATTCCAGGATCCCTAAAGATATGAACCAGGCCTTGTTTGTATCCCACACAGAATCTGTACTTTGCACATAGTAAGGGCTTCTTAAATTTAGTTATACTCTACTAACAATAAAATTTATGTGTTTTGACACATTTTTTGTTCTGAGTTACTTATATAAACAAGCATGTAGTTCTGTCTTTAATAATGAAGAATTAATGGTACCTGTAGATGAATGTAACGGTGAGACATGGTGGTGGAGCTGAGGCTACCTCCCCAACTTCTGGTCCAGTGTTCTTTGCCCCACCATACTTTATCCATACATCAGCATTCCTCAAAGAACTAGAACACTTCAGAATAGTTACTTCTTTAACCACCTGAAAGAAGAGCCTATCAGAAAAGCAATGTCTGAGCAGGAGAAACCATGTGCTCTCCCCACACCCCAAATGATGCACAGAAGGCACATCCATGCTGGTCATGCACAAGACGCCTGTTTCACTTAGTCTCCGAGGTCAAGCTTACCACCTTAGGTCACTCTTTTATCTCAGGACAGTAGGGAAATTAAGAAGTCAATAGACCCCACTGGCCTGGCACAGTGGCTTATGCCTATAATCCTAGCACTTAGGGAGGCCAAGGCGGGAGGATCATTTGAGCCCAGAAATTCAAGACCAGCCTGGGTAACATGGCGAGACCCCATGTCTTTACAAGGGGTCTCTACAAAAACAAAGCAAAAAAAAAAAAAAAAAAAAACTAGCCAGGTGTGGTGGTGCATGCCTAAAGTTTCAGCTACTCAAGAGGCTGAGGTGGGAGGATCACTTGAACCTGGAAGTTCAAGGTTGCAGTGAGCTATGATCATGTCCCTCCACTCCAGCCGGGATGACACAGTGAGACTGTCTCTAATAATTATAATAATAATAGTAATAATAATAATAATAAAAAAGCCTCACAAAATCCTAGAAGCTCTGATTTAGACATAATCCTTTTCACATAGCCCATAGATGCTAGGTGTGTAGTCACATTTGAAGAAATCAATCTAGGTCGCAGATGAAAAATCAGTTAATTCTTATACCTGACATCATATGTGCATGTACACACGCACACACATGCATGCACACGCACCGACACACAGACACACACACACACACAAACACACACACTGAGCAACAGTCTTCAGAAGCCAAAGCGTCTCTAAGCTACCAAACACTACTTTCTGAGATTCCCTACCCAGCTCTTCCTATGAGCACTTTATTCCCACTGAACATGGTCATCCCCAGCTGAAGACTACACCCTATGCTATGGAATCCACCCTCTCTGTCAAGCTACATATTTGTATGCTTTGTTATCCAATCCAACTGGCCCAGGCTTTGTGAGCAGTGTCTGAGTATTCCTCTGGGAATTCTTTGGTTACTAGATTATTCTGGGCTGTGGTTATCTTTCAATACCTCATAGGTATTATCTAGCCTTTCCAGTGATAATAATTAGAGCAATTAGCATGGCCAGTAGCTTTGGACTGATTTATTCTCTTAAGCTAATGTGCAGGTAGGAAAGATTTAACTGCCCTGGTTCTGTCAAGGTCCAAGTGGTGCGTAGGCTTCTACTGCTTAGTCAAGCATTTCTGGGGTTAATTTTCATTAAAATGACCCTGACACTAATGACAAGTGACTGTTTCTGCCCCCATTTGCAATTTTATAATAATGTCCTTTTATTTTCTTCTCACTAAAGGATACAGACACATTGCCGAAAGCTTCCATTTGTCTCCATTATATATCATTTTTAATTTTAATTTTAGAATTGTTTCTTTGTAAGAATTTGGTCTCTCTCTTAGAATAAAAAATATTTGAGGGCAGAAACTGTATTTTATTTGGTAACTGGTACATAAGGTGGTTTAAATGTTAAAACAAACAAACAAACAAACAACAATTCCACATCTGAACTAACAATATTCTAGAGATTCACAAAGAAGCATTTGGATTTCAATCTCACCACAACATGTCATGAGAGACCTTTTGTAAGTTCCTTAACCCCTTGATCTCCATCAGCAAAAATGAGGATAATAATGCTCACCTAAAAAGGTTTTAGCGAAGATGAGATGAGAAAAAATTTTATGAAAGTACCTGGCATTGCTTGGATGTCAAATGCATCTGAGCATATTACCATATTACCAAATAGCTGAGAGCTAATAAAAAACCCACCCTCCCTAAATGCTCATGAAAATGTAACTAAACCAAGAAGAATTTAATATATTTCTTTTATGCCCCTCTGCCTGATTTCATTTGTAGTAAAAAAAAAAAAAAAAAGCCTATAAAATTTAGTGTTTTTAGGAATTGTAAAGACTACTTAGCTTAATGTCTTCATTTAATAGGAAAAGAAACTGAGATTCAGAGACGTTAACTTCAAGGTTATATGGCTAATAATTAGCATGCTGATTTCCCTTACATTTTGCACACAGGATAGTCTGCACTGTTATTCTGAAAGATGTGTTAAAGAGCTGATCCTTCCTCTTGAGTCTACGGTGAGAATGACTGATGACAGCAATTCACCTTGAATCCTTTTTATAACTTTTTGTTATGCTTCCAATGATTAAAGGGACACACGCTTATTCTAGAACATTTGGAAGAAAACTGTAAGAAAGAAAATTAAAACTACCTACAGTTCACCACCTAGTGATAAATATTTTTAACATTTTAGCATGATTAATAAAATTGGGATGATTCCATATATATTTTTGTACTTGAGTTAAAAAAATTGACATTATTCTATTGATATTTCCCCATATTATTAAAGTCTTTGAAAATATGATTTCAAAGGGCCGTATAACATTCTTCCATGTGGATTTATCATTGCTCAGGAGGCAGAATGGTATGCCCTTAAGAGTCAGAGAGACGTGGGATAGAATTCCAACCCCACCCCTCTAACAGCTTGGTGATGCAAAACCAGCTACTTATCCTCATTAAGCCTCAGTCCTCACATCTGCAAAATATTGATAACATTCACCACATGTGGTTTCTATCAAGGTTAAATGATGTGGCATATATATGTACTTAGCATTGTGCCTCACACAATGAGCACTTGATAAATGGTAGCTATTTATTGTTATTATTTTATCACATTCTTATTATTGGACATTTAAGTTGTTTCCAGTTATAAGTAAATACCTAAACACCAAGTGAAATATCTTCCCTGTAGCCACCAGGGTAACCTACCTGAAATGTGTATCTGCTATGCTCACTCCTGTGCTTGAAATCTGTAGCTCCCCATCAAAGGTTTTCAAACTTTCTTTTCAGAAGTGGAAGCCTTTTGTTCAACATCTTAAGGAAAACTTCCCAGGCAACTTGGGTTGTGGCAGGGGTGGGGTTCAGAGCCTGGACCAATTCCCAGCCCTTCTCCCACCGTCATTGACATAGGCCCCTAAAGCATTTCTGAGGAATGCTAAGGCTACTCTGAACACACTGGGAGGAATTTTGGCCTACTGAGTAAAAGGAAGGTTCTGAGTATGGTGTATGATACCTCCAAACTGCTCGTTCCTGAAAGACCCCGATGCAGTTTATTCTCTTATGATTTTGTTACATTGTGGCTTTTGCCTGGAATGTCCTTAACTCCCATCTTCTCAAGGCTAACACCTACAACGGACTCCATCTGCACATCACTTCACCTGGGAAGCCATCCCTGCTCCAGGCTGCTGAGACACTCTTCTCCCCTGTTTCCAGGATACCTGGTCAAGTTCTCCATCACTGTGGGGAACACAGAGCTGAACTGGGAGCTCTTACAGGACAGAGACTGTATCTCATTGACAGCTGTATTCCCAGTCCCCAGCATAACGTCTGGTACTGCTAAATGCTCACCAAAACTATTTGTTAAATCTACAAACTTATGAATACATTTGGGGTGCCTCTCTGATTATCTCTTCAGGATAGTTTTGCAGAAGCAGATTACTGGGTCAAAAGGATGACCACTTTTAGGCTTCTTTTCTTTCTTGTATATTTTTTTCCTTACTTCTCTACAGATGAGTACAATATTTTTCTTGTATACTTTTTATATATTTCTTTCTTTTTTTTTTCTTTCCAACTTTATTTTAGGTTCGGGGGTACATGTGCAGGATTGTTACATGAGAAAACTGGGTGGCACGGGGGTTTGGTGTACAGATTATTTCATCACCCGTAATAAGCACAGTACCCCACAGGTAGTTTCTGATCCTCATTCTCTTCCCACCCTCTAGCCTCAAGTAAGCCCAATGTCTATTGTTCCCTTCTTTATGTCCATGTGTTTTCAGTGTTTAGCTCTCACTTATAAGTGAGAACATGCAGTATTTGGTTTTCTGTTCCTGTGTTAGTTTGCTTAGGATAATGGCCTGTAGCTCCATCCATGTTGCTGTAAAGTATATTATCTCATTCTTATTTATGGCTGCATAATATTCCATGGTATATATGTACCACACTTTTTAAAATCCAGTTCACTGTTGATGGGCATTTAGGTTGATTGCATATCTTTGCTATTGTGAATAGTTCTATGATGAACATATGTGTGCAGGTGTCTTTATGGTAGAACAATTTATATTCCTTTGGGTATGTAACCAGTAATGAGATTGCTGGGTTGAACAGCAGTTCTGTTTTAAGTTCTTTGAGAAATTGCCAAACTGCTTTCCACAAGGGCTGAACTAATTTGCATTCCCACAGCAGTGCATAAGCATTCCTTTTTCTCCACAACCTCACCAATATGTTTTTTTTCTTTTTTCTTTTTAATAATAGGCATTCTGACTGGTGTGAGATGGTATCTCACTGTGATTTAGATTTGCCTTTCTCTAATGATTAGTGACATTGAGTATTTTTTCATATGCTTGTTGCCTGTGTGTGTGCCTTCTTTTGAGAAGTGTCTGTTCATGTCCTTTGTCTAGGCTTCTTGATGCACTCTTGGTAAGATTTATTGCAGAAAATTGTAAGACATTTATTTGAAAGACAACTGTCTCTCCTGTGTCCATTAGGGTTTGCTATTTGTGTTTGGGAACGCAGCTAAAGAAGTCAATTTATGAACCATAAAAATTGGCAATTTTTTTTTGCGGTGCCTGATTTGGTTGAGCTAAACAGAGGTACCAGTGCTTGGGGTGACCAGTACAAAGTAGGGCCCTAGAAAATGTTACTGTCCAGCAGCACATATTACCAGAGGGCTGGAGGTACACACTGCTGAAGGCTGGTGACTTTAGTCACTTTCCACCCATGTAATTTCTCTGAACCTATTTTCTCATTTGTAAATGGGTTTAACAATACCTCTTAGGGGAGCATGTGATGATTGAGTTGAATCAAATGGGCCAACACACGTGGAATCCTAACACATTCATTTGTGTGCTTTCACTAACTGGTAATGAGGAGAGCTAGGCACTAGGATAATAGAGTTCCAAGTTCAGGAAGTATTTAAACTGACCTCTCTGATTGTCTTCCCTTTTCATAAGATCCCATAGTGTTCATACACAAACCAGTAGGAGATAACCAGGTTATCCCATTTTGTCACATGGAAGATAGAGAAATCACAACTATAAAAATCTTACATTTAAAGAGAAATTGAATAGGTTGAGATGACTCTAGGACACTTTAAATTATTACACTCAATCCTATGGTTTTAATTACTCATATGCCCATGACTTCAAAAATCCAAATCTCTAGCCCAGAACTTTCTCCTGAGTTGACTCATCTATCCAACTGCCTAGATGGTCCAGGTATGGCAAACTCAGCATGCTCAAAGCTGGATTCATCCCCACTCCCAACTATTTCTGTCCAAATTTGCTCTTCCTGCTGTAACTTCCCATATCATCATCACCCATTTTGTTACCCCAAGCCAAAAACTTGGGAGTCATAATCAACACTTCCCTCTTCTCAACCCCCACATCTAATTAGTCACCAAATCCTGATGTTCTAACACCTAGATATCATTCACACCCATCCCTTCTCCTCCTCAACGGTCGCTTCCCTGGATCAGCTCTTCATTATTTCTTGCCTGGATTAACACAGTGACCTCCCAACTGGTCTCCCTGATTCTGGTCTTGCTCCCTCCATTCCATCACTCATATTCCTGTCATAAGCATATAATCAATCTGGATGAAAAAGAGCTGTAAACGGCAATAGATATCAATGTCTTCAAATTGTGTTCTTTAAAAAATATGATGTCATAGGTTAAGACATAATCAGTTAAACATAGTTCTCCTGGAGACAGGTTGACTGCTTGGCTTGAGAATCAAATGAAATATAACAATGAGTGATATATCAGTTCACTTTAAATAATACTCATGGAGAACCGACATTGATTGGATTGTGCAGAGATGATGTGGGGGTAGCACTGGAAGGGCACAGAGGATTAAGGTGAAGTTCTCCAGTGTCTTGAGGGCCACATGGTCTTTGTGAATGTGGTAGGCAGAGGATCATTTACAAAAGCCTATTATAGCTTGATAATTCCAGGAGCCAAAGTCACAACCAACAGGAACAAACTTTTCTCCTCTCGAAATGACAAATACATTACTACAGTCTCCAAAAGGAGGCTTTTTCAGTTTCATGACCGCAATGAACCCCAAATATGAGGGGCTTTAGATGAAGCTACCAGTGCCTCAAACCTTTGACACATCCACTGCCTGAAGGTTAAAGGCAAAACAGTCTAAGTTTCGCATGTTTAGAGAAAATGGCAGTGAGTATAAAATGGGATGAAGTCTGAAAATTGGAATAAGGCAAGTATGACTAGCAAACAAGTAGAGATGAGACATGGTGTTTTAGATTAGTGATTTTCAAACTGTGTGTGCTAAAGATCAGTTTTTAAAACATATCCAAACATTATGGACTAATATTTTTGTAAAACACAATAAAGTTAATCTTAAAAAATAAAATATCAGAGAAATATAAAATACAAGGCCTGTATTTAATGATGAAGATTGCACAGATATATAATTACTCTGTCATGCTGCTGCAAAATTTTCTAAGTGTTCATTCTTAATTTTTATATTTATTTTATTACAAACCAGTAACAAACTGGTCCATTGACCTTACTTTGAATAGCACTGTTTTAAAGCATTTATTAAAGATATGTGGGAAAAATTTTCTTCACAAAGATATACTTTTGGGAAGACACCCATTTGTCATCTGATATTCTTGGATTTTTCCTTCAAAGATGGAAACATTTTGGCTATTTGGGTCTTGGAGAACTTCAATCTCTGGTCAGGCCAAGTTGACACCATTTCGTGAGAAAATACCTATCAAACTAGTGAGCTCCAAGTCAATCTCTAGAAAAACAATGGTTGTGTGGATTAAAAGCCCTCATTAGAGAATATATAAGCTGTGACTATAATGTTCGCTGTATTGTTTAGTGATGGATTTTTCAATCAACTATAAAGAATGTCCCTCCATGCCTTTCAGATCTCAATCAATTATCATGATGTCTGATTTGAGAGGCTGATAGCCACAGTGATAGAAACTCTAGCGATGGGGCAGGTTTTGCTGAACAATAAATATCTGTCAAGCACAAGCTATATGCAGGCTTCTTGCTGTCCTTATTCTAAATCCAAGGGCAGCTGTTTCTCTCTGGAAAAGACATGCATAGTCTGTGCTTAAACATCAGAAGGAAGATCTCAGCTTCTCAGACCCACTATTGTTTTAGGTTAAAAAGGCTAAGAAATGTTGGTAAAGCAGGGATAGTCAGAAGAAAGAATGAACAGAGGTATTTATTTCTTACCACTTAAAATCTTGTTTACAGATAAGCTGTCCTCATACGGTGGCTTGAAACCCCATTAGAAGATACATTTAACATGACTGTCACGGGCTGCTTCTCATTATAGCCAATGGTGAAATAATGGTTAGTAGTACCTTTAGAAATAAGGAAATGGATATAGTGCATGAAGAGGATAAGTATTAATTTATAGATCAAACTTTAATTTGAGGGGACTGACATGAAGAGGTTGGAGGAGTGAAGACTTCAGGGAGATAGCCTTCAAGCAATGAAAAACAAATCCTATGGAAGTGGGAGTTCTGGTTAGCAAACATGCATTGAACATGTTCTAAGTGTTAGGGGTGCAAAGTTAATAAAGCACTGTCTCCGTTTTTATAGTCTGGTGTCAGAGGCAGACACGTATACAAATGATTGCAAAATCGTAGGAGATAGGCAGAAACAGGAATTTATACAAGATACTGATATACAGATGAGACAATGATTAACTCTGTCAGAATTGTCAGAAAACATAAAAACTTACAAAGCCATTTATACTGGTAAAATGACTCTCAAAATGTTAAGGTAAATCATTTCTGTAAGTTGCTAAAGGGAAAACTAAGGTTTAATTTACCTGTAGTCCAGTATGCACTTGAACCCCCCAATAGTAAGGGATTAGGATAAAAACTCTTCATTAGGACAATTACCTTCCACCAAAAATTATATGTACACATACCAACACCCCTAGCTCTAACCCAAACCACCTAGTAAAGCTCTTATTCAAGTAAAATAGAGTCTTTAAGAAATAACCATTCTGAGTGAGTACTGAGGGATCCACAAAAAGGCAAATAATAATGGATGAAAAGAATGAACTCTACTTGGCTTAAATCTTCAGAAGAGATGGTCATCCTACATCTTTGTTGGGCTTGGACACATTTAGATCCTCTGAACAAATATGCAACAGATAAATGCTTTGAACAGATTGAATGGAATACAGCATCTTTGTGATGGGTTGGTAACTAATAAGAATAATTACCAATACTATTGTCCTTCATTATTTCTGTTTTTATAACAACTTTATTGAGATATAATTCACATGCCACAGAATTCAACCCTTTAAAGTATACAATTCAATGATTTGTAGTACATGTACACAACATGTACAGAGCTGTGTAACTATCACCACTATCTGACTTTAGAATATTTTTATCACACCTAAAGAAATCTTATACCTATCGGCAGTCATTCCTCATTCCCTCCTTCCCTCAGCCCCTGGAAACCATTACTTTATTTTCTACCTCCACAGATATGCCTATGCTAAACATTTCATATAATGTGAATCATACAATATGTGGCTTTTGTGTCTGGCTTCTTTCACTTAGCATGATGTTTTCAAGGCTTATCCATGTAGTTAATAGGTATCAGTATTTCATTCTTTTTGATGGCCAAATAATATTCCATTGTATGGACATACCATATTTTGTCTGTTCATCAGTTGATTGACATTTGGGCTTTTTCCACTTTTGGCTACTATAAATAATTTTGCTATGAGGTGTCCTGTACAAGTTCTTGTGTGGACATATGTTTTCAATTTTCCTGGTTTTAAACCTAGGAGTGGAATTATTGGTCATTTGGTAACTATATATTTAACATGTTGAGAAAGTGCTACACTGTTTTCCAAAGTGACTGCACCATTTTAGAATCCCACCAGCAATGTGTGAAGGTTCTCTTAACCAGCATTTGTTGTCATAGCTTCCCTTAAAGGAGAACAAACTTGCCAAATAGATGGAGAGAACAAATCATCCGACAGCGCACAAACTATCTGGGACTTGTGATTAAAACAGCCTGCAGCAAGGAGGACAATGAGCAGAAGGGACAATCCCCAAATTCATGCAAACAGAGAAACTCAGGATTAGCGTCCCTGAGTTGACCTATTCTCATTATAATAGTAAAAAACACACCCCTGGTTGGAGAATTAAGATGCTAATGAGACATGTGATGTATGTAGCATGTACAGCAACTGGCATGTGCACCCAGGAGACTACCTGCAACATGCTTAACAGCAACGTCCAACCCCACCCTCTTACGAATAAGCTTCCCATAAAGGGAATTTCCCCAGTGTCACATGGGGCTGTCTTATCCTCGAGCAGCCTGCTATCAGTGTACTTTCGCTTTGCAATAAACTTCTTTGCCTATTTTACTTTGAACTCACTCTCAAATTCTTTTGTGTCATGAAGTCAAGAACCTGAATTGACCCACTGACAACTTTGTTGTTTTGATTTTTATTTCCCTAATGACTAATGATACTGAGCATGTTTTTATGTGCTTATTGACCTTTTGGATATCTTCACTGGATAAATTTTTATTCAAATCCTTTGCCCATTTAAAAATTGAATTATTTGTCTTTTTATTGTTGAGTCGTAATACTTCTTCATCTACTTTGGATACAAGTTATTTATCAGGTAGATTATTTGCAAATATTTTATCCCATTCTGTGGGTTGTACTTTCACCTTCTTGATGGTGTACTTTGAAGCACAAAAGTTTTTAATTTTGATGTCCAATTTGTCTATTTTTCTTTTGTTGCTCATGCTTTTGGTGTCATGACTAAGAAACCATTGCCTAACCCAGGGTCAGGATTTGCTCCTATGTTTTCTTCGGAGACTTTTATAGTTTTAGTTCTTACATTTATGTCTATGATCGATTTTGAGTTAATTTTTTTGTATGGTGTAACTTTTGCACATGAATATCCAGTTTTTCCAGCCCCATTTGTTGATCAGACTATTCTTTCTTCATTGAATTGTCATACCACAACTTTTGAAAATCAATTGACTATAACATAAGGGGAAACTTCTGGATTCTCAATTCTATTTCATTTATTTACTATTTTCTATCTTTATGCTGTTACCACACTGTCTTAATTACTATAGCTTTGTAGTAGTTTGGAAATAAGAAAGTGAGAGTTCTCTAACAGTCCTATTTTTCATCATTGTTTTGGCCATTCTTTTTTTTTTTTTTTTTACATTTCTGTATGCATATTAGTATCAGTGTATCCATTTCTGAAATCAAGCACCTGGGATTTTGATAGGGATTGTGTTGAATCTGTAGATCACTTTGGGAAATACTGTCATCTTGACAGCTGCCTTCCAATCCATGACCATTTATTTAGGTCTTTAATTTCTTTCAAAATGATTTGCAGTTTTCAGTTACAAGTCTTGAACTTCTTTTGTTAAATTTATTCCCAAGTTTAAAAAAATACTATTATAAATGGAATTGTTTTCTTAATTTCATTTTTGGATTGTTTATTGCTACTGTATAGAAATACAATTGATTTTTTGCCTATTGATCTTGTGTCATGCAACACTGCTGAACTTGTTCACTAGTTGTAAGAGTTGCTTTTATATGGATTGCTTAAGATTTTCTACATTCAAGATCATGCCATCTAAAAATAAAGTGAGTATCCCTTCCTCCTTTCCAATCTGGAAGCTTTTAATTGTTTTTCTTGCCTCATTATCATCACTAAATCTCCAATACAAGGTGGAATAGAAATGATGAGAGTAGTAGAATAGAAAAAATGAGAGTTTTCTCTTGTTACTGATCTTACGGGGAATGCATTTAGTCTTTCACCACTAAATATGATATTAATTTTGGGGTTTTTGTAAATGCTGTTTTTTTGGGTTGAGGAATTTTTCTACTATTCCTAGTTTGTTGACTGTTTTTATCATGAATGGGTATTAGATTTTGTCAAATGCTTATTCTGCTATTTCTCTGTTTTTGAATTCAAAAGTTGCATTGTTTAAGCCTGGTTTTTCCAGGGAGGCAGATCATGTACTTAATGAACGTGTAAACTTAAGTGAAGAGGATAGGAAACAAAATGTTACTAGTGTGTCTTAGTTTCTGTTGGCTACATTTAACAAGGTACTACAAGAAAGAGAGAGCTCAAAGGAACTTGCTAGTTTGTAAGTGAGATTGAAAAATGTAACTATTTTTAATTTCCAACCAGCAAAAGATAAAATTGAGAAACGCCTTTAGTAATAAGGCTGATTTTTTAAAAGCCCCACACCCAAGACATGATCAAGATTAAGGCCATCATTCCTTCTGCTGTAATCTCTGAATTGATTTGGCAGTACCCACTAAATGTTTTCAGATGGACAAAGTGACTGAAACCCCCACTTTGGGGGAAAAACAAAACAAAACAAACCAATGATCAAACCATAACATGGCTGTGTAAGCTTCTGCTGGCAAGTTGTACACCTCACTTATACCCACATTTCATTGGCAAAAGAAAGTCTTACCAAGCTTGATGTCAAAGAGACAGTCATCTCATACGGATAGGTGCTGAAAATAAAATGAAAATAAGTGATATGTATAGTACTTTCACAGGAAAGGGCAGCAAATAATTGAGAAGAGTAATAAAATCTACCACACTTGGCTCTTTTAGTGATAAATATTTGTTCCCCCCTTTTATATGCAAAATACTTTCATCGCTTCTCTAAAGAAGTCCCAAAGTCTTATTCAATCACATTTCAGACTCTAAACACTGGATCTCACATGACTCCTCTTGATCCAGATTTATGAACTAAAAGCCAAGTTACCTGTTCCCACATGCCCAACATGTAGTGGGAGAGGGACAGGGTAACTACCATAAACACTCCCACTTAGAAGGAGAAAGAAGGAAAATCATTGAGCAGTCACTGATTCACAGCCAACTCTAAATTCTTTGTGGGATGACATGGGAAGGGACCCCTAGAGGTAGGAGGAACTGTTATTTGGTTAGGTTCTGGTTCTGCTCTCTGGGGAAAGCTTCCTATATTGCTGTTGTCCATAGCTCAGGGAGGTAATTTTTTCTCATTATCCTCCTTGGCCGTATCTAAGAAAGGCACTGAAAAAAATGCTTTCCACTGTGGCTTGGCCTGCTTTCCATAGAAGACTGAGGGTTACGGGCCACCTTTGTCTCAAATAGTCATATTAAAAAAAAATTCTAGGTGGTGGCTCTTTGGAGGAGGGTTGAAATCTTAACAAGATGAAGTCTTCCAATCCATGACCATGGGATGTCTTTCCATTTATTTAGGTCTTCAATTTCTTTTTAAAAATTTTTTTTGGCATTAAATCTCTTACAAAAATGTCGTTCGTTTTGTATCTACTTGATCCTAGCCAACTATATTTTCTTCCTTTTAAAAAAAACTTTCATTTTAAATTTAGGGGTACATATGCAGGTTTGTTGTATAGGTAAACTTGTGTTATGGGGGTTTGTTCTACAGATTATTTTGTCACTCAGGTATTAAGCCTATTACTCATTAGTTATTTTTCCTGATCCTCTCCCTTCTCTCACCCTCCACCCTCTAATAGGCCCCAGTGTTTATTGTTCCCTTCCATGTGTCCATGTGTTCTCATCATTTAGATCCCACTTATAAGTGAGAACATGTGGTATTTGGTTTTCTGTTCCTGCATTAGTTTGCTAAGGATAATGGCCTCTAGCTCCATCCATGCTCCTGCAAAGGACACAATCTCGTTCTTTTTTATAGCTGCATAGTATTCTATAGTGTATATGTATCACATTTTGTTAATCCGGTCTATCATTGATGGGCATTTAGGTTGATTCCATGTCTTTGCTATTGTGGATAGTGCTGCAATGAACATATGCTGCATGTGTCTTTGTGATAGAATGATTTATATTCCTTTGGGTATATACCCAGTAAGGGGATTGCTAAGTTGAATGGTGGTTCTGTTTTTAGGTCTTTGAGGAGTCGCCATACTGCTTTCCACAATGGTTAAACTAATTTACACTTCCATCAACAGAGTATAGTGTTCCTTTTTCTCCACAACCTTGCCAGCATCTGTTATTTTTTGACTTTTTAATAATAGGTATTCTGACTGGTGTGAAATGGTATCTCACTGTGGTTTTGATTTGCATTTCTCTAATGATCAGCAATGTTGACTTTTTTTCATGTAATTGTTGGCTGCATGTATGCATGTATGCCTTCTTTTGAAAAGCGTCTGTTCACATCCTTTGCCCACTTTTTAATGGGATTTTTTCTGGTAAATTTGTTTAAGTTCCTTATAGTCTGTATGTCAGTAATCAATTGCTCAATTCTTTTTGAAACATGCTTCCCTTTAGACTTAATTATACATCTTGAGCTTTCAGAGTTCTGTGGCAGGGCCTATTCACAGGCAATATCAGGAACCATAAAGTACCTGCTATGTTTTGAGCATATTTTCAGAAACACAGGATTTATTGCATAGATAAAGATTGTCTCCAAAACATGAGACAACCAAGCCTATTTTCTAAAATAACAACCATTCACTGTAGTCTAGTGGTTTTCAACCAGAGGTGATCTTGCTCCCCATGGAGCAATGTCTAGAGACATTTTAATTGTCACAACTTGGTGGGGTGGGTGTTACTGACATCTAGTGGGTAGGGGCCAGGGATGGTGTTAAACATCCTAAAATGCATAGGACAGCCCCTCCTCTGCCTCCCCTCAGCAAATAATTATCCTGTCAATTCTATGAAGAGGGTGTCGCATAATAAAATATACCCAAAAAAAACAGAAAAAGGGATATTGCAAAAAGTAAGGAAGAAATCAAAACAAGAATTGTCTAGCCCCAAATGTTATTAGTGCTGAGATTGAGAAACTTTTTTCCTAATAGTACCATTGAAACTGAAATCTCATTAAGACTCCTGATGGCTCGCTAAGCAAAAACAACGATAACATGTTTCCATGTTTACCCCACCAGCCACACATATATTCTTCAATTTTTTCTTCCTCAGAAGTAAAAAGTAGGATCAGGAAGACTATGAAAAGCCATTTGTTTTGAGACTTGAAGGAATCACAGTTTGTTCTTTTGTAACTCTTTCATTGTCTGTTGACCACCACATATTTTGTTAAGGCTTTTTACATGATACATAATCTTTTGATCCATTCCTTTATCTACCCCAAAATTCTCTGCAATGCTAAATAAAACACATTCTCAATTTATACGCATTTTCTTTTTTACTGTTTAATTCCTAGTGTGGGCCTTTCTTTAAACCTTTTTAGAAGGAAAAGTACAGCTACTGAGAGGTCCTATTTGGTTTACAATAATGTCTGGTTTATCATTACTATCATCTAGTGCCTCCAAGAATGTTCCTGTTGTCTGGGCGCAGTGGCTCGCGCCTGTAATCCCAGCACTTTGGGAGGCCAAGGCGGGTGGATCACAAGGTCAGGAGATCGAGACCATCCTGGCCAACATGGTGAAACCCCGTCTCTACTAAAGATGCAAAAATTAGCTGGGTATGGTGGCGTGTGCCTGTAATCGCAGCTACTCAGGAGGCACGAGAATCGCTTAAACCCAGGAGGCGGAGGTTGCAGTGAGCCAAGATTGCACCACTGCACTCCAGCCTGGTGACAGAGTAAGACTCCGTCTCCAAAAAAAAAAAAAAAAAAAAGTTCCTGTTGTCATTTGGTGTTTGTGAAGAAAACCCATGAGGTTTAATATTAAAATAGGAGATATACTCGAGGGTTTAGGGGTTTCTTACCCAGAACCTCAGGTTCCTTAAGCACCAGGGAAGTATTTTAATAAAAATGCACAGAACATTTCAGCTAGAGATTAGTCCAACAGGAGGGAGGACATATCAGGAGGTAAATACAAGTTATAGATGCAAAAATACCTAACAGGTCATATCAGGTAGACTTTGGCACAGAGAGCAAGGAGGCTGTACCTGCTAAAGACCTAGATTCTAGAAGAATAAAAGGAAATGCTGGTTTCTTTCTAGTTTCAGTTGTGTCATTAGTTTACAGAACTTAGTCAGAATCTCAATGATTACATACTTGAACATGACCAAATTATTCTAATGTTTCAGATGAAAATATATATAGAGAAATAAAGCATTGTGATTTTTGCAAGCAGTGCTTGCTTTCTTGGCTAATTCCAAACGTCTCTACTAAAAGTAGGACAATTCTGCCTTCTAACAGAATTCCTGACTAGGCAGATCATTTTGTTAGATAGATGTTCGTTAGCATTTTGGTTTCCTTAATTTCATACCATATTCTATTTTATTCCTTTGTATCATGGTTGAAAGTGCATACGATTCTTATCTCTTCCTTAGGTTTTCATTTTTTCACTGTGACATCAGTGCTTGAATCATGGTGCAGCCAAGCTGTAGAGGCTTATAATTCTTTTAATGGGAAGATAGCATGCTGTGGCAGAAAGCATGCCAGCCTGGCATCTGCTGTTCTCTGGCTGAGTGTCCTAGGACAAGTCACTTCTCTGTTATGTCAGTACAATTAGGGCTGTACCAAAAGATCTCTAAGGGGTCCCTTCCATCTCAAATATTATTTATATTTTGAATCTTTTTATATGTAAATATGACAGTAGAAACACAGTAACTGTTTTCTTTGCTTATTTTGGAATTGTGTGTTGGGTAGTGTGTGTGTGAGAGACAGAGAGTGGGAGAGTGTGCGAGAGAGAAAGAGTGGCAAAGGTACAGGTGGAGGGGGTTAAGGAGAGGAGGGACTAGTTAACCTTGGTAGACAATATGAAGGTGTAATAATCTGTAAACATAACTTGTGTTGAAGAAGATATGTAGGTATTTAAATACCTCTTGGAGGAAATATGTAAGTACTCATCATGGTTACAAAATAGCACTCTCAGAAATGTTTTTCCTCCCTCCTCCAGGACAGATAAAGCATCTGCAGGCTCTGACCGACCACTGAAACAGCCATGAAAACCTTCATGCTTTTATAAAGCAGGACAAAGCTTTGAAGCTTTGGCTTTAAATCGCTCCAGCATCTCCCAGCTATAATGAGGATAGCATTTCCCTAGCCAAAACATCCTGGTTCTATTTATAGGTGTTCACTTCTCTGAATAATAAACAAAAGTAGCAGGCTATTCTCATATTATATCATTTTCCTTCAGCTACCCTACTATTTAATATAATGCCAATAATTAAAAAAATTTCAAAGCCATCATGCCTAACAGTGGGTTCAGTTAATTACCTTAGAGAAGACACTGACTGCCATATATTTGAACAGTCTTAGCCTTGCAAGAATATTTGATTGGCCTTTGTTTACCCAGGGTTTCCAGTATCTCCCTCTCTACTTCATGGGGGTGGGGGTTCAGTTCTTTAAATGATTCCAGAAATAACCAGTCTCCCTAGTTGAAGGAAGGCTGTTTTCATCTACTAAGTAACATCCCTTCGCCTATGTTGCTTTAAATAAGGATGGCAGACAATACAGCATCCATGGAGACAGCCACAGTTCACTTCTATTCTTTTTCAAATGTAAGTTTGTATTAGGTTATTTAATGGACCACAATATATTCAGTAGGTACAGAATTCATACCCCCAAATGGCTGGTATTTAATTCCATCCCTCCAGTCTGTTTTAACTAAGACATTTCCTCTTGTGCATATAATCTTCGTTATCATAGAAGTTATTTTTAATTTATAATTAACATAGTCTCCTTCTCATTATGTATGCCTTGATCCACTTGGACCCTCCGGACACATCTTGTCTGGCACGGTGCTGGTTGTGTCCTGCAGTTCTCTCAATGTGCAGTAGGTGTCTATCTTAGCCTTCCCTTCACCCTTCCTTCTCTTCTCCCTGACACCGTGATATAGTGCATAATTCCAAAATGGCAGCTTTTTGAAAATTCACCTTGATTATCAGACATTAAAAGTGACTCATCCCGCAGTGACTGTCTGGCAGAAGGGATGGGATCAGACAGCAAGACAATGAAGGGACTGGGCGCATTAGCGCACTAGATTACAGAGCCCATCAAAAATACCTTTGTTCTGTCAAAGATCCAATCATTTACTAGTTGTGTTCTGCAGAGGAGAAAGAATGAGAGGGAAAAATCCACCAAACAAACAAAAAAATACATTTATGAATTTAAAACCTCCTTAGTTCTCTTTATTCTAAGAGGAAACGAAAGTATCTAATTAACCTTCTCACGAGAAGAAAAGATGGGGATTGTGCTTCTGAGACAAAAATCTATAGAACCTTTTCTTTTTCACTAGCTATCAAAATTTCTACACTAGCTTCTGTTCTTTGGGTCTTGGTAAGAGGGAAATTGTCAAGTTTTCAGGGTTTGGTCTTGACTACACCGCACTCAGCCTGATTTATGGCAGAATATTTAGAAGACAAACTGTTTCCCAATTAGAACATTCATTTTCATTAAGAGCAATGCTTTTGATTTCTATCTTGTCACAATATAATGCTAACCAAGAAATGTGTGATGGATGAAAGGGGAAAAATATGTGTAAGGGCTATTATTGAGAAATATTTTATAAGCATCTAAACTGGCCTATATAAAAAGGCAGTAATAATCTTTGAAAAGAGAGAGCACATGAATTCTTGCATCAAGCATGTGTGTGTTTGTGTGCAAAGGGGAGGAGGGAACTGGAAAAGGAGGGAGGAGAGCGATGAAGGCTTTCATATTGAGCCCTGGGTGGGTATAACAGGGTGAGATGTGTTGTATCGTCACCATGACTGCAAGCCTGGTGAG
The DNA here is from genome assembly GCF_028885625.2 of Pongo pygmaeus. Classification (NCBI taxonomy): domain Eukaryota; kingdom Metazoa; phylum Chordata; class Mammalia; order Primates; family Hominidae; genus Pongo; species Pongo pygmaeus. The sequence goes on along the minus strand of NC_072391.2, from coordinate 69,412,075 downwards.
CTTGTGATTCTCCAAGGAGACAAAATATCCAAATGGGAGGTTGGTGCCTGACTTTTTTCTTTTTATCATTTTCATCATTTGCCTATGAACTCAGAGGAGCATTTTATCAGTCATGGAAAATGCCCCCAAGGGGCCCAGATCAAAGGCAGGCTTTGAATTGTGTACTTAGGTGGATCTCCCTGCCAAAGACATTAATGCAATTAAAACACAAATTCCATAAACAATTATTTTCCATCTGTTTAGCAATAATAAGAGTGATGCTATGTGCTGTCATTGGTGTCCTTCCTTACAATGAGGCACAAAGTGAATGCAAATACCCTTCTGCACATGGATGCTGCAGCACTTTGGGAGGATTTGGGAGGTTTCATGTGCCAGCAGGACAGGAGAGTGGCCACTGTCACCATGCAGGGATCTCTGGAAAAAAATGGCTGTATTTTAACTGTCATTTGCAAATAGATTCATTAAAACAACTCATTGCATTCCACCAATTGTGCAGCGCACTTGTATACTGGTGTAAACTGGAGATTTGTCATTTCTTGCCCCCGCCTCCATGTTTATTTCCACTGTCAGGTACAGAAAATGTACCCCTCTTTTTGCCCCTTTTAATTATCCCCAGTATCAATAACTCTGTTCCTTTATTGATGGAGGAAGGGAGATTCAGCAGGACTGCTAGTCCAAGTGGCTCAGTCACAGTTACACATTCAGAGACCTACTCATGTTTGTTTGGATTCACAACACATACTCTGAGTAGGGAGAAAGAGAAATCTATAAGCTTTAAAAATCTCTGCCTAAACCAGACCAAGAGATTAAAGGGGAGGGCAAAGGGGAGGGCCCAGACCGATTTCTGCACACCAGCACTCGTAACACGGGGATAGATTCCTGAAAGAGAGACCGACTGGCACAAGAGTTTTCATCAGTGGAATTTTAATGAGCCCTAAAGGTTAGCCTTCGACTTCGTTAACAAACAGCTCTAGAGATAATTTCCAATTTTCAGTGTTTATAGAATAGTGGTTCCTCGGTCATAATGAAATTCTGAGACTGTCTAGAGCCTATTCTGCATGTCCAGCTGAGGCTGAAACACAAACCATCAAAAACAATTAAACGTGTGCTCAAAATCAAATGTAGAAGAAATAAAAAGAGGAAGACATTTTGCAAATTAAAGTGATCACATTAACCTCCTTTGATGAAATCGGTTCAGTCAAATGAAAAATACTTATTAAAAAAATAAACCCTGCACAGATATTTTAGCTATTAAGAGGGTAATGATTATTCTAATATTGAAATGGACACAGACAAGAAAAAAAAGAGAGATAATAAACAAAAGAGGACAGCTTCATTCCCAGTAGCTAAAGACCAGAGTCCCTGTTATGTGTAAGTGGGTTGTAAATGTGCAGAAAAGAATATAGATGCAAATATTGCCAAAATTGACACTAAAGGATAAAGAATAGGTCAGTTTGTTGAAAATACATCCCCTCTCCTTCTTCTCCCCTCTCCCTGCTTCCTCAGGTTCTACTGGGTCCTTGAAGAATTGCCATAATTGCACCAGAAAGGAAACAAGTGTGACTGAGATTCCAGCCACATAAAACAAGAGCAATGGGTGGTTAAGACAAAGGGCCACATCTGAAGATTTCTTTTCCTCCAAAATTGGGTGGAAAATCCCTTCACTTTCTCCAAAAGGATGACCAAATCTCCTACTGGTATGGTGACCAACAGAAGATGCTTGAGCTGTAAATGCTGGGAGAAATATTCTTTAGTTTATTAAAGTTAGGCTAAGTTTTCTTTCTTCCAGTGCAACAAATCCCTTTCACTCCCCAGGCTTGCCACTTCCCTTCTTGATTCACAGAAGAATGGAAGGGGTTAAAAAACAAAACAAAAACCAGAGCTGGCCTGAAGCTCTGCCACTCCAAGGGTGCAAGCGGTTAGGGAGCAAGGGGCCCCGCTGGGTGACGCTGTGGTCAGTTTTGGGCACGCAAGAGAGCATGGGGGGCATGAGAGTGGGGCAACTGACTTGGGTTCCAGTTCCAGTTTTGCATTTACTCCTTACTCCCCATGTAACCCTGGTGGGGGCAGTCAATTCCTCAGAGTTGCAGTTTTCTCCTAGGGCTAAAGGGATTAGTGAGTTCAGGTAATGTAAGCACTGTGGGGGATCTCAGGGATTATTTAGTAAATTCTCCTCATTTTACAGACAGAAAACTAAATAACAATAACAGTGGTTATAATAATAAAAACAATTATAACTAATATTTTTGAGCATTTAACATGTGCTAGGCACTATTCTAAGCACTTTACAAGTATTCTATTATCTCAACTACCCTGCTTGGTAGATAGTACTGTTACTTCCATCTTACAGATGGGGGAACTGAGGTGCCGTGAGGTTCAATATCCAAGGTGGTACAGCTGGTAAATGGTAAAGCTGGGCTTCAAACCCAGATGGCCTGGCTACAGAGCCCATGCTCTTAAACACTGTAGTTTAGTAAACCATGAATTCCCCATGGTTTGCACAGGGTTTGCACTCTTTTCAGAAAAGGGTGCACTGCCTGAATTCGTGCTGCATATGGTCCTGAAAACACAGACCCTACAGAGACATGTTCTCAGAATCATGGCAATGGCTGACGATGGCTACTCTGTTCCCTCCAGGTTCCCCAAGTTCATGGCTTCTCTCCAGCCAAATTTTCTCCCAGCCTGCTGTCACAGGCGTAGTGCGGCGCTCCCAGGATGCCTCGCTCTGTACGGTGTCCTTCCCAAGTCACACTGCCACTGCTCTTTAATTCTCTGCTGATGGCTTCTCCCTCTCCCTCTCCTTCACTCTCTCTCTCCAACCATTCCCTTGAACTTCACTTGAGCTGATATTACACTTGTGTTTGAACACCCAGCATGACACTCTCTATTTCTTTGCTCCAGCACCAGTGCTTGAACATCTTTCGTTATAGCCACTATGGATCAAAACTGCTTCTCGGGGCAAAAATAAATGGCAGAAAGAGAGATCATGGCAGAACAAACACCACCACTGCAAAAGACAGTCCATTCTGGATAGTGTGGGAGCATGCTCATTGCGTAAGAGTGGTTGCAGAACGGTGCACTATGTGCACTGGGGAGGGAGGAGATTACGGTTTGCCAGATTCACTCTCGTCGGCTAGTAGCACCCAGTGCCTAAGAAAAGTACATTAACAGTATATGGTAACAGACAGTTGCTGAAAGGACAATAGCATTAATATTAAATTATTGTTGCATAGAGAAGTGATAAATAGGTGATGTGTGTTCTAAGCTCAAAGAGGCCTGGTGACTTGCCTCAAGTTGACAAGTGGTAGTAGGTGGCAGAATCCTACTACAGCCTAGGTCCTCTATTTCTCAGGACACTGGTCTGCTGTTGGATAACATCAGACTCCGCAGGCTACTGTGAGGAACAGCTGAAATGAAAGCGCCATATGACAAATTCCAGACACCTGGACAAGGCACATAGGTCCTTTGTGATCTGGCCTCACCTGCTATTTCAGTCACGTATTTCATGCCTTAATGTCCTCACACCTGCTGTCCCTTCTGCTTGAGGTGACAACTTCCCCAGTTCCCTCTCATCACTCCTCTTTCTCCAGCTGTAAACACCTGTTCATCTTTCAAGATCTGGCCACGAGATTACTTTCTCTGTGAGGCTTCCTGTCTTCCCAGTATTTTCCGCAGTACACATGGTTAGAACGCTCACTGTATAGGATAATGATTGACTGATTATTCTTCTCTCTCCCCTTCTTAACCAGGGAGCTTACTGAGGGCAGAGACTATATTTGTTTCTCTTTTTATCTTCAGTGCCTAGCAAAGGGCATGGACCATCTTATTTACTCTAAATATACAAGGAAGGAAGAAAGAGAGGGAGAGAGGGAAGGAATATCCTCCTGAAACTATAAAGCAGTATGGAAATACAAAGTTTTACTAACAAGAGAAAGATGCCCACTGTTTGATGCCCTCCTACTGTTCAGGAATGAGCTTACTGTTTTCACAAGCAAAATGCTCCGACACAAAATGGGGCAGGCGACAATGAAAGCAGGAAGCTGACTTCTTACTCCCCATTTACCTGCCCGATGAAGAGGTACACAATTTCCCCAGGATACAAGGAATGCCCTTCATTAATGCCGTTTGCTAGCAGTAATTTAGTTAACTGAATAATCGCACAATGTAAAGAACACAGAGACTTAAGGATCTCTGTCTAATGCATGATACTAAGATATTTTATAAGGTGGCATGTAGTTAAGTGTGCCTAAATGCAGTCACAGAGCATTTTGTTTGGTCATTTTCATCTGGAGGTTTTAGAAAAGCCAGGAGAGAAAAGCAGCCTCCTCAGGGATTTTTCCTTAGAGTACAATTTTTACAAAAAGCTGAGTGTACAACTTGCAAAATAATAAGCTTCAGTGATAACACAAGCTTCAGCTACAATTATCACAAAGAGCAAGTCTGCTGCCCAAGCTTCTAACTTATCCTTGTGACTACAGAACAGCCCAAAATGTCACATTCAAGTTGAAGTGACTGCAGCCAATTAGGTAATTTCCACCAAATTGGGTCCATTAATACTTGGACATTATCTTGAGGGTGAAATAGGATTCAGTGACAAGGTGCAATGTGGCTTGTGAAATATTAGTTTTGGACAATCACAAATCAGGATCCAAGGGTATGTTAAATTATTAAGCATTCTTGACCTCATTATTAAGTGACTTCATATGGGTTTTTGCTCATATTCATATAATCTTGGGATAGAAAGAGCTTGATTTTTGTTTCCTTTCCCCAGCCATTTGCCTTTTTATGTATCAGAGATTTTATGTATATCTCTTCATTTTTATCCTGTTTAATTTTAGAATTTAAAGGGCAATGGCTATGTTTTTGTTTGGGGAACACACAATGAGGACAGTTACTCATATGATGACACATATCAGAAACATGAATATTAGTTAGAAATTTGGTTTGCAGATTTTCTTTGCTAACACACAACTTCAGGTAACAGAACAATTCTTCCAACCAAACATCTGCCTTGGTCTGCCAAGTATTAAACAGAAAGCTGTGATTTGTAACACATGGTTTTATAAATGAATCAGAACTTCAAGGCCAAGTCGGCTTCTGGAAGTGTTCTAAAGTGATAGCAACAATATTATTTTCCAAAATAATGGGAGAAAGCCATAAAAACACTCCAGGAAGATCATGTACCAAAGATGTTTGTTGATTTTGTTTTGTTCCAAAGATGTTTGGAACAATGATTAGTTGGTGCTGACAGGATTTCTACAACTAGGAAATGTGTTGGACATTTAAAACTTTAAATCAGTGTTCCAGTAAGTTCTAAAGAACTTTAACAAATTGCACAATTATCCTAAGAATATGACTACCAGCTATCGCTTAAATTTACAAGTTAAAACACTTTATATCATTGGGGCAAAGCAATGATATGGACCTGGGATAGGAAAATTACCAGAGAATGTGACTGAATCAGTGAATATCTGCCAAAAAAAAAAAAAATCTCTGAGATGAACAAAAGAAATTAGGTAGCATTAGGCTACTCATAGGACAACTGGCTAGAGCACAGTTTCTTCTTTGAGATTTGTGTGTTTTATAATTTTGTTAATGATTCAGACCAAAACAAATACTTTGAAAGTAGAAACACATAATTCCACTTCAGCATATCCCAACCAGATAGGATCAGAACAGGTGTGATCATTTTAGAGTGTTCTTCTCTATAAATCAACTTCTGGTTCATTCCAGAGTGGCGCTGTCAGCTTTTAGGCGCCCAATGAAGTTGAGAATTTTTAGCAACTAAACACAGCCATTAAAATAATGTTTGAATTAGTTTTAATCACAGTGACCTAGATTCTCATGCTCCCCAGGACCTCACTGTATCTCTTCCATGTGTGAGATCCATGGGAGGGCTGCACATGGGGAAGACTCACCGAGTGCAGAGCAGGAAGGAGAATTTAGGTCAATTACCTTTTGAAGTGTGATCCCTTTAAACAGCTACTCAAGGTAGTATCTTGCTAACAGAGCTGTATATAATAAAAGTGACCTGTGCTGTTTCTTTAAATACTGCTTTTCGGTTGTAAGTGATCAAAGTATTAAATTTGTGTAAGAAAAAAAAAAAAGATCAAGAGAAGTTTCATCGATGTTCTTTCTGGAATCTATTAGGAAGGATTAGGTATGTGGTTTACCTCTCTTAAAGTCTGGGCTTGAAAGTAGGTGCCTCCATTTCAGTCTCTTCCAGCTGAGCTTTTGTTTTCTCTGCCTGTAAGTTGAGGAGAGAAGAAGTTTAGATGTCACCTCAGGACTTTTGATAATATATTAAAAAATAAAAAATCGTGAAGCAGGCGAATGTATGGGGAGGAGTATTTACTATGGATCCATTCCCCAAAGTTTGAAAAAAAAAGTATTGTATGTGTGAATGTGTGTTTCCTTTCATTAGCTCTCCAGGAAACAAGAATTTTTTTCTCAAACTATAAAGAAAAATTTGTTAGTTTTTTTTTTAACCTTTAAAAAGTAGATACCATTTTGATGTTTATTCTTTCATTCAATAATTATTTACTGGCACCTACTGTATGTCAGACACTTTACACGTTCTTGGGAAGATAACAGTGACCTTGATCTGATGTCTGAGTTCGGGGGAAAGAAATCATGCATCAGGCCGGGCGCAGTGTCTCACGCCTGTAATCCCAGCACTTTGAGAGGCTAAGGCAGGTGAATTACGAGATCAGGAGATTGAGACCATCCTGGCTAACATGGTGAAACCCCGTCTCTACTAAAAATACAAAAAAAAAAAAAAAAAAAAAATAGCTGGGCGTGGCGGCAGGCACCTGTAGTCCCAGCTACTCGGGAGGCTCAGGCAGCAGAATCGTTTGAACCTGGGAGGCGGAGGTTGCACTGAGCCAAGATCACACCACTGCACTCCAGCCTGGGTGACACAGCGAGACTCCATCTCAAAAAAAAAAAAAAAAAAAAAAAAGAAATCATGCATCAATCAATAGTTGTTGGAATCTTAGAAAGGAATGCTTAGAAAAATGGAGTAAATGGACATATTTAAAATATGAACATCATTTTATTTTATTTTTAACATTTCAAAAATGCAGGATAATTTAAAAACCAACATCTTTGCCAATTCTACTCCTAAGCAATAATCACTATGAGCAATTTGCTGTATGTCCTTTTGGATTTCTGTCTGTTTACAAACATATATACAAAACAACTTCTTAAGAACATGTGAGCAGAGTTAATCCTGATTTGTAACTTTTTCTTCTATTTAAGGGTGTTTCATGAGCATCTTTTCCAGTCAGTAAGTGTGCTGATTTACCCCATTCTTCCTAGTGACTATGGAGTATTCCATGTATGGCTCCCCAATATTATCATGGATGGCAATATGGAATGGCAGGACAGTATTAACCAAAGGCAGAAGATAATTCTGCATTTAAGTTGTTGGTTTATAAATATTGTCCTATCCTGTCATAGAGAAGGCTACCAATCTTTCCTGACAAGTCATTGAACAAATAGTTTCATGATTTTTTTAAATGTATTTTTTAGCATGAATCAAAAAGTGTCTTTTAATTAGTAAAACACTTTCATTGCTTTTAGTTTTATGGTAGGGATTCAGAAAAAGCAAACAGACTCAAAGCAATGTAATGAATATAGGGGAAACCTTCTGTAGATTTTCAAAGAAAATGATATAAAAATTATAAACGTTACTGAGAAAATTAATTGCATGGTTACAAAGTAATACACATTTACTGTAAAAAATGTGAAAAATATGCAGACATGTAAAGAGAGTATCAGTGTACAAATGGGTGGGTGGATTTTGGAAACATTTTTTAAAAAGAAAATAAAAATACCCTGAATCCTATGATTCAGAAATAACAACTTCCTCAACAACTTTTCTTCTAGTATATATGTGCACACACACACACATTGAAAAAAGCCTGAAAGGAGATAGGTAGCTTGCACATTTATGTATGTCTGTATCGAACACTTTATTGGGTTTCCTTTATTATACAGTTTTCCTTTATTATACAGTGAGTCAACCAAAAATACACATTTTTTAAATAAAGTAAAAAAAAGTGGGTTCATTTCAGGCCTACAAAAAATGACACCAAGGAAATGATAAGAACCTCTTTTCTTTTTCTTTTTCTGAGATGGAGTCTCACTCTGTTGTCCAGGATGGAGTGCACTGGTGCCATCTCGGCTCACTGCAACCTCTGCCTCCCGGGTTCAACTGATTCTCCTGCCTCAGCCTCCCGAGTAGCTCGGATTACAGGTGCCTACCACCACGCCCAGCTAATTTTTTGTATTTTTAGTAGAGACAGGGTTTCACCATGTTGGCCAGGCTGGTCTCGAACTCCTGACCTCATGATTCACCTGCCTTGGCCTCCCAAAGTGATGGGATTACAGGCATGAGCCACCACTCCCGGCCAAGAGCCTCTTTTCTATCATTGCCTTTCTTCCAACAGGCTTATGGGTTATTAGAAAGTTTAAGATGGCTTTCAAAGATGAATTAGTTCCACATTGAATTTCAACAAATATCCAACAGTGAAAGCAAAGCACAAAACCCAGTAAGCCTGATGACTGTTATGAAATTCTGAATTGTAACCATCTAGAAATATAATCCAAGCTCAGAGTTATTTTGCATCCTCCAAGACTGCAAATGCCACATACAGCATGGATCTTGTCTTCAGGCCCAGGAGGCTTTAAGAAGACAGGGGAGGAATGAGCTCCTTGCCTTCCCCTGCAGCTCCAGTGTCCATGCTGGCCAGCACCAGGGCTTCACTCACCCTGCTTGTGGGATGGCTAGCAGAGCTGACACTCCCCTTGCTAGGTAACTAGAAGCATGTCACATCTAGCCTTTGTATACACAGAACCCCTGGTCATATTCTCATAGCCCCACACACAACAGAGACCCTCACGGATATGAGACAAATAATATCCTGCATACTCTAATCCTTAACCATGACTCTCAATCACATAAACACCAGCCAGGTAGTTGAGGGGAGGGTTTCTTCCCACTGTTTGGTGAAAGGAGAAAGTCAGAGAGCAGAAGGAGAGATTCAGATTAATAATGTTTAAAATGAAAATCTCTAGAAGCTCATTACTGGGGCCATTGAGGAAAAAGCACAGCTTTGGAATCAATTGAGTCTTTCATTTATTCAGTCAACACCATACTATGTGCTAGGCACAGTTCTAGTAGCTGAGGAACATCAAGAACAAAACAGACAAAAATCGATGTCTTAGTGGAGCATACATTCTAGCAAGAGGAGCAGACAATAAAAATAGCATTAGAGGGTGATAAATGCTACAGGAAAAGAAAACAGATTGGGGTAAGAATGATTGGGAGTGGGGAGTGGGTTGTAGGTTGTGGTTTTAAATAGGATGATCAGAAGTCTCACTAAGAAGGTGACATTAGAGCAAAGACCTGAGAAGGTGAGGGAATAAATCATTTAGACATGTGGGGAAGGGGTTTCAAGCTGAAGGAACAGTCAGTGCAAAGGCCCTGAGGTGGGAGTAGGCTTGCAGGGTTGGAGGATAGTGAAGGAGAAGAGACAATAGGAACTGAGATCCAAGACATAAGGTGTAGGGAGTGGGCGTGCACGCAAGACCTTAAAAATTACAAGGACCTTAAACATTATACGGACCTTAGCTTTCCACTTAGGTTTGAATCCTTGTACCATCATTTGCCAATAGTCACAGGTTGAGTGACTTTCTGAATTCCTATTTTGTTGTCTGTAATATGGGAATCTCATTAACTGGGCACAATTATTTTGAGGATTAAAATGGGATCATGTCTGTAAAATAACAAGTACAATGTCTGACATGTGGTATGTTTGCAACAAATGTTGGTTCCCATATTCCTCTAGGTCCAGTTGTGTGCATTTTATACCTATTTTATAAATGTACACATAAACATAGAAAGGCGATGTGACTGACCAGTAGCTACCCAGAGGTGGGAATCCAAGTAGTTTTTAACTCTGTAAATAAATAACAATTTTTTCCCAAAACAATAAATGCTGAACTATCATCAATAAAACTAATAATTGTGGAAGGTGGATTGTTAGGGATTCAAGTTGACTAAGGAATGAAATCTTGGATATAGCAACCATTAGTGAGGACTGATATATTAGTAGAAATGTACAGGCAAATCTCATTATTTCCCATTTCCATTGAGTGTCTATTTCAAGGTTAGAAAAAAAAAATGTTATCTATCCTTCTGGGGCACATCTGAACATTCAAATAATACCAGATAGAATGGTCAGCTTGCAAACTTTTGAAAACACCATTGCCTGCAGGGTTGAAAAGGCCTCTGTTAGATATCAATCTGCTCTGTGTTAACTTTTTTTATATGATGGCAGCAGTTTTTCTCTTATGTGGTGGTATCATTAGAGTTTCTCTTAAGTCCACAAAAATCATTTTCTGGCTAAGTTTCCACTCAAACCCAGTTGCTATAGAAGTTGGACATCAGTGGGGGGAGGCAATTAGTTAGCTAGTTATTATGACGTATTTAGTACATTTTTAGCAGAAGGAAAAATGACAAAAACCTAAAATAATTCTATACAAATACATGAGTGACTCTTTTTACCCATAGCTCATTAGTACAGTGAACAGTATTTCAAAGAAGTCACCAATACCTACAACACCCTCTCCTGTTGTATGATTTTGCAGTTGTCATCAGCTGATAGGGCCAACAGGAACCATTTTAATAAAAATTATTGGGTACTTACTGTTGGAGGGCTTGAAACTATGGGAAGAACCGAAGATGGATTCCTCTCTGTAGGTAAATAGCAACTGTATATAAGTTCTTGCCAAGACAATTAGTTATACCACCTTTGGATATTCTGGTGGTCAAATGCCCTTTTAGAAGCTTTAAAAAATATTTGCCAGGGAATTTCTCCAGGGGAACACTTGTCTCAACTATCTTACAAAATATTCTCTGCTCTTAAGCACTAATGAATTATTTGGCCTCTAACTCTAGTCTGGAGTTTACCAAAAATCTGCACTACCTCTGTTTAATTGGATAAGGGGTTTTCCTGACAAATGTGTCTTAAGATTTTTATACCCTTTATTAAATGCCCAATAAACATTCATTGAAAGAGTAGAAAAAAAATCTCGCTTCCATTTCTTTCTACTTGCCCTGTTACAAATCAAAAATTGGCCACACACACACATAGATTTACCTATTATATGTATATACTAAATTATATGTGTAAATGTAGATGTATATACCAATTATATGTGTATACCAAAGTATACATAGATATATGATGAAGTGTGACTGTGTTTTTTTTTTTTTTTAACATACCAGAATTTTTAGCTCCAAATGAGAGTTGCCCTTTCTGAAGTCATGAGATGACCCATTTATTTCACGGATACAAGTGAAAATTTTGGGAACTCTTCTCTGGGCAGTTCTCTCATCACCTCTTGCCTTTATTGTGAATATTATCATTGGTGGCAAATATTTACCACTTCAAAGTAGATTTCTAAAAATAGCTGAATGTCATTTGGGATCAAACTTCTAAAATAAGTAAGTCAACAAGCTGGATAATATTATTTGTTACTTAAAAATATTGGCTAGGACCATAAACTAATGAGCTAATACTATTTATAAGTATTGTTTACAACCTGCTTTAAAAAATAAAACAGCTTTATTGAAAATTAATTCACATACCATCTAATCCACCCATTTAAAGTGTACAATTCAATGATTTTTAGTATAGGCACAGATATGTGCAACCATTACTACAGGCAATTTAAAAATATTTTCATCACCACAGAAATAAACCCTATATCCTTTAGCCATTATGTCCCTACTTTTCACAACCTCCTCTTTCCTCAACCCAGCCCTAAGCAACCACTAATCTACTTTCTATAGATTTGCCTATTCTAGATATTTCATATAAACAGAACTATAATAGGTGGTACTTTGTGACTGACTTCTTAGCAGAATGGTTTCAAGGTACATTAATTTTGTAGCATGTAGCAATCCTTTTAAAATCATTTCATTGTATGTACATACCACATTTTGTTCATCTGTTCATCTGTTGAAGGGCATACAGGTTGCTCCAAATGTCTTTTGGTTATTGTGAATAGTTCTGATATGAATATTCATTTACAAGTCCTTGTTTCAGCACCTGTTTTCAATACTTTTGTGCATATACCTAACAGTGGAATTGCTGTGGCATATGGTGATTCTATGTTTACCTTTTTAAAGAACCACCAAACACTTTTTCTCAGCAGCTATACCATTTTACATTACACCAGCAATGTATGAGGGTTCTAATTTCTCCATATCTTCACAAACACCTATTATTTTTCATTTAAAAAATGTGGCCATCCTACTGGGTGTGAAGTGGTATTTCATGGTTTTGACTTGCATTTCCCTAATGATTAATGATGTTAAGCATGTTTTCATGTGCTCGTTGGCCATTTGTATATCCTTTTTGTTATTAAAAGATTTCATAAAATTTTAATTGAGATGGAGTTTTGCCATGTTGCCCAGGCTGGTCTCAAACTGCTAGGCTCAAGTAATCCACCCACCTTGGCCTCCCAAAGTGCTGGGACTACAGGCATGAGCCACAGTGCCCAGCCCCATTTGTAGATTGTCTTTGGAAAAAATGTCTATTCAAGTCCTTTGCCTACTTTAAAATTTTTAATGGGCACTTCCAGAAGAGGAGACTCAAAGGTTTTCAGCAGGAGCAGCCATATTGGAACAAATGCCTGGCCTCCTGGCGTCACTAGGTATTAAAGTGTAATACTTCTTTGACCATAAGAGTAAAGAACAAGCAATCACATTAGTTTAAGGTGATTATTTGTCCTGCACTAAGTAATACCACATCCATGGGATTTTACAGCAAATATCTACTCGTGTGTTGCAAACTCATAGACCATATGTGTTTTGTATACTGTAAGACTTACTAAATAACTTCAGAGGATACAGAATTTTCTTGAAGAAGGGACTTAGAGGCAGCGATCTAGTTGGCAGGAGGAATGCCCTGAAGCTGTGCTTGCATAGCAATTATGTATGACTGAGAACACATGATTCATGTACAACAAAGAACAGCAGAAAGTTGATGGAGGTCATGGGGACCTAAAGCCTCCCCTTTTCCCAGCCCCTGGTTTGATATTTCCACTGCATCTATAACCCACTGAGAATCTGAGAAGATACAATCAGAGAAGGAAGAATGCATTCTCAGATCTGCCAATGCCTAGTCACACAAATATAGGTTCTTGACTCCTGCCTGCCTCTGCTTCAAGCTTGGATATGTACAAGCAAGTTGATGTATGGATATGTGAAAAGATGCATGGATTAGTGGTGGGACAGGTCAACAGGCAGGGAGGTGGATGGGAGACAGTGGCATCAGGTGGACATCTTGATGGGAGGAAATGGACTGATGATGGGTAAAAGTATGGATGGGTAGCAGACAGGGCTTCTGCTTAGTGCAGCAACCCAGGCTGCTAGCAAATAGTAATCCAGTATAAACCTTAATAGTCAGAGAGATTAGTCAGCTGAGTCCAAAACCAGATTCTGGTGGAGTCCTTTTAAAACATTCCATTTCATCTACTCTGGCACCTCTAAAAGTTAAGAATTGCCTCACTGGGTCCAAGTGGCTCTGACTAATTTTTCCCATCTAGCTCTCTCTGGATCTTTGGTATGGATCAACAGCTCATGAGAAAAAAAATGAGCAAGGAGATTGCATGCCTTACTGGTAATCAATTACCCAAAGGCTTTAAACTAGGGATACAAAATGGTGGCAGCTTTTCCCAGGGCTACCCAATGAAGCAATGACAATCCGTGGGAACAGAATGAAAACACAAACTGAAAGAAGAGGGAGTTTGTGAACAGGCTTAGGGATTTTCCCACCCCTCTCTAGGGTCTGCTGTTAGAAAACAAAATCAAAATTATGCAATAAAATTCCTTCCATGCCTTTCTCTTGCTCAGAATTAAAAACCATCTACTGAAGACTTTCTCACTTCAAAACCCAGTCAGGTGCTTTCTACTATCAAGGAAGGTGCCTGAAGAATAAATTGCTCCTATCAGAAATAAAGCATTTTAGTTCTGCCACAAGCAGTGAGATCTGTGTTTGTAAGTCTCTCCAAAGGCAACTCCATTTTTGCTGCTCTCCTCTCATTTTCTTTTGATGCATAAAACCTGTAGACTGGAGCACTATGATTGCATTCTGCTATGGAGCAGTGTAATTGTAAATATTCATTGGAATTCAAGTTAGCTTTCCCAGGTCTCTCCTAGGGCTGTGCAGCTATGCAAACAGCAGCAGTGCCGCATTAGCTCACAGCCCAGAGGCCGCCTATTTCCCCACAGCCCCTAGGACCCTTTCTGTAGAGGGAGAACATGCAGAGAAACTGGCCCTTAAACACCATTTCAGTCTACCATTTCACTTGTTTTTCCTTTTCTCCCCATGACTGCTGATCCTCAGTAATTCTGTCTGTCAGTCCCAAATATGCATTAGAAAGAGAATCGTGTCCTTGACTAAAAGCCCATAGTCTGAATGCTCTTGCTGTGTATGTGCTCAATCTATTTAGGAGATTAAACAGATTCCAGCCATTCCATGAACACACACACACACACACACACACACACACACACACACACACAGAGGAATATACATATGCAGCAACTCTAGATGAAAAACTAGGAGAGTTACCTACTCTAAAGTACAAGAGCATTATTCCTCTTGAGCAATAATGCTGTGAGCTAGCATAGCATTTAGTTATTCTATCTTTTTTTGAACTTGAAACCTGCAGGAATAAAAAATAAATTAATATAGGATTAGGAATACCATATTAATTATGATGACCCTACAATAAAGAGTTATTTACATATTTAAAACATAAAAATTAGGCCTGAAGGAACCTGTGTTTGACTATGCTTATTTAATCTCAGGATACTACCTGCAAGGCTGAAGTTGAAGGTCCAAGCCAGACTCCCTGGACCACTCTTTGATATATCTTCTGAATGCTAGATGATTAGATTCCAACAGAATTCAGGGCACCTGCAATATTAACCTCAAAATAATCCAAGGAAGAAATCGATGCACAGAAAAATGACCTATAGAAACCAATTTATAGAGTTTCAAAAAAGGAGAAAGAGATATGTTATTAATGTTGAAATATTTCAATGAAAAGTAAGTCCAGATTGAAATTATTTGGGCCTAGCCAACATTTAGATTTAATGATGAAAGTGAAAAATTACTTTAAGTGACAAAAATATAGGGATGATCAAAATTTCATATCTAAGGAAATTTATTTTAATTTGATTTAACCAGGTAAGTTCATGAGTAAAAGGCACTCTGCTAGGCATGGGGTGGGGGAGGGAATACAAAGATGAGTGATATATGTGTCCTCTGTCTGGAAGGGTTTAGAATTTAGCAGCACAAAGAAGATATATAGAAATAGCTATGCTATAAAAGGGGCAAAATACTGTGTTATCTCAGGGGATTATAAGCAACTTATTGGGAGAGGTCAAAATCAACCAAACTCTGGAGCAGTGGAAGGATTTTAACCTATGGAACTGAGTGGAGGGAGAAGTCTCTGCAGAGAAGAGTTATGGGTTGAATTGTGTCCCTCAGAAAGATATGTTGAAGTTCTAACCACCAGAATCTGTAAGTGTGTCTTAGTCACACTCTGTAAGTGCACTTATAAGATAATACCATGGCCGGAGTGGCTTATAAACATTAGAAATTTATTTCTCACAATTCTAGAGGCTGGAAGGCCAAGATCAGGATACCAGCATAATCAAGTTCTGGTGAGCGCATTCTTCTGAATTGCAGACTACCATCTTCTCATATCCTCACAAGCAGAAAGAGGACAAGGAGCTCTCTGGGGTGTCTTTGATGAGGACACTAATTCCATCATGAGGGCTCTACTCTCATGATCTAATTACCTCCCCAAAGCTCCACTTCCTAATACTATCGCACTGGGGGTTAGAATTTCAACCTAAAAATTTTGATGGGGACACAAACATTCAGTGCATACAGAGTGTGACCTCCTTTAGGAATTGGGTTTGCAGATATAATCAAGTTAAGATGAACTCATCTGGATTAGAGCTGGCGTCTTTATAAAAAAAGGGAAATTTGGACACAGATATCCAGGAGAGAAGGCCATGACAAGATAGAGGCAGAGACTGGAGTGATGCATCCACAAGCCAAGGAGCACCTAGGGCTGCAGCAACACCAGAGGTTAGAAGAGGCAAGGAAGGGTTCTTCCCCTAGGGCCTTCAAAGAGAAGATGGCCCTGCTGACACCTTGATTTTGGACTTCTGGCCTCCAGAACTGGGCAAGGCTACATTTCTGTTGCTTTAAAGCACTTAATTTGTGGTGCTTTGTTATGGCAGCCTTAGGAAACTAATGCGAGAGGGAAAAAGATGAGGCCTAGAGGTAGGAAGTGTGGGACTTATTCTGAAAGGTGAAGTTTGGATTGGCTGGAGAGCAGTATGTGTAAAGACCAATTATAGAGTTATGTCTGGGAAAAAAAGGGGTCCAGATGGTGGCATTTGGGGCTTTTATCTGTAGCATATAAAGCACTATTAGGAGAGAGAGTAATGGAAGATTCAGGACATGCTGGAAGAATAGATTGGAAGAAATGGGAGCAGGTAGCAGGTTGCAGCGAAATTTGAGACGAGAGGTGACACGCTGGACAGTGGCAGTGCTCACGGAAAGTAAGTGTTAGATTTGACAGGGGTAGAGGTAGAGTTGATAGAACCTGGAGACTAATTAGGTGAAGAAGGCACAAAAATAATTTTTGAGTCTCGGAGATGGGAAACAGGAAACGCAGGGGGTAGAGTTGGTTTGGGAGAATGTGTTGAGGAGAAAAGTCTAGTTTTTAGTAAATGTTTATGTCCAGCAGAATGCTGGAAATGTGAACTTGCAGTATTTGTTGGGATAGGAATATAGATCTGGGAGCCAGCCGCACTGAGGACATAGTCAATGGCCTGGAAATGGTTGCAATCACCACAAGAGTTGAGTGATCATAAATGGAAGAGTTGAACACTGGGGGAGCACCTCCATTTAGGGGGTGACAGAAGGATGAGGCAAATACAAATTAGAGTTCCAAGAGGGTAGCCAAGATCAATCCAAGTCAAGGAAGCCAAAGATGTGTTTTATGAAGGAGAGGGTGATCAATGACAGAAAATGCTGCAGAGAGATTGAGGAGGACAAGGACTCAGGAGAAGTCATCAGATGTAGGGATTAGAATGTCAATCGTAATTTAGGAGAGGACAATTTCAAATTAATGGTATGAGAGGTCACTTTAAAAGGGTTTAGAAATGATTAAGAGTGAGAGAGGCTAATATTCACGGATTATTCTTTTGGCAAGTTTGGTAATGAAAAGAAGGAGAAAGATGAGCTTTTTGTTGTTCTTGTCATTTTATGGTAGAAAAATATTTAAGTATATTAATATGTAAAAGAGAAGAAACCAGAAATTTGGGAGACTTGTAAAAAACAAAACAGAATGGAATAACTGATGGAACAGGGCTCTGGAAGGAAGAGAGATGGATTTCGACTAAGGAGCAAATTAGCTTTGGAGTTTGCAGATGGGGCAGTTTCCTTTCTGGCACAGGCAAGGAAATAATAGGAGGGGTTGTAAATCACTTGGATGTGGAAGGGGGAAATTGAAGTTCATCTTAGAAAGTCTCATCTCAAGCAGAAAGCAGGTCAACTTGGGAGAGAGATGTATGGGTGAGTGGGCTGCAAGCTTGAGGGATGGGAAAGATGATATCTTTGGGGAATATGATTGAGAGTAAATAAAAGAATTGCTAACAGGCCTAATTGAGGTGGTAGCAATAGTGCTAATTGACATATTTAATTTTAATTGACAAGACATAACTTTCTACAACAAGGTCTACCAGCTTGGGAGAGGCATGCAGGTGGAAAAGCAGATGATGAAGAGAGTCCAGTGCTGGTTTTAGGCCTAATTTTCTCTTTAATCCAAATCCATCTCTCTTCCTTCCGGAGGAAGCTCAAAATACAAGGGATCCCAGGGCATAGTAAAGGCTAGGTTAGAACAGGCATTTGAAAGGCTTCTTGGGTGAATGTCAATTCCTTGTCCTTCAAAGTAGCCTAAAAGTAGCCAAAGAATAAACAATAAAGAAAAAATTTTAGGTAAAGGATAAAATCATGTTCCTTTCTTCCTTCTTTCTTTTAATTTATTCATTCAGCATATAAATAATTTGCCGAATGCCCCTCTATGCCATGGCATGGGAAAGGAAGGCTGCGCACCAGGTCTGTAAGATTAGGTTGCTTACTCTTCAGTGTGTGAAATAACAAGAACAGTACACACTCAGCTTGCACTATTTACCAGGAATTGCTGTAAGTGCCTGTCCACATATTAACCACATTAACTTAGTACTATAACCTTCAAAAGTAGGAACAGATAGAAGGAGCCAAGATGGCCGAATAGGAACAGCTCCGGTCTACAGCTCCCAGCGCGAGCGATGCAGAAGACGGGTGATTTCTGCATTTCCATCTGAGGTACTGTGTTCATCTCACTAGGGAGTGCCAGTCAGTGGGCGCAGGTCAGTGGGTGAGTGCACCGTGCGCCAGCCGAAGCAGGGGCGAGGCATTGCCTCACTCGGGAAGCGCAAGGGGTCAGGGAGTTCCCTTTCCAGGGGTGCCACTCCCACCCGAATACTGTGCTTTCCCGACGGGCTTAGGAAACGGTGCCCCAGGAGAGTATAGCCCGCACCTGGCTCAGAGGGTCCTACGCCCACGGAGTCTCGCTGATTGCTAGCACAGCAGTCTGAGATCAAACAGCAAGTTGGCAGCGAGGCTGGGGGAGGGGCGCCCGCCATTGCCCAGGCTCGCTTAGGTAAACAAAGCAGCCTGGAAGCTTGAACTGGGTGGAGCCCACCACAGCTCAAGGAGGCCTGCCTGCCTCTGTAGGCTCCACCTCTGGGGGCAGGGCACAGACAAACAAAAAGACAGCAGTAACCTCTGCAGACTTAAATGTCCCTGTCTGACAGCTTTGAGGAGAGCAGTGGTTCTCCCAGCACGCAACTGGAGATCTGAGAACGGGCTGACTGCCTCCTCAAGTGGGTCCCTGACCCCTGACCCCTGACCCCTGACCCCCGAGCAGCCTAACTGGGAGGCACCCCCCAGCAGGTGCAGACTGACACCTCACACGGCCGGCCAGGTACTCCAACAGACCTGCAGCTGAGGGTCCTGTCTGTTAGAAGGAAAACTAACAGAAAGGACATCCACACCAAAAACCCATCTGTACATCACCATCATCAAAGACCAAAAGTAGATAAAACCACAAAGATGGGGAAAAAACAGAGCAGAAAAACTGGAAACTCTAAAAAGCAGAGTACCTCTCCTCCTCCAAAGGAACGCAGTTCCTCACCAGCAACGGAACAAAGCTGGACGGAGAATGACTTTGACGAGCTGAGAGAAGAAGGCTTCAGACGATCAAATTACTCCGAGCTACGGGAGGATATTCAAACCAAAGGCAAAGAAGTTGAAAACTTTGAAAAAAATTTAGAAGAATGTATAACTAGAATAACCAATACAGAGAAGTGCTTAAAGGAGCTGATGGAGCTGAAAACCAAGGCTCGAGAACTACGTGAAGAATGCAGAAGCCTCAGGAGCCGATGCGATCAAATGGAAGAAAGGGTATCAGCCCTGGAAGATGAAATGAATGAAATGAAGCGAGAAGGGAAGTTTAGAGAAAAAAGAATAAAAAGAAACAAGCAAAGCCTCCAAGAAATGTGGGACTATGTGAAAAGACCAAATCTACGTCTGATTGGTGTACCTGAAAGTGACGGGGAGAATGGAACCAAGTTGGAAAACACTCTGCAGGATATTATCCAGGAGAACTTCCCCAATCTAGCAAGGCAGGCCAACATTCAGATTCAGGAAATACAGAGAACGCCACAAAGATACTCCTCGAGAAGAGCAACTCCAAGACACATAATTGTCAGATTCACCAAAGTTGAAATGAAGGAAAAAATGTTAAGGGCAGCCAGAGAGAAAGGTCGGGTTACCATCAAAGGGAAGCCCATCAGACTAACAGCGGATCTCTCGGCAGAAACCCTACAAGCCAGAAGAGAGTGGGGGCCAATATTCAACATTCTTAAAGAAAAGAATTTTCAACCCAGAATTTCATATCCTGCCAAACTAAGCTTCATAAGTGAAGGAGAAATAAAATACTTTACAGACAAGCAAATGCTGAGATTTTGTCACCACCAGGCCTGCCCTAAAAGAGCTCCTGAAGGAAGCGCTAAACATGGAAAGGCACAACTGGTACCAGCCACTGCAAAATCATACCGAAATGTAAAGACCATCGAGACGAGGAAGAGACTGCATCAACTAACGAGCAAAATAACCAGCTAACATCATAATGACAGGATCAGATTCACACATAACAATATTAACTTTAAATGTAAATGGACTAAATGCTCCAATTAAAAGACACAGACTGGCAAATTGGATAAAGACTCAAGACCCATCAGTGTGCTGTATTCAGGAAACCCATCTCATGTGCAGAGACACACATAGGCTCAAAATAAAAGGATGGAGGAAGATCTACCAAGCAAATGGAAAACAAAAAAAGGCAGGGGTTGCAATCCTAGTCTCTGATAAAACAGACTTTAAACCAACAAAGATCAAAAGAGACAAAGAAGGCCATTACATAATGGTAAAGGGATCAATTCAACAAGAAGAGCTAACTATCCTAAATATATATGCACCCAATACAGGAGCACCCAGATTCATAAAGCAAGTCCTGAGTGACCTACAAAGAGACTTAAACTCCCACACATTAATAATGGGAGACTTTAACACCCCACTGTCAACATTAGACAGATCAACGAGACAGAAAGTCAACAAGGATACCCAGGAATTGAACTCAGCTCTGCACCAAGCGGACCTAATAGACATCTACAGAACTCTCCACCCCAAATCAACAGAATATACATTTTTTTCAGCACCACACCACACCTATTCCAAAATTGACCATATACTTGGAAGTAAAGCTCTCCTCAATAAATGTAAAAGAACAGAAATTATAACAAACTATCTCTCAGATCACAGTGCAATCAAGCTAGAACTCGGGATTAAGAATCTCACTCAAAACCGCTCAACTACGTGGAAACTGAACAACCTGCTCCTGAATGACTACTGGGTACATAACGAAATGAAGGCAGAAATAAAGATGTTCTTTGAAACCAACGAGAACCAAGACACAACATACCAGAATCTCTGGGATGCATTCAAAGCAGTGTGTAGAGGGAAATTTATAGCACTAAATGCCCACAAGAGAAAGCAGGAAAGATCCAAAATTGACACCCTAACATCACAATTAAAAGAACTAGAAAAGCAAGAGCAAACACATTCAAAAGCTAGCAGAAGGCAAGAAATAACTAAAATCAGAGCAGAAGTGAAGGAAATAGAGACACAAAAAACCCTTCAAAAAATAAATGAATCCAAGAGCTGGTTTTTTGAAAGGATCAACAAAATTGATAGACCGCTAGCAAGATTAATAAAGAAAAAAAGAGAGAAGAATCAAATAGATGCAATAAAAAATGATAAAGGGGATATCACCACCGATCCCACAGAAATACAAACTACCATCAGAGAATATTACAAACACCTCTACGCAAATAAACTAGAAAATCTAGAAGAAATGGATAAATTCCTCAACACATACACCCTCCCAAGACTAAACCAGGAAGAAGTTGAATCTCTGAATAGATCAATAACAGGAGCTGAAATTGTGGCAATAATCAATAGCTTACCAACCAAAGAAAGTCCAGGACCAGATGGGTTCACAGCCGAATTCTACCAGAGGTACAAGGAGGAGCTGGTACCATTCCTTCTGAAACTATTCCAATCAATAGAAAAAGAGGGACTCCTCCCTAACTCATTTTATGAGGCCAGCATCATCCTGATACCAAAGCCTGGCAGAGACACAACAAAAAAAGAGAATTTTAGACCAATATCCTTGATGAACATTGATGCAAAAATCCTCAATAAAATACTGGCAAACAGAATCCAGCAGCACATCAAAAAGCTTATCCACCATGATCAAGTGGGCTTCATCCCTGGGATGCAAGGCTGGTTCAATATACGCAAATCAATAAATGTAATCCAGCATATAAACAGAACCAAAGACAAAAACCACATGATTATCTCAATAGATGCAGAAAAGACCTTTGACAAAATTCAACAACCCTTCATGCTAAAAACTCTCAATAAATTAGGTATTGATGGGACGTATCTCAAAATAATAAGAGCTATTTATGACAAACCCACAGCCAATATCATACTGAATGGGCAAAAACTGGAAGCATTCCCTTTGAAAACTGGCACAAGACAGGGATGCCCTCTCTCACCACTTCTATTCAACATAGTGTTGGAAGTTCTGGCCAGGGCAATTAGGCAAGAGAAGGAAATCAAGGGTATTCAATTAGGCAAAGAGGAAGTCAAATTGTCCCTGTTTGCAGATGACATGATAGTATATCTAGAAAACCCCATTGTCTCAGCCCAAAATCTCCTTAAGCTGATAAGCAACTTCAGCAAAGTCTCAGGATAGAAAATCAATGTACAAAAATCACAAGCATTCTTATACATCAATAACAGACAAACAGAGAGCCAAATCATGAGTGAACTCCCATTCACAATTGCTTCAAAGAGAATAAAAGACCTAGGAATCCAACTTACAAGGGATGTGAAGGACCTCTTCAAGGAGAACTACAAACCACTGCTCAAGGAAATAAAAGAGGATACAAACAAATGGAAGAACATTCCATGCTCATGGGTAGGAAGAATCAATATCATGAAAATGGCCATCCTTTCCAAGGTAATTTACAGATTCAATGCCATCCCCATCAAGTTACCAATGACTTTCTTCACAGAATTGGAAAAAACTACTTTAAAGTTCATATGGAACCAAAAAAGAGCCCGCATCGCCAAGTCAATCCTAAGCCAAAAGAACAAAGCTGGAGGCATCACATTACCTGACTTCAAACTATACTACAAGGTTACAGTAACCAAAACAGCATGGTACTGGTACCAAAACAGAGATATAGATCAATGGAACAGGACAGAGCCGTCAGAAATAATGCCACATATCTACAACTATCTGATCTTTGACAAACCTAACAAAAACAAGAAATGGGGAAAGGATTCCCTATTTAATAAATGGCGCTGGGAAAACTGGCTAGCCATATGCAGAAAGCTGAAACTGGATCCCTTCCTTATACCTTATACAAAAATCAATTCAAGATGGATTAAAGACTTAAATGTTAGACCTAAAACCATAAAAACCCTAGAAGAAAACCTAGGCATTACCATTCAGGACATAGGCATGGGCAAGGACTTCATGTCGAAAACACCAAAAGCAATGGCAACAAAAGCCAAAATTGACAAATGGGATCTAATTAAACTAAAGAGCTTCTGCACAGCAAAGGAAACTACCATCAGAGTGAACAGGCAACCTACAAAATGGGAGAAAATTTTCGCAACCTACTCATCTGACAAAGGGCTAATATCCAGAATCTACAATGAACTCCAACAAATTTACAAGAAAAAAACAAACAACCCCATCAAAAAGTGGGCGAAGGACATGAACAGACACTTCTCAAAAGAAGACATTTATGCAGCCAAAAAACACATGAAAAAATGCTCACCATCACTGGCCATCAGAGAAATGCAAATCAAAACCACAATGAGATACCATCTCACACCAGTTAGAATGGCAATCATTAAAAAGTCAGGAAACAACAGGTGCTGGAGAGGATGTGGAGAAATAGGAACACTTTTACACTGTTGGTGGGACTGTAAACTAGTTCAACCCTTGTGGAAGTCAGTGTGGCGATTCCTCAGGGATCTAGAACTAGAAATTCCATTTGACCCAGCCATCCCATTACTGGGTATATACCCAAAGGACTATAAATCATGCTGCTATAAAGACACATGCACACGTATGTTTATTGCGGCATTATTCACAATAGCAAAGACTTGGAACCAACCCAAATGTCCAACAATGATAGACTGGATTAAGAAAATGTGGCACATATACACCATGGAATACTATGCAGCCATAAAAAATGATGAGTTCATGTCCTTTGTAGGGACACGGATGAAATTGGAAATCATCATTCTCAGTAAACTATCGCAAGAACAAAAAACCAAACACCGCATATTCTTACTCATAGGTGGGAATTGAACAATGAGAACACATGGACACAAGAAGGGGAACATCACACTTCGGGGACTGTTGTGGGGTGGGGGGAGGGGGGAGGGATAGCACTGGGAGATATACCTAATGCTAGATGACGAGTTGGTGGGTGCAGCACACCAGCATGGCACATGTATACATATGTAACTTACCTGCGTGTTGCGCACATGTACCATAGAGCCTAAAGTATAATAATAATAATAATAATAATAATAAGAAGAAGAAGAAGAAGAAGAAGAAGAAGAAGAAGAAGAAGAAGAAAATAAAATAAAATAAAATAAAAAAACACAAAAAAACAAAAGTAGGAACAATTATTTTGCTAATGATGGTACTGAACTTCAGGGAAGTTAAGTGACTTGTCAAGGTCACATAGCTAGTTGCCAGCATAGCTGGGGTTTTAGTAAGTCTGGTTCCAGGGTCTGTTCTCTTAATCACTACACTATATGAACTAAAACGTTTTGAAATGGATTATAAGTAGGATGATTACATATTGTTTTTTTTTTATTTTTATTTTTTTTGAGGTGGAGTCTTGCTCTGTCACCCAGGCCAGAGTGCAATGGTGTGATCTGGGCTCACTGCAACCTCTGTCTCCTGGGTTCAAGCAATTCTCCGGCCTCAGCCTCCTGAGTAGCTGGGATTACAGGGGTGTGCCACCACACCTGGCTAATTTTTTGTATTTTTATTTATTTATTTATTATTTATTTATTTATTTATTTTTTTTGAGACAGAGTCTCGCTCTGTCGCCCAGGCTGGAGTGCAGTGGCGCAATCCTCGGCTCACTGCAAGCTCCGCCTCCCGGGTTCACGCCATTCTCCTGCCTCAACCAATTTTTTGTATTTTTAGTAGAGACAGGGTTTTGCAATGTTGGCCAGGCTGGTCTCGAACTCCTGACCTCAGGTGATCCACCCGCCTTGGCCTCCCAAAATACTGGGGTTACAGGCATGAGCCACCGCACCCAGCCAATGATTACATATTCTAATCATTCTGGGATGGTCCAGTTTATGCCTGTTGTCCCAGCAAAAGTATTCATTGTATGCTGTTTCAGTAAAAAGTCTGAAGGAGAAATTATATGGTTACTTTAGTTATAAGAGAAACTGATCAACCACGGGGCTTTTCTTCAAACTCTTCAATGTTGGCTCATGTGATGTACAGAGACTAAGAACTGTAAGGCATTTAAGAAAAATAAATGAAATGGCTCTGCCTTTCTATGACACACTACCTCAAGACCCACAAGAGCCAGCTTCTTTGATTCCCTTGGTCAGATCACAGCCCCTTCCCCAACCCTAGTGGCCTCCATACTTCAACTTCAACCTTACTGGTTTTAATTAAAGAAGAAACACAGAAAGGCACATTCTCTAAGCTGCCACCAAGTGGAGTTCTGCACACCTATTCTTTAAGCAGTGTTGGAAATTGAACACACAAAACCCTACAGCAAATCTGTGCACCCATCTCTCTCTTCCTCATCTCCTTTCCTTATCTCTACTCTCAGGCCAGCACTCCACTGTTCATGCCAAACATCGGGCACTATAACCACATGTCATATAGATGTACAGCCTCAGCCAAAGCTGTTATCAGGCTAATGCCAGACCTTTTGCAGCAATTCTGGCTGTTTTGTGGCTGTTAGTAATGTCTTCATTTCCTGAACTCCTTCTCCTTATTGTTTTTAGGCTCCAGTGAGAAGCAGGGAAATTGGTACTAGCAACGTGGCTCTGGTACCCTACAAGAAAGTGTTGTGCTCTTGTTGTTGCCAAATTAGCTTCCTTGGAAGATTTAAAGATGTACACTCAACTCCCTATGGATGATTTTAAAAATGTATCACTAATGGTCACTGATGACAGGCACTTATACAACATTGGGATTTGGCTCTTACTCTAATACTATTTTAAATGCTGCAACGTGCGAAAATGATGGTAATGCCTAGGCCAAAGTAAGCAGAAAACCAACTCAGCAAACTGAACAGATGACATTCATCCAGGGCTTCAATATCCTGTCAAGTGACCACTGTTTTGTATGGCTTTATTATTCTCTGAGGTTTTAATATGCTGGTCCACAGAATTCTCTTATTATTTCCTTGACTGCTTTTCTATTGTCTCCTCCGTCTGTCCTGGATCCTCTGTTTTTCCTTCCTCTGAACTCAGTCTTGCAGTGAGTTTATGCATTCATAGTGATTTCAACTACAATTTATATTACAAACAGTTCCAAATATACATCTGAGCTGCCTGATGGGCATTTTACTCTTTCTCTCTTCCTTCCTTGGTAAGCTCGTCCTCTAATATGATTTCAATAATGGCTAACATTTATCATGTCTCAGGCATGGAGTTAATGCTTGGAACCCTACAAGCAGGGGCGCTTACTATTATCATCTTTGTCCTCTAGAGAAGGATCTAATAAGTGGTAGAACTGAGATTTGACCCCAGACAGATTTGCTTCAGAACCTGTGCTCTTAATCACCACATTATGATGCCTCCTCACATTCAGATACTTGCTCTCTACCTCCTGACTAGACTATCCCAATAGCTCCTTAGTGCTCCATCTGGCACCAAGCAGAGCTCAATGCCATTTTTCACATGGAAGGTTTACCATGTTCCCTGTTGATCACATTTAAAGTCCTCTGTTGGACCTTTCAAGTTTTCCACTGACTTCTCTGTCACCCAAGCCCATCTTGACTGTGTATTCCTGTTACAGATACTTGTGTGCCATGCAAAATGTGTGTCACACTTCCTTAGGGTACTTCCTCTACCTAAAACACTCTTCCTATCTACTCTATAGGAAACCTTTTACCTCTTGTTTTAGGATTTACTTCTTTTAGAAAACCTCCAACTAACTATAAGTGCAAGGGTAAATGACATATAGTCAGTGATGTTGTCTTTGATTTCTTTCTATTTCCTACAGAGTCTAGTAATATTTATCATCCATTGGATATGCAATAAAGATTGTTAATGTGCTGACATAACCATCCTAACCAACACTAGAAAGAAACCCACATATGGCTGAGAGGCACAACTTAATAATGACTAGAGGCAAACGTGTATGTTTTCACCCACAGTCGGGTAAGAGGAGGAATAGAGCTTCTGTATTGTTTCTAAGCCTTTTTGTTTTCAAATCCATTCCCCACTTTCTCCTGTTCTGCTCTGTGTGGCTAGGATCAGATCCCCCAAAGGCTGCATTTCTAGGCTCACAAGTCAATTGGCTTCCAGATAGGTTCAGGCAATGGAAGGAGCTGAAGGGAGAATGGAGTGTGGGAGGGAGAAATTAGGCACATCTCTGCCTCCCACTCTGTTTTGGGATAGGGCTCCAGCCCCAGCTGTGTCTCCTCTGTAGCTCCAGCTCTCTCACACAGGCCTTCCATGATTCCAGTTTCTATGAGATGACCCTGGGCTCTGGGCTCTGGTAACGCCACTTCCTCGCTTTGTCTCTGCAGCCTAGTGAGGGTAGTGGCTTCCTGCTGTTGTTAACCTCACCACTCCCATTGGCTTCTCAGGGTCTTCCTGTAATTCCCTGCATTAAATTCCCTCTGTTGTAAATTTGTGAATTGCTGTTTTCCTGTAAAACCCTGAAAGGACAAGCAACCTTTTATTATTATTGTTGTTGTTATTATTATCCCAATAGAATCATAGACAAACTTCCGCTAAAACAAAATCCCTGTCAAGCTATGATCACTTTCTGTCCTCCAGCTGTCTGACTAGGAGGTGAGATCCAGCCACAAGCAGAAAGTTTACAGATAAAGAGATCCTTCCTTTCTTTTGGCCCTTGCATGTTCAAGTGATGCCAAGGAAATCCGAGGAGATGCAGCTCGATCTGTCACCTCTTCTGTCTTTGGTAAGGCAGCTCTGATAAAAGGAAGGGTGAGTAGGGGTTGGAATTATTAGCTAACATTGGATTGGGAGTTATTTGTGGATTTAAGTTATTATGTTATCCTTATCTCCTATTTCCATGGAATATTTTGTAAGTTCCCTGTCAGTGGTGGAAATGTGAATGAATTGCGGTTTCTTTTTTTGATGCGGAACAGAGAAAGACCAAGCCAGTTTCAAAAATCTTAATGTATTGTTAATGCATTAAAAACTTTTTTTTTAAGTTGTGGGTACATAGTAAGTGTATATATTCATGGAGTACATGAGATATTTTGATACAGACATGCAATGTGTAATAATCACATCAGGGTAAATGGGGTATCTATCACTTCAAGCATTCATCATTTGTGTTACAAACAACCCAATTATATTCTTTAAGGTATTTTAAAAGGTGCAATTATTTTTTACTATAGTCACTCTGTTGTGCTAGCAAATACTAGGTCTTATTCATTCTTTCTAACTATTTTGTTTGTACCCATTAGCTATCCCCACTTCTCTCCCACCCTCCCCACTACCCTTCATAGCCTCTGGTCATCATCCTTTTACTCTCTATCTCCATGAGTTCAATTGTTCAATTTTTAGCTCTCACAAACAAGTGAGAACATGCAAAGTTTGTCTTTTTGTGCCTGGTTGATTTCACTTAATGTAATGACCTTCAGTTCCATCCGTGTTTCAGATTGCTGGATCTCATTCTTTTTTATGGCTGAATAGTACTCCATTGTGTATATGTACCACATTTTCTTTCCATTTGTCTGTTGATGGACACTCAGGTTGCTTCCAAATCTCGGCTATTGTGAATAGTACTGCCATAAACATGGGTGTACAGATATCTTTGATATACTGATTTCTTTTCTTTTGAGTATATACCTAGGAGTGAGATTGCTGGGTTGTATGGTAGTTCTATTTTTAGCTTTTTGAGGAAGCTTCAAACTGTTTTCCATAGTGGTTGTACTAACTTACATTCCCACTAACAGTGTATGAGGGTTCTCTTTTCTCCATATTCTTGCCAGCATGTGTTATTGCCTGTCTTTTGGATAGAAGCCATTTTAACTGGGGTGAGATGATATCTCATTGTAGTTTTGATTTGTGTGAAGGCATTTTTTAAATGTTTAATTGGGAACCTCTTCTGATCTGATCCCACTAACATGCTGAGGAACCAATGAATATCTGGGCAAAACACTAAATTTCCCTGCATTTAATTTTGACGTTCAAGTTGGAAAAACCAGAAATTTCCTTTAGGTGGATTCAGAATTTTCCTTTAGGTGGGTTCACAAGAAAACCATCTTCCACGATCAGTGTAACTCCTTTAAGGGTGAAGTCAAATAGCTGTACTTCCTTACATCTCTCTGCTGTTTGAAGAGTGGTTTCTGGCTCTGTCTATATATCTGCTTCTGGAAATATAAAAAGAGTGCAAAGTTGCCACAAAGTTTTGATTCATTGTCATTAAGGAATAAGAAGTAAAACTAATGGAATGCCATTTCAGTGGATTCACAAGGAGAAAGTACATTTTGAGGGTCTCTAGATAACTTATTTGCACAAGTACAATTAGTCACAAGTACAAGAAAACACTTACAAATTTCTTTCTATCCTGATCAGTGTTTTTTTGGTTTTGTTTTGTTTTTTTGTTTTTTTCAGACAGGGTCTTGTTTTGTCGCCCAGGTTGAAGTGCAGTGATGCAATCATAGCTCATTGCAGACTCAAACTCCTGGGCTCAAATTATTTTCCCACTTCACTTCCCCAAAGTGCTGGGATGACAGGTGTGAGTCACTGTGCCTGGCCCTGATCAGTCCTTAAACAGGCTAAGGGGATGAGAAAAAGCTATAATGAGCCTTCAAACTTCAACATGAAGCCCAAGACAACAGGTCTTTGTCATTGCCAGATTATATGAAACTCAGATAGAATTGCCTGACCACTTCAGTTTGCTGGAGAGCAGATGATATTCAGTTCAACCAACTTTTATGGGGTTCCTGCCATTTTCCAATTACAATGCTAGATATGGGGAAGTGCTAAGGTGAATGAGTTCTCATGAAATTCACAATCTATAGGAACAAGAGACCCATGAACAAATAAATTACAACATGAAGGATAAATGCAAGTATAGAGGTATGTTTAAAGTTATAGATGTAGTGTGAATGAAGACATGGTTAAATTTTTCTGGGGAGGTAAGAGAAGGCTAGTGGAGGATGTGATTTCGTGGGAGTAGGTGGGCGGGACCTGGGTGTGGGTAAACAAAAGTGAAAACAGGCCTGGAAATAAAGGTTGTATTCTTTTAAAACTGAGTAGCACTGGATGGTCATTTTCTGCTCTTTCCTTTGGGATTGCCACTCGGGACTTTTAACAAAGGAAGGAAACTCAACTAGACCACCTCAGATGTCATAAAGAACACTGACTTGGCACCAGAAGATCTGTACTCACGTCCTAATTCTTCAATTTAACAAGCTTTGTGGCCTTGGACAAATTGGCTGACATTTTCGAGCTTCAGTTTTCAGCTTTGTAAAATGATGCAGTTGGACCTTCCTCCTACTGGTCCTCAAACTGTTGTGTCATGCATTCTATCAAGGTTTGAACTCTGTCCTTATAAGCCAGTTTCATCCCCACTCTGATTGCTCCTCCCTCCAACCAAAGAATAAAAGGAGCAAGCAAGAAAGCTCCTTTTCCAAGCATGACACTTACATGCTTATAGGCTGTCTATGGCCCTTTTCATAATTTGTGCTTTTCAATTTTTTTTCTGGGATTTAAGTTTTAGAGAATAAATTTTATCATGAATCTGTAATTGTTCTAAAAACCTTGCAGCTTACCTAACCTAGTTTGTTTTCCTGCTGATTGAGAATCCTTCTAGCATCTTGCCCCGTGTTCCTCTTGAACACTCAAAATCATGGGCCCTAACTTCATTCATCTACTCCTTTTCCAGTTCAGAAAGCTCAGGCAGGCAAAGTGAAAAAGGGAATAACATGCACATTGGAGCTATAAATAGCAAGTGTACAAATGATTGTAAATACCTAAGGCTGAAGACGTAAGTAGTAATCAAACAGCCTTCCCTTTGGGACAGCTGCAGGAGGAAGTAGTCCAGAGCCTTCAAGGCAAGAAACAGCCTGCAAGCCCAGGTCATAAACCTTCTGTTTGCACTGGATTGTTAGGGGAAAGATTTCTGGTGCCTGGCATTGCATTTGGCCACAGTAGTTGCACAGCAGCTACTGACTGAGGAACAGACAACTGAAGCAGAAGCTCTGGGTTTGACCCTGAGCTTGGCCACTCCTGAAACTTCTCTGCACCCTGGTGTTTTCAAATAGAAGATCAGAAATAATGACTCCTGCTTCACAAGGTTGACGTGAAGATTTCACGTAGATGTTGTTTGAATCCGAGCTTTGGAAAAATATTCAAGAAGTTCTGGAGGCCGGACATGGTGGCTCACACCTGTAATCCCAGCACTTTGGGAGGCCGAGATGGGCAGATCACTTGAGGTCAGGAGTTCAAGACCAGCCTGGCCAACATGGTGAAACCCTGTCTTTACTAAAAATACAAAAATTAGCCAGGCATGGTGGGACATGCCTGTAATCTCAGCTACTGGGGAGGCTGAGGCAGAAGAATCTCTTGAACCCAGGGGGTAGAGGTTGCAGTGAGCTGAGATTGCAGCACTGCACTCCAGGCTGGGTGACAGAGTGAGACTCTGTCTCAACAAAACAAAACAAAACAAAAAACAAATGGTGGAGAATTTCTAGTTGGCTGACTGTAGCTACTCAGGCAGTTAAGACCAGGTTTTCAGTTGTGAGACATCCCAGGAATTTATGTATGTACATATATGAACATATATATATATGTTCATGCATATATATGTTCATGCATATATATATGTTCATGCATATATATGTTCATGCATATATATATAGTTCATGCATATATATATGTTCATGCATATATATATCTATATATATATATATGAGAGATCAAAGGCTTGGAAAAAAGGATAAGTAAGGATATGCTATCTAATTGAATAAAATTCTCCAAAATCCTTTTAGATGAGCTAAAACAGGAGGCAAGGAGAAGTAATATTTATTTCTCCTTTTAAGGAAGATAAAAATCCTGATTTAGTTTTCTGAGATTTGGAGTCCCCTTCCATCAGCTTCCCCACAGCCGCGGCTCTCATTCCCCAAAGCAGTAAGAACAGAGTTCTCAGCCTCTACATTGGTGATTTATCCCGGTCACAGAGGAGACACCTGGCTAACTGAGGTTAACAGCTTTCTCGGTTTCATTTCAAAAAGACATTAGCATGGAGGCTCAATGAAATGCTGATATGCCAAATACTGATTCATTCACCTGCAGAGTTCACTATAAGGCAGGGACCTATTTGACAGGCAGGGCTGAGCTCCCAGCCTTTTCCTAAAGGGCAATCGCATAATTCATCTCCCAGTGCTAAATTACACCTGACACTTCACTGAAGACTTCAGGTGCACTCATCCAACTGCAATAAGCCTAATGCAGAAGAGGGGTGGAAATGACAAAAGTACTTTTTGAAAATAACACGACTAATTCAATTGTGGGTGGAAATATCTGTGGTGTAAAATATTCCCAGGAAGAATGCACACATTTGTTTTTGTGTTATGGGCAGGTGTTTTCTCTGGCAATGGGGAATCTCTATGTTTTGCATCACTACCTGAGCTACATGCTCCATCACCTGTCCTTAGATTTGGCCTAGTCACTAAAGAAGCTCCAAGCTTTTCCATCATCTGGGCCTTCCCTACTCTAGTCTCCTTCCAAATTTGCAGGAAAGACTGTTCAAAAGCTATAAAGTCATGTGCTCTTACTGCTCCTCTACAGAATTTTCTGTGGAGAGGTTCAAGAATAGGCACAGGAGAAGCAGAAGACCCATCCCCTACATTAAGCAAAGCAGTCAAGTGCTTTAGCGTGGCCCTTAACTTGTTATCAGGTCCCAGGGATGCTTTGGTGAAAGAAAAGAAAAAAACAAAACAAAACAAGACAAAACCAAACCAAACCAATACCTTGACAAGTGAAGCCAACTAGCTTCCTAATGGCCCCATCCAGGAATTTAGTGGGTGCAGGGAGTTGCTGGTCATTTATCTGATGCTGTATGAAGTGAGCACATGAGGCTTTAGCCTGGCCAGAGCTCACAAGAACTTTGGAGGGATGAGGTAAGATGTTTTCTCTGTAACTCAGAAAGTCTTCATTGAGTATATGCTAGGTGTTGAGGACACTGCAGTGAACAGGCAGACACAGGGGTCTTCTCCCATGGGGCCTCAGGTCTCATTTAGGAGACCTGAACTTAAAAAGAGCTAAGATGATTGACCTGCTGGGCAATGCCCAGCATCTCTTAGGTGCTTAATAAATGTTGAATGAAGAAATTGTAAATAGGGTAAAAGCAAATGAGCTAAACACTATTAAGTGCCTTCTCTGTCCCAGATTCTATGCTAGGCCCTTTACATTACATTATCTAATTCAGCACAAAATGAACAGTTAAAGTCTGGTACATGGCTTCTGAGACAGTCTCTTTCATGGCATACACATGAGAAACAGTGCTGTTTAGTGGAAAGACTCCAAGACTAGGTGTCCATAAAATTTGTGCTTAGTAACTCTGACATTACTAAAGGTATAGTCTTGGGTAAGGATTTGTCCCCTCTGAGCCTCAGTTTCCACATCTATAATTCAGGGATGATGATACCTCCCTCACAAGGTGGCCATGAGGAATGGATGAGATGGTGAATATGAAATGGCTTTGATTATAAATAAGATCCTGCTCTCTGTAAAAGGAAAATCATATTTTACCCATCCACTTTTTAAGAGCTCATGTTGCTTTTAAATAATTAAATTTTACATGATTTCAATAATTCTAACAAAAAAATCAGAAACAATATGAAGTTTAACCTGGCAGTTATCAAAATGGTATTTGGAGACTTTTCATCAGAAAGATTCCTATAAGCCAAGATTCACTTAAGATGATTATTTGCCCTGTTTTCATCACATATTTGGGGAAATTACTGATACCTCAATAGTTACTCACTTAAGTAGACATTAAATTCTTTCTTTATAAATCAATTCCCTTTGCTCCTTCAGCATTTCTGAGTTTCTTTGGATGAATTAAAATTTTGGAGCAACACAGGAGCACAGCATTTCAGTTTTTTGTTTGTTTGTTTGTTTGTTTTGAGACGGAGTCTTGCTCTGTTGCCCAGGCTGGGGTGCAGTGGCAAGATCTTGGCTCACTGCAACCTCCACCTCACAGGTTCAAGCAATTCTCCTACCTCAGCCTCCCGAGTAGCTGGGATTACAGGCGTCTGCCCCCACATCTGGCTAATTTTTTGTATTTCTAGTAGAGACAGGGTTTTACCATGTTAGTCAGGCTGGTCCTGACCTCAGATGATCCACTCGCCTCAGCCTCCCAAAGTGCTGGGATTACAGGCATGAGCCACTGGGCCCAGCTGACAGCATGACTTTCAGAGCACTTTCCCCAATTAGTGTCTTAACAATTAAAATGAAAATTGTATGTAACAATTTTTCTAGTAATTCTTTGTTCTTCTTTCAGTCATTAAAAGAGGTTAAGTATTGCTTATATTTGATTTTATTCTCTACTATTATTAACTCTTTTTGTGCTCTAACTGTGCCTTGGTTTGTGATACTTCCCATGTCAAGATTTGGGAACTCTGTACTTTCATTTTCCTTGCCCCAGATCATTAGTGAAATGGTTGTGTGATGCCAAAGTGGGCATGGGTCCTCACGAATGCAGTGGACACTTGTCTCCCACCTAAATGTGAGGGACCGATATTTGTCACTGCTCTTTGTTTATGGTCTTTCAGCCAATTTTCAATCTATGTGACCATGCACATATTCTACCCAATTTGAATTAATTTTGCAAGTGGAAATTCATGGAGTAGTGTATCAAATGCTTTAGTAAAATCCATATATATTACCTCTAGTGCATTCCCTTCATCCATTAATCTCGTAATGTGATTTAAAAGAGTGATCATATTTGTCTGGAATGATTTGTCCTTTATCCATCCCCAAAGCTGCCTCCTGCTCTTGGCTCCATTATCCTCTCCATCCTTTCAGTTTTTCCCTCTTCACTTCTGATTCATTATACTATTAGACACAGGGGTTATATTTTAATAGATGATAATTACTGGTAACACCTTTCTTTCTGTTTAGAAAATATTTAAGGTTTTCAAGTAATCTTTAAAATGTGGATTATTGAAAATGTCTACTGACTGTTAAATTTGCAAGCAAATTGCTTTAATACAATCTCTTCACTTCAAGCGATAATTCTCAAAACACTTTCCCAGGCCTTATTTTCTTTTAAAATAAGTTTTGTTATGAACTATAATACAGTATTTAAACTATCTTTCCTGTTCTGCTTGTTTGAATTGTTTTCCAGTGTCCTATTTCCCTTTCTGCCTGGGAAAGATGTGTACTGTATTCTGTAAATTAAGGGTGATAATACGTATAAAATTATTGCTGTAATACTAATATCATATCCACTATGAATGACTACATTTATTTGCAAAAAAATCTTAGCAAATGTTTCTCTATATGTATTAGATCAATTTGCCTGCCTTATAAACATACGTCTAAACTTTTAGTTTTGAGTAGATTCTTTTTCTGAAGAGCTCAAATGTTATACACCAAATCAGTAAATTTAGGGTAATAGCTAATTCAAAATATAAGATGTTTTCAAAAGAGGAGAGAGAGCAGGAATGAAAGGAATAATATAACATAAGAAAAGAATGAAGTCAGAGATGCAGGTATGTAGCAGGTAAAAGAGCACGCAATAAGTTGTGTACCTTTAGAAGCCTAAGTACAGGAATATCAGTTAAGGTGCTGCGGGGCTTCCTTTCAAAAGATGTAGAGGCTCAAATATAGATTACTTCTTTGAGATCAATTCCTTGACCCACAGTTCCAATGCAAGTGACTTCTCATCTGTCATCATAATCATCGTCCAGCTTTTCTTTTGTGTACAACCAACACTCCATTTAGGAAAGTCAGTGGGAAGGAGGACTCAGAATACTGCTTTTCAACTTGCTGCTCAGTAGGTAAAGGGTGGTGAATGCTGAACCAAGGCCCACAAGGATATTTTAGCATCTGCTCCTTGGTTACTTACCAAGGACCCTGATAAGATATCACTTACAGAATACATGCGGTGAGAATGGGTCAGTGCCTTATTAAATGTTGAGGTGAAATAAACTTTATTCAAGTCAAGATCTTAGAACTTTGTATTAAATCAGATTCAATTTAGTAACTTAAATATGTGAGGGTGACTAGTATATTTCAATAGGATAGTCTATAGGGGTTTATTGAATGCCATTGAAACGCTAATCAAAGACTTGGTTCAACCTGTACTCATACATTAGAACATTGAATAGAAGACTGCTATTAGACAATAAAAATGGCTATAAATTTTTTCTAATTTTATCTCCATGTGGATCTCTACCTTCTTCCTCCTATAATAAACAAGTTCATTGTAGATCAAAAATCAACTTGTACCCAAGAAATATGCAGTCTCACATTGATATGTGAATGTCCATTCATTTGAGTAGGAATGGCAAGTATTTATTACTGGGAAAGAAGGGATGCATACAAAATTAAGTGAATATGCATGAATAAGTCCCAATGTTTATGTGACATTAATAGGAAGAAGTTGAGTTATGTCTGAAAGTGTACCTTGCTGTGTACAAGCATCTATGCTTATTCTACATAAAGCATCTGTGCTGAGGACTTAGGAGTCTTTTATTACTAGTGTTCTATTTTTTAAGGAAATATTAACAATCATTTTCAAATACATAGAGCTCTAGGGAGAACATATACATTTTGTATGTGCCTTAAAATTAAATCATTTTTCCTGGCTTTTAACATTTGAATGATAACCTAGATGATGGGTTGATGGGTGCAGCAAACCACCATGGTACATGTATACCTATGTAACAAACCTGCACGTTCTGCACATGTATCCCAGAACTTAAAGTATAAAAAAATTTGAATGATAAAGCCCTAAAAAGCTCAGGGTGTGAAGAAAGCCCTTAATCTTCATGTCTCTACTGCCCCTTTTCCTCATCTGTACTAATAAGAACCTAAAATAAACAGGTCTGAAATTGGGATATTATTATTATTAGATCGGTAGTGCGGGATTGTGATTTCTTAGGAGGCTGTAAATTGAGAGCTGCGCTGAAAGAGAAGTAGAACAGGGGCGCATGGTCATCTCTACTCCCTGAAATATGAAGATCCCATTGACAGGAAATTTGACTCAAGGAAACATTCAAGCTACTAACTTTAATTTTCGGTTTTAAAGATCATAGTCTATGATCTATGGCTCCCTTATGTTTGAATTTTCCTTTCTCCTCCCTTTTAATATCTAGTGAGCCCTGCTATATGCCAGATACCGGGCTACATGGTGGTAATATAAAGTCTCACAAGCCACGGCCCATGCCTCAGGAATGTGTGCTCCTATAGGAGGGACAAACGAGTACATTGAAGCAGAGCCAGTGGTAAGTGTTAGGCTGGAGAGGCTGTGGCGTGCTCTTGGGGCACAGAAGAGTGGCAGCTAACTGTATCTAGGGGGAGGTTGGTGAAGTTCTTTAGAAGAAATGATATAGTTTTGAAAATAAGTAGGAACTAGTTAGAGTAGGGGTTCTTAACCTGTCATCCACTGATAGCCAAGGATAGGGTTCAATGTGTTTACGAATGTTAGATGGGAAAAAATCCACCTTTACTTTCATTAATATTGAGCTACAGTTTAGCATTTCCTTCTATTATAAATGTAGAAAACAGGCCAGCTACGCTGCTGTCGCTGTCACTATGGCCCATTACAAAGCCGCCAACTCGAAGCGTGAGCAGTTCCGGAGGTACTTGGAGAAGTCAGGGGTGCTGGACACACTGACCAAGGTGTTGGTATGAAGAACCAGAGAAACCTAACGGTGCTTTGGATTTCTTAAAGCATCACTTAGGAACTGCTACCCCAGAAAATCCAGAAATAGAGCTGCTTTGCCTAGAACTGGCAAAAACGAAAGAGAAATATAAAGCTATTGTAGAAAAAAGTAAAAAACTGAAAGCAAAGCTTGCTCAGTATGAACCACCTCAGGAGGAGAAGCATGCTGAATAGGATTCTTCTCAGTTGAAAAGACACAGAAAAATGGTTTTGTATGACTTGAATACTTTGTATAGTATATAATCTTTTCTCAACAGATGCTATAGAACTCTTTTAATATGTTTAATTCACCTATCACACTCTGTTATAAACACATAGAATCATCAATAAAAACTCAATATAACTTTCTTTGGGTTTTAAAGCAGGAGAATCCAGAGTAAATCCTGAAAAAACCCTAAACGCAGCCATCTAACTCCTTATCTTAAAAGCCATTCTGTCCATTAGTCTGATTGGGAATGATGGCACTGGTTGTATTTTAGCCAAAGCAGTTTAGCATGGAGCTATTCCTTGGTGTAGTTCAGGATATGAACATAGGTACAGTCATTCTTTGAAGGTGATATACTGTTGTGTATATTCCCTATAGGCAGCTGGAGAGATCCATGTGACACAAGATGCTTTTGTACGGGTTCCCATGAATCTTCTGCTCTTGCTTGTGTAACATGGAACAAATAACTCTTCTTTGCCACCACTTTACTTTAGCTAATTGTGTGTGTGTGCCAGTTTGAACTCTGATACCACATTTTCCTTCTATGTAATCATGCCTTGTTTGATAATCTTGCATTGCTTTGCTCTGAGCTTTAGTGGGTCCTAGTTGCACACTGACCTTTCTGTGCTGTTTTTCAATTTGCCTAATAACAGCAGTTACCCTGATTGTAATTTATGCAACTTTAAACAGGATCACACTGTACCCCCTGCCTGCCTTATTTGCTTATTGAGCACAGAACAGAGGCAATATACAACTCTGAGTTCACACACAAGCTGGGATGAGAAGAGGAATGAGCCATATATTGTGGAAAATCATAGTTTGTAGGTATAATTATACAGTGCTTGTTTCCCTCAAAGTATTTTTCTAGCCCTGAATTCATTTTATCTTCATTATCCCTGTGAAGTAGGTGGGGGCAAGTATGAGGGAAAGTTGGGTGCTGAATTTTTAGGCCAAAGACTGATGTTAATACAAATCACTAACTGTAGAGCCTTGGGCATATCAGTGTGCTGCTCTGAGATTTACTGTCTCCATTTGGTTAATGAGAAGAATATCCATGATGCCTACCTCACAGGGCTGTTGTGAGGGTCAAATGAGAATGTATGTGAAAGATATGTAAATGGTAAAGCACTATATTCCTCTTTGTTAGTCCTTTTT
The DNA here is from genome assembly GCF_028885625.2 of Pongo pygmaeus. Lineage (NCBI taxonomy): Eukaryota > Metazoa > Chordata > Mammalia > Primates > Hominidae > Pongo > Pongo pygmaeus. Next base: position 69,372,762 of record NC_072391.2, on the reverse strand, counting down.
CCTTTCTTTGGGTAGACCTACAGTTGGATGTTTTGTTTTATTAATCACTTATTTTCCTTATTGATAGACTATCATTTTATAGACATATTCCTATTGCATGTATTCTCTCCCTGTTGTTAGAGAACCTATCTTTGTTTTTGGTCAAAACACACATAGAAAACAAAATGATCCAGTGAAAACTGGTTTAACTAGCAAAAGCCTTTGCACCTGTTGGAAACCATGACCAAGTCAATCATAAGGCATTTAAATCAGTCATGTTAGTAGGAACGTGGCAATGACTGGTGCCTCTTCTAGTCACAAGTTTGCTTTTGGAGGGGGGCCAGATAATATTGGAAGAACATTCGCTTGAATAGATTTCTGTTTTACCAATTTGAGTGCCTCCTACATGGGCAGCAGTGGACTAAGTGCTGGGTGTGATAAAGAGGAATGACTTAATTATGAGACATGTATATAATCAAATACGGTGTGGGTTAGGACCTGTGACGAACCATTATAATAAAACATGGCCCCATGAGTGTTTTGAAAGAGAGAAAGACTTGGCTTCTTTAGTTGGTAAGATAGTTTCTTGGTAGATACAGGTCGAAATTTTTTTTTGTGGCAGCCAATTCTCATGTGCTTTTTACTTATTGGATTAATATTAATATTTATGTCAGTAAGCCAGGTGACTGTGACTGTCTTTTGTACCATCCTTTTTGAACAGAATGGCAACATGTGGGTTGGATAATCACACTTTTAGGTGAAACTGACTTGCTTAAACTGCTGTACCAGTCAGTGCTATTTGAGAATTCAGTATCAACCTAGCCTACAGAGGTCCTCTTCAGCATTTCTGTCAAGGATTTGGATGAAGACAATATACAAGAAGATGCTTGATGGAAGAGAAAATGGATCCCATCAGTTAGGCTCCTGCTATGCTTCAGCTGCTTTGTCTATAAAATATCGACTTCACATCTTGCCTACCTCACAAGGTTGTTGTAAGAATCAAATTAAATATAATGGATGTAAAAGTGAAAAAAATAAATGTAGAAAACAAATTACCATAATATTAACGCTGGTGACAATGTCACCAATATAAACCATAGCTACATATCAGATATTGTAGATATTTCAAAATATCCCTTATGCTCATCACTGCTTTAAAATTATAGTAGTACACCAACCACTGGGTTTTATTAATGTATTAATAGAAACTATACATATTATCATACCAAATATTGGTGTTAATATTTAATTGATTTTAATATTTTGATAGCTGAATTTCAATATAAATTGATTTTCTTTGTAATTCTACATGCTTTATTCTTTATTTTATATATTTAAAGGCATTATACTAAGAAAGGTCCATAGGCTTTAGGTCTATAGCAGATTGGCAGTGGGGTCCGTAACACAGTGAAGGTCAAGAACCCCTGAACGGGGAAGAGGTTGGAGAAGGGATGCTAGTTATTCCGGAAAAGGAAAAGCTTCATGGATGTTTCAAATTATACAAAATGTGTCTTTAAGGCAAATGTTGTTAGGTATAAAGACAAAATATGTACACAATTGTTTTGTGAAACATAGTGAGTAATATATACTCACCATGTTTTCATAGGAACATGTTGCTGGGGAGCAAAATCATTAAGCATATTAATAGCTCACCCAGAATTTCTGAAGCTGACAATAAAGGTCCATCAAGACATCAGACTCTGCAGCAGGTTGTGCTGTGATAAAAGCCCAAGAAAGATGCCTGAAATACTTATTTGCTACTTTTTCTTATGTGGTTAGAATGCTAAGGATCATCTAAGAGCAACCGACATTTGCCTTACATGATTGTAATGGTTATAATAGGCACTGGAAATACAGAGTATGCTAAAAAGTTACCAAACATTAACAGAAGCAGCAGTAGCTGTGGAAAGAGTACTTGACCAGGAGTCCTTAGCTTCAGGCCACAGCTTCAAGTTTGACAGTAATATCTGTGTCACCTTGTGCATGTTTTATTATTGGTAAAATGAAGATAATGACTTCTGCTCTAACTTATCTTGTAAATTGCTCTAAAGAGCAAATGAGTATGTCAAGATGCTTAGAAAGGTTTGAAACATAATACATGTTATTAATATGGAAATAAAGGTGAAATATCAATATTATAACATTTTATGTTTTGAATATAGAAATAAAGTGAAATTTTCTATCCTTGTATTATAAAATACATTGAAGAGGAAAACTTTTAGACAGATAGAATTTTAAAGATCTCTATATGTATAAAATATAAAATGTAAATGTAGCATATGAAATATCTATAACATAAGAGTTAAATTCTTACAAGACTGTAGACAATGAAACATGTTATCTTAAGTCATTAGATAACTCCATAATAAAATCACTTTCTTAGGGCTGGCAACAAGCTTTCAAATACGACTTGTAGCATAAGACAGCAGTGAATTTATGTATGTGCTATTTAGATTTAGTGGCACTAAGATCACAAGGACATCCACATTTAATTAGTGGAGTACATTCAATTCTAAAATTTAGATCACTTTCTCCAAATAAGCTTGTTCTTCATAGGAATCATGTAAGTAAATGTTGACAAATATTGCAAACAATGAGAGAAAGACACGAATCTTAGGATTTTTCTTCCTAAAAAATCTATTCTTATTAAGATGCTTTTCATTATAACCTAGCAGAGCAGGATTTAAGTACCAACCTGAGTCTTCTGTTCTCTAGGTCAATGTTGAAAGTTTATTTATACAGTAAAACACATGTCTCACATTCTTGGTGTTGCCATATAAATCAAACAAAGAGAACTGCATTCCAATTCTCTCCATTATTACAGAAGCATACAACTTACTAACCAGAACATTCTTCCATTTTTAGTTTGAAGTGTTTTTCAACTTCAAGTATGCTTGGAAAATTATTAAGCCAAGGCTATTGTGATTATACCTGTTAGACTTTTATTCTATATAAATTATCTAAGCCAAATGGAGTCCAAAATACTGACCCTTGACTGCCAATTAGAATAGTCCCTAATCCTCAATCATGTGCTAAAAGAGACAAATGAGCTAGATTTGAGTTTGAAAACTACCACATCTGAATAAAAAGAAAAAAAAAATGAAGCTGAATATGCATTTGGGAAAGACACAGTTAATGCAAATGGTAGAGAAATGTGGAATACTACTCTAAACTGCTTGTGTTCACTGCTTCCCGAGTACAGACACTTGCACCAAGGTACAGAGACATACACTTATTAACTCACACGTATGGATCAGAATGACTAAACATTTTAAAATCAGGAAAAGCAAAACCCAGTAGATTCTCCCCCACAGTCTGTACAGTGCACACACAGCCACTAACACACACCCTTGACCAGTGTAAGATCCAGAAGCGCTTAAACAATTTTGTAGGCATAAATTACAAATTAATGAAACCTGCTGAAGGCAGACACATAAAGACACACTGTTGAAGATATAAGCATTGAAGCAAGGCAGACACCTGAGAAAAACAGTCAGAAGTTCCCAAACTGAAAAGATTGTATCCTGGACATCCAAGTAGATGAAGGATTCAGGGTGAACAGATTTGTATCCTGGCACCGGAGCAGATGATGGGTTTAGGGACCGCAGTGGTCCCTAAAGACCATTCCCTCTAGCATCCAAATTTCTAAAAATTAAAGCTTAATGGTTCCAATTCTTTATAAGGTTGTCCTTTCAGTGGGCAAAGCATTGACCAGTGGTCTCAGTCTTGCCAGCTGGCTTCAAGGGCTCTGCCCCCAACAGTTCCTCAGCATCCTTTCTTTTTCCATTCTCTTGAAGAAGGGATGCTCTGTTCACTTCACATGGGCTTAGATTTATGAGGTGCTGAGAAACAAGAGTGTGGGGCCCTTCAAGTTGTACTCCCAGATGTAATACTGCAAGTGAGCCAACACAGGATCTTAGCATTGGCTAACATGTTTGTTCTACAAAGCTTGTTTGTTACTGGATCCAAATGGATGCTCCAGTCAAAGCAAAAACAAAGCAACAACTAAAAACGTCTTCCCTCATTGCCCCCAAAATAGCCCAATCCTTTCTGAGTCCAGGCTCCTGAATGCACATGAAACTGTGTAGCCTTGGCTGGGGGGATCAGCACTCCCTCCTCAGCTGGAGGCTGCATTCAGAAAGAATGGATTTTTTCCGGCTTCTGATAGTCTGAGATATTGTGCCTGTCACTCAGAGGCTGAGCAAAATAGGGTTCAAAACAGAGAACAGAGACATATGAACAGATGCAAGACAGTGAGAAGAGTGTACCGAGTACGGAGACGAAAGAGATTGGTATCAAGCCTTATCCTGGGATGGGCCACTCTCTCTGTGTCTATAAGAAGCTCCTAGGCTATTTTAATTATAAATATTTATATCCATGGAAGCAAATTCAGAAGGATTTATATCCCAGGGGAGTGCAGATCAATAGATCTAAGCAAACCTCATCTCCAGGCTGACCACTTAACACTGTTATCACCGATTAGGGCTGCTTGGCCCTCTGGGGGGGTGTCAGTTCCCCTCTTGTCCTGCATAGGTCCACCCCATTCTTGGCCCCAAGAGGAAATCAATAATAGGATGCAGGGATCGATACACAGGACATCTGCTTGGCTGCAGTGGCTCACATTAGGATCGGAGTTTGGTTAGTCCTTGTCTATACCGCAAGCCCCTATTCTTTCCTCCAACCCCTCCATCCTTCCAGATCTGCTGGAGCATTCCAATTTTGATCTTTAGCTCACTCACTGAAATCGGCCCAGATACTGCTGACTCTCTTGAGCAAGAAATAAAGACTTGGTTAACATTTGCCTTACTTTCCAAAAGTAAAGAAACTTACCAGACCTCAAGGATTGAGTCAGAGTCCATTTCCTGCTTCATGGCCCGGGGCATGCTTTCTGCTGCTGACTCTCTAGCCACCAAGTACTGTCGGAGCAATTGGAGCTGGCTGGGTTACTGTTCCAGGTTTGCCTGCGTCTCCCTGTGCTTGGTTTGCAGTTGATAGATCCTCTGCTCCTGAAGCATCCAGCTATTGACCCGCCCAGGGAAAGAAAGAAAAAAAATGGAAAAAAAAAATCAATTAATACTAACCGGCTTAACAAAACCCTGCATAGCACAGGCCTGGAGCATACAGGGTAGGAGTTGGGATGGTCTCAGTGGCAACAATGAGTGTGGGGACAGGCTCAGCCAGCTAGAAAACCTGATGTTCCAGGGACAGGAAGCCAATATGGTAGGCGTGATCACACACACACACACACACATATTCTCTCTCTCTCTCTCTCTCTCTCTCTCTCTCTCTCTCGGCAGCTTGGTCTGACATGCCCTAGTCTGAGAGCAAAGAGGACAGTGCAAGTAGTGCAAGTACATGTTCACTGTGAACTGGTGGAGGGTGACACGTTCACCAAAACAGAAGAAGGGCTGCAACGAAACTCATAGAACCAGCGGATATTTTTGTTTTCTGGGTTTTTTTTTGGGGGGGGTGGGGGTGGAAGAGGAAGAGATATTGTTTTGTTCTGAAAAGATAATACCATTTACGTGTCGCAGGAGAGTTCCTGAGGTATTTCTTTGTGCGTCTCCCTATCACACCACTACATACAGACACACATGAAGCTCTTTTAAGGGGAACAAGAAAATGGGGGCGCGCCATACCTCAGCTGCCAGGCCCTCTCTCTTCTGCAGGAGCTGGCTTTGAAGGCTCAGGATTTTTGCATCTTGCTGTTCCAGCTGTAAAGAGTTTACATAGGGAGGGAGCAAGGAAGGATCATGAATGTCAACCAATGAGCAATTAGCATGACAAGACTAAAGTATTGATCCACTAAAGCTCCCTGCACTGCTGTAGCCCCAGAGGGAGAGCGGCTCCCTTGTCACTAACTCTGATAGTGCATTTCGGAAGCCTGTATTGTAGGACTGGCTATTTTTTGTATCCCCAATCCCCTTCTCAGGGCAGGGGAGTATGGCACCTTCAGGCTGCCTATCTGCAGCTATCAGAGTAGTCTCCATCCCTGGGCAGAAAGCTGCAGAGAAGAGCATAAAGAATGTAAAGATTTTGGCTGTCCCACTTTATTCATTTTTTAAAAATGCAGCTCCCTCCTGATGGCACCAGGCATTTCTAAGTATTGATTGGAAAAGGGCTAGGGCGAAATCCTGGCCTGACAGCTGGGGCTGGAACTAGTGTGGTTTTCCCTTCTGCATGGTCAGAGGCAAAGTGACTTTCACAGTACCAACTTCCGGCCAATCCAAATACACACTTACTGTGCACATAGTACTCATTTTAGTCCGTAAGCGTCAAGAAGGGAGAGGGAAAGATGTTATTTCACTGAAGAGACAACTTTATTCCTAGGTGTAAGGCTATCATACATCGAAAGAGAAAATGAAGGAATTTTCAACTTAGCAGACACGGTGTTCAAATAACACTAGCCAGGTGAAATATTACCTCTGTAATGTTCTTCATTCTCGCCATTGTTTCCCTCCTTTGTTACTCTCAGCTATAGGCACACTCACCATTGATTCCCTCCTTTGTTACCCTCAGCTATAGGCACACTAACCTTTCATCATTTTTTCTACTTTTTCCCCTATCCATCCCATGTCTTCACAAATTTATTTCTTAAGTTGCCCTCCTAATTTCTTTTCATACCCTTCTTTAAGGACCCCCTAGCACTCCATCTCCTTCATGAAATCTCCCAAGCAGTGGTAATTATTCATTCCTGCATGAGCTTCTACTTTCGCCAAAAACTTCTCTAGCAGTGGGGATATCATAATGAACAATATGGCATGGTCAATATACTTTAAGATATGGTCACTATACTTAACATATGGTCATTATACTTAAAGATATGATCATTATGGTCATTGTATTTAAAGAGCTTACAGACTAAATGAATAATGAGCCATTCATTGACAGCAAAACCATCCATCCATCCACCTCACTCACCCAACCACCCAGCCAGCCATCTATTCATTGATACACTCAATTTGTGCTTATCAAGAACTTCCTATTACCAGGAACTACTCTTTGCTAAAAATACGATGGTGTGGCAGAGACTTGAATGCCTGCTGATAATCATTTTCTCCTCTTCTTCCCAGGCTCACAGATAATCTATATTTCCCAGCTCTTTTACAATGGGGCCTTATGACTGAGCTCTGGCCAATGGAATGTAGGTGGGAGAGGTGCATGCCTGGCCTGGCTCGTAAAAACCTTCCTCATGGTCCTTCCTTCTCCTCCCTTCCAACGTGACTCTTGATGGTGACATGCTGAAGATGGGGGTGCAACCTGGGTCTTTGGGGATCCAGCTGGAGAAGAGTGCCCTGACCCACTTTGGACTATGGTGAAAGGAATCCAATTTTAATGTTGTTAAACAGCTGAGATTTTAGGATTGTTTATGTTAGTGTGAGTGTAGAAGCTAATGTTACTTTTACTGACTAACAAAAACACAAAGCAAAAACAGATATGGCCCCTGCCTTCACAGAGCCTGAAGCCCAGTGGGTGAAAGAGATATTAATAAGATAACTACAAAAATAAAAGTAAAAACACAATTGTGATAAGTATAATAAAGGATAGGTATCTGAGGAAACAAACACATGAGCCAGAGGAAACTCAACCTAGACAACTGCCATGATGCAATTATGTTGAGATATGAAGGGTGAGTCCTGAGAGAACACAGGGGTGTCCCACTAAGAAGGAACAGAATGTGGGAAGTTGATATGGTAAGGAGGAGTAAGGTACAGTTCAGAAACCAAAAAACACCAGTATGAGTAGAACACAGAGAATGAGAAGGATATGATGCAACGTGAGACTGGAGAAACAGGTATGGACCCATCCATTCAAGGCCTTATAGATTATAGATTTCAGTGTCTGTCCTAAGATCAATGGGGAGCCATTCAAGAGTTTTATGCAAGGCTGGTGACAAAATCTTGTATTTTAGACAGGTCTCTTTGGCTGCAAGCATGAAGAATGAATTGGTAGTTCTATTTCCAGCCATATGGTGGGTAGGCCAGATAACTCAAAAACCCTTCCACCAGAAAGTTAAGATATTTTGAATAAAATGGAACACACATTAAGTATAGGGCTAAGCTTGCAAGTAGAAAACTCCCCAAATGCCAGGTACAAAGAGGGAACTGAAACAAAATCAGTAAGCTGTGGGACGTGTACCTGCCTTGAGGAGCACTGCCCAGGCTCAGTGACTACAGGGATTAGGTTTTAGTACTCACATGGGGACAAGGGTCCATAAAAATTAGCAAGGGGAAACTGAATCCTCACATAAAGCTAGACCCTTAAAAAGATGGCCTAAGGGGGAAAAATCCATCTATTGTCACAACAATGCTTGTCTTTTCATGGTGCATAGGAAGGAAACAAGTGTCCTTTGAGAATCTGTGACTATGCTTTACAAGGTAAGGGGATTTATAGTTACTATCTACCAAATTGAGAAACCTCTAAGCTGAAAAATTAAAATCAAACTTAGTCTCAGGCCAGGAATATCCCTGTGGCATTTGGCAGGAGCAAATCCAACATGCTCTGGAGAGCCACACTTTCACACAGGGCACCTAGAATTCCTGTAAATAAAGCCCTGCTGAGGATGTACCCACACATTACAAACTAAAGACCAAGAGTGAATGTAGATAAAGCAAATAGCAGATTTATACCTTTGAGAACTTCAGGTGATAGAACAAGCTGGTAGAGACTGCAAATAAGTATGCTTAAAATGATTAAAGACATAAAGGAAAGTGTCATGTAAAAATAGCAAAGCATTTCGGAAAAAAAAAAAAAGAGAATAAACTAGAGGAGGATAAAAGTCATGCATTCAGATCAAGAATGCAACTTTAGGCCAGGCATGGTGGCTCACACCTGTAACTCTAGCACTTTGGGAGGCAAAGGTGGGAGGATCACTTGAGGCTAGGAATTTGAGACCAGCCTAGGCAACATAGTGAGACCCTATCTCTAAAAAAAATAAAAAAATAAAAAATAAAAAAATTACCTGGGTTTGGGGGTGCACCTCTGTAGTCCCATCTACTCAGGAAGCTGAGAGGGGAGGAGTGCTTGAGCCTAGGATGTTGAGATTGCTGTGAGCTATGATCATGCCACTGCACTCCAGCCTGGGCGACAGAGCGAGACCTCCATCTCAAAAAGAATACAACTTCTTCCCAAATGTGCAGGACTCCTGGTATGATATCAGGATTTAGGAAGCAATCATACTTTTTTCTTTTCTCTCTTTCTGTTAAATATGTTATTTATATGGGACAAATCTCTCACTTGCTCTGTCAGTGACATCAAATATATAAGGGCATAATGACGGCTCCAAAGCAAGAAACATTTTCCATATTTAAAACTGATGATCAGTTCATAAGACATTCTCTCTGTTATGATTGTTCCAGTGTCTCATAAAGGAAAATATCATCTCAGTGTGATTTCTTTGCTTCTTTGCACTGTTCAGCTCAATGTTCTCTCTCCAGCTGGGCACAAATTGAGGACACTGGCCTTTTCAATGGTGGACAAAAAGCCATAATGGGAGGGAGGTGGCAAGCATCAAAGGAAAGCTCAAAATAAGGAAGGCTCGTTATTTTATCAGAAACTAGTTTTTCTTGTTAATGTTTCAAAAATTATTCTCATGCCTCACAAAATAACTGAGAATAAGTAATGTACTGACATTAAGAGTTACCCAGTCAGCCTGAGCTGGTGCTCTGGATGAACCAAATGCTAGGATATTTCTTTACGGAACCAGGCTAAAGTTGTAGTGAGGGTTTTTGGTAGTGGAGAGACTTAGATGGAACTAGATGATTCCAAGCTCAGCTGGAATCAGGTCAATTTCATTCACTTGTGTCTTGTGAGACATTTATCATCATCACCATCATCATTATCTTTTATTGAAGTTCAACTATCTGCCAGACCACATGTTATTTCATCTTATTGTCAGAAAACCTCTGCAGAGTGGGCACTAATATCCCCACTTCTTGGATGAAAGATACAGAAAAATGAAATGACCCAAATATTCTCATCTTATATTAGAACCAGGGATGGGATAAATGCCCTTAGCCCTCCTTAGCAGGTTTAAATAGAGACAAAGTCATTCAGAGCCCTAAGAAGAGCAGGTGCTAACAGACAACTTCTTTCTTTGCATGGCTTCAAAGCAAGTTGTTCTAAGCAGCCAAAATGAGGTAACTGAGCTCAACCACATTCATCTGTCTTCCAGCAGTGAATGCAAATTTACCAGGTAGGAGACAGATACTTGAGACAACAACGATTTGCAAAATTTGGTGTATCCAGTGGGGCTGCTTTCAATCAGGGCTGCTGATGAAAAGGTCAGGTTATCTGAGCCCCACTTATTTCTTCCCCACCCTAACATCCCACCTGTCCACAGAATCTGCTTGTTGTTCCTTCAGATGTGTCCTGGTCTATTCACACCCCACCACCCCAAGACCATCCTGTTCCAAGCCACCATCAATCATAGCATGCCCCAGAAGCCTGCTAAAGGGCCTTCCTGCCTCCACTTTGCACCTTACAGTCAGCCCTCCCCACAGCAGCCAACTCCATCTTTTACAATGAAATCAGATAATGCCACTCCCTCACTAAAAACCCTCCAAAGGCTTCCCATTGCACTTTGACTAAAATCCCACCTCTTTGTCAAGGTCTACCCAGCAAGGTCTACCCCACCTCTTGTCCTTTAGGTGTTTGCTCAAATACCATCTTCTCAGAGACTACGCACCTCAGAGGCAGTCCCCATCACCTTACCCTGTATGTTATCTTGCTTTTGAACAGTAGATCTCAATGACCACGCACAGTGCCAAGCACAAGGACACTAAGAAATATTTATAAGAATGAATAAGTGAATTCCATATCTTCATTGACATCCATGACTTCTAAGACAGAAGAAATGAGACACCTGAGGACTAAGAAAACTTACTATTAATTGGTCTCCCCTGGAAAGAAAGTATTTGACCTGTTGTCTCAAGATAGATAATTTATGTAAGGAAATCAGAATAAATATTATTTTTTATGTGTAACTATGGGTAAAATTCGACTGATAAAAATAAAAGTCTGTACTAGTAACTATTTGAGCTTACTATTTATGAAGTTGCAGTATTTATAATTACGTTTACATCAATATAGTATTTTCTACTTTCAAAAGCACTTGATTATGTATTAACTCATCTTTTTTCAAAGCAACTTTATGAAGGATACAGGTATTATTCTCTGCATTTTACCGATTTTAAAAAGTGCTAACAGCACTATAGCCAGTGAGTATCAGGTCACAATATGGCCTGGCAAACCTGAAGGCCCAAAGACTAACCTTATGAGGATATTTTCACTTATGTCACACTGGGAAAAGGACAGATAGGATACACAGAGGAAAGACTTTTGTTTAGGATGGTATATGATATTTCTGTAGGGTGGTGTATTTGCTTCCTAGGGTTGTCATAACAAATTACCGCAAACTGGATGGCTTAAAACAACAGAAATGTGTTTTCTTACAGTTTTAGAGGCTAGATGTCCAAAATCAAGGTGTTGGCAGAGCTATGCTCTCTCTGAAGGCTTTAGGGGAGGATTTTTCCCTGCCTCTTCCGTCTTCTGGTGGCTCCCGAAATTCTTGGCATTTCTTGGCTTGTGGCAACATCACTGTAGTCTCTGCGTGTCCTTTCTTCTTCTTATAAGGATACCAGCAGTCAGATCTAGGACCCATCCAAATCCAGTATGACCTCATCTTAACCAATTACATCTGCAAAGACCAAATAAGATCACATTCTGAGATTCTGGGTGGACAAGAATTTTGGGGGGACATTATTCAACCCACTACAGATGGGCAGTATGAAACTGTAAACATCACCTTTCTGTTCATCCTCAGTTTCTGTGTGTTCTTTAAAAGAACAGGGATCCTATATATTTTCTCCTTGCATTTTGTTCTCTCCCCTGCCTGTGACTCATACCCACTGGCTCTTATTCCAGTCTCTTCCCCTTCCAGTAATATTTCTGTAACATTCTGTATGGATGAATCACACACACAAGCACATTATGAATCCATGCAACCAGTACAACTTGGTTTTCATTAGAAACTTTTCTAGGATATGGATTCCAATGATGTTCCAAAAATCAGATAATTAAATTCTAGCTAGAAGCATAATAGCTCTTAGGCAGAAGAGCAGCCAGTGATTCCAGGCTGTGGTAAAGGAAGGCTGGAGGAACAGTTCATCAATAGCTGAGTCATAGGGTTCCTATTAATAGTCATATAACTATGATCGTTTCAATATAGCATTTAAGGTTTATAGTCTTTATGATAGTCTTTCTCATGCCAAAGGAAAGTATACTTAAAAGATAATGACTTATTTTAGAATCTCTTAGTACTAATCCGTTCTGAGCTCCATTTCACAAGCTCTATTTCAAGTGAATGTTTACATAGTGTTCGTAGCTATGGTCTTCATATTGTAGCATCATATGTTCATAGGTATTGTGGTCTTTGACAATCTCTCCTGTTATCTATTTCATTTTCCTTCCCTGGTTACAAGGAAAACTCATACCTATAAATAATCATTTATGTTTTCTTTTCTCTGCTTGCAGTTTTGACTAACTTATTGTCTCACTGAATATGGCTCTATTCAGTTCCTACTGATATGAAGAGACTATCGCTAAAGACTTTTTTTAACCTATCAGAGGAAGTTCCTGGATCTCTGGCCCTAAAATCCTGTCTCCATTTATTCTTGAAGAAAAAAATTAGAAAGAAAACATGATATTATGCCTTGCACATAGTAGGAATTCAATCAATATTTATTTCATTTGGAAATTGACAGCAATATTTTGATTTAAGTTGTACTAGATGAATAAATACAAATGGCATTCACTTGATGACGGCAAAATGGTGCCGGGACAACATCCAACAATGCACCAAATGCTCCAAAATAAATTCAGATGAATAAAAATACTACAAATAGGCCCATAAAATTACTAGAAGAAAGAATGAGAGAACTTTTTAAAATTATGTTGGAGAGAAGTCTTTTCTAAATATAACACACAACCCAGAAGTCAAAACATAAGGATTTATAAATTCATCATCATAAAACTAAAACAAATTTCTATATGAAAAAAATCATCATAAGTAAACAGAAAAATGACAAACCAGGAAAAGTTTATAATTCATATAACAGACAAAGGGCTAATTTCTATAATATATGTATAAGAAGCTCCTATAAATCAATATATAAAAGTCTAATAACCTAATGGAAAGCAGGGAAATAGTTCATAGGAAAAGAAATAAAATTACTTTTAATCATATTAAGGAAACAATCTCACTCACAGTAAGAGAAACACAAATTAACTCCACACTGAGATACCGTTTTATATTTAATATATTTGCAAAACCCCCAAACTATTGATAATACAATGTACTTGTGAAGGTGCGGTAAAATAGGTTTATTTCATACACTGATGGTGGAAATGGAAAGTGGCACAAACTCTATGGAATGCAATTTTCCAAGACCCACTAAAATTACATGCAGCTACCCTTTTACCTAGCAAGTCCAGTTCTATGAATTTATCCTACAGATATGCCTGCACACATGTGAAATGGCACATGTAGAAGGCTATTCATTGCAGTTTTGTAATGAAAAAAGATTAGAAACTACCTAAATGGCCATCAGTAGGATGCTGGTTACATTAACAATGGTTTGTCCACACAATGGGATATCATGAAGCTATGAAAACACTGAGTATTCTCCTAAACAGAAATTCTTTCTTTGTAACCATTGCAGGAAAATAAAATAATGACAGGAGGGGTTCAGAAAGGTCTTAATATCTATGAACATAATACATTGTAAAATGAAAAAAAAAAAAGGTGGAGAACAGGTTGTGTAGTATGCTGTTTGTGTAAAACTGGACAGAGGAGCATACAAATGTATTAGTATTTGCTCGTATATGTATGGAATATCTAAAAGACTACACAAAAACTGACAACATGCCTTGCCTTTGGGAAAGGGAATAAGGTGGGTAGAAACAGAGAGGATTTTCACTGTGATCCTTTTGTACTTTGGTTTTTGAACACTAAGGATATATTCTCTATTTAATAAACAAATATATTTTAAAAATAGCTCTTACACATAGACATACCCATAACCACACATACATCCAGATCAAACTTCATTTGCTAATCAGACCTCAGACTCAGAAAGATGAATAAATCCTTGGCAAGTGAGGTTCTCGGCAACATTATCAGGTTACTGGGCTTTGGGAATTACTGACATATTGACACCTGTGCTATAATTAGGGTAAATGGAACTCACCAGTCAAACATACTCGTCTTCTGAATTCCTAGCACATGCCAGGCACATTTGTTGAATTCAAAAACAAAAAAAATGCAGGATAAAATACAGTTTTAACAGCAAATGGCCTTTGTGGATAATCCTAAACTATTAGTAAAGTAAAAATAATCATAGTTGTTATGCCCAAAAAGTCTGGAGACTTGACTTCCAACACTGGGCTGTCAGTTCACTGCATTACTAGTAAATAGGGAGTCTGGACTAGATCATTTCTAATGCTCCCCCCAATTACATTTCTCCTTGAAGTATCCTAATTGCAGCATTCTTTACAAGAGCGAATGACCAATCTCTTCATATAGGGTTATGTCTAGGTCTTCAGCTTCTCAGACCTGGAAAGACCTCAGTGTGTTCCCTAGGATCTCAGTCTGACACCTTTCCTCTTTGCCTTCAAATAGACACAAGTCTTCCTGTTACCCCAAAAAACCTTCTCTTGAGCCAATGGTCCACTTTGCTATCCTTCTATATTGCTCTTCCGTTTCTCTGTCAAATTTCTCAAGTATGGGAATTATACTTGCTTCTCCCATGATTTAAACTGACTGATACTTCTATCTGTCTCTCTCCCTTATTGAGGTAAAATTCGCATAAGATACAATTAACCATTTTAATGTACAATTTAGGGGCATTAGTACATTCACAATGTTGTCCAGTTATCACCTCTATCTAGTTCCAAAACATTTCATCATCCTTCAAAGGAGGCCTTGCACCTATTAAGCAGTCATTCTCTGTTTCCTCCTCCCCCCAGACACTGGCAACCACTAATCTACTTTCTGTCTTTATGGATTTGCCTATTCTGTATATTTCATATAAATGGAATCATACATATGCAACCCTTGGTGTCTGGATCCTTTTGAGGTTCATCCATATTATAACAGGGGTGTCCAATCTTTTGGCTTCCCTGGGCCACACTGGAAGAAGAATTGTCTTGGGCTACACACAAAATACACTAACCCTAACGATAGCTGATAAGCTAAAAAAAAAATTGCAAAAAAACTCATAATGTTTTAAGAAGTTCACGAATTTGTGTTGGACCACATTCAAAGCCATCCTGGGCCACATGCGGTCTGCAGGTTGCATATTGGACAAGCTTGTGAGGACTTCTTTCTTTTTCATGGCTGAATAGTTCATTGAACAGATGTACTACATTTTGTTTACCCATTCATTCCATTGATGGGCATCTGGGTTGTTTCCACCTTTTGGCCATTGCAAATAGTGCTGCTATGAACATTTGTGTACACATATTTGGTAAATCTGTTTTCAATTATTTGGGGTATATACCTAAGGAAGGGGATTTCTGGGTCACATGGTAATCCTATGTTTAACTTTTTGAAAACTTTTTGTGTCTCTTTTTGAAGCAGTTTTCTCAGGCTCAGGGTGCAGACATTCATGACAGGCTCTTTCAATCAACAGATATTTATTAAGTGTCTACCAAGGAACAGGCCCTTTGCTCAGATGTTGGGGGATTCAAAGGTGAGCAAGATAGTCTCTTCATTGAAGGGCCTCAGGGTCTGGCAAAAAGAAGTAGATGGGGAAAAAATAAAACACAAACAGGGTCATGTGTTTCCAACAACAAAAACCCTCCAGAGACTTACCATGGCAACCATAAGAAAACCTAAATTCCTTACTAGAGCCCTCAAGGCTCTGTCTATGCAGGTAACCTTATGCAGTCTTCACGTGGGAAAAACTCTGCTTGCTCACTGCTGTACCTTAGAACCTAGAAGAGTAGCCCCTTCATGAATATTTGTAAAACATAAATCAATACAGAAATAGGTGAATGCCCCTCTGTTCTCCCCCTTGGCCTCTAGGCTCTAGCCTTTGTTCTGTGCCTTGAATGTGCCAACTCATTCCTTTCTCAGGGCCTTTGCACATGTTGGTCCTTCTATTTGGAATGCTGGTCCCCAGATCTTCACATGGCTGTTTCCTTCTCATCATTCAGGGCCCCCTGACCACCTTAGCTCAGAGACACATCTAACTTCATGCACTTAAACATTATCCCATCTTATTTTTTTCACTGAACTTATCCATTCCTGAACATGCTTATTTCTTACTCTCTCTCCAAATTTAGCTCCTGTTTATATCATTTGCTGCTACATCACCTATACCTGGCACATATTAGGTGATTAATAAATATTTGCTGACTGATGAATAATTGCACTACAGTGGTGTCAGATGCTTACATTATGGTATGTACAAAGCCCAGTGTTGGCTCCAAGGAGGGGGTGAGCCAGGAGGAATTCTGGGAACTGAGCTTCCAGTTTTCTACCTCTGTGTCCACCTTCAAAGCTTCTCCAATTATCTCTATGCCCCAAACACACCTCTGTCCCATGCATACTCCTATATTTCTGACTACTTACTGGACATTTCCAAATTATCATTCCCTAGCCCCAACAAACTGAATTTTTTCCTGCAAACTTAGGATCTGATGGCCTGCTTTGATATTTTCTTCAGCTGTGACATCAAACCATCAAAACACCAGTTCCAAAATAACTTAAAGAGTATGATTGGATTGTTTGTAACACAAACGATAAATACTTTAGGGGATGGATACCCCATTCCCCATGACATGTTTATTTCATATTGCATATCTGTATCAAAACAGCCCATATATCCCATACATACATACACCTACTACATACCCACAAAAATTTAAAAAAAATTAAAACTAGAAAAACAACAAAACTCCAAAACTATCAGTTCCTTCAATACTTCTAGTCTTATCTTCCATTCCCCAAGAGAACCAATAGAGTTAGCCAGATCCCAAACACACTAGAAATGGCATGTTGTGATTTCCAAGTATGGCCTTTCCTTTGCCATTGCCTACCCAAAGTTTTCTAACACCTATATGGGGCCTTAACTAACTGTTCCAGTCCACATTTATTTGGCCTTCATGGGACCTCCTAAAGCCCATAATATCTGTGCCTTTCATTTTGGTATTTAATAAACATGACCTTGTTTAAATAGAAATATTTCACTCATTTACTCCAAAGAACAGAAAATTCTTGAAATATAGGCTGTTTAAAAATCTCCTTAATAATATCGACAGCCTCTCACATAGAGCTATATGCACACAGTACACACATAGGCAGTATCTTAATGAGTAAACAAATATGAATATTGAGAAACAATGAGAAAATTAATCATGGGTGAGGAGAAGATTTCCAGAGAGGCTAAAAGTAGAGATGACTTGTATCTTTGCTTTCTATAAATCCTTCTTGTAGTAGTTCTCAATCCTGACTCCATGTTAGAACCACGAGGAAATCTTTACCAGTGGTAGGGCCCTATTCCTAGAGATTCTGATTTAGCTGGTTTTGTTTGGAGCTCTGGAGTTTTTTTCCAGACGCCATCATGATTTATAAAATGTTAATTATATATTTCCATGGGTGCTTTCTTTTTTCTTGAGTTTGTGGGTTTTATGTATGACAAACTATATGTCTGCCACAGTAAAGCAGGGGTACTAACGAAATGTGAACTTTCAGTTTAGAATAACCTCAAGATGAAGTGTTTGGGGAAAACAGTGCTATGGTCTGAATATGTGTGTCACTCTAAAATTCGTGTGGGGAGCTGGGGCCTTTGAGAGGTGATTAGGTCATGAGGGCAGAACGCTCACAAATGGGATTAAAGACCTAATAACAGAGGCCCCAGAGAGCTGCCTTGCCCCTTCCACTATGTGAAGACACAGTGAGAAGGTACCACCTATGAACCAGGAAACATGCCTTCACCAGAATCTGCTGACTGAATCTGCTGACACTGAATTTGCTGACATTTTGATCTTGGACTTCCCAGCCTCCAGAATTACGAGAAATAAATTGCTGTTGTTTATAAGCTACTCTGTTTATGGTATCTCGTTATAACGGCCCAAATGGACTAAGACAGGGAATAAAATATCTGCCGATAATATTGAAACTAAACATACAGAAGAGGTGGCAGACACTATTTGTTTGTCATTCAACAACCATTACAGCTCTTCTTCTTTGCTAAAAAAACTCGGACTTTGTTCAAATGGTAATGTGTCCAGCCTCAGGGGATGGATCACAATTGGCCTGGGACCATTTGGCAATCTATGCCTCTTTGTTTGATACTTACCTTTCTAGCTCCTTGAAGCTAAGGTAACCATGTGACAGAGTCCCTGCCAATGATATTTATGGGTAAGTCTATTGACTTACTGGGAAATAGTTTGCTTTCAAAAAATGAGGCTGGGCTTGTGTATGTCTTGTTTCCCTTCCTGATTAGAGACTTCATCAGCATTACCAAAAGTAAAAGCACAGGGACAAAAAGCCAATATACTGAAGATAACATGACAGAAGGAGGAAAAGGTTTTGAGCTCCTGATAATATTGTTGTGTCTCTGGAACTACCAACCTTCTAACATCTTACTATCTGAGATTCAATGTCTTTATTACATACTCAACTAATAGATGTTAAGTTTTCTGTTATTTTCTGCGAAAAGCATTCTCAACTGTCTGAGTATGCTCATGCAAAATACCATAAGCAAAATACCATAAACCGGGTGGCTTATACAACAGAAATTTTCTCACAGTTCTGGAGGCTAGAATTCCAAGATCAAAGTTCAGTAGGGTTGGTTCCCAGTGAGGACATCCTCATTTGCAGACGGCCGCCTTCTCCACTGAGTCCTCACATGGTCTTTCCTCAGTACATGCCTGTGCATCAGGAAAGAACGGAAAGAGCAAGCTTTCCGAGGTCTTTTTTTTTTTATAAGGACATGAATCCTATAATGAGGGTCCCAACCACATGACCTCATCTACTCCTGATTACTTCCTAAATGCCCTATTTTCAAGTACCATTAAATTGAGGCTTAAGGCTTCAACATATAAGTTTTTTAGGGGACACAATCAGTCCCTATACCAACTAATACAAAATTGCCCTGTTCACATATAGGAATATCTTTAGCTGATGGCTATTCCCAAGGCTAAAAGAAAAGCCTTGTCTATGCTTTTAATGGCATTCCTCAGTGGTTGGTAAAAAATCATGGATGTACCATGAAGAATATTGTAGAACACATAAAAATGTGGCAAAAAATTGTTTAAGTACAAAAAATAATGACAAAAGTAGAAATCATCTGTCTATTCATTCACTAAATATTCATTGAATGCCTGTTATATGCACTTCACCCTGTGAGGATTCAAAAGTGAAAGTTGTAGGGTCCCAGCCTTCTACAGTCTATTAGGAAAGATAAGAGATAGTGAAATGGCTGGTGAACAAAGAACACAATTTTCACCCTATGGAGATACAAAAGTGGTACGAAAGTTCAGTATTAGGAGAGAGAACTTCATGGAAGAGGTGAGAGTTGGCATGTCCCTTAGATTAGCATGAGCATCTCTGTAGAAGCCAGATGTAAACTGCTGCAGGGAGCCATATACATAGCATTGTCTCATTTGCTTTGGGCTGCCCTCTCTCAGAACAGATTCTCCTGCTGAAAATGGACAGCTAATCAACTTAGTCATGAATCTGCGGCAGAGATTTAAGCCTGATCTTGTTGATGAAGAGGAATTCATAATTGCCTGGAAGAAATGTTTCACTTTAATCCAGGGTACTAACTTTTTTGGGTCACTTTAATATTATTTAGGAACGTGGCAAGGTAATTAACCAGCAGCTTGTGTTAATACACTTAGAAAACATAAAATCGTTATTACTTTCTCATCAGATTCATCAGTACCTTTAACTATCAGGAATATTGGTTCTTAGCCTTCAATGAATTATTGGAGAAAATTCTATATTATAAAAGCCAATAAATTGGCCCCTTAAGGAGAGCTACAGAAAATTTATGTCAGTGTAGGTTATGCAATTTCTTCCAAACTTTCACTTTTCTCTACCATGTACTCCAGTGCCACTTCACCCAGCTTGCTGTTAACATTCACAGAACCTGAGGTGGGAGCTCAAATGGAGGTCTGTATTCCCTATATCTAAATATTTAAAAGTTACAAATCAAATGGCTACATAAAAACATAAAACATGTTGTATCTTCTTACTCTGACAAATATATACCTTCATTACACCCTGAGAAACCACATTCTAGTTAGGAACCCTTGGACTTTAGACCATGACAGCGTAGGTATTTAGTTCACAGGTCCCAGACTCCAACCCATCCCCCTTCTCTTTCTACCTCTGGCTTTGTCTCTCACTATGAATTATTTCATGTAGATGTGTGGGGACACTCTGCCTACACATATAAAATTCATTCATTTCCCAGTCCTGCAAACAGTTACCGCTTGGATATCCCTCAGGCCTAGTGTTGTAGACCAAAAGGATGGACCCAGGGAAGGGTCCTGTACAGGTCTTGAAGGCATGCTTGAATTTCTAGATTCCTGAGGAGTGGAATGTGGTCTAGAGGAAGGGAGGTTGGTGAGTGATGAGTGGGCACCCTGCTCCCCGCCCCCCTGATCCCATGGACTCCCCACACAATGGGAAGGGATGAGATGGAGTCAGAGTGGGGTCCGAGTAGAGCTCTCTAATATGAGGCACAGAACTGGGGCCCATCTTGCTGTGCGTTAGACTCTCCGCTCTGCTGCTTGTCAGCAGTGGGGACTAATGCCAGCATTTACCTATATGAGCCTCAGTTTCCTAATCTGTATGAGGGGTCTTAAATCGGCTGCTTCTGCTACTACACATGGTTGTTGAGAGATCCACATAAATGTAACAGTGTATGTGAGTACTTTGTAAAGATTCTATATACCAGTAATGTATTGTTACTATCCCATTTTTTTTTTTTGCCATTTTACCACGCACTAGTGGAAGGGTAAAGCACCTGTCTGCTGTGCACCTGCTCTAGTGTCATTAACATATAACCAAAAATCAAGAATGAAGAGCTGATGACAAGGAGGCAAAGATTATTAAATGAACATCCTTTAGGTTTTATTTTTCCTAAACTTGCTGATTCCTCCAGGTCCAGAAGGATTACTTTAAGACCCTCAGTTTGTGGACATGTGCTAATTTGCATGGGTGATTTGGCCCCCAGATTGATGCTGTGGGAGGGACATTATTCTCCAGCTGTAAGGCAGGGTAACTCCTGCATTAAGCAGGAAGCTGACTGATATCTCATCCCTTCAGCGGGCAGAGAATATGCAGTGTACCTTTGTGGCAAAGGCAGGAGATTGAACGAGTGGGGTGTGCCGGGGAATGAATTACACCGTGAGCTTCTGCATCCATAAAAATGAGGCCACTCTTGGGTCAGGCGGGTGGGTGATGTGTCACACAGGCAGGTTAAACTGATTCGACCCTCTGGCTCACTGATTTGAAGCTGACAAAAGGGGCTGTGCTGTGGCTCTGGGCTCAGAATTATCTTACTATTTTTTCTGGCCATTTTGAACCAGGAAAACCTCTGGATTTTTATTTTTTTTAGGATTGTATTTTCTTTCTTTCTTCTTCTTTTAAAAAACCTATTTCATTCCTATTTGCACAGAAATCCAAATCAGTCTCATTCTCAGTGTAGGGATTTTGTTATATTTGGGGCAAAATCCCCATATCTTTATCCTGTTTTAGCATCTTGCTAAATAGAACAAATTGTGCTATTTCTGGTTTTTTGCTTTTCAAAAGCAATTACTTCCCCATCATTTCTAGACATTCAGGCAGAAGAGTCTGCCTTGATTACCCATCCTTCCTCTTCCCTCCCCCTTTCAAGTCTCTGGCTTCTGCACTGCTAGGGAAGGATTCAATTAAATGAGGTGTCAATGGAGCTACAACGGTTTCAGGTCAGAGACGTCAGTAAAAAGCTCCAGAGTTGCGCTGCCCCGTGTATGTAAATGTATATATTTATACCGGGGATGTCAACTTGCAGGACTCTCCTCCTCTGCTCTTCCCTGATCAAAGATGAATGCTGAGGCAATTACTGCAAAGGAAAAGAAAATCAGGGTCCCCTCTTCATCCCTGTGCTGTTGGAGTTTAATTGCTTGGAATAATGGAGCAGGAGTCCCTTTCCTTTGCACACAGCCACATTCACACACACACAAACTTTCACAAAAATGGTTGTGCTAGGGCATAAACACACATGATGGGGTGTGCAGGAAAATATTCATGTACTCCTAAGTCCTATGCATGTACATATTCACATACATATTCATATACCCCTAAGTCCTACGCATGTACATTTTCCTGCATGATACAAGGAAAAAATACTGTGCTCTCTGACTAATTTAATAAAAGCAATGCATAGTATCTGGTCCACATTAAAAGCTGTATTTTTTCTTCCTTTATAAAAGACTGAAAATTTTTATTCTTATACTAAAATAGATAAAGTCAAAAAAGGAAGAAAATATAGGGAGAAGTCACAGCAACAAAATACGCAAATTCTTTAAATTGCTTTTGTTGTTTAATAATTCTGTACAAATCACAGAAGTCCCAGGTCTCTGCACAAACACTTCACATGTCAGACCGTTTTTGCTTTGTGTAGGCAGTTACAAGGACAAGTTGAGTATTCCACACTATTCACTGTGTTCCAGGCTATTCTGTTTTTGTTCTCATATGGCATGGGTCAGGAAGAGGGATTCTAAGTTGCATCAACAAATATAAGGAGTGACATTTAGACACAGAAAATTTGAGCTCTGTCTATAATTAGTTCTGCTGTGTCCAGGCACCAGTAATGCACATGGCATCAAGCTGGGGTGAATCTATGGTCACACAAAGAGCACGGGCTCTAAAGCATCCACATGGCAAATATAGGTTTTCATTTCAGCCTCCTGAGGGCTGTCAGGTTTTAAATATTATTTAGCTTAATTGGTTCCTCCTTTGATGGCAAGAGAGTAAAGATGGGGGAAAAAACCCCTCACAAATCCTGTGATCAACACAAAGACACACCACAGACACTTGGCTTTGTGTTAGGACCACTGAAAGTTTTTCTTTTTGTGGATTAAATAGTTAAGGCTGTGGGAGTGGAATACATGCCCATACTTCCTAGGAAAGTTAAGAATAAATACAGATTTTCGGAAAGGAATTCAGACCTTTTTTTCCACTGTTGTGATTTCTGAAATTTTGAAATTTTTTCCTGAAAATTTCAGAAAATGGGACCAAGTATAAACAACAACAACAATAACAAAATCCCAAATTTTATTCCCTTATTTTAGGGGTTTGGAGGTAAATGTGGTTATGTGGAAGAGCCCCACAAATATGTAGGGTCAAAGTGTTGCCTTTGACATAAAGTGAAACCTTAATGTCTGTAATGCTTTTGTTTGTTTTGTCCTAAGGACTGTTCTTGGCCTTGAGGATGTTCTCTCTTTAGGGTCCCCAGTGCTTTAGAAGGCAGTGAGCAAGAGAGACAAAGTCCTTGCCTTCCAGAGTTTATATTCCAGTAGAAGAGAAAGACTTGAGCAAATAAATAAATTGACATACATTATAATGTCAGGTAACAATTGAGTGCTATGAAGAAAAATAAAACAAGATCAGAAGAGAGAGACTGATGGAGTTTTTTTTAAGACAGGGCAATCAAGGAAGGCTTCTCTGAGGAAGTGATGTTTGAGCACAGACCTGTTTGAAGTGGAGTGAGCCATGGGAACATCTGTGGGGCAGGGGAATATAGTTGGCTAAAAAAACAGCAAGTCCAAAATTGAAAGATGGGAATGTGCTTGGCATATTTAAGGAACAGCAAAGAGGCTGGCATGGCTGACGTGCAGTAAGAAGAGTAGCAGAAAATGAATTCAGAGAGGTAGCCAGGAACTATATTGCACTGGGCCATGCAGGCCATGTAAGACTTTATATTTTATTCTAATAGTGATGAGGAATCATTGGAAGATATTGAGTAGAGAATGATATTCTCTGGTTGACATTGTAAAGGGCTAATTCTGGCCACTGTGTGGGGAAAAAGCACAGGGAGGCAAAAGTGGAAACAGAGACATCAGTTAGGAGGGTATTACAGCACTGAGAGAAATGATTGGTGGCTTGAACTAGGGTAGTAACAGTGGAGGTGATGGGAAGAGAAATTGTACCTATAAGCTCTACCTAAGGGATCTACTGGAGGACAAACTTTAGACTAAAATTACTAGAGAGGCATTAAACATTAAATGGTTACTTGTAGAACTAAGTGGGAATTAAAAAAAGAGCTCATAGTATATAAAAGCTATGTGATCTGAAAATCTAAAGATGGTATAACCATTAAAAAATAGGGGAGGGGCACAGAAAAATAAGGATAACATATGCCACAAATATTTAACTGTATTTAGTAATCAAAAATGATTTTTGATGGTAGAATTAGGATAATTTCAAACTTGTATATGCAATATGGTATAAAGTAAATGAGTAATTATGGGATATTCTAATTCTATCGTCCCATATGTCCTTGAGAACCAGAACTCCTGGTGTGGAAGAAAAGAGTTGTAGGTGCAACACAGAACATTTAAATTAATCCTGTAGTCCTGAATTTGAATTGGAGATATCAATATGAACTTATGATGTATTTATCTTGCTACATAGGAAATACAGGCTACATATATAATAAATACAATAACATAAGTATATGTAATTAAATATTTATAAACATAAATATAGGAAATAAATGCTATATTTTTAAATATCCATATATATAATATATATATTTTCATAGTTCAATCCATTTAAAAAGCCTAGAAATAATGACTAATCCAGTAGCATTAAGAATCTTCAGTGCCCAGACTGTGGTATTGAAATACTATTTTCTATTAACAGAAATCAAAGCTTCTTAGAGAAATGGTTGATTCCAGGTCTATTGCAGGAAACATACACCCTAAGTTGGAATATTGTATTAGTCTGTTTTCATGCTGCTGATAAAGACATATCTGAGACTGGGAAAATTACAAAAGAAAGAGATTTAATGGACTTACAGTTCTGCGTGGCTGGGGAGGCCTCACAATCATGGTGGAAGGCAAGGAGGAGCAAGTCATGTCTTACATGTGTGGCAGCAGGCAAAGAGAGAGCTTGTGCAGGGAAACTCCCCTTTTTAAAACTATCATATCTTGTGAGACTTATTCACTATCATGAGAACAACACAGGAAAGACCTGCCCCAATGATTCAATTACTTCCCACAGGGTCCCTCCCATAATATGTGGGAATTCAAGATGAGATTTGGGTGGAGACACAGCCAAACCATATCAAACATTCTTTTTTTTTTGCTTTTCATTCTTTTTCCCATTTAAAACATTATCTTTGATTGACAAATAATTTCACATATGCATGAGGTACACAGTAATGTTTTGATGCATATAATGTATAGTGATCAGATCAGGATAATTTGTGTATCTACTGCTTCAAACATTTATAATTTCTTTGTGTTGGGAATGTTCAATATCTTTCTTCTAGCTATCTAAATAACATACTATTGTTAACTATAGTCATCCTACAGTGGTATAGAACACTAGAACTTATTCCTCTTATTTAGTTGTAATTTTGTATCTTTTAATACATCTCTCCCTATCTCTCCCTTCTTCCTACAATTTCTAGCCTCTAGTATCATCTGTTCTACTTTTCACCTTTATAAGAGCAACTTTTTTTAGCTTTAAAATATGAGTGAGAACATGTGGTGTTTAACTTTCTGTTCCTGGCTTATTTCACTTAACATAATATCCTCCAGTTCCATCTAGGTTGCTGCAAATGATGAGATTTCAATTTTTTATGGCAAAATAGTATATATAACATACATATATATATATATATATATATATATATAAAATAGCATATATACCACATTTTCTTTATCCATTTATTTCTTGTTGGATACCTAGGTTTACTTCACGTCTTGGCTACTGTGAATAATGCTGCAATAAACAGCTTTATATATCAGAGGACAATACATATCTTCAGTACAATGACTTTCTTTCCTCTAAATAAATGCCCAATAGTGGGATTCCATGGGATCACATGGTAGTTCTATTTGTAGTTTCTTAAGGAACTTTTATACTGTTCTCCATAGTGGCTGTACTAGTTTACATTCCCACCAACAGTGTGTAAGGGCTCCCTTTTCTCTGCATCCTTGCCAGCATTTGTTATTTTTTGACTTTTGATAATAACAATCCTAACTGGGGTGAGATGATACCTCACTGTAGTTTTGATTTGCAATTCTCTGATGATTAGTGATGTTGAGCATTTTTTCACATATTTTTTGGCTATTTTTATGTCTCTTGAGAAATGTCTGTTTAGATCATTTGCCCATTTTTTGATTGAATTGCTTGTTTTTTTGCTGTTGAGATATTTGGGTTTCTTATGTATTCTGGATATTAATCTCCTGTCAGATGAGTAGTTTGCAAATATTTCCTCCTAGTCTGTAGTTGTCTTTTCACTCTATTGTTTCCTTTGCTATGAAGAGCTTTTTAATTTGACATAATCTCATTCGCTGTTTTTGCTTTTGATACCTGTGCTTTTGAAATTTTATTCATAAAATCTTTTCCCAGACCAGTGTCCTTAAACATTTTTCCTATTTTTTTCTAATAGTTTATTGTTTGGGGTCTTACATATAGGTATTTTTTCTATTTTGAGTTGACTTTTGTATAGTGTGAGAAGTGGGGTTCTGGTTTCATTCTTCTGCAGCTGATTCTAAATTTGAGGCAGGAAACACACAAGATGAGTCTGAATTTCTTAACACACAAGATAGCATGGAAGCTTATCAGAGACTACTAGGGTCATTTCAAAAACATGAAGAGATTTTGTCTCGCAGGCAAAGATGAGATGTTTTGAGCTTCAAGAATTGCAATGATTTGAAATCTCTCAACTGTTTAAATCCATAAACTAATAATTACATATATGTTAAAAACAACCAACTGGTCAATAGGGAACTAATTATAACTATCTTGACAACAAAGTAAAAATATAGAAAGTATCAAGCATTTATTTTGCTCTTTTTATATAAATTGTTCTACTAGATAGCCAAATAACAGACAAGGAGAAGCACCTCTTTATAAAATTGTTCAGTTAAAATACGAAACTGAAATAGATCGATAATATCACCATTTTGCGATACCCACTGTATTAACAGATCTAGGGATTGAGCATTAATAATTGTTATAACATTTGAAAAGAAAAAAAAACAGTTATTATGTGCATACTGATGAAAGAACACAATTCACCTATGGTCTTGTCAAAGGGTTTGAACCTTCAGAGGTCAAATCTCTGGATTTAGCTGCCAAGTTGCAGAAATACAGAGGACAGAGGAACATGTGGAACTGCATCATGAGTCTGCAATTGTCAATATTTAAACTATTAGAATCCTACAAGTCAGGCAGCCTGGGTTCTTTAACAGATAAATTATAAGAAAAGGAATGGAGAGGAAAACTGTAAAGACTTCAATGACACATCAAGTTTAAAAAGTGGAGAAGACTAAACTGTAGAATCTAAAGATGTAGTTGGGTGATAAAACATAAAGAAATGTAATGTCTACTATGAGTCAGCAGGGAGGAAGGGGGCTATAATTGTGGTGGGAAACATGGAGGGACATCTAGGTGGCTAGTAGAGTACTACTTTTTGATCGAGGTGGTGGTTATAAGGTTGTTTGCCTTAAATAATTCACTAAGCTATACATTTGTTCCATGTAGTTTTCTGTATGTGTTTTATTAATATTTTATAATAAAAAGGTACACAAAGCTAATAGCTATAGTATATACATATACATGCCCATATATATAATTAGATAGATAAAAATAGCTAGGTAAGTAGGTAAAATAGATAGATAGATAGATAGATAGATAGATAGATAGATAGACAGACAGACAGACAGGCAGGCAGGCAGTGGATAGGCTCACATTGGCAAAAAATGAGTAAACAATAGCCCCATGGCCTCAGAGATAAGTGGAGAATCTTTTGAACAATTACAGATAGCAGGAGTTGAATGATTTATGAAAAACCAGCATCTGAGCTTGGGGGGATTTTTCTCTTTTCCCTAAGTAAACCAAGCATTTGTTAGTAGGTGCTTTCGCTTTCTGGTCAAAGCCTGAGATCTGCTCTCTAAAGAAAGTGGTTGATCTGCTTAGGGATGGCTTCTTGAAAGCTGCTGGGGTCTAAAAGAGAAGAAGAGCAAGACTGACCTTCCTCCATGGAAGACCTTGAGGGAAGAAACAAAAAGAAAGGACAATCCTACCCAAGAATGGTACATGCAAAAGTGTTTTACCTTCAGAAAGGCTCCTTAACTTTTATAAACACTGAAGTTTCCAGCCAGCCTGCCTGCTCCATGCCTGTCTGTCAAAATCTACTCAGTCACTTGTCTGGAACTGGAAGTCAGTCCTTCTTTTCACTGATGAGGCCTACCAAGGAAATGAATATATTAACCACAGAGGAAACCATGATCCTGATTCATATGATGCATAGACATTAAAGGAACAGTAGCTATTTGAAGTTAATCAACAAAGTGAAGGAGAAATCCCCAAATTTATAAACAGAAGACCTCACCATGGGAGAAATGGAGCTATTTGAGAAAACAAGAATGAAATTTATATAAATTCTAAATCATACCTTCATATAAATCTGAGAAGCTAAAGTACGTATTAAGACAAGAAACTATAAGAAAGGAACAGTAAAAGAACAAAAAGGAATTCCAGAAAACTAAAAATACAATTTCAAAAATAAAGAACTCGGTGGTTGAGTTGACTAATGAAATAGACATAGCTGAATACTGCATTGGTGAACTGGAAGATAAAGTCAAGGAAATCTCCCAGAATGTAGAACAAAAAGAAAAAAAGAAAGAAAATTTAAAATAAAAGTCAAAATACATGGAGGATAGAATCAGGAAATCTATCATATGTTTAACAGAAGTCTCAAAAGGAGAAAATAAATATAAGGGAGAAAAGTAGACAATCACAAATATAATGGGCTGGAATAATACACTTTACCTGAATGATTAAAAAGACATGTACCTTTGGATTGGAAGGGACTACTGAATACCAAAGAGAACAAGTGAAAAATGGCTCACACCTAGATATAACCTTATGAAATTTCAGAACTTCCAGAGTTAATAGAAAATCCTAATGGCTTTCAGTGAAGGAGGAAAGGTTATTTATAATAGAGAAGAAAGGAGACTGATGCCAAATTTTTCATTGGCAATACTGGATGTTAGTAGACCTTGAAGCAATGCCTTAAAAGTTCTTAGGAAGAAAAGAAAAATCTGTACAATATTTGAAACCAAGGGGTGAATTTGAATAGGTCTGTCTGCCATGTTTGCTTTTGGTTGTTTGCTTTTTGTTATCTTTTTTTCTTGTTTCCATGAACTTGAGTGTGGTAGTGGCTGAAGACCTCACCGCTGAACCCTGAAACTTAGCCTTCACTGGCTACTTTATAGATAACATTCACAGGTCACCATGGTAATGGTTGCTTCAGTTGTTTTTAAGGAATTTGGCCCAGCTCCTGTCTAGTTCAAACCAGCTGAGATCATGAACTCTTTCACTGGGCCTGTGCAAGTGCCTGAGAACTGGCCTTCTGACATCAGATATTTCCCCCTCAGATCATGCTAATGCTGCCATTTTCCATACATATGTCCTATAAAATGCTATGAACCCAGTTGTACTTGCACAGAATTAACCTGTTACTTCATTTTCCCCATCAACAATCACCTTTCCCCATGCCTTACACCACCTCACCTCCCTAACCCATAAATATCTCTAAGCCTTATCTCCAGAGAGGCAGATTTGAGAGCTGTTCTCCTGCCTCCTCACTTGGTGGCCTTATGAATAATCTCTTCTCTTTTGCAAAACCCATGTCACAGTGATTGATTTACTGCACTTGGGCAAAATGGACCTGGACCTAGCCAGTAACATATTTAGTTAAACTATCAATTAAATATGAGTGAAGAATTAACCAAATTTTGCATGTGTAAGTGCTCAGAAAGTTTATCATCCACATATTCATATAAAAAAGTACTTAAGTAGATTATTTTGAATAAATGACAAATAACTCAAAGAAGATTATATAGAATATAAAAATAGTGGTGGCCAAGTAAAAGAAGTAAAGGAAGCTAGAAAGATATTTATGAGAACTGAGTAGAGATCTTGGGGCGTGGGGGTACTTTCCTTCAAATGGCAACCTTTTAATGATCTAGGATTACATTTGTTTCTGTATGGGTTCAATCGTTCTGATATGGTTCTATTGTGACTATACAATCATAATGTAAAAGCTGCATTTTAAGAATATTGAAACTGGACTCCTTCCTTACACCATATACAAAAATTAACTCAAGATGGATTAAAGACTTAAATATAAAACCCAAAACGATAAAAACTCTGGAAGACAACCTAGGCAATACCATTCAGGACATAGGCATGGGCAAAGATTTCATGATGAAGATGCCAAAAGCAATTGCCACAGAAGCAAAAATTGACAAATGGAAAATGATTAAACTAAAGAGCCTCTGTACTCCAAAGGAAACTACCAACAGAGTAAACAGACAACCTACAGAATGGGAGAAAATTTTTCTAAACTATGCATCGGACAAAGGTTTAATGTCCAGTGTCTATAAGGAACTGAAACAAATGTACAAGAAAAACAACAAATAACCCCATTAAAAAGTGGGCAAAGGACATGAACAGACATTTTTCCAAAGATGACATACATGCGACCAACAATCAGATGAAAAAAAACCTCAGCATCACTGATCATTAGAGAAATGCAAATCACAACCACAATGAGATACCATTTCACACCAGTCAGAATGCCTATTATTAAAAAGTCAAAAAATAACAGATGCTGGCAAGATTGTGGAGAAAAAGGAATGCTTTTACACAGTTGCTGGGAGTGTAAATTAGTTCAACCATTGTGGAAGACAGTGTGGTGATTCCTCAAAGACCTAAAGACACAAATACCATTTGCTCCACCAATTCCATTACTGGTATATACCCAAAGGGTTATAAATCATTCTATTAGAAAGACTCATGCATGAGTATGTTCACTGCAGCGTTATTCACAATAGCAAAGACATGGAACCAACCTAAATTCCCATCAGTGATAGATTGGATAAAGAAAATGTAGTACATATACACCATGGAATACTATGCAGCCACAAAGAAGAATGAGATCATGTCCTTTGCAGGAACATAGATGAAGCTGGAGGCCATTATCCTTAGCAAACTAGTGCACGAACAGAAAACCAAATACCACAGCCTGCACATGTACCCCTCAACTTAAACGTTTTTTAAAAAGCTGCATTTTATCTTGAGTGTTTAGAATCATCCTATGGACAGTGCATGTAAGATTTATATAGAAAATATTATAAATGTTGTAAATATTGAAAAAATAAAAATAATGTAACTACCAAAAATTTGGTGGCAGATGGAGAGAAGTGAAAGGTGGGGCACTATTCCTATAATATTTAAAAAATGTTTTCAAAGGATAAGAAATCAAGGAATAGGTTTTTTAAAAATATGTCATTTAAAATCATGAAGGCAACCACTACATGAATTTAAAATACATAGCTAATGAATATTGAGGGTAGGGAAGGAGATGTGCATAAGAAGACAGAAATTAATGTTAAGTGTACAAAGAACTTCAGCCTTTATTATTATGGAATCTATTTGGTACCAGCTAGAGTTGAAATATCAAGACAGAAGTATAAGAATATTGCTGATAGTTACAAGGGCTGATTGGTCATGTCAAGCTGGAAACAGACTTGGAAAACGAGTGGTGTTTCCTACAAGACTTAGGAGGAAAGGAATTCCCCAGTTATCAGAAGGGATTAGGGTTGGGCATGGTTGCTCATGCCTGTAATTCCAGCACTTTGGGAGGCCAAGGCAGGAAGCTGTCTTGAGCCCAGTAATTCAAGACCAGCCTGGGCAATGTGGTGAGACCTTATCTATCTCTCTCATAGATTTCTATCTATGAGAGAGAGAGAGAGAGAGAGAGAGAGAAAGAGAGAGACAGTGCTTAGGTGCTGGTTAAAAAACAAAAACATAAAATAAGCATAGAGCAATTATTTTTACCCCTCATGTCAACTATTTAATATTATTTTATTTAATCTTCACAATAATTTCATAAGGTACATATTGCTATCCTCATTTCACAGGTAAGAAAACCAAAGCTCCAAGAAATTAAGAAATTTCGTCATGGTTATTTAGCAAGTTAGGCAGTGGAATCTATAATAAAAACGAAGGCTGTATGACTTTGAGGTTCATGCTTCTCCCACTTATCCATGTTACATCTCTATCTTAGTCTATATTTCTGTACATGGTATTGATTCTATACACATTTGTACCATGTATATTTTATCTCCACAACTAAACTGTCAGCACCTTGAGGAAGGGTTTCTTGTCTTTAACAGTTCTTGTATCTCTTATAGCACATAATGCAGTGCCTTTTGTGTAGAATGAGCTTAGTCAATATCTATTATATAACTCTGAAATCTATATCAATGAAAAGAAAAGTCTTATTTTTTTAGGTAAATTAGGTACAATAAAGGATCAGTATTACAAGCTTCTACAACCCTTGAAACACATCATAATGTCCTTTATACATTTACATCTTTGTCTTTTTCCTCATTTTCCTAATTAAGCCATTAATTTTCTCAGTATTGCACGCAAACAGGATAAATAAATCAGTATCCAATTTTTTTTCCTAAATTGCTAGTTTTCCTTTAGCATTATTTTGTATTCATTTCCCCTGTATTTGTCTTACCCTTTAGGAATATTACTTATTTAAAAGAACATTGAAGACTAGTTTATGATGCTTACCATAATGTGTAACAATATTTCTAAGGAAAACTGGCTTAAAATGGCTAAACAGGAAATTTGGGATATCATGTCTTTGTAAACAACGAGCTTCCTATACACAGTCTGTATTCTGTAGTGCTTAGCTCAATGCAAATGTGAATGCTGGTTAAATCAAATGTAATGTACGGAGTAAATCTCTGTGGACACATTGAGTCTTAGTAAAGGTGCATGTGAAACATGTCTATTATAAAATCATTCGCGTTAGGCAGGATGCAAATGTAGTAGTGTTTTATTCTTCCTCTCATTCACATAGTCGTCTACACAGCCCACCCTGGTCGTTGGAGCACACACACAGTAATCACACTATTCTGCTAGTGTAGATGGATTTCAGTCTGTGTTTTGTTTCACTATGGCAGCATCTTGTTTCAATAAAGGCTGGCTCTCAGGCTTCTTGTGGTTTTTATTCCAAGCTGAGGATGCACGCTTACAAGCTGCCTGTCTCTTTGCGTTTAGCTGGAAGTGTTCACAGCCCCTCCCCCAACCACCCTTTTCACTGTTTCTGCTACTACTTTTATTCAATTCAACACTTCAGGGAACTGCAGATGAAATGCCTCTGAATCTAAATTGCCAGCAATGGAAATAACAACCTATTTTCTGACCTCCCTTTCCTCCACCCACACTTTTTGAATCTGAGTCTAGGAGCACAAAGCTGCTCTATCTCTGTCTCTTGGGTTTAGTAGTATAGTGGCTTTTCTGGGCTAGGGGAAAAAAGTACAACGTCAAACAGAAATCCACTAGGAAAAATATTTGGCAAGAGAAAGAAAGAAGTGGGATGCTTATAAGATATATATAAATATGCTTATGTGCTTATAAGGTATAGACAAATGGTAGGAAATACATGATGTAGAATAAGAAATCAGAATTTACACACCACATGGTGAAGTCACCTCAGGAGATTATTCAATAACACCACAAGCACTAATCACTGCTAAAGCATTTTTGAAATTTCTCTTATGAAATTGCTCTCAGCATCAGTACACAAGATATATGAGAAAGCAAGCCTCTTAACACCTCATTTTAAAAAATCCTAGACAGTATTACTCAGTTTAATCACTCACCATGTTACAAGACTTCTCCATGAATGGATTTTATCAATTTAAAAAGTATCAAATCTTTCCTCAAAGAAAAAAAAAACAATGAGATATTAAAATGAGATGCAGGCTAATGAGATTTTAAAATGTGATGCAGGCGCTAATGAAAAACCTACTATGTGCCAGTGGGCAAAAGCCTTGTTAAGTAATACTATTCCCATCGTAGAGTGAAGAAAACTATCTCATGAGAAAGACTAAGTAACTTGTCCAAGGCCACGCAGCCAATAAAAGGATGAGGAGATTTGAACCCAGGACTGACTTTAAAGCCTGCACTCTGCTTCTAAGGAATGATTTGTGACAATCTAGCATGGTGAACCCAGAGAGACAGCATGGAGCACAAGAAACATGCTGGACACAAGAATGGATAAAATGTAAATATAATTAACCCTTGGCCACTTAGTGCTCTTGTGTATGTTTTAAAAGTAAAACTGGAAACAAGCTGTAGAAGAGGGACATCTACTGACATTCCCCCACGACCCTTAACTATCTGTTGAATATACCTTTTGGATATACACAGAAAATTATGTTATCATGCTTAATAGTTGTAGTGTTGTGTTTGAGGTAAGATGGAAATGCTAAAAAAACTTTAGATTTTCTAAGAAAATTCTGTAGACTTTTGTCATTACTATGATCTCACATTCTTGTTTTTAGAGTCCATAAAAGCCATTCTTTTTCTGAAATGGGCTTTTTTGGCAGGTCATCAGTGGACTATGAGATGCTATAATATTGCCTTATCGTATGTCTCTCATATAGCTCATGGTTATTTATACATCATTTACTATATTGCACGGGCTTCTCTGTAAGAAAATTTGGAAAAGAAAATTATCTTGAAGTAGCAAGAACAATTATATTTCTTCTGGAAAATTTGCTCTCTGCTGCCCCTGCCCTTATCTTTTGGAGATTGTAACTCATGTAATAGATAATGTTTTTCTTTTCATACTGCAAGTATGTGTCTTTTACTCAATATTATGTTTGTAAGATTTATTCATGTTGTTGCATATAGTTGTAATTCATTTTTTCTCATTACTGTGCAATAGTCAATGTTGTACAGTACATATATCACATTTTAAAAATCCATTCTACAGTTGTTGGACATTTGTACTGCTTCCAGTTTTCAACTCTTATGAATAGTGATGCTATGGTCATTCTTATAAATGCCGTTGGTATATATATGTACAATACTCCATTTCTGGTAGGTATATGATTGAAATTACTAGGCTATAGGGTATGCATATATTCAGCATTTATATATATTTCCAAAAAGTTTTCCAAAGTGGTCAACTAGTTTACACCCTTTCAGCAGTTGCTTGACCTTTGTCAACTCTTAGTGTTGTCTTTGTCATTTTAGCGGGCATGTGTTGGTATTTCAAAGTCTTTACTGATCCAGATTATTAAATCAGTAGCATTCAGAATCAATTCATGTTCTCATTCCATTCTTACGTCTGTTTTTCTTAGCATAGATTTCTGTTTCAGAATTTGTGTTTTCAGGGTCTTTTGAGGAGGAGATAAAACAAAACAAAACAAAAGGTTTATTTATCCTTTCTAACCTCAGCTTCCTTCCTGATGGTTTGTAGTTGACTTCAGGCAACCCCTCAGGGATCCAAATCCAAAACTAAGACTTAAATTTGTACCTACATTGGGGACATCCCCATATTAATCACTGAGTCAGTGGAAAACTTAGTTTATTTTCTGGTACTGAGACTGTCTGCTCTCTCCTGAAGCCCCAGACAAGAATTAGCAGCAGATCTTTGTACAGCCACCTTTTGGGCTGTGAGGAGTCCCACCTTGTTCCTTGGTTTCAGAAATAGAGTTTGGCTCTTAGTTCCCATTCCCATCCTCACAAGGAACAACTATTTTAGTCCCCAGTCCCCATCATCCTTAGGGGCTGGCCTCCCAGTCATCACTCTTTCCATACCTACAACTCTCCAGATTTGTGGATTCAATCCCTCTCACCACTCACTGATTTGAGTTTTGTTTCATTTTTTGTCCTCTTGGGTACTTATATCATTTATAAACAAAAATGTAGCTCTTACATTTTCTTTTTATGTTGAATTGTTGCTTTTTTATGTTTGTGTGTGTATGGGAGGGGGTACTCAAAAGAATAACCTTATAGAGAGCCATCTTGATCAGAATTCTCCCCATTGAACTTACCTTCAGAGATTTCCTTCAGACATCTCAAACTGAACATTCCAATGACTAAATTCATTATCTTCTCTCACCAAAAGCAGCTCCTCTCTATTTACTTTATCTTGATGAATGGCACAAGGGATCTGGCCTCCAAAATTAGAAACATCCACTTCATTCTCAATTCTTTGCTTTCCCTCTCTCATCATCTTAAATATGTCACCAAAGATAGAGTCCTGTAGACTCTATCCCAGCAGCAACTCTTGAATCTGGCTGCCCTGCTCTCTCCTCTCTGACCCCACTTTTGTCCAAACATTCATCATCTCTCCAGCCTGAGTGCCAGCAACACTCTCCCTGCCACCAGTGTCTTCGCACTTGACTTCATCTTTCAGATTTGTTTTCCTAACCAAACAAACAAGCAACGATGCAACCCTAAATCTCTTTAAAGACTTCTACTGTCTACTACCTAGAGAATAAAGTTCAAAATTGTTAGTAGGAGTGATGTGGAAAGGGTAGGTTGTGGCCAGAATGTATGATGATGGGATGTACTGTGTACCTGAAATGTAATGTTTAGAATGAATGAGAAATGGGATTTATGTTTATTATGTTCTATATAACATTAGCAATGATCTCTGGTATGAACTGAAATGTGAATGGATGGGTGGATGGATGTGACTGTCTAAGGATGGTGTGCTCGTTATTCTGTATATTCCCAGGCCACTTTTTGCTCTTCTCTAGCTCCACATCTGGGAGGCTGACCTCTATTGACTGCATCATCTGGACTTCCTTATGCACTGGAGGCACCAGCAAGAGATGGGAGGGTAAGAGGAAATCTGGGTGTTTATTCTTCCTACTTCATCCCTGTTTTGCCCTTGTTCTGCTGCGTGACAGGGGCCAGGTTGTCCATGGCTGAAGCTCTCATGTAACAGCCTTTCTTCTATGGCTCAGCTTTCAAGAGGCCATGGTAAACACCATTCCACCCTTTGTCCCTTCAGGCTCAGGCATGGGTGGTGATGGCTTTCACTGTAGCTAGTCTCTGGGTACCTCACTATTTCTTCTTACTTCCTTTAACCCTGCCCACACATCTATATCTATTCCATTTATTACCTTATTTTTAGATAAGTCCTGTTTCCTGCTGTACTCTGACAAAGGTGATAAGTATAAAATACATTTAAATGAGAAATGAGCAAATGTGAGTTTAAATTCATTTAAGCAAAAACAAAACTAAAAACAAAAAAACCCTCAAAACCACAATATCCTATCTTTTCAGGAGTAAAGATTACTATGTATTTTAATGAATTGCAGTCTAAAAGGAAGGATATTAATGTATTCCTTTAAATTCAGCTCTGTAAAAAGAATTTGTGGACTTATTATTGAAATAATCTGACATTTTGTATATTCTTATTGCATTTCCAATTAGTGGCTATAAAATTTGGGGAGTTATTTGAAAATAGTCAATTGTAGAAGCAATATAATTGGGCCAGCTTAACCGATCACATTTCAGCATTTTTAATTGACAAATGCTTATCCGTGAGTCATAATTAATAAAGCTACAGTGCTGAGAATATAACATAACATGCCAGACTGCTGGGAAAGAAACCAGTTTATGCTTATTTTTTCCTCTAGACATAGAAGTCCTTCTGACACATGCTCTTTCTTCTCTGACCTCCTTTCCAAAGTCAGAAGCACATTTTGTTTCTCCCATAGTGGTTAAAAATGACACATTGGGATGTGTCTACAGGCTGAAGTATGAGCCAATTTCTAAGAACTGAAAACCAGTGCCAAAAAAAAAAAAAAAAAAAGACTCAGAGAGCAGTACCTCTACAAATTCAAATAGTCTCTGGGTACTGTCACTGAAAAATAATGACTTGCATTCTGTGCAGCAACCAGGAAGCAATATTGTGTGACTCTTCCCTACTCAGCCCCCATCCCTCACAACCTCCCTTCTGCCAGCAACCCAAATTTACCTCACATTCAATGCTGGAAAATGTATGTGGTCAAGAGACAAAGGGCAGTAAGTTTTGGAATCATGTTCTTTGTTGGGGAAAACTGCAAGCTCTGGCTGTTTCCATTTAAATGGCATTTCATTTTGTCCAATTCAATGTTTGCTGATTGTTCATGCTGTCTAGAAAAGCTTTGGTTAAACTTTCTAATTTCACCTCAGCTTTTTCTTTCCTGCAGGGCAAGCCCTTGTCCTGAAAGTATAGAAATGTGTTCAAAAGGAAAAGAGCAAAGTAGGAGAATTGAAGGGAAGGAGTTAGAAAACTTGAAGGAATTACAAGTTCAGTGGGTTTAACCAGGATAGTGTTATTTTAACCAGGCATCTCTTCTTATACCTGTTTTACTAATTCTTACACTTCATGATTCTGATATATATTAAAAAACTAAAATCTTTACCTATAAAACCCATTTTCCATTTCATTTATATTTTCCAATGGAGATGATACAAAGTTATTCCATGTTGGCTCAAAACATGGGTATTTTTGCTTCCAGAGTGCTCTTTTTATTTTATTGATGTGAGCAGAAAAAACAAAGTTGCTTATTTCCTTGTCATGGAATTTCTGACTTTGCTTTAAAAGTGGCACTTGTTCAGCCAGGTCCTTCTACTCCAGTAACTATTATTACTTGATTTTTAAGTAATTGTGAGAAACTATTCTCACAAAAAGTCAACTATTTAGAGGCGTGTATATGCACACACACAAACACGTATATCCACAGCATATATATAAATATTTACACGTAATAGTATACATGTATATAATATGTATATATACATAAATACATATATTTTACCTATATGATACATACATACACATACATATATGTATCCATATGTATCCACAATTATTTATAATCTTTATATATATGTTTTAAAAAATATTTTTCATTACAAAAACCATATAGAGGATAACATAACAAACATCTTTATATTTACTGTTGAAGTTTGAGGGGGCCAATAAATCCTCCTAACTCAAGTTCTGATTCAATTGAGAAAGACAAAGAAGTCAGGCAGATGGAAATAAAATCTACTGTAGAACAAATGTATTAGTCTGTTCTCATGCTGCTAATAAAGACATACCCAAGACTGGGTAATTTATAAGGGAAAGAGGTTTAATTGACTTACAGTTCAGCATGGCTGGGGAGGCCTCAGGAAATTTGCAATCATGGAGGAAGGTAAAGGGGAAGAGAGACACCTTCACAAGGTGGCAAGAAGGAGAAGTGCAAGCAGGGGAAATGCCAGACACTTACAAAAGCATCAGATCTCGTGAGAACTCATTCATTATCATGAGAACAGCATGGGGGAAACCACCCCCATGATTCAATTACCTCCACCTGGTCCCAGCCTTTGACATGTGGGGATTATGGGGATTACAATTCAAGGTGAGATTTAGGTGGGGACACAGAGCCAAACCATATCATTCTGCCCTTGGCCCCTCCCAAATCTCATGTCCTCACATTCAAAAACACAATCATGCCTTTCCAACAGTCCCCCAAAATCTTAACTCATTCCAGTATTAACCCAAAAGTCCAAGTCCAAAGTCTCAGCTGAGACAAGGCAAGTCCCTTCCTCCTATGAGCCTGTAAAATCAAAAGCAAGTTAGTTACTTTCTAGATACAATTAGGGTACAGGCAAGGGGTATATATACCCATTCCAAATAGGAGAAATCAGCCAAAACAAAGGGGCTACAGGCACCATGCAAGTCCAAAATCCAATAGGGCAGTCATTAAACCTTAAAGTTCCAAAATGATCTCTTTTGACTCCATGTCTCACATCCAGGTTACACTGATGCAAGAGGTGGGCTCCCATGGCCTTGGGCAACTCCATCTCTGTGGCTTTGCAGGGTACAGTCCACCTCATGGCTGCTTTCACATGCTGGCGTTGAGTGTCTCTGGCTTTTCCAGGTGCATGGTGCAAGCTGTTGGTGGATCTACCATTCTAGGGTCTGGATGATGGTGGCCCTTTTCTCACAGCTCCACTAGGCAGTGGCCCAGTGGGGACTCTGTGTGTGTGTCGGGGGGGGGGGGGACTCTGACACCACATTTCCATTCCACACTGCCCTAGCAGAGGTTCTCTATGAGGGCTCCACTCCTGCAGTAAACTTCTGTCTGGATATCAAGGCATTTCCATACATCCTCTGAAATCTAGGCGGAGGTTCCCAAACCTCCATTCTTGACTTCTT
Source organism: Pongo pygmaeus (assembly GCF_028885625.2). Lineage (NCBI taxonomy): Eukaryota > Metazoa > Chordata > Mammalia > Primates > Hominidae > Pongo > Pongo pygmaeus. The sequence continues at coordinate 69,332,452 of NC_072391.2, read as the reverse complement.
TGCACCTGCAGGCTCAACACCACATGGAAGGCTTGTGGCCTGCACTCTCTGAAGCAAAGGCTGAGCTATACCTTGGCTCCTTTCAGCCACAGCCTGGAGCAGAAGCAGCTGGGATGCAGGGTACCATGTCCTGAGGCTGCACAGAGCAGGGAGGATGTGGGCCCAGCCCATGAAACCATTTTTCACTCTTGGATCTCAGGCCTGTGATGGGAGAGACTGCCAGGAAGTTCTCTGACATGCCCTGGAGATATTTTCCCCATTGTCTTGGTGATTAACATTCAGATCCTCGTTAACTTATGCAAACTTCTGCAGCGGTAGTCAGCTTGAATTTCTCCTCAGAAAATGGGTTTTTATTTTGTATCACATTGCCAGGCCACAAATTTTCCAAACTTTTATGCTCTGCTTCATCTTGAATGCCTTGCCTCTTAAACATTTTTTCTGCCAGATACCCTAAATCATCTCTCTCAAGTTCAAAGTTCCACGGATCTCTAGGGCAGGGGCAAAATGCCACCAGTCTCTTTGTTAAAGCATAGCAAGAATGACCTTTACTCCAGTTCCCAATAAGTTTCTCATTTCCATCTAAGACCACCTCAGCCTGGACTTCATTGTCCATATCACTATCAGCATTTTGGCCAAAGCCATTCAACAAGTCTCTAGGAAGTTCCAAACTTTCCCAAATCTTTCTGTCTTCTGAGCCCTCCAAGTCTCTAGGAAGCTCCAAACTTTCCCACATTTTCCTGTCTTCTTCTGAGCCCTCCAAACTGTTCCAATCTCTGCCTATTACCCAGTTCCAAGGTCACTTCCACATTTTCAGGTATCTTTACAGCAGTGCCTCACTACCTTGGTACCAATTCACTGTATTAGTCCATTCTCATGTTGCTAATAAAGACATACCTGAGACTGGATAATTTATTTAAAAAAAAAAAGTGGTTTAATTGACTTACAGTTCAGCATGGCAGGGTAGGCCTCAGGAAATTTACAATCATGGCAGAAAGTGAAGGGGAAGTGAGGCACCTTCTTCACAAGGCAGGAGGAAGGAGAAGTGCAAGCGGAGGAAATGCTAGACAGTTATAAAACTATCAAATCTTGTGAGACTCAGTCATTATCATGAGAACGGCATGGGTTAACCACCTCCATGATTCAATTACCTCCACCTGGTCCTACCCTTGACATATGGGAATTATGGGGATTATAATTCAACGTAAGATTTGGGTGGGAACACAGAGCAAAACTGTATCAACCAATAAAGTCTGTGTTGGAGGATATGGCTTAAGTGTGCATAGCAACACATAACACACCTTCCTTTCCAAGTTCTAAAAACCAAATAAGGGAGATAAAGACAGGCAGATCTAAATAGCCACTTATTTCTGGTAAGTGTGGAAAACATGGTTCGGGTGTGGAACGACAATTGGCTTCATAACCCTTTATCCCAGAATTAAGCAACCGTAGCTACCTGGACAGTTTTCCTGGGTTTCCAATACTACACTCACCTTGTAGCCAACAGCAGACCAGAGCACATTTGCAGAAGGGAAGATACCAGAAAGTAGGAGAATGGGGCTAAGATGGGAATGCTCAGTTCCTCTCTAAACGCATTAACCGGGGTACTTTCTCTACTTCAGAGGGACAACAAAGGGGTGTGGTAAAAAATGAGGCATGTGTATGGAAAAATACCCCTTCAAGGCAACCAGAGGAGTGGAAGGAAATTGCAGCCCACTCAGTTTTAACAAAATCTTAATGTTTTGGCTTATTTCATTAATTCCTTTCTTTTACATGAATAACACATTACAGGTACTGTTGAAGCCCTCTGGTATCATTCCATGATCCTATTCATTTCTCCCTCCCTCTCTACTGGTGATCACTACTATTCAGGTTCTGTTTTTATGCTTTTACACATACATGTATCTCACACATGTGTACATATACATAAATAATATACAGGGCTGTTATGCATTTCATAAGTTTTAAATTAGTTGACTAACAGTGGATACAGTAAGTATATGATTTTGCAACTTGCTTTTTCATGCAACATGTTTTTGAGATTTATCCATACAGATACTTGCAGCAACATTTTGTTGTGGTTCTTGGGTTGTTATTTTAACTTTTATTTTGGGTTTAGGGGTACATGTACAGGTTTGTCATATAGGTAAATTGCATGTCACAGGGGTTTCGTGTACAGATTACTTTGTCACCCAGGTAATAAGCATAGTATGTGACAGATGGTTTTTTAATCCTCATCCTCCTCCCACTCTCTACCCTCAAGTACATCCCAGTGTCTGTTGTTCCCTACTCTGTGTCCATGTGAACTAAATGTTTAGCTTCCACTTACAAGTGAGAACACGCAGTATTTGGTTTTCTGTTCCTGCATTAGTTCACTTAGGATACTGACATCTAGCTCTATACATGTTGCTGCAAAGACCATGATCTCATTCTATTTTATGGCTGCATAGTATTCTATGGTGTCTATGTACCACATTTTCTTTATCCAGTCTATCGTTGATGGGCATCTAGGTTGATTCCATGTCTTTGCTATTGATTCCAGCAGTGTTTTGTAATTTTCATAGTAGAGATCTTTTATCTCTCTGATTAGTTGTACTGCTAGGTGTTTTATTCTTTTTGTGACTATTATGAATGGGATTGCATTCATTGGGATTTGGCTCTCAGGTTGGATTTTGTTGGTGTATAGAAATGCTACTGATTTCTCTACATTGATTTTGTACCCTAAAACTTTGCTGAAGTTGTTGATTACATCTAGGAGCTTTTGGGCAAAGAGTATGAGGTTTTCTAGGTATAGAATTATATTGTCTGCAAACAGAAATAGTTTGACTTCTTCTCTTCCTATTTAGATTCCTTTTTTTTCTTTCTCTTGCCTGATTTCTCTGGCTAGGACTTCTGGTACTATGTCAAATAGGAATGGTGAGAGAGTGGGTATCCTTGTCTTGTTCTGGTTCTCAAAGGAAATGCTTCTAGCTTTTGCTCATTCAGTATAATGCTGGCTGTGGGTCTGTCATAGATGGCTCTTATTATTTTGAGGTATGCTGCTTCAATGTCTAGTTTGTTAAAGGTTTTTAAAATGAAGGGATGTTGAATTTTTAAAAAAGCCTTTTATGTGTCTACTGAGATGATCATGTGGTTTTTGTTTTTAGTTCTGTCTATGTGATGAATCACACTTATTGATTTGTGTATATTGAACCAACTTTGCATCCCAGGGATAAAGCCTACTCGATCATGGTGGATTAGCTTTTTGATGTGCTGCTGAATTCAGTTTGCTAGTATTTTGTTTAGGATTTTTGCATCTATGTTCATCAGGGATATTGGCCCAAAGTAATCTTTTTTTGGTGTGTCTCTGTCAGTTTTTGGTATCAAAATGATGATACCTCATAGAATGAGTTAGGGAGGGGTACCTTCCTATCGAGGTACCTCCCAATCAAGTACCTCCTCAATTTTTTGGAATAGTTTAAGTAGAACTGGTGCCAGCTTTTCTTCAAACATCTGGTAGAATTTAGCTGTGAATTCGTCTGGTCCTGGGCTTTTTCTGGTTGATAAGATTTTTATTACTGATTCAACTTCAGAACTCGTTATTGTCTGTTCAGGGATTCAATTTTTTCTTGGCTCAATCTTGGGAGGTTTTATGTTTTATAGAATTCCTTCCATAGAAGAAATGGAATTTATCAATTTCTTCTGTGTTTTCTAGTTTGTGCGCATAGAGGTGTTCATAGCACCCTCATAGTCTCTGAGGGTTCTTTGAATTTCCGTAGGGTGTTAAGGCCCCTTTGTCATTTCTGATTGTGTTTATTTGGATTTTATCTCTTTACTAGTCTAGATAGTGGTCTATCAATTGTATTTGATCTTTCAAAAAACAAATTCCTGGGTTTGTTTATCTTTTGTGTGGTTTTTCACATCCCAATTTCCCTCAGTTCAGCTCTGATTTTTGTTATTTCTCTTCTGCTAGCTTTAGTGTTGGTTTGCTCTTGTTTTTCTAGTTCTTCTAGACATGATGCTATGTTGTTAATTTGAGATCTTTCTAACTTTTTGATGTGGGCATTTAGTGCTATAAGAGATTCTGGCAAGATGGCCGAATAGGAACAGCTCCGGTCTGCAGCTCCCATAGTGATCAATGCAGAAGACAGGTGACTTCTTCATTTCCAACTGAGGTACCTGGTTCATCCCACTAGGACTGGTTGGACAGTGGGTGCAGCCCACAGAGGGCGAGCTGAAGCAGGGCCAGGTGTTGCCTCACCTGGGAATGCAAGGGGTCAGGGGATTTCCCTTTCCTAGCCAAGGGAAGCCATGACAGACTACCTGGAAAAATGGGGCACTCCCACCCAAATACTGAGCTTTTCCTAAAGGCCTTATCAACTAGCAGACAAGGTGATTCTCTCTTGTGCCTGGCTTGGCAGGTCCCACGCCCATGGAGCCTTGCTCACTGCTAGTGCAACAGTCTGAGATTGATCCGTAAGGTGGCAGCCTGGCTGAGGCAGGCACATCTGCCATTGCTGAGGTTTGAGTAGGTAAACAAAGTGGCCAGGAAGCTCAAACTGGGCGGAGCCCACTGCAGCCCAACAAGGCCTACTGCCTCTAGACTCCACCTCTCTGTGCAGGGCATAGCTGAACAAAAGGCAGCAGACAACTTCTGCAGACTTAAACGTCTCCGTCTGAAAGCTCTGAAGAGAGCAGTGGTTCTCCCAGCACGGCGTTTAAGCTCTGAGAACGGACAGACTGCCTCTTCAAGTTGGTCCCTGACCCCCATGTAGCCTAACTGGGAGACATCTCCCAGTAGGGGCCAACAGACACCTCATATAGGCGGCTGCCTTTCTGGGACAAAGCTTCCAGAGGAAGGATCAGGCAGCAATATTTGCTGTTCTGCAATATTTGCTGTTCTGCAGCCTCCGCTGGTGATACCCAGTGAAATAGGGTCTGGAGTGGAACTCCAGCAAACTCCAACAGACCTGCAGCTGAGGGACCTGACTGTTAGAAGGAAAACTAACAAACAGAAAGGAATAGCATCAACATCAACAAAAAGGTCATCTACACCAAAACCCCATTTGTAGGTCACTAACATCAAAGACCAAAGGTGGATAAAAACACAAAGATGGGGAGAAAACAGAGCAGAAAAGCTGAAAATTCTAAAAATCAGAGCGCCTCTTCTCTTCCAAAGGATTGCAGCTCCTCACCAGCAAAGGAACAAAGCTGGGCGGAGAATAACTTTGATGAGTTGCCAGAAGTAGGATTCTGAAGGTCGGTAATAACAAACTTCTCAGAGTTAAAGGAGGATGTTCGAGCCCATCACAAGGAAGCTAAAAACCTTGAAAAAAGATTAGATGAATGACTAACTGGAATAAACAGTGTAGAGAAGACCTTAAATTACCTGATGGAGCTGAAAACCATGGCACAAGAACTTTGTGACTCATGTACAAGCTTCAATAGCTGATTCGATCAAGTGGCAGAGGGTATCAGTGATTGAAGATCAAATTAATGAAATAAAGCCAGAAGACAAGGTTAGAGAAAAAAGAGTAAAAATAAATGAACAAAGCCTCCAAGAAATATGGGACTATGTGAAAAGACCAAATCTATGTTTGATTGGTGTACCTGAAAGTGATGGGGAGAATGGAACCAAGTTGGAAAACACTCTTCAGTATATTATCCAGGAGAACTTTCCCAACCTAGCAAGGCAGGCCAACATTCATATTCAGGAAATACAGAGAATACCACAAAGATACTCCTCAAGAAGAGCAACCCCAAGACACATAATTGTCCAATTCACCAAGGTTGAAATGAAGGAAAATGTGTTAAGGGCAGCCAGAGAGAAGGGTTGAGTTACCCACAAAGGGAAGCCAATCAGACTAACAGCAGATCTCTTGGCAGAAACCCTACAAGCCAGAAGAGAGTGGGGGCCAATATTCAACATTCTTAAAGAAAAGAATTTTCAACCCAGAATTTCATATCCAGCCAAACTAAGCTTCATAAGTGAAGGAGAAATAAAATCCTTTACAGACAAGCAAATGCTGACAGATTTTGTCACCACCAAGCCTGCCTTACAAGAGCTCCTGAAGGAAGCACTAAACATGGAAAGAAACAACCAGTACCAGCCGCTGCAAAAACATGCCAAATTGTAAAGACCATTGACGCTATGAAGAAACTGCATCAATGAACAGGCAAAATAACCAGCGAACATCATAATGACAGGATCAAATTCACACATAACAATATTAACCTTAAATGTAAATGGGCTAAATGCCCCAATTAAAAGACACAGACTGGCAAATTGGATAAAGACTCAAGACCCATCAGTGTGCTGTATTCAGGAGACCCATCTCACATGCAGAGACACACACAGGCTCAAAATAAAGGGATGGAGGAAGATCTACCAAGCAAATGGAAAGAAAAAAAATGCAGGGGTTGCAATCCTAGTCTCTGATAAGACAGACTTTAAACCAACAAAGACCAAACGAGACAAAGAAGGCCATTACATAATGGTAAAGGGATCAATTCAACAAGAAGAGCTAACTATCCTAAATATATATGCACCCAATACAGGAGCACCCAGATTCATAAAGCAAGTCCTTAGAGACCTATAAAGAGACCTAGACTCCCACAGAATAATAGTGGGAGACTTTAACACCCCACTGTCAATATTAGACAGATCAATGAGACAGAAGGTTAACAAGGATATCCAGGACCTGAACTCAGCTCTGCAACAAACAGACCTAATATACATCTACAGAACTCTCCACCCCAAATCAACAGAATGTACATTCTTCTCAGCACCACATTACACTTATTCTAAAATTGACCACATAGTTGGAAGTAAAGCACTCCTCAGCAAATGTAAAATAACAGAAATCACAACAAACTGTTTCTCAGACCACAGTGAAATCAAATTAGAACTCAGGATTAAGAAACTCACTCAAAAACTGCACAACTACATGGAAACTGAACAACTTGCTCCTGAATGACTACTGGGTAAATAATGAAATTAAGGCAGAAATAAAGATGTTCTTTGAAACCAATGAGAAAAAAGACATAATGTACCAGAATCTCTGGGACACATTTAAAGCAGTGTGTACAGGGAAATTTATAGTACTAAATGCCCATGAGAGAAAGCAGGAAAGATCCAAAATCTACACCCTAACATCACAATTAAAAGAACTAGAGAAGCAAGAACAAACAAATTCAAAAGTTAGCAGAGGGCAAGAAATAACTAAGATCAGAGCAGAACTGAAAGAGATAGAGACACAAAAAAACCTTCAAAAAATAAATGAATCCAGGAGATGGTTTTTTGAAAAGATCAACAAAATTGATAGACCACTAGCAAGACGAATAAAGAAGAAAAGAGAAGAATCAAATAGATGCAATAAAAAATGATTAAGGGGATATCACCACCAATCCCACAGACACACAAACTACCATCAGAGAATAATATAAACACCTCTACACAAATAAACTAGAAAATCTAGAAGAAATGGATAAATTCCCGGACACATATACCCTCCCAAGACTAAACAAGGAAGAAATTGAATCTCTGAATAGACCAATAACAGACTCTGAAACTGAGGCAATAATTAATAGCCTACCAACCAAAAAAAGTCCAGGACCAGATGGATTCACAGCCGGGTTCTACCAGAGGTACAAAGAGGAGCTGGTACCATTCCTTCTGGAACTGTTCCAATCAATAGAAAAAGAGGGAATCCTCTCTAACTCATTTTATGAGGCCAACATCATCCTGATACAAAACCCTGGCAGAGACACGACAAAAAAAGAGAATTTTAGACCAATATCCCTGATGAACATTGATGCAAAAATCCTCAATAAAATACTGGCAAACTGAATCCAGCAGCATATCAAAAAGGTTATCCACCATGATCAAGTCAGCTTCATCCCTGGAATGCAAGGGTGGTTCAACACACGCAAATCAATAAATGTAATTCATCACATAAACAGAACCAATGACAAAAGCCACATGATTATCTCAACAGATGCAGAAAAGGCCTTCCACAAAATCCAACAGCCTTTCATGCTAAAAACTCTCAATAAATTAGGTATTGATGGAACATACCTCAAAATAATAAGAGCTATTTATGACAAACCCACAGCCAATATCATACTGAATGGGCAAAAGCTGGAAGCATTCCCTTTTAAAACTGGCACAAGACAAGAATGCCCTCTCTCACCACTCCTATTCAACATAGTGTTGGAAGTTCTGGCCAGGGCAATCAGCCAAGAGAAAGAAATAAAGGGTATTCAATTAGGAAAAGAGGAAGTCAAATTGTCCCTGTTTGCAGATGACATGATTGTATATTTAGAAAACCCCATCGTCTCAGCCCCAAATCTCCTTAAGCTGATAAACAACTTCAGCAAAGCCTCAGGATACAAAATCAATGTACAAAAATCACAAGCATTCCTATACACCATTAACAGACAAACAGACAGCCAAATCATGAGTGAACTCCCATTCACAATTGCTATAAAGAGAATAAAATACCTAGGAATCCAACTTACAAGGATGTGAAGGACCTCTTCAAGGAGAACTACAAACCGCTGCTCAATGAAATAAAAGAGGACACAAACAAATGGAAGAATATTCCACGCTCATGGATAGGAAGAATCAGTATCATGAAAATGGCCATACTGCCCAAAGTAATTTATAGATTCAATGCCATCCCCATCAAGCTACCAATGACTTTCTTCACAGAGTTGGAAAAAACTACTTTAGAGTTCAAATGGAACCAAAAAAGAGCCCACATTGCCAAGACAATCCTAAGCCAAAAGAACAAAGCTGGAGGCATCATGCTACCTGACTTCAAACTGTACTACAAGGCTACAGTAACCAAAACAGCATGGTACTGGTACCAAAACAGAGATATAGATCAATGGAACAGAACAGAGCCCTCAGAAATAATGCCACATATCTACAACTATCTGATCTTTGACAAACCTGAGAAAAACAAGAAATGGGGAAAGGATTCCCTATTTAATAAATGGTGCTGGGAAAACTGGCTAGCCATATGTAGAAAGCTGAAACTGGATCCCTTCCTTACACCTTATACAAAAATTAATTCAAGATGGATTAAAGACTTAAATGTTAGACCTAAAACCATATAAACCCTAGAAGAAAACCTAGGCAATACCATTCAGGACATAGGCATGGGCAAGGACTTCATGACTAAAACACCAAAAGCAATGGCAACTAAAGCCAAAATAGACAAATGCGATCTAATTAAAGAGCTTCTGCACAGCAAAAGAAACTACCATCAGAGTGAACAGGCAACCTACAGAATGGGAGAAAATTTTTGCAATCTACTCATCTGACAAAGGGCTAATATCCAGAATCTACAAAGAACTCAAACAAATTTACAAGAAAAAAACAACTCCATCAAAAAATGGGTGAAGGATATGAACAGACACTTCTCAAAAGAAGACATCTATGCAGCCAAAAGACGCATGAAAAAATGCTCATCATCACTGGTCATTAGAGAAATGCAAATCAAAACCACAATGAGATACCATCTCATGCCAGTTAGAATGGCAATCATTAAAATGTCAGGAAACAAAAGATGCTGGAGATGATGTGGAGAAATAGGAATGCTTTTTTACACTGTTGGTGGGAGTGTAAATTAGTTCAACCATTGTGGAAGACAGTGTGGTGATTCCTCAAGGATCTAGAACTAGAAATACCATTTGACCCAGCCATCCATTACTGGGTATATACCCAAAGGATTATAAATCATGCTACTATAAAGATACATGTGTATGTTTGTTTATGGAGGCACTACTCACAATTGCAAAGACTTGGAACCAACCCAAATGTCCAACAATGATAGACTGGATTAAGAAAATGTGGCACATATACACCATGGAATACTATAGAGCCATAAAAAAGGATGAGTTCATGTCCTTTGCAGGGAGATGAATGAAGCTGGAAACCATCATTCTCAGGAAACTATCACAAGGACAGAAAACCAAACACCACATGTTCTCACTCATAGGTGGGAACTGAACAATGAGATCACTTGGACACAGTGCGGGGAACATCACACACTGGGGCCTGTTGGGGGGTGGCAGGCTGGGGGAGGGGTAGCATTAGGAGAAATACCTAATGTAAATGATGAGTTGATGGGTGCAGCAAAGCAATATGGCACATCTATACCTATGTATCAAACCTGCACATTGTGCACATGTACCCTAGAACTTAAAGTATAATTAAAAAAAAAAAAAAGAGAGAGATTCTGGCATGTTGTATCTTTGTTCTTATCAGTTTCAAAGAATTTCTGGAATTGTGCCTTAATTTTATTGTTTACCCAAAAGTCATTCAGGAGCAGTTTGTTTAATTTCCATGTAATTGTACAGTTTTGAGTGATTTTTAAATATTGATTTCTATTTTTATTGTGCTGTGGTCTGAGAGTGTGGTTGGTATGATTTTTTTTTTTGAGTTTGCTAAAAAATTTTTTTGAGTTTTCTAAGACTGATTGTGTGGTCAATTTTAGAGTATGTGCCATGTAAAGATGAGAATAATATATATTCTGTTGTTTTGGGGTGAAGAATTCTGTAGATGTCTTTTAGGTCTATTTGGTTAAGTGTCAAGATCAGGTGTCAAAAATCTTTGATAGTTTTCTACCTCAATAATCTGTCTGTGAGGTGGGTGTTAAAATCTCCCACTATTATTGTATGGTTATCTAAGTCTCTTCATAGGTCTCTAAGAACTTGATTACGAATCTGGGTACTCCTTTGTTGATTCCATGCAGTTAGGATAGTTAGCTCTTCTTGTTGAACCCTTTACTGTTATGTAATTTCCTTCTTTGTCTTTTCTGATCACTGTTTTCTTAAATTATGTTTTATCTAAAATTAGAATAGCAACCCTTGCTTTTTTTCTGTTTTCTAGCTAGATTTTTCTCCATCACTTCATTTTGAGCCTATGGATGATGAGTGTCATTGTATGTTAGATGGGTCTCTTGAAGACAGCATACAGTTGGGTCTTGTTTCTTTATCCAATTTGCCGTTCTGTGCCTTTTAATTGGGGCTTTTAGCCTGTTTACATTCAAGGTTAATATTGATATGTGCAGATTTAATCCTGTCATCATGGTGTTAGCTGGTTATTATGCAGATTTGATTGTGAGGTCATATTATAGTGTCAATGGTCTATGTACTTAGTACGCTTTTGTGATGGCTGGTAATGGTCGTTCCTTTCTGTATTTAGCAATCCCTTAAGGGCCCCTTGTAAGACAGATCTGGTGGCAACAAACTTCTTTAGCATTTGCTTATCTGAAAAGGATCTTATTTCTCCTTTACTTATGAAGCTTAATTTGGCTGGATATAAAATTCGTGGCTGCAATTTCTTTTCTTTAAGAACACTGAATATAGGCCCCCAATCTCTTCTGGCTCGTAAGGTTTCTGCTGAAAGATTTGCTGTTAGCCTGATGGGGTTCCCTTTGTAGGTGACCTGCCCTTTCTCTCTAGCTGCCTTTAACATTTTATCTTTCACTTTGACCTTGGAGAATATGATGACTACGTGTCTTGGGGATGGTTGTCTTGTATAGTATGCAGGGGTTCTCTGCATTTCCTGAATTTGAATGTTGGCCTCTCAAGTGAAGTTGGGGAAATTTTCATGGATGGTATCCTCAAATATGTTTTCCAAGTTGTTTGCTTTCTCTCCCTCTCTTTCAGGAAAACCAGTGAGTCACAGATTTGGTCTCTTTAGATAATCCCATATTTCTTGGAGGTTTTGTTTATTCTTCTTTATTCTTTATTTTTGTCTAAGTTATTTCAGAGAACTGGTCTTCAAGCTCTGAGATTCTTTCCTCAGGTTTGTTGATCTGCTGTCAATACTTGTGATTGTTTTATGAAATTCTTGAAGCGAGTTTTTCAGTTGTATCAGATCAGTTTGGTTCTTTCCTAAAATAGCCATTTTGTCTTTCATCTCCTGTATTGTTTTATTGTATTCCTTAGATTTCTTGGATTTGGTTTTGACTTTCTCCTGAATCTTGATGATCTGTGTTCCTATCCATATTCTGAATTCTGTTTCTGTCATTTCAATCATTTTATCCTGGTTAAGAACCATTACTGGGGAACTAGTGTGGTTATTTGGAGGTAAGAAGATACTCTGGCTTTTTGAGTTACCAGAGTTCTTGTACTGGTTCACTTATTCTTTGTGGGCTGAGATTCCTTCAATCTTTGAAGTTGCTGTCCTTTGGATTTTTTTTTCGCTTATCCTCTTTGATGTCCTTGGGGGTTTGATTGTAGTATAGGGTGGGTTCAGTCAACTGGTTTCATTTCTGGAAGATTTCAGTGGAACAAGGCTCAGCTCATCATTCATGGACTGTGTCCTGTAACTCTTGGGGGGCTGGTACCAGGCTCCTGGCTTTGCTCTCTGGCCCCTTGAGGTTAGGAACCTGCTGTGCTGGAGGGGCTGAGGTGTTCCCAATCTGCTGGTCATTACACTTTAATGGGTGGTGCTGGCCAAAGCACTTTATCAAGATGGTGGCAGCAGGATTCATGCTCACTTGGATGCCAGCAGCCATGGCAACACAGTGGGGTGTGTGTGCATCAGCTGGGATGGGGTACTGGTGGGAGCAGGGCTGCAGCACTCCTGCACCGACTTGTGCCAGTAGTGGTGGTAGAAGGCAGGGGCAGGGCACTGGCAGCGGTGGGGTTGCTGGTGTCCATGCTTGCACTCACAGTGGCAGTGGCAGCAGGGGGCACTGGTGGGTACAGAATGTTGGTGGGTGTGGGATGCTGGCAGGCACAGGCATGCTGGTGTCTGTGTGCATGTTCACCTGAGTAGTGGTGTCAGGTGGAGGGCGAAGCTGCTGGTGTCCATGAGCACATTCGCATTGGTGGTGGTGGTGGTGCAGGAGGGGCAGTATTGCCAGGACCTGTGAACATTTTTGTGTTGGTGATGGCAGCTAAAGTTTTTAAGTATATGAGTAAATCATGCTTTTTATCCATTCTTCTACTGCTATTTAGTTGTTAATTTGTTCCCCAGTTTTTACCTTTATCAGCAATGTTGATACAAACAGTCTTGTAAACGTTCCCTTTTGCATATGAACAAGCTATTATAGAGTAGTGATTCTCAAGTAAGGTGGGGTATTGGACCCCTCCCAAACTCGAAAGTGCTTGGAAATGGATAAAAACTGTCTGGGTTATCAAATTACTGGCAGTAGTACTACCAGCTTTAGTACTGGGAACCAGAGATGCTCAATGTCCTTCAATGCGTTGGATGGTAACACATAAAGAACAATCCCACTCCAAATGCAAATAAGTCCATCACTAGAAACACTATTCTAAATATATCTCTGTATGTGACAAAACTGTATCAGAGTATGTAAATCCTCCTCAACTTTATTTTATATTGAAAGATGGCTTTTCCATCTAGTTTTACCAATTTATAACTCCACCAGTTCTTATTAATGCCACATCCTTGCTAACAATTGTGACTATCAAATTTTATAATTTTTTGCACATTTAATAAAAATTGAATGGTGTTTCATTATTTTCTTAATTTGCATTTCTAGGGATACTAGTTGAAGCTGAACATGTTTTCATGCAGCCATTGGAGTCTAGTCTTCTGTTCAGTCTAGTCTATGAAATGTCTATTCTTATCCTTTGTTTACTTTTTTATTGCGTATTTATCTTTCCCTTATTTGTTTATAAGAGTTGAATGCATCTTGGACATATTGTGGCTACAAATTCTTTGTGTATATTGTAACTATACATCAGTAGTGTATGTTATAGATATCTTGCCTCACCTATCTCTTACCTTTGAATTTTGTTTGTGGTGTCTTTTGTAGATTAGGAAATTTAAAAAGTTTTAATGTAGACAAGTTTATTAATATTTTCTTTTCTGGTTTGTACTTTTGGCATTTTGGTCAATATGTTCCTTCTTACCATACTCTCCTATATTTTCTTTATGAAGTTTAATGCTTTTGCTTACTCCACCCCTCATATCTGGGTCTTTAACCTGTGGATTTTTTTTTTTGTTATATGAGTTAGAAAACAAATTTTATTTTCATATGGATTACCAATTGGTACATCAAATTAATTTAACTGTCTGTCATTTTCCCACTGATTTCTAATATCCCTTCTTTGAGTTTCAGTTGTTCTGCATTCTTGCCAGCACTTGTTATGATCAATATTTTTAATTTTAGATATTTTAATAGGCGTATAGTGGTATTTCATTGTGGTTTTAACTTACACCTCTCTAACAACTAATGCTGCTGAGCATATTTTCATGTACTTACTTACCAAGTAAATATTTTTTGGTAAAGTGTCTTTCCAATTCTTGTCCATTTTAAGATTTTTTTTTAATTGTTGATTTTTGAAGGTTTTTAAATATAGTCTGGATATAAGTTCTTTATCAGAAATACATTTTCCAAATATTTTCTTATATTCTGTGTCATATAATTTCATTTTTCAACAATGTCTTTTAAAGAGCAACATTTCAAGGTTTTTTATAAAAGTCAATGTATCAATTTCTTCTTTTATGGTTTGTGCTGTGTTCTACCTAAAAAGCTTTTTCTAATCCAAGAAATTTTGTATACAAATGCACTAAGGGCTGAGATTATTTTTCTTTGCAGGCATATATATAATCATTCCAGCTCCATTTGTTGAAAAACTATCCTTTCTCCACTGAATGGCCTTGGCACCTTTGTCAAAAGTCAAATTGACCATATATGTGTGGGTCTATTTTTGGACTCTCTATCCTGTTCCATTGATCTATAGATCTTTTCTTATACCAGTTTAAATGTCTTGACTACTGTAGCTTTATATCAAGTCCAGAAATTAGATGGTATGAGTTCTCTAATTGAGTTCTGTTTCTCAAAAGTATTTCCCCTCTGGTCCTTTGCTTTTCTAGAGAAATTTTAGAAACAACCTATCAATTTATAGTGGGGAAAAAAGTTACTGAGATTTAGAAGGTCAGAGTTGCACTGAGTCTCTAGACCAATTAGAAAACTGATATATTTTTTCCACATTGAGTCTTTCCGTCCATAAATATGGTATTATTTCTCAATTTATCTGTATATATTTAAATTTTTCTTAACAATGTTTTACATTTTCAGGCTACACATCTTGCACATATTTTGTTAGAACTGCCTCTGAGTGTTTCAGGATTTCTGATGCTATTGTTTTTAAATTTCATTTTCTAATTGTTTACTGCTGCTATATAGAAATGCAGTTGATTTTTATAACATTTGCCTTATATCATAAGATTTGCTAAACTCACATATTAGTTCTAGGAGCCTTTTTTTGTAGATTATTTGGAATTTCCAATAAACATTATTGTGCCATCTGTGAATAAAGACAAATTTTACTTCATCGTTTCCATTCTGCATGCCTGTTATTTCTTATTCATGCCTTATTGCACCGGTTAGTACCTTGAGTACAATGTTTTTTGTTTGTTTGTTTGTTTTGTTTTGTTTTTTGAGATGAGTTCCACTCCTGTTGCCCAGGCTGGAGTGCAATGGCACAATTGCGGCTCACCACAACCTCCGCATCCCAGGTTCAAGCGATTCCCCTGCCTCAGCCTACTCAGTAGCTGGGATTACAGGCATGTGCAATCACACCCAGCTAATTTTGTATTTTTAGTAGAGACGGGGTTTCTCCATGTTGGTCAGGTTGGTCTCAAACTCCCGAACCCAGGTGATCTTCCTGCCTCGGCTTCCCAAAGTGCTGGGATTACAGGCGTGAGCCACCATGCCAGGCCCTCAGTACAATGTTAAAGGGCTGCTTTGTTAGTGATCTTAAGAGCAAAGCCTTCAATTTCTCACCCTTAAGTATGATGTTAGCTGTAGGTTTTAGTTGATATACTTTATTAATTTCAGGACATTCCCTCCTATTCCTAACTTGCTGAGCATACCTTTTTAAAAAAATCATGAGCAGATGTTGGGTTTTGTTAAATACTTTTTCTGCAACTACTGAGATTAATATTTTTGAAGGGAAGGAGACTGTTTCAATTGGTGATTGTTGCCATTTTTGACAGATACTGTTTATCAGGTTAAGGACATTTTCTTCAATTCCTAGTTTCTAAATTAAAAATTTTTTGAATAGGTTTTATTTTTATTTAATGCTTTGCATCATTTTGATGCTTGTATAACTTTTATTCTTTATTCTGTTTACATAATAAATAACACTAACATATTAAACAATGATTGTATTCCTAACATAAACCTTACTTTGCCTATCTGAATCTGATTTGTGTTTTACCTGGGATTTGAATCTATATTCAAAATGCAATTGGTCTAATAGTTTCTTTCCTTCCACAGTTATTTCCATCAGTACCAAAATTATTCTTGCTTCATAAGAAAAATTTGGTATGCCTTGCTTTATCTTTTTACTATTTTCTAATCAAGTTTGTATAAAATAGTAATTAATTTTCCTTAAATGTGTGGTAAAATCGTCATTTCTGGTCCTTTTTACATGGATTCTTTGATTACTAATTCAATTTTCTTAATGATTATTCATTTATTCAGATTTTTATTTCTTTCTGGATAATTTTTATAATTTAAGAAAAGTCCATTTTAGGCTGGGCGCGGTGGCTCACGCCTGTAATTCCAGCACTTTGGGAGGCCAAGCCAGGTGGATCACGAGGTCAGGAGTTCGAGACCAGCCTGACCAACATGGTTAAACCCCGTCTCTACTAAAAAAAAAAAAAAAATACAAAAATAAGCTGGGCGTGGTGGTGCGTGGCTGTAATCCCAGCTACTCGGCAGGCTGAGGCAGGAGAATCACTTGAACCTGGGAGGCAGAGGTTGCAGTGAGCCAAGATTGCACTATTGTGCTCCAGCCTGGGCAATAGAGTGAGACGCTGTCTCAAAAAAATTAAAAAGTCCATTTTAAATGTTTTTGAATATATTGGCATACAATTATTCATAATATTCATAAGTGATTGAAAAATTCTCTACAGATTTATACCTCTGTTCTATTTTTTAATCCTAATTTTTATTAATCTGTGTTTTTTATATCTGTTCTTAATTTGTCTGGCTACATGCTTTTTTTTTTTAGTCTTTTCAAAGACTGGTTTTTGACTTGTTGATCCCCTGTATTATTTCTTTGTTTTAAATTTTATTAGTTTATGCTTTTTTCTCCATTATTTCTTTCCTTCTACTTTTTTTTTCAATTTATTCTGTTCTAGTTTCATGACTCAAACACTTAAGTTACTTTTTTACAATCTTTTTTATTCTTTACAAATATATTTAAAGGTATACATTTATGTTTCCGTACCATGTGGTTACAGTGCATGAATTTTAATATATAAAACTTTAATTTTCATTTCTATCTAAATCTTTTCACATTTGCTTTGTAGATTTTCTTTTAAAAGCAGCCCAGAGAACAGGGAAGTGGAGTAAGAGCAGGGAGGAGTCACAAAAAGACAAACCAGGAGACTCCTTTCCCACTGGAGGTTCCCAGGTCTGGGTCAGAACTGAGCTGCAGGAGAGTGGAAAAGGGTAGGAGCTTTAAATTAGATTTACAATGGACTAGATTTTTTACTACCTGAAAATGAAGGTTGTTTATTAATACCTGAAAGTGGCAAAAAACAAAACAAAAAACAAAACAAAAAAAACCCGTGGGGTCCGTCTCAGAGGAAGTAGATCAGACAGGAGTGTGGAGGGGATTAGTTGGAAGGATACAAGACTATTTCTTGATTGAAACCTACTGAATCCAACATGTTCAATGAACACGTATTGTAATTACTGATATATCTGGACTCATTTCTAAATTGTTATTTTGCATTTTCTATTTATTTTGTTTTTATTTCCTTTTTAATCTGCATATTATATTGATAAAAATTTTCATATTCTTTTCCATTTCAAGTTTGAAAACTATAAAGTATTCATTTATAAATAAATTTTTCTAAAGTCTAAAACATTAAGTTATTAGATACATAACTCTTCCTCTCGCATATCACATGGATATTTGTGCATGTTAATTGCCCATTAAACATTAAATAACACCCTCTACCATTCTATTTTTCTCTTACTTTTGGATTAACCTTTTTTAAAACAAAAAAAAAATCACGAAACCTTTCTACAATTGGCAATTAACAACATATTTATCATTTTTATGCTTGTTGTACTTTCTTATGTCCCATGCCTCCCTCTGGGTTAACATTTCTTTCTTTCTTTCTCTCCTTCTTGTTCCCTTCCCTTCTTCTTCCCTCCCTTCTTCCTTTCTTTTTCTTTTGAGACAGGGTCTTGCTCTGTCACCCAGGCAGGAGTGCAGTGGAATAATCATAACTCACTGCATCCCCAACTTCTGAGGCTCAAGCAATCCTACTATCTCAGCCTCCTGAGTAGCTAGGACCACAGGCATGTACCACCACATCCTGTTAATTTAATTTTTTATAGGGATAGGGTATCACTATGTTGCCTAGGCTGGCCTTGAATGTCTGATCTCAAGTGATTCTCCCAGCTTGGCTTCCCAAAGTGCTAGGATCACAGGTGTAAGCCACTGTGCCTGGCTGACTTTGTTTCTTATATGCTTGAATCCTTTCTGGTTGCACAGTAAGGATCGTACTTTTGCCTTCCTCCTTGAATGTTAGTATAGCTGAGTATAAAATTTTGAATTGACAATTTTTTCTCCCAAACACCATTATATGATGGTATTTATGGGTATTCCTTATAATGTGATGTGATGTGATTTTATATTTATTTATTTATCCTGCTCACTATTCAAGACACAATTTAAACATGAAGACTGCTGACTTTTGAATTCTGGAAATTTCCAAGATGTCATGTTTTTAAATATTCCTTCGATTTCATATACCATTCCTTCTATTTGTTTCTTGAAGATCAACTTTTAGATGTGGCTTGGGGCCTCACAATATATCCTCTTTATCTTAACGAGTTTTACTTCACTTCTTTGTCGTTCTGTGTAAATTTCTTACTACTGCCTTATATGTCATTAATTATTTCTTTGCCTGTGTATAATCTAGATTTTATTACATCTATTGAGTTTAAATTTGCCACCTGTAGATATTAAGATACTATTCTAGTTTGAATGCAGAATATATTTTTAAAAGATAATCATCCTAGGGTTACTGTTCTGAATTTGAGAAGTGTGTACCCCAGAATACATGGAAAGAGACAATTTCTTATAGTGTGCCAATTGTGTTATTTCATAACTAAGTAGATATGGCTTATCTTGCCTAATAAAACCCACTTTTGTTTATTCCTATGATACATTATAAGAATAATGTTTGGATAATGTTAGTAACTTTGATTATTCTTTTTCTTCAATGGTCTGAGCTTAAAGCTCTTTAAGGAGAGGAGACCTTTTGTGATTGTTTAAAAAGAACAGCAACAAAACAATTGTATTTTCAAAATAATATATGCAAGGATGTTTGGAGTCAGTTTTTTTTCTTTTTTGAGATGTAGTTTTGTCCTGTTGCTCAGGCTGGAGTGCAGTGGCGCGATCTCAGCTCACTGCAACCTCCGCCTCCTGGGTTAAAGAAATTCTCCTGCCTCAGCCTCCCAAGTAGCTGGGAGTACAGGTGCCTGCCACAACACCAGGCTGATTTTTGTATTTTTAGTAGAGACGGGGTTTCATCAAGTTGGCCAGGCTGGTCTTGAACTCCTGACTTCGTGATCCACCTGCCTTGGCCTCCCAAAGTGCTGGGATTACAGGCGTGAGCCACTGTAACCGTCTTTTTTTTTTGAGACAGAGTCTTGCTCTGTCACCAGGATGGAGTGCAGTGGCGCCATCTCAGCTCACTGCAACCTCTGCCTCCTGGGCTCAAGCGATTCCCCTGCCTCAGCCTCCTGAGTAGCTGGGATTACAGATGTGCGCCACCACGCCTGGCTACTTTTTTGCATTTTAGTACAGACGAGGTTTCACTATGTTGACCACTATGGTCTCGATCTTCTGACTTTGTGATCTGCCCATCTCAGCCTCCGAAAGTGCTGGGATTACAGGCATGAGCCACCCTGCCCGGCCCAGTTTTCTTAATTCAATACATTAAGGAAGACTGGGTAATGAGTACATTTTAAATATTTCAAATGCAAATAAAAGACAGCTAAACAGGCATTCTGTCGAATTTCTCCCAAATGATTTCAGAACCTATACAAAACATGTAATGCTTTTGTCTAAAAAGAATTATGTACAGGAAATGCTAAGAGATTAGAAATAGGGATCTTTAACGGAGAATATCTGGCATTGTAATATAGTGGTTGGTATGAAAGTTACAATAGTAAATTTTAAGTAAATTTAATTTTTATTCCACATTGGGTGATTAAATGAGAGTGGTTTGAAATGAGTTAGTTTATGATTAGCTCATTTTAATGTATTAATTATTGTCATCTGAACTGATTAGCTTATGGAAATGTTTTCCTTTCCCCTGGGGAGTATACATACATTTATTAAAAGGAAACAAATGCTAATCCCTAGTAAACCTTCTAATTAATATAATGCTTAGTAAACCTTCTAATTAATATAGGATTTATACTTTTAAAATATAATTTACAATAGCAGTTAGAAAATGGATAACTAGGGGCTAGGCGTGGTGGCTCATGCCTATAATCCCAGCACTTTTGGAGGCTGAGGTGGGAGGATTGCTTGAAGCCAGGAGTTCAAAACCAACTTGGCCAACATAGAAAGATCACATCTTAAAAAAAAAGAAAGTGAGTAATTAAAAAAACACAAATATCCTTTGTATTCTTGCAGACCATTACAAACTCCCTCAGTCTTGAGTATCTGACATTATTGATCAGCCATTCCTTTAAATAAAGATGTCAATTTTTGAATCCTGTTTCAAAATATTAATCTGTTCTCAGGATTTCAAATTTTGTTTCTGATAATCAAAATCTACTTCTACAACCTAATAACATTCAAAAATGTCTATTGCATATTTCCAATTGCATAAACAGCCATATTTTGGCTAATCAGTGAGCACTTTCTATATTAATATGCTTAAAGTTTATTCCAAAGGGGTGTTTATGGAAGCCTTAACTATGCCTGGAATACTGTCCTGGGTGCTGGGCTTATATAAATCATGAGGTGTAAGGAGCTCAGAATTAATGATGAAGAGAGATCCATAAACAAATAGTTACAGATATGGTGTCATAAGGGCTGGGAACAGAGAAATGTACACAGTGTGCTCTGAGTGCCCAGGGACACTGGCTAATCCCCTAAGACTCCCCTCCCTACTTCCTCATTCTACTTATTGGAGCTCAAAACACTACAATCATCTTCAATTCACTCTTCCTATATTCCATATTATCAGATTAGTTACCAAGTTCCAGTTTGATTCTTTCTTCCAAAAATCTCATAGAAATCCCACCCGCCACTATCCTCCATTCCTCCCTATTTACATTGCCACTGTTCTTGTTCAGTCTCTCCCAATCTGCTATGGACTGTTTTAATATCCCATTAACCAGACTCCCTGATTTAATTGCTGGGGATCCAATCTTTCAGTACTGTGATGCATCTTCACCATGTCATTGTCTTGCTTACTGAACCCAGGTCTACCATCTAAATCTATGTAGATTTTGCCCAAGTTACTTAATTTCTCTGGACCTCTTTTCTTCATCTGTACAATGGATGGTATCTTTAAGTAATTAAAAAGAATACATGTAGGTATAAAAAGTAGTGCTCAGCATATAGCAAGTACATGTAGCTCAGTAAGTGTAGCTGCCATACTAATAATTACCCATTCTCTCTCTCCAACTCCCATGACATAATGTTTTTTTATTAAAGCCTATACCATTCTTACTTTATTTTGTAGTTTTCTGTGTCTTCTCTCTATATTAAATCCCATGCTCCTTGAAGGCAAGGATTAAGTCTTATTTGTCTTCGGACATAATTTATGGACCAATTTTTTCTTGTTCTATTTTTTGTCACCCAATAGGATTTGATAGGCTCCTGTTTGATTCACAGTTGATAGGACAGAAGCACCAGAGCTCAATTAAAATGATACTTGAAAGATACCTGGTATCACTAAGATCTATGGAATTATGTATTAAATGATCCCCAAAGAATCAGCTATTTCAAAATTAAAAATTATTACAAAGAGCTTCATATATCATGTTATATCATATATCACAAACCATAAAAATGTCAGAAGTAGCTCAATTTCACATTACTGTATTTCTTGATGGTGATCTATCTGGACAAGTAAGCCTTGCTGAATTTGAACATGGATAATAAAGCTCACACTCTAAGAAAATGTTTAAAATATGAAATACAACTGGGGATGGTGGTGGAGAATTCCTTGGGAGAATGCAGTTAGGGGATCTTTGAGTCTCAACAGTTTACAATTCTTTTCACAGCACATAAATGATTTAACAGTAACACAGAGTGGTCAGAGTAAATTATTTCCATTTCTATCACTGCACAACTTATTATAAGTAACCAGATGAGATGCTGAATGATTACATTGTTATGATGTATGCTGATCTGATCTGAGTTTTTATTTTCTTTTTGGTTTTGTTTTGTTTTGATTTTCGATGCCTTGGATCCTTGCCAAATCAATCAGCTGAAGCTGGCTTGAACGACAACATAACTTGCAAAAGCCAGTTCATCAAAACCCTCAGGATCATACAAACAAGGAAAAAATACCAAGGGTCCTCTCTTATTTGTCTTTTTGGCTATCTGTGTTCCATGGGAAGGATAGAAAATAACATGAACAGGATTTAAATGCTCTGTTTTGACAGGTTATTAAGATTCCAATCACAACCTGCCTACTCTCCATGATCTAGCTAAGTCCAGAAAGGTGGCAGAATGTCTCTAAAGCACCTACACACCCACACACACACCACCGCCCCCCCCCCACACACAGACACACACATAAAACAAAAAATGCCAGAAAAGATGGAAGAGTAAGAAAATCAGGCCAACATGAATAATTTGGTAGAGTTGCAGAGCAGGGGAGGGTTTTAAACCAAGACACTTGCCAGCATGGCAGGGTATATTGGTGCAGCTGACTGGCATAAAATTCCCTGAAGAGAATTTAGATACTGGTAGCTCAAGTGCTGACAATCTCATCTTTTTCTACCATATAATCAATAGCTCCAACTGAGACCTCTGTGGGAGGCCAGGTTCTTATCCTCTGAAATTAGAGCCCACCCTCTGTATGAGATTTCCTACCACAGGGCTAGCTCTGATGCAGGCAGTGGGGTACTGACTCTAACTTCTCTAAAGTCCTTTATAAACATTCTTCTAATGATGCAAATTTCACCATGAAGAGCACTGGCTCGAGTCCTTGCCTGACACCCTTGTTTCCAAGGCTCTGTTATAATAAAACATGGAGGCTTCTATGGTGAAGGACACTGGGGAATCACTGCAGGATACAGAACTAGGGAGTTCCAAGAATTACAGGAAACAAAGCACTCTGAAACTATGTAGACTAAAATATGTAAAACATGACTATCTTTGGTATATCACAAGGATTGGCCAAACTATAGCTCATGGACCAAATATGGCTACTGTCTGTTTCTGTAAATAAAGTTGTATTGGAACACAGCCTTGCTCACCTATTCATTTACACATTGTCTATAGCTGTCATAAGTGAGTGGTTGCAACAGACTGTATGGTCCCCAAAGCTTAAAATATTGACCATTTATCCCTTTAAAAAAAGAGTTGCTTATCCCTGATACAGAATAACTGAGCAAAATCACCTAAGCTTAGTTCTTTGCTGGGAAATAACATGCATGCAGATGATTGTCTGACAGGCCTAAGAAAATAACTACAAAGGCCAAGTGCAGTGGCTCACGCCTGTAATCCCAGCACTTTGGGAGGCTGAGGCAGGCAGATCGCATGAGGTCAGGAGTTCAAAACCAGCCTGGTCAATATGGTGAAACCCAGTCTCTAATAAAAATACCCAAATTAGCCAGGCATGGTGGCACGTGCCTGTAATCCCAGCTACTCAGGAGGCTGAGACAGGAGAATTGTTTGAACCAGGAGGCGGAGGTTGCAGTGAGCTGAGATTGCACCACTGCACTCCAGCCTGGGTGACAAAGCAAGACTCCGTCTCAAAATAAATAAATAAATAAATAAATAAATAACTACACAAAAGTCATATGGCAACAAAACTCTCCAGGAAGGTACTTATTAGGATACCTGTTACAAGAGGCAGTATGTATCGTAGAATGAGCATCAATTGTGAACCTAGATTTGACCCATATTTCTGCTGTTTATTGGGCCAAACAAACCTTGCCTCACAGAGTTATTATCAGGATTAAATGTTATGATCTAACTCAGCAGTACCCAACCTTTTTGGCACCAGGGACCAGTTTTGTGGAAGACAATTTTTCTACAGATGCCAGGGGTTGGGGGGAATGTGATTTTGGGATGAAACTTCTACTTCAGATCATCAGGCATTAGATTCTCTTAAGGATGGCACAATCTAGATCCCTTGTATGCAAAGTTTGTAATAGGGTTCGTGCTCCTGTGAGAATCTAATGTTGCTGCTGATCTGACAGGATGTGGAGCTCAGGTGGTAATGCTCACTCGCCTACTGCTCGCCTCCTGCTGTGTGGCCCAGTTCCTAACAGGCCACAGACCAGTACTGGTCCTTGACCTGAGGGTTGGGGACCCCTGATCTAACTGAGAATACTTAATACTCACTCAACTGTTGTGTTCTTCCTTCCAGTCTCTCTGTCTTCATCATTTCCAGCACTGATCTGAACATATCATAAGAACAAGACCTTGATACCTTTTGAATAAGAAGTAGCACCTGTCTGGAACTGTATCTTGACTCTCACTGGTGCTTTTCCTTTGGTTGATGCAAAGCTTTCAAATCCTTTAGGGAGATGCCATTGTGAATATCTATGATAGTCTCCTGTGCCTTCAAAATCTTTGCCTTCTCTGTAGAACCTGGAAAACACAGAAAAGAGGCCCCATACATAAAAGGGAAGCAGAAATTATTTGTTCACAATTAGATACAGGTTAAAATATCCATTCAGTACTTATAATGATAGGTTACTATCAGTGTTGGTCACATGATTAGATCAATACTTTACATTGAAACCACATGAAATTACTACTTTGGTGTCACCATCATCCATAATGATTGAATTCTACCAGTCAATGTTAATAACTGCAAATGAATTCAATTAACAATCGCAGACATTGTCCAAAGCAATGGGTTATAAATTCAAAAAATTATTTTTGTTTGTTGAAAATATAAAAATGTATTTTATATTGAAAACAGTCTGATAATGTTATATTATTATTAAACATTAATAATAGCTAATATTCACCAAGCCCTTTTTGTGTGGCAGAGTCAAAGACTGCATATGTGTCATCTTATTTAATGCTCACAACAACCTAATGAGAAAGGTAAAATCATTACTCCCACTTTATAATAAACTAAGACTTAGAGGAGTTAAAATGACAACTGAAACACATTATAGCATTTCACCAAAACAACATAGCATTTCACTGACAAATTATATAAACTGTTCGTGAAGAAAGAAAATGTTTAAAAAACATGAAGCTTGCTATTTCATGACTCAGTATCTCCTTGCTACATGTTTCTATGTTGAGTCCTTTCCACAACTTAATCTTCAGGTAATTTGATTACACATCATTTTTCATGACGATTAGGTAACAGTAGTCAATTGCCTTTTCAGTTTCAATGCATGTTTTTTTTTTTGTTTTTGTTTTTCTTTTTGAGACAAAGTCTTGATTTGTTGCCTGGGCTGGAGTGCAGTGGATCAATCACAGCTCATGGCAGCCTTAACTTCCTGGGTTAAAGCAATCCTCCCACTTTAGCCTCCTGAGTAGCTAGCACTACAGGCATGTGCCACCACACCTAATTTTTTTTTCATTTTTTTGTACAGGCGGGATCTTGCTCTGTTGCCCAGAATGGCCTTGAACTCTGGCCTCAAGCAATCCTCCTGCCTTGGCCTCCCAAAGTGCTGGGATCACAGTTGTGAGCCTAGCCTCAATGCAATTTTGATGATTTATTTATTTAATTTTCACTTTTATCAATATTTTTAAGTAGATGTTTTTGAAAGTCAAAATAT